>NW_028270155.1:2500-602500 GCF_037043375.1 Chiloscyllium plagiosum
CCTAACCCTAACCCTATTGGGCCTCCTTAATCCTAACTCTAATCCTAACCCTAACCCAAACCCTATCCCTAACCGTAACCCTTTATGAGGATGTTGCCTGGTATGGAAGGTGTTAGCTATGAAGAGAGGTTGAGAAGGTTAGGATTGTTTTCATTAGAAAAAAGGAGGATGAGAGGGTTCCTGATTGAAGTCTAGAAAATCATGTAGGGTATAGACAGGGTAAATAAAGATAAGCTTTTTCCCAGGGTGAGGGACTCCTTAACAAGAGGTCACATGTCCAAGGTGAGAGGTAAAAGGTTTAAGGGGGATATATGTGGCATTTTGCACAGTGGGTGGTAGGTGTCTGGAATGCATTGTCAGCAGAGGTAGTAGAGGCAGGGGGAGCAAAGGGAGAGAGATGGTTAGGAATTGGACGATAAGTTTAGAGAGTGGATTTGATTGGCTCAGGCTTGGACGAACGAAGGGCCTGTTCGTGGGCTGTAAATTTTCTTTGTTCTTTGTTCAAACCCTAACCCTAACCTAACCAAGTCCTTGACCTGACCCTGGCCCGAACCCAAACCTGAACGCGAATCCGAACCCGAGCGCTTGCCCTAGCCCTCGTCCGGACCCTGGCCCTGACCCTAACCATAACCCAATCCTAAACTATCACCCGCTCCCTCAACCTCACCCTAACCCTCATCGTAACCCAAAACCAATCCTCACTAACCCTAACCCTAATGCTAACCATAACCCTCACCCTCAACCTCACCATGACCCTAATCCTCACCCTAACACTAAACCTCACCTAAACACTAACCCTCACCCTAATACCGGCTCTCACCCTAATACTGGCCCTCACCCTCACCCCAACCCTCACTAACTAATCCTAACCTAACCCTAACCCTAGCCATAACCTTAACCCAATCCTCACTAACTTTCAATAACCCTAACCATAGACCTAACCCTAACCTGAATCCTAATGTCCCTAACCCTAATCTGTACAACACCCCTTCTCCTCCCTGACACTAACCCCAGCCATATCCCTAGTTCTAGCTCGAACACTACACCTTACCCTTACCCTAACCCTAACTCTAACCCTAACCCTATTGCAGGGCCTAACCCTAATCCTAACCCTGACCCTAACCCAACCCTAACCCTAACTCTATCCTAAACCCTAACCCTAACCCCAACCCTACCCCAAACCCTAACCGTAACCCTAACCCTATCTCAATTCCTAACCCTAACCCTAACCGTATCCCTAACCCTAACCCTATCGCAGGGCCTAACCCTAACCCTGACACCAACCGAACCCTAACCCTATCCTTAACCCTAACCCAAAACCTAACCCTAAACCAATCCTAACCCTAACCCTAAAACAACCCTAATCCTAACCCAACCTTAACCCTAACCCAATCCTCACTAACTATCCCTAACCCTAACCCTGACCTTAACCCTGACCCTAACCTTAACCCTGATCCTGACCCTGTCCCTGTCCCTAACCCTAACCCTATCCCTAACCCTAACCCTAACCGTATTGGCCCTCCTTAACCCTAACCCTAACCCTAGCCCTCGCACTAGCCCTAACCCTATTGGCCCTCCTTAACCCTAACCCTAACCCTAGCCCTCACCCTAGCCCTAACCCTAGCCCTCACCCTAACCCTAACCGTCACCCTATCCCTAACCCTATCGCAGGAGGGACCCTAACCCTAACCCTAACCCTAACCCTATCGCAGGGCCTAACCCTAACCCTGACCCTAACCCTAACCCTAAATCTGATCCTGAACCCTGTCCCTAACCCTAACCCTAACCCTATTGGGCCTCCTTAATCCTAACCCTAATCCTAACACTAACCCAAACCCTATCCCTAACCGTAACCCTTTATGAGGATGTTGCCTGGTATGGAAGGTGTTAGCTATGAAGAGAGGTTGAGAAGGTTAGGATTGTTTTCATTAGAAAAAAGGAGGTTGAGGGGGTTCCTGATTGAGGTCTAGAAAATCATGAAGGGTATAGACAGGGTAGATAAAGATAAGCTTTTTCCCAGGGTGAGGGATTCATGTTCAAGGTGAAAGGTGAAAGGTTTAAGGGGGATATATGTGGCATTTTACACAGTGGGTGGTAGGTGTCTGGAATGCATTGTCAGCAAAGGTAGTAGAGGCAGGGGGAGCAAAGGGAGAGAGATGGTTAGGAATTGGACAATAGGTTTAGAGAGTGGGTTTGATTGGCTCAGGCTTAGACGACCGAAGGGCCTGTTTGTGGGCTGTAAATTTTCTTTGTTCTTTGTTCAAACCCTAACCCTAACCTAACCACGTCCTTGACCTGACCCTGGCCCGAACCTAAACCTGAAATCGAATCCGAACCCGAGCGCTAGCCCTAGCCCTCGTCCGGACCCTGACCCTGATCCTAATCATAACCCTAACCCTAACCCAATCCTTAACTATCACCCACTCCCTCAACCTCATCCTAACCCTCACCATAACCCAAAACCAATCCTCACTAACCCTAACCCTAATGCTAACCATAACCCTCACCCTCAACCTTACCATGACCCTAATCCTCACCCTAACACTAACCCTCACCTGAACACTAACCCTCACCCTAATACCGGCTCTCACCCTATACTGGCCCTCACCCTCACCCTAACCCTCACTAACTAACCCTAACCTAACCCTAGCCATAACCCTAACCCAATCCTCACTAACTATCCCTAACCCTAACCATAGACCTAACCCTAACCTGAATCCTAATGTCCCTAACCCTAACCCTAATGTTATACCACTTTTTAAGAAAGGTGGGCGAGAGAAAGCAGGTAATTATAGACCAGTTAGTCTGAGCTCAGTGGTGGGAAAGATGCTGGAGTCTATTATAAAGGATGAATTTACTGCACATCTGGATAGTAGTAACAGGATAGGACAGAGTCAGCATGGATTTATGAAGGGGAAATCATGCTTGACTAATCTTCTTGAATTTTTTGAGGATGTAACTATGAAGTTGGACGAGGGAAATCCAGTAGATGTAGTGTACCTGGACTTTCAGAAAACTTTTGATAAAGTCCCACACAGGAGGTTAGTGAGTAAAATTAGGGTGTATGGTATTGGGGGCAAAGTACTAGATTGGATTGAAAATTGGTTGGCTAATAGGAAACAAAGGGTAGTGATAAACGGCTCCATTTCGGAATGGCAGGCAGTGACCAGTGGGGTACCGCAGGGATCCGTGCTGGGACCACAGCTTTTTACAATATATGTTAATGATATAGAAGATGGTATCAGCAATAACATTAGCACATTTGCTGATGATACAAAGCTGGGTGGCAGGGTGAAAAATGATGAGGATGTTCGGAGATTGCAGGGTGACCTGGACAAGTTAGGTGAGTGGGCAGATGCATGGCAGATGCAGTTTAATGTGGATAAATGTATGGTTATCCACTTTGGTGGCAAGAACAGGAAGGCAGACTACTACCTCAATGGAATAAATTTATGTAAAGGGGCAGTACAGAGAGATCTGGGTGTTCTTGTACACCAGTCAATGAAGGCAAGCATGCAGATACAGCAGGTAGTGAAGAAGGCTAATAGCATGCTGGCCTTCATAACAAGAGGAATTGAGTATAGAAGCAAAGAGGTGCTTCTGCAGCTGTACAGGGCCCTGGTGAGACCACACCTGGAGTACTGTGTGCAGTTCTGGTCTCCAAATTTGAGAAAAGACATTCTGGCTATTGAGGGAGTGCAGCGTAGGTTCACGAAGTCAATTCCTGGAATGGCAGGATTACCTTACACTGAAAGACTGAAGCGTCTGGGCTTGTATACCCTTGAGTTTAGAAGATTGAGAGAGGATCTGATTGAGACGTATAAGATTATGAAAGGATTGGACACTCTGGCAGTAGGAAACATATTTCCACTGATGGATGAGTGCCGAACCAGAGGACACAGCTTAAAAATACGGGGTAGACCATTTAGGACAGAGCTCAGGAGAAACCTCTTCACCCAGAGAGTGGTGGCTGTGTGGAATGCTTTGCCCCAGAGGGCAGTGGGGGCCCACTCTCTGGATTCATTTAAGAAGGAGTTGGATAGAGCTCTCAAAGATAGTGGAATCAAGGGTTATGGAGATAAGGCAGGAACAGGATACTGATTAGGAATGATCAGCCATGATTATATTGAATGGCGGTGCAGGCTCGAAGGGCTGAATGGCCTACTCCTGCACCTATTGTCTATTGTCTATTGTCTATTAATGTGTACCCTAAGCCTTCTCCTCCCTGACACTAACCCCAACCCTACCCCTAGATCGAGCTCTAACACTACACCTTACCCTTACCCTAACTCTATCACAGGCCTTTCCCCCGACACCCTCCACCGCTTCACCCTACCCCTAACCCTATCGCACAGGCTTACCTCTCTCTCTCTCACACACACAGACACACACGCCTAACGCTAACCCTGACCCTGACCATAACCATAACCATAACACAGAACCTAACCCAGATCCAAACCTAACACAAGCCCTGAACCTAACCCTATTGCAGGTGAGACTTACCCTAATCGTAACCCTACCCCAACCCTGATCCTAATCTCTAAATCCGAAACCTCTCAACCCTAACCCCAAAACCCTAACCCGAGCACCTAAACCCTAACACAATCCCTAATCCGAAAACTAACCGTAACCATAACCCTACAAATCTAACCCTAACCCTAAACCTAAACCCAACCCTAACCCTAACCCTAACTTCCTGATCTTAATCATCCTAAGCTTAACCATAAGCACCCTGACCCTAAGACCCCTAACCCTAACCCTGGACCAAGCGCTGGCCCGAACCCTAACCCTAGCCCCGCCCTAACCTAACCTTAACCTAATCCTAGCCTAACCCAAAACCTTATGGCAAGAGACCCTAACCCTAGTGCTAACTCTGAACCTAACACTCGTCCTAACCCTAAACTAACCCCTGACACTAGCCCCAAGCCTTACCCTAACCACAACCCAAAAGCCAACGCTAACCCTAGCCCTAATTCTAACCCTAAGCCTATCGCAAGTGAGATTAACTCTACCTTAACCCTAAACCTGAGTCTAATCCTAACCCTAACGCTCACCATAACCCTAACACTAACCCTGAGACTAAGCATAATCCTTAGACTATTGTAACCTTAACCACTAACCCTAAACCCTAACACCAAAACCATCACCCTAACCCTAAAACATAACTCTCACCCTCACCCCAACCCTAACCCTAACCCCCTGACCTTAACCATCCTAACCTTAACCCAAACCATCCTGACTCTAAAAACCTTAACCCTATTGCAGGTGAACACAGGCCTCCCTCACGCTCATCCTAACTCTAACACTGTCAATAACCCCTAAGCCTAACCCCTAACCCCCTGATCTTAATCATCCTAATCTTAACCCAAACCATCCTGACTCTAAAAACTTTAACCCTATATCAGGTGAACACGGGCCTCCTCACTCTAACCCTTATTCTACACTAATCCGTACCCTAACCTGAACCCAAACCCTAACTCTAACCCTCTGACCTTAACCCAAACCATCCTGATTCTAAAAACCCAAATCCTAACCTTATCGCAGGTAACACTGACCCTATCACAGGTAACCCCTAACCCTAACCCAAACCCACTAACCCTTACCCTAACCTATTAAGTTTTTAAAGGAATTTCCCCTCCCGGCAGCCCACTGATCCTCTGTCTCTCCGCCCTGGTACTGCTGCTGAAAATGGAGGACAGGAATGGCAGGAATCGGGAATCTTGGATGACAAGGGACATTATCACCTTAGTCAAAAGAAAGGAAGCATACCTAAGATCTAGGTAATTAAAAACAGACAAGATCCTTGAAGAATATAAAGATAGTAGGAAGATGTTCAAATGGGAAGTTAGGAGTGCTTAAAGTGGCTATGAATATCCTCAGCCAGCAAGGTTAAGGACAGTCCAAAGGCATTTTACACATATATTAGGAGCAAAAGGGTAGCTAGGGAAAGAGGAGGCTCACTCACAGATAAAGAGTGATGTTATGTGTGGAGCCAGAAGAAATGGGCCAGATTCTTAATGAGTACTTTACATCAGTATTCACCAAAGGGATGAGAGGGATGGTGACATTAGGGAAAGGCTTGTGAATACTCTTGGGCAGGTGAATAAAATAAAGGAGGAAGTATTGGGTATCTTGAAGTACATTAAGATAGATATTTCCCTAGAGTGTATTCCAGGATACTGTTGCAGGCAGGGGAGGAAAAAGTTGGGGCCTGAACAGATATCTTTGCACTCTCTTCGACCTCAGGCGAGGTTCCAGAGGACTGGAGAATGACCAATGTTATCCCTTTTATTTAAGAAGGGAAACAGAGATAATTTGGGTATTTAAAGGCCAGTGACCCTGACATCAGTGGTGGGGAAGCTGTTGGAGAAGATACTGAGAGACAGGATATATTCACATTTGGAAGTATATGGTCTTGTTCGTGATAGGCAGAATGGGCTTGTGCGCGGAAGGTCATGTCTCACCTGATTGAACATTTTGAGGAGATGACAAGAATGGTTGATGAGGGAAGGGCAGTGGATGTTGTCTATATGGACTTTAATAAAGCATTTTATAAGGTACTTCAAGGCAGACTGGTACAGAGGTAGAGTCTCCAAGGTGAGTTGGCCAGATGTTTACGAAACTGGCTTGGTCATAGAAGGCAGAGTAGCAGTAGAACAGTGCTTTTCGGAATGGAGGTAGTAACTGGTGGTGTTCCTTTGGGATCAGTGTTGGGACTTTCATTGTAATGTATATATAAATGATCTGGAGGAGGAAAATGTAGGTTAGGGTTAGAAGTGCATAGATTCCATTTGTCAAAAACAGGAGGTAGAAAAACTGCACATGTCTTGTATGACAAACAAAGTCCTGGAGATATTGGTCACAGATCAAGGGTCATCATTTACCTGCAGGGGATGGGATTCAACATAATAGCACAACATGTTATGAAGTAGAGTACTCGTGAAGTGGAAGGCAGGAAGCTGGTATTTGTTTGTAAAAATGAAAAGGGGGAAAGGATGCATTACTCCTTTAAGAGTTAGAGGGTATGTCTAAGTTTGAAGATAATGTGTCGGTAAGCAGCTGAAAACTTAAAGATAGTTATAAAATTGAAACATGTACCAATTGGCTGTGTGATTAGAAACCTGACATTTGATTTGATGTTTTGGAAACTAGTTTGAATATCAGCCAATTAATTTAAACCAAGCACTTAGAAACCGAAAACCAATTGATAGTTTTGACAATTTTAGACCAATACTATTGTACAAAAATCAATATGTCATGCAAGATATAAAAAAGTAGGGTGTTTGGAAATCAGGCGAAAGCAAACTGAGGAATAAGCATCTCGCTCTCACAGAAATCTCTAAGTTAACTAATAAAACATCATCCATCCATAAAAGGTACCACGGCATTTCTATCTAAGAGAATTCTCGCTAAATGTCCTAACTGAAGAATTCACAGAAAAAACCTGCCTGACAAAAAGATCAGTGGAAAAAGGTTGTTTGTGACTGGAGAGAGTTGAGAAGGCAGAACATTCCAAAAGACACATCCTATATAGGCTTTGAGAATCTAAGTTTTAATTCAGTTTTCTTATTACTTGGATTTATATAAATGGGACATTTGTTTACTGGAACAGCATATCAGTAGAATTTTGTCCAGTTAGGGGCTAATTAGTGGTTAGGGAGAATTATTTGGTTTGTTGGTAGTTCGGTTAATTTGTTCACTGTTAAGGTTAAGTAAATAAGTAGTTACTTGTTGCTTATAAAGTGAGTATCAGGGATTTCTTCCATTTAATCACTCCTTTATAACTGATGGGGGCGGGGGGTGAGAGGCACGTTATACCAATGTTCACATTTCCTTTAACAGATTACAAGAAGAGGTGAGCTTCTCTGGATGCTTCAGCTTTAATTATCAGAAGGGGGCCCTACTGCCACTGTAACAGATTGGGGCTTGTATTTCAGTTTTAATTATCAGAGGGGTTTGACCTCCCCTTCATAATACATACCATCTGCCATCTAATGGCTTGGCAGAAAGAGCAGTCCAAACTTTAAAGGTCAGATTGAAGAAACAACCTTACTAGATACCAAATTGTCATGGTTCTGGATTAATTTTAGGACCACCCCACATGCAACTAGAGGGATAAAACTGGTAGAAGACTCTGTATCAGGCTAAGTCTTATCTTCCTGGACCTGGTAAGTGGGGAGGGGGGATTGAAGTGACACCAGGGACTCCAGTGCCTAACCCAACATTCTGGCAGGTGACAGAGAGACAGCTTGGTGCAAGAGTCATGGAAATGGCCCCGCAGGATAACAGGCATAGTGAATGCAAAGTCAGGGTCAGTGATGTGACAAAATTGAGGTAAGTGAACAATTTTGAATAATTTGGACCATTTGAAAGCTGCAAACGTGGGAGCAAAACATGTCCTGCCCTTTGGAACTTTTGGAAATGCTGCTGGAACCATGTCTGTCAAACATTTTGAGTCTTCCGAATCAGACTTGGACATGACACAAGTAGCCACCTTGACATCTGTACCTCTGTGAGAATGGAATGAAAATCTACCAAGGTGCTTCAGATAAAAGATGTGAGCTCCCGTGTGTTACACACTGCCCACGCTGGATGCCAAGTCAAATAAACCTGACCCCATTCTAAACCACCCAGATGTCTTTCATAAAAAATGGACCAGCTGATGCCGATGGACTCAGAATGTAAGGGATGAAGTCATTGCAATGAGGTTAGCCAGCTAAATATCACAGAATAAGAGTTCCCTGATTCCCTAGGTTAACATCCCCAATCAGAGAATCCTGACTGTCACAAACAAAAGGTGGAGTCTCAGTGATACTTCACTGGTGCCCGACTCTGTATGAGTCTATAAGTCGAGTACCATAGTCAAAAACTTTTCATGTGAAAATTTTGGGTGACTTTATGATGGGATACCGACCACTGTAGAGTTATTTCGTAACCTTTATCACTGCTGCATTTAGTGGTAATCTGACCCCCTCTAATTCCTCACTGGTAGGCAGGCTAGAAGCATAGAAGCTGCACTTCATAAATCTGTGGTTACCATTCACTTTTACAATATGACTGAAAATTTAAGCTTAACTAAGTGAAACTGATTCAACCCCTTCAGGAACACATAAGATGACATAAAGCTTTTCATTTCTGTTTTCAGCAGCAGGAAGAGTGGGAGCTTGGACCAGGGGCCTGCCAGGAAAGGTGAGTCATAATTTAAATCTTTATATCTGACATCAGAGAAGAGGTTTCTGGGAAAGGAGGGACTTTTATTTCTCCCCTCAACTATATAAGTGAGTGTTTTCTAAACCCGAGACCCTACCGATGCACCTCCTGCATGATTGAGGATGATCAGCCATGAACATAATGAATGGTGGTGCTGGCTCGAAGGGCAGAATGGCCTACTCCTACACCTATTGTCTATTGTCTATGATGTTTGAGGTGAGGGACGCCATTAGTGTCCCATCCAAGTACATCTGCAGGAAATGCACCCAACTCTTGCTCCTCCAAGACCGCATTAGGGAACTGGAGCAGGAGCTGGATGAACTTCGGATTATTCAGGAGGCAGACTCTGTGATGAATAAGAGTTACAGGGAAGTAGTTACCCCTAGGCACGAAGAAAGCTGGGTGACTGTTCGAAGAGGGAAACAGTCAATGCATGGATCTCCTGTGGTCGTTCCCCTGAAAAACAAGCATACTGTTTTGGATACTGTTGAGGGAGATGACTTACCAGGGGCATGCATTGGGATGCAGGTATCTAGCACAGAGTCTGTCCCTGTTGCACAGAAGGTAAGGGAGAAAGGAGGAGACTATTAATCATTGGGGACTCAATAGTTAGAGGGTCAGATTGAAGGTTTGTTGGGAACGAAAGAGACTCACCGTTGGTGTACTGCCTCCCAGGTGCCAGGGTCTGTGATGTTTCGGACCATGTCTTTGGGGTCCTGAGGAGAGAGGTGACCAGCCTCATTTGGGACTCATTCTGGGGAAGGTGGGACCTCTACAAACAGGACAGTCTTCACTTGAACCAGAGGGGTACTAATATTCTGGGTGGGAAATTTGCTAGTACTATTTGCGTGGGTTTAAGCTAGCTCAGCAGGGGGATGGGGACCTATACAGTTCCAGTGCACAGGAAGATGTGAGTAGGGAGGACATGGACAGGATTTCATAGTCACAGAAGTGTGCTAGCAGACACGAAGCTGGTTTGAAGTGTGCCAGGAGTATCTGAAATAAGGTAGGTGAGCTTGCAGCATGGATAGGTACCCTGGGGCTTCAATGTTGTGGCCACTACAGAAACATGGATAGAATAGGGTCAGGAATGGATGTTGCAGGTTCCAGGGTTTAGATCTTTCATTAAGATCAGGGAAGGTGGTAAAAAAGGGGGAGGTGTGGTTTTGTTAGTCAAGGACAGTGTGTAACAGTGGCTGAATGAACTTTTGACGAGGACTCATCTACTGAGGTGATATGGGTTGAGGTTAGAAAGAGGGAGGAGAGGTCACACTGCTGGGAGTTTTTTATAGGCCTCCACAAAGTTCCAGGGTTGTGGAGGAGAGGGTTAGCAAAACGATTCTGGGTATGAGTGAAAAGAACAGGGTGGTCATTATGGAGGACTTTAACTTCCCAAAAATTGATTAGAAATGCTATAACTCTAGTACGTTGGATGGATCAGTTTTTGTCCAATGTGTGCAGGAGGGTTTGTCAAAGGGCTGACAAGATGAGAGGCCACACTGGATCTGGTACTTGGCAACGAACCATGCCAGATGTTTGACTTAGTGGTAGGTGAGCATTTTGGAGAGAGTGACCATAATTCAGTTATGTTTATTTTAGCGATGGAAAGGGATAGATAAATGCCACAGGTCAGGAGTTATCGATGGGAGAAGAGCAATTATAATGCGATTAGGCAAGACTTAGGAGGCATAGAATGGGGTAGCAAAATGCAGAGGATGGGGATAATCAAAATGTGCAGCTGGGTTAATGAACAAATATTCCATGTCCTTAATAGGTATGTCGCTGTCAATCAGGGAGGAAGTGATAAGATAAGGGAACTGTGGTTTACTAAAAAAACTGCATCTCTTGTTAAGCGGAAGAGGGGGGAGGGGGGCTGTGTGATGTTGAGATAAGATGGATCAGATGAGGCGATCGAGAGTTGCAGATTAGCTAGGAAGGATTTAAAGAGAGAGTAGGAAGAGCAAGAAGGGGACACGAACAGTCTTTAGCAGGTGGAATAAAGAAGAACCCTAAAGCTTTCTATAGATATGTGAGGAATAAAAGGCTGACTAGGTTTGGAATAGGGCCAGTCAAAGAGAGAAGTGGGAAGTTGTGTGTGGACCCTGTGAAGATAAGAGAGATGCTAAATAAATATCTCTCAACGGTTTTCACTCAGGAAAAGGAGAATATTGTAGAGGAGAAGACTGAGATACAGGCTATTAGACTAGAAAAGATTGAGGTAAGTAAGGGGGAGGTGTTATCAATTCTGGAAGGTTTGAAAGTACGTAAGTCCCCTAGGCCAGATGGGATTTATCCGAGGATTCTCTGGGAAGCTAGGGAGGAGATGGCGGAGCCTTTGGACTTGATCTTTGAGTCATCATTGTCTATAGGTTTAGTACCAGAGGACTGGAGGATTGCAAATGTTGTGTCCTTGTTCAGGAAGGGCAGTAGAGATGACCCAAGTAAATTATTGACCAGTGAGCCTTACATCTATTGTACGAAAAGTTTTGGAAAGGATTATAAGGGATAGGATTTATAATCATCTAGCAAGCAACAATTTGAATGGACATAGTCAACGTGGTTTCGGCAAGGGCAGGTCATGTCTCACAAACCTCATTGAGCTTTTTGAGAAGCGTGTGGATGAAGGTAGGGCAGTGGATGTGGTGTATATGGACTTCAGTAAAGCCTGTGATAAGGTTCCACATGGTAGGCATTTGAAGAAAATGCGGAAGCATGGGATTAATAAAAATGACAACCAGCAGTGGTCCCAAAACAGATCCTAGGATCCTCAGAAGCATAGGATGAAACTACGACACATCTGGATAGTAGTAACAGGATAGGTCAGAGTCAGCATGGATTTATGAAGGGGAAATCATGCTTGACGAATCTTCTGGAATTTTTTGAGGATGTAACTCTGAAGATGGAGAGGGAGATCCAGTAGATGTAGTGTACCTGGACTTTCAGAAAGCTTTTGGTAAAGTCCCACAGAGGAGGTTCGTGAGCAAAATTAGGGCGCATGGTATTGGGGGCAAAGTACTAACTTGGATTGAAAATTGGTTGGCTGATAGGAAACAAAGAATATGATAAACGGCTCTATTTTGGAATGACAGGCAGTGACCAGTGGGGTACCGCAGGGATCAGTGCTGGGACCGCAGCTTTTTACAATATACATTAATGATATAGAAGATGGTATTAGTAATAACATTAGCAAATTTGCTGATGATACTAAGCTGGGTGGCAGGGTGAAACGTGAGGAGGATGTTAGGAGATTACAGGGTGACCTGGACAGGTTAGGTGAGTGGTCAAATGCATGGCAGATGCAGTTTAATGTGGATAAATGTATGGTTATCCACTTTGGTGGCAAGAACAGGAAGGCAGATTACTACCTAAATGAAATCAATTTAGGTAAAGGGGCAGTACAAAGAGATCTGGGTGTTCTTGTACACCAGTCAATGAAGGTAAGCATGCATGTACAGCAGGTAGTGAAGAAGGCTAATAGCATTCTGGCCTTCATAACAAGAGAGATTGAGTATAGAAGCAAAGAGGTTCTTCTGCAGCTGTACAAGGCCCCGGTGAGACCACACCTGGAGTACTGTGTGCAGTTCTGGTCTCCAATTTGAGGAAAGACATTCTGGCTATTGAGGGAGTGCAGCGTAGGTTCACGAGGTTAATTCCTGGAATGGCAGGACTATCTTATGTTGAAAGATTGGAGCGACTGGGCTTGTATACCCTTGAGTTTAGAAGACAGAGGGGATCTGATTGAGACATATAAGATTATTAAAGGATTGGATACTCTGGAAGCAGGAAACAGGTTTCTGCTGATGGGTGAGTGCCAAACCAGAGGACACAGCTTAAAAATACGGGGTAGACCATTTAGGACAGAGATGAGGAGAAACTTCTTCACCCAGAAAGTGGTGGGTGTGTGGAATGCTCTGCCCCAGTGGGCAGTGGAGGCCCAGTCTCTGGATTAATTTAAGAAAGAGTTGGATAGAGCTCTCAAAGATAGTGGAATCAAGGGTTATGGAGATAAGGCAGGAACAGGATACTGACTAAGGATGATCAGCCATGATCATATTGAATGGTGGTGCAGACTCGAAGGGCAGAATGGCCTACTCCTGCACCTATTATCTATTGTCTATTGTCTTAAGGGCAATTTAGCAATTTGGATTAGAAACTGCTTTTCTGTAAGAAGGCACCGAGTGGTGGTTGACGGAAAATATTCAGCCTGGAGTCCAGTTACTAGTGGTGTGCCACAATGATCTGTTTTGGGACCACTGCTGGTTGTCATTTTTAAAAATGACTTGGACACAGACATAGATGGATGGGTTAGTAAGGTTGCAGATGACACTAAAGTCAGTGGAGTGGTAGACAGTGTGGAAGAATGTTGCAGGTTGCAGAGTGACTTGGATAAACTGCAGAATTTGTTCCCGTCTAGGAGCAGTGGGAGACAGAACGGAGGTGATGTTGGAGATCAGGAGGTTGCTGGGAAGATAAGGACTTAATATATATTTGGGCAGCAGCTAAACCCGAGATACTGCACGTATAGAATCTCCCTCCTGCTGCCCCTCCTGACCAGAAGGGCTCTGTAAGGCAAGGTTTTTTGTTCTTTCATATACTTAAATGCATTGTTTGGTTTTAGTTAGCTGACATAAAGCTAAGGCTTACAATGGGAGGGGACCTCAGACCCATGGCATGTGTGTCTTGCTTGATGTGGGTGCTCAGGGACATGGCTGACGTCCCTGACTCTTACACTTGCATGAAGTGCGTCCAGCTGCAGCTCTTATTTGACCACATGACTGTTCTGGAGCTGCGGATGGACTCACTGCGGAGCATCCGCGATGCTGAGGAGGTCGTGGATAGCACGTTTAGTGAATTGGTCACACCGCAGGTTAGAATTGCTGAGGGAGACAAAGAATGGGTGACCAAGAGAGAGAGAAAAGGTAGGAAGGTAGTGCAGGTGTCCCCTGCGGTCATCTCCCTCCAAAACAGGTATACTGTTTTGGATTCTGTTGGGGAAATGGCTCACCAGGGGAGGGCAGCAGCTGCCAAGATCATGGCACCATGGCAGGCACTGCCATTCAGAAGGGCAGGAAAAAAAGCTCATGGGGCCATAGTCATAGGGGATTCTATTGTAAGGAGAGTAGATAGGCAGTTCTGTGGCCAAAAACGAGACTCCCAGATGGTACATTGCCTCCCAGGTGCTCGGGTCAGGGATGTCACCGATCAGCTGCAGACCATTCTGAAAGGGGAGGGTGAACAGCCAGTTGTCGTGGTGCATAAAAGGCACCAACGATATGAGTAAAAAGCAAGATGAGGTCCTGAAAGCAGAATTCAGGGAGCTAGGAGAGAAGTTAAACAGGAAGACCTCAACAGGTAGTGATCTCAGGATTGCTACCAGTGCCACATAGCTAGCCAGCGTAGAAATAAAAGAATAGTTAGAATGAACACATGGCTTGAGGGATGGTGTAGGAGGGAGGGGTTCAGATTTGTTGGACATTGAGACCAGTGCTGAGGAAGTTGGGACCAATACAAATTGCATGGTCTACACCTGAACCAGACTGGAACTAAAGTCCTTGGCGGAGTTTTTGCTGCTGCTGTTGGATTAGTTTTAAACTAATGTGACAGAGGACTGGGAACCAGAAGAGAAGGTTAGTAGACACTGAGGTGGAAACAAGAAACTGTAAGGATCATGAAGTTAGCATTACCAAGGCAAAGAGTAGGCAGAGAGCGGATGAATGCCAAAGAACTGGTGGCCTGAAGTACATCTACTTTAATGCAAGGAGTATAGTAGGTAAGGCAGATGAACTTAGGGCTTGGATTGGTACCTGGGAGTATGACGTTCTTGTGATCACAGACACTTGGTTGAAAGAAGGGCATGACTGGCAACTAAATGTTCCAGGATATAGACCCTTCAGACAGGACAGGGAGGGAAGTAAAAGGTGGGGGGAGAAGTTGCATTGCTGGTCAGGGATGATATCACGGCTGTGCTAAAGGAACAACTATGAAGGGCTTGAGCAGTGAGATGTTATGGATAGAGCGGAGAAATAAGAAGACTGCAGTTACATTGTTGGGGCTGTATTACAGTAAGGCATTTGATAAGGTTCCATTTTAGCAAGGCATTTGATAAGGTTCCCCATGGTAGGCTTATGCGGAAAGTCAGGAGGCATGGAATAGAGGGAAATTTGGCCAAGTGGATAGAAAACTGGCTAACCGGTCGAAGTCAGAGAGTGGTGGTAGATGGTAATTATTCAGCATGGAGCCCAGTTACAAGTGGAGTTCCGCAGGGATCAGTTCTGGGTCCTCTGCTGTTCGTAATTTTTATTAATGACATGGATGAGGGAGTCGAAGGGTGGGTCAGTAAATTTGCAGATGATACGAAGATTGGTGGAGTTGTGGATAGTGAGGAGGGCTCTTGTCGGCTGCAAAGGGACTTGGATATGATGCAGAGCTGGGCTGAGGAGTGGCAGATGGAGTTCAACCCTGCCAAGTGTGAGGTTGTCCATTTTGGAAAGACAAATAAGAATGCGGAATACAGGGTTAACGGTAGGGTTCTTAGTGTGGTGGAGGAACAGAGGGATCTTGGGGTCTATGTTCATAGGTCTTTGAAAGTTGCCACTCAGGTGGATAGAGCTTGTAAGAAGGCCTATGGTGTATTAGCGTTCATTAGCAGAGGGATTGAATTCAAGAGTCGTGAAGTGATGTTGCAACTGTACAGGACTTTGGTTAGGCCACAGTTGGAGTACTGTGTGCAGTTCTGGTTGCCTCACTTTAGGAAAGATGTGGAAGCTTTGGAGAGGGTGCAGAGAAGATTTACCAGGATGTTGCCTGGAATGGAGAATAGGTCGTACGAGGATAGGTTGAGAGTGCTAGGCCTTTTCTCATTGGAACGGCGAAGGATGAGGGGTGACTTGATAGAGGTGTATAAGATGATCAGAGGAATAGATAGAGTAGACAGTCAGAAACTTTTTCCCCGGGTACAACAGAGTGTTACAAGGGGACATAAATTTAAGGTGAAGGGTGGAAGGTATAGGGGAGATGTCAGGGGTGGGTTCTTTACCCAGAGAGTGGTGGGGGCATGAAATGCGCTGCCTGTGGGAGTGGTAGAGTCAGACTCTTTGGTGACCTTTAAGCGGCAATTGGATAGGTACATGGATGGGTGCTTAAGCTAGGACAAATGTTCGGCACAACATTGTGGGCCAAAGGGCCTGTTCTGTGCTGTATTGTTCTATGTTCTATTTCTATGTACAGGCCTCCCAACAGTGAGCATGGGCTAGAAGAACAAAGAGGTAAATAGATTATGGAAAGATGTAGAGGCAACACGGTGGTGGTGATGGGAGATATTAATTTTCCCAACATTGACTGGAATACACTGAGTGTCAGAGGTCTGGATGGGGCAGAATTTGTAAGGAGGATCAGGAAAGCTTTCTAGAGCAGTATGTCAATAGTCCAATGAGGGAAGGGCTATATTGGGCCTGGTGTTGGGGAATGAGCCAGGCCAGGTGGTAGAAGTTGCAGAGGGTGATTTCTTTGTGAATAGTGACCATAATTCTGTAAGTTTTAGAATGCTCATAGACAAAGATGAGTGTGGTCCTAAGGGAACAGTACTAAACTGGGCCAATGCCAATTATATCAAAATTCGGCAGGAGCTGGGAAGTATGGATTGGGAGCAGCTATTTGAAGGAAAATCCACATTTGATATGTGGGACACTTTCAAAGAGAGGTTGAAAATAGTGCAGGATAGGCATGTCCCTTTGAAAACAAAGGATAGGAAAGGCAGGAGAACCCTGGATGACAGGAGAAATTGTGCAACTCGCCAAGAGGAAAAGGGAAGCATACATAAGGTCCAGGCAGATAAGAACAGAACAGGCCTTGGAGGAATATCGGAAGAATAGGACCAATCTTACAACGAGGAATCAAGCGGGCTAAAAGGGGTCATGAAACAACTTTAGCAAGCAGAATTAAGGAGAATCCCAAGGCCTTTTATTCATATATAAGAAGCAAGAGGGCAACTAGAGAAAGGGTTGGTCCACTAAAGGATAAGGAAGGAAGGTTGTGTGTCGAACCTGAGAAAATGGATGAGATTCTCAATGACTACTTTGCGTCAGTGTTCACTAAGGAAAAGGACATGATGAATGTTGAAAATAGTGATAGATGTTTGTTTACTCTGGATCACATTGACATAACAAGGGAAGATGTGTTGGGTAGGATAAAGGACATTAAGGTAGACAAATCCCCAGGACTGGATGGGATCTATCCCAAGTTTCTGAAGAAGGCAAGAGAGAAAATAGCTGGGGCCCTGACAGCTATCTTTATAACACCCTTAAATACAGGTGAAGTGCCGGAGGATCAGAGGGTTGCTAATGTTGTCCCCCTGTATAAGAAGAGTAGTAGGGATATTCCAGGTAACTACAGACCAATGAGCCTGATGTCAGTGGTGGGAAAGTTGCTGGAGAAGGTACTGAGGAATAAAATTTACTTCTATTTGGAAAAGAATGGGCTCATCAGTGATAGGCAACATGGTTTTGTGGAGGGGAGATCGTGCCTTACTAACTTAATAGAGTTCTTTGAGGAAGTGACCAAGTTGATAGATGAAGGAAAGACTGTTGAAGTCATATACATGGTCTTTACTAAGGCGGTTAATAAGGTTCCCCATGGTAACCTAACAGAGAAAGTGATGTTACATGGTGTGCAGGGAGTTCTAGCTAGGTGGATAAAGAACTGGTTGAGCAACAAGAGACAGAGTAGTAGTAGTTGAAGGGAGGTTCTCAAAATGGAGAAAGGTGACCAGTGGTATTCCACAGGGATCAGTGCTGGAGTCACTGTTGTTTGTCATATACATAAATGATCTGGAAGAGAGCATTGTTGGTCTGATCAGTAAGTTGGCAGATGACACAAAGATTGGTGGAGTAGCAGAAAGCATAGAGGACTGTCAAAGAATACAGAAGAATATAGATAGACTGGAGAGTTGGGCGGAGAAGCGGCAAATGGAGTTCAATCCAGACAAATGTGAACTGTTGCATTTTGGTAAGTCTAATTCTAGAGTGAACTAATTCTAGAAGAGCCTTGGGAAAAGTTGATGGGCAGAGAGATCTGAGAGTGCAGGTCCATTGTCCCCTGAAGGTTGATGCACAGGTGGATAGAGTGGTAAAGAAGGCACATGGTATTTGCCTTCACTGGATGAGGTATAAGAGCTGGCAAGTCATGTTAAAATTGTACAAGACATTGGTTCAGCTGCATTTAGAATACTGTGTACAGTTCTGGTCGCCACGTTACCAAAAGGATGTGGACGCTTTGGAGAGGGTGCAGAGAAGGTTTACGAGGATGTTGCCTAGTATGGAAGGTGCTAGCTATGAAGAGAGGTTGAGTATATTAGATTAGATTAGATCACTTACAGTGTGGAAACAGGCCCTTCGGCCCAACAAGTCCACACTAACCCGCCGAAGTGCAACCCACCCATACCCCTACATTTAGCCCTTCACCTAACACTACGGGCAATTTAGCATGGCCAATTCACCTGACCTGCACATCTTTGAACTGTGGGAGGAAACCGGAGCACCCGGAGGAAACCCACGCAGTCACGGGGAGAATGTGCAAACTCCACACAGTCAGTCACCTGAGGTGGGAATTGAACCCGGGTCTCTGGTGCTGTGAGGCAGCAGTGCTAACCACTGTGCCACCGTGCCACCCACGGTTAGGTTAAGTTTATTTTCATTAGTAAAAAGGAGATTGAGGGGGGAACCTGTTTGAGGTTTACAAAATCATGAAGGGTATAGACAGGGTGGATAGAGACAAGCTTTTTCCCCCAAGGTGAAGGATTCAATAACGAGAGGTCACGCTTTCAAGGTGAGAGGTGGAAAGTTTAAGGGGGATACACACATCAAGTACTTCACACAGAGGGTGGTGAACATTTGGAACGCATTGCCAGCAGAGGTGGTGGAGGCAGGCACGGCAGATTCATTTAAGATGCGTCTGGAAAGATTTATGAGTAGGTGGGGAGCAGAGGGATACAGATGCTTAGGAATTGACTGACAGGTTTAGACAGTACATTTGGATTGGCTCAGGCTTGGAGGGTCTCTTTCTATGTATTTGGATGTCACCACTGGAAATGACATGACCAACCCAAGGAAAGCCAAACACATAAATAGAAAGCGGGCTACACCACCAGTGCTTCATCCTAAGACTCACTGAAGATGTTACCTAGTATGGTGACAAAACATCTGAAACCAAACCTTCCAGCTCAGTGAGCAAGCCGACATCCAGAACCTCGACCTGAGCTACAAATCTTCTCAAAGCTTGCGATTAGATAGGGTCGACAGTGAGAGTCTTTTTCCTCGGATGATGATATCAGCTTATACACAGGGGCATAACTGCAAATTGAGGGGTGATAGATTTAAGACAGATGTCAGAGGCAGGTTTTTTACGTAGAGAGTGGTAAGGGCATGGAATGCCCTACCTGCCAATGTAGTTAACTCAGCCACATTAGAGACATTTAAGCAATCCTTGAATAAGCATATGGATGAAGATGGGATAGTGTAGAGGGATGGGCTTCGATCAGTTCACAGATCAGCACAACATCAAGGGCCAAGGGGCTTGTTCTGCGCTGTATTGCTCTATAGACAATCCAGATATTATTTTGTCAAAGTAATTCAAGAATCAGTCCTATGTATTTAAAGTTGAGCTTTGTGAAAACTTTAATTCTTGTATGGAATTTTAATGGACAGAATCAAGTGTACATTTTAAAAACATTTAAACCAGTGTTGACAGGATACAAAAAAATCTATGCCAAAAAAAGCATTTCGTACATGGTAATGGAAGCAGGTTCAATAGTAAATTTTAAGAAAGAATCAGGGAAAGAGTAAGGGAATAGAAATAACTGAATAGCTGTTTCAAACACGGGAGTGTGGTGCTGGAATAGCACAGCAGGTCAGGCAGCATCTGAGGAGCTGGAGAATTGACGTTTTGGGCCTAGGACCTTCAACAGGATTATGCCTGAAACATAAATTCTCCTGCTCCTCAGATGCTGCCTGACCTGCTGTGCTTTTCCAGAACCCCACTCTCGATTCTGATCTCCAGCATCTGCAGTCCTCACTTTGTCCTAGCTGTTTCAAAGAGCCAATATTGGCACGATGTGTCAAACTACCTTTTGTGTTGTAAGATTCAATATGTTGGAAAGGATGGGCTAGAATTAGGGTCACAAGCATTTCAATATGTGAATTAAATTAGTTTCTTCAATCTTAAAATCAGCTATGAAGCAATACACTTTTACAAACTTTACATTATTAGAACAAATGACAACATCAAGTCATACCAATGTAACAGCATAAATTGGCAAATTATCAATTAAAAAGCTGCAAGACCGCTTTAAATAAAAGAAACAAATTTCATTCAATGACAATATATACTGGCTTCCCTCTCTCATCACTGTCGTTATTGGGCCATATACCTTCTTCAGCAATCTAACCCATTGCTACCCAGCCATCACCAACCACCAAAAGGCAAATAAGTATCAAAGCTATTTTCTTCTATCTGCGCTCGAAGATCTGAGTAATGCTTTCTGTATTGCACATCAGAAAGTAAAACCTAAGCCTCAACACTGTCCAACATAGCTCTACCAGCCAACAAAACTACTGCAAAAATTTCACAGTTCCATATTTATACCTCAAACACAATAGACACATTTATTACAATTTCAACATAAACTTACACTACCCTAAAGTTAAGGGGCAGAATCAGGAGACAGGAACAGTCAAATTCAGGCTGGGCAATGCTTCAGGGTTTAGCTTCTGCAAAGAGGAAAGGTACTTAGTTTTGAAGATGTAATGCAAATCTCAGTATCATACCTAAGGAAGGATATTTTGCCCCTGAGAAGAGTTCAATGCAAGTTTACAAATATGATACCTGGATTCAGAGGTTAAGTCATGAGGAGAGATTAGACAAATTAGGTCCGTTTTCTCTAGAATTCAGAAGGTTAAGGGGTGATATAATCAAGGTTTTCAAGTTATTAACAGGGAAAGGCAGGGTAGATAAAGATAAACAATGTCGACGGGTTGAACATTCTAGAACCATGGGGCATACTGTAAAAATCATGGCCATGCCATTCAGGAGAGATGTTAGAAAACACTTGTACATGCAAAGAATAGTGAAGGTTTGGAACTCACTTCCTCAAACAGCCATTGTTAGTTTTAAATTGGGATATGGGCCCAAGGCAAACCATAGGTCACATGATCTTATTGAAAGGTGAAGCAGATTCAAGGGGCTGAATGACCTACTCCAGTTCCTATGTTCCTTTGACAAACAGAAAGACAAATGGCTGCACATCATGTATCAAACTCTCCAACCTCTTCATCGGGACAACAGTAATATTCTACAAAGCAGATCTGTCCATCTTCATTCCGGATCATATATTGTAAGGAGAGAAATCCACGGTTATCTGTACGGAGCGAAACTTTACAGGACAGAGCCAAGGCCTTAATAGATGGCTTCAGTAATGAAATTTTATATCTGATAAGAAAGAACAAAATTAAATTTTAATAACAAAATAGAAGGGACTGCAGTAACAGAATGCAATCAATACGTCATCTTACCTATTACATTGGGTCTGGTTGCAATGGAATGCCTCAATCATATCAGAGTCTTTCGGATAATCACAGTGTATGCTTCCAGCATTCCCAAAAGTAGATAACCTGAAACAGAAATGGTGCTTAAAAGCAGTTTGTGACCAATTAATAAAAAAAAACCCAGATGATAATAGAGGATAACAAATGGTAATGACACAGGAGGGCAGCTTTCCATAATAATATGAAAAAATAAATTAGAAAGTTGGAAATAGAGTCGAGATATGGCTACGACAGGCTGCGTGACGAGTGTTGTTTGCAGGAATATGCACCTTGGTCTCAGCTTTCAACATATTAAATTGAGATGAAGGAACAGAGAATCATAGTAACCAAGTTTGCTGATGACTCCAAACTAGAGAACTCATAGACAATGTATGTGGGAGCAAACTGATCTGATGGAGAAGTAGAGAACTTTAAGTGCCCATGATCAGAAGTCACAAAACTACTGAACAAGTATATAAAAAAAATTAAAAGGCTATTGGAACATTGGAAGTATAAGCCAAGGGAGTAGAAATTATGCAGTTTTATATAGTTCTGGAGCATTGCCTCCAATTCTGTACAAAGTTGCTTCACCTGACAAAGGAGAATTGCTTCTAAAGCTCATTATTTCAAATAAACCTGATGGATTATATATAACCTGATGTTGTGCGATTTCTGACTTTGTCCACCCCAGTCCATCACCAGCACCTCTGTACACCACATTTCAGTAATGGTAAAAGCAGCATGCAATGGACAGAGCTGAATAATTCCAAAAGAACAAAAAATTTACAGCCCAGGAACAGGCCCTTCAGCCCTCCAAGCCTGAGCCGATCCAAATGTACTGTCTAAACCTGTCGGTCAATTCCTAAGCATCTGTATCGCTCTGCTCCCCACCTACTCATGCATCTGTCCAGATGCATCTTAAATGAATCTACCGTGCCAGTAGAGGTGGTAGAGGCAGGCAACGCGTTCCAAATGTCCACCACCCTCTGTGTGAAGTACTTGCTGCGTGTATCCCCCTTAAACTTTCCACCTCTCACCTCGAAAGCGTCACCTCTCGTTATTGAATCCTTCACCCTGGGAAAAAGCTTGTCTCTATCCACCCTGTCTATACCCTTCATGATTTTGTAAACTTCAATCAGGTCCCCCCTCAATCTCCTTTTTTCTAATGAAAACAAACCTAACCTATTCAACCTCTCTTCATAGCTAGCACCTTCCATACCAGGCAACATCCTCGTGAACTTTCTCTGCACCCTCTCCAAAGCATCCACATCCTTTCGGTGATGTGGTGACCAGAACTGTACACAGTATTCTAAATGCGGCCGAACCAATGTCTTGTTAAAATTGTACATGACTTGCCAGCTCTTATACTCAATACCTCGTCCAATGAAGGCAAGCATACTATATGCCTTCTTGACAACTCTATCCACCTGTGCAGCAACCTTCAGGGTACAATTGACCTGCACTCCCAGATCTCTCTGCCCATCAACTTTTCCCGAGGCTCTTCCGTCCACTGTATAATTCGTTCTAGAATTAGTCTTGCCTAAATGCATCACCTCACATTTGTTTGGACTGAAATTCATCTACCACTTTTCTGCCCAACTCGCCTGAAGAAGGGCCTGTGCCCGAAACGTCGAATCTCCTGTTCCCTGGATGCTGCCTGACCTGCTGTGCTGTTCCAGCAATAAAGTTTCAACGCCCAACTCTCCAGTCTATCTATATCCTCCTGTATTCTCTGACAGTCTCTTGTGCTTTCTGCTACTCCACCAATCTTCGTGTCATCTGCAAATTTGCTGATCATACCAACAGTGCCCTCTTTCAGATCATTTATGTATATTACAAACAACAGTGGCCCCAATACTGACCCCTGTGGAACACCACTGGTCACCTTTCAACTCCCTTCTACTACTATTCTCTGTCTCCTGTTGCTCAACCAGTTCTTTATCCACCTAGCTAGGACACCCTGAACACCATTTGACTTCACTTTCTCCATTAGTCTACCATGGGGAACCTTGTCAAACGCTTTACTAAAGTCCATGTATATGACTTCAACAGCCTTTCCTTCATCTATCAACTTGGTCACTTCCTCGAAGAACTCTATTAAGTTGGTAAGGCTCCCCTGCACAAACCATGTTGCCTATCACTGATAAGCCCATTCTTTTCTAAATATAAATGGATCCTATCCCTCAATACCCTCTCCAGCAACATCCCCACCAGCGACGTCAGGCTCACTGGTCTGTAGTTATCCGGAATATCCCTACTACCCTTCTTGTACAGGGGGACAACATGAGCAACCTTCCAGTCCTCCGGCACCTCATCTGTATTTAAGGATGCCACAAAGATATCTGTCAGGGCCCTAGCTACTTCCTCTCTCGCCTCCCTCAGCAACCTGGGATAGATCCCATCTGGTCCTGGGGATTTGTCCACCTTAATAACTTCTAGCCTACCCAACACATCTTCCCTACTTATGTCAACATGATCCAGACTAATCAAACTTCATTCTCTAATCTCAACATTCATCATGTTCCTTTCCTCAGTGAACACTGAGGCAAAGTAATCATTCAGAATCTCACTCATTCTCTCAGGTTCGACACTATGGATCAGATTGAATCTCTGCAGTCCCACCACATCCAGTTACAGATGGTGGTGGACAATTAAGCTAACTGGAGGAGCAGCCTCCACAAATATCCCCATCCTCAATTAACGGAAGCCCAAAAGATGAGGCCAAAGTATTGCAGTTAGAAATGTTGAGAGAATGATCCACCTTGGCCTCCTTCTGTGATGCGCTGTATCACAGATATCAGTCTTCAGCCAATTCAATTCACTTCATGTTATATCCAGAGAAACAACTGGAAGCACTTGATACTGCAAAGGCTCTGGGGTCTGACAACATTCCAGTAATGGTACTGAAGGTTTGTAATCCAGAATTGACTGCACTCCTAGCCAAGCTTTTCTAATACAGCCACAATACATTGTAGGCTGTTCATAGGAACATAAGAACTAGGAACAGGAGTAAGCCGTCCAGCCCTTCGAGCCTGCTCCACTACTCAATAAGATCATGGCTAATCTTTAACTGGACTCAGCTCCAATTAGGCATGTTTTCAACATATCCCTCAATTCCTTTATTTTTCAAAAAAGTATCTACCTTAGCTTTATAATTGATTGCTTAAGTAGCGTCAACTACCTCCCTGGGCAAGGAATTCCACGGATTAACAATCCTCTGGGTGAAGAAGTTCCTTCTCAGTTCAGTTCTAAACCTGCTTTGTCTAATCTTGAGGCCATGCCCTCTTGTCCTAGTTTCACCTATCAATGGAAACATCCTATCTATTTCTATTTTATCAATTCCCTTCATAATTTTATATGTTTCTATAAGATCACTCCTCATTCTTCTGAATTCCAATGAATATAATCCCAATCTACTTAGCCTCTCTTCGTAAACTAACACCCTCAACTCCGGAATCAACCTAGTGAATTTCCTCTGCATCCCCTCCAGTGCCAGTACATCCTTTCTTAAGTAAGGAGACCAAATCTGCACACAGTATTCCAGATGTGGCCTCACCAGTACCTTGTACAGCTGTAACATTACCTCTCTGTTTTTAAACTCAACCTTTTAGCAATGAAGGACAAAATTCTATTTGCCTTCCTAATTACTTATTGTACCTGCAGACCAACCTTCTGCAATTCACACACCCAGGTCCCTCTGCACAGCAGCATGCTGCAACTTTTTACCATTCAAGTAATAATCTACTTGGCTGAGATCCTACTAAAATGTATGACTTCACATTTACCAACTTTGAATTTCATCTGCCAGACCTTTGCCCACTCACTTAATTTATCTATGTTCCTCTGCAAAGTTTCACAGTCCTCTGCACACTTTGCTCTGCCACTCATCTTAGTGTCAACAGCAAATTTTGACACCGTACAAGTGGCCCCAACTCCAAATCATCTACATAAATTGTATATAATTATGGTCCCAACACCAATCCCTGAGGGACACCATTAGTCACTGATTGCCAGCCATAATAGCACTCATTTATCCCCATGCTTTGCTTCCCGTCAGGCAACCAATCCTCTATTGACGCTAATATGTACTCTTAACACCATGCACCCTTATCCTATGCAGCAGCCTCATGTGCAGCACCTTGTCAACGGCCTTTTGGAAATCTAGGTACACCACATCCACTGGGTCTCTGTTGTCCACCTTGCTTGAAATGTCTTCATAGAATTCTAAAAGATTTGTGAAGCATGATCCATGAACCCATGCTGCGCCTGTACAATGGGACACTTTCTTTTGAGATGCCCTGCTATTTCTTCCTTGATAAGAGACTCCAGCATCTTTCTCACTACAGAGGTGAAGCTCACTGGTCTATATCTTTTGTCTACTTCCCTTTTTAAACAGTAGTGTCACATTTGCTATTTTCCAATCTGCTGGGACTGCCCCAGAGTCCAGTGAAATTTGGAAAATTACCGCCAGTCCACCTATTTCTCCTGCCATCTCTTTTAGTACTTGAGGATGTATTCCATCAGGGCCAGGAGACTTATCTATCCTTAGCTCCATTAGCTTACCCAACACTAGCTCTTCTATAATAATAATTGTTTCCAGGTCCTCACCTATCTTCATCTCTTCGTCACTTACTGGCATGTTATTAGTATCCTCCAGTGAAGACCGATACAAAGTACCTGTTCAATGCCTTAGCCTTTTCATCATATCCCATAACTAACTGCCTCTTCTCATCCTCTAAAATGACCAACATTTACTTTAGCTACTCTTCGTCGTTTCATATATTTATAGAAACTTTTACTATCTGTCTTCATATTCTGTGCCATTTTTTTTGTCATCTCTACCTTACTTTTCTTTATAGCTCTTTTTTGTGGCTTTCTGTGGACCTTTAAAGTTCTCCCAATCTTCCAGAGTCCTGCTGTTTTTGGCCACTTTATATGCCTTCTCTTTCACTTTGATAGCCTGCTTCATTTCCTTAGACATCCATGGCAAATTACCCCTCCTCTTACAGTCCTTTCATCTCACCAGAATATACTTTTGCTGAGCACTTTGAAAAACTTCTTTGAAGGTCTTCCACTGCTCGTCAACTGTCACACCATAAAGTCTCTGTTTCCAGTCTACTTTAGCCACGTTCTCCCTCATTCTATCATAGTCCCCTTATTCAAGCACAGGACCCTAGTATTGGATTTTATCTTCACACTATCCAGCTGTATTTTAAATTCAACCATACTGTGATCACTCCTTCCAAGAGGATCCCTAACTATGAGGTCATTAACTATTCCTGTCTCATTACACAGGACCAGATCTAGGATAGCTTGCTACTACCTCATCGGTTCCATTACATGCTGTTCAAGAAATCTATCCAGGATACACTCAATGAACGCCTCCTACCCTGACTGAACTGGTTCAACCAATCTACATGCAGATTAAAATCCCCCATGATAATAGCTGTACTATTTTTTCAGGTATTAGTTATTTCCTTGTTTATTGCCCTCCCCCAATGTGATGTTATTCTGGACGGTTTGCTAGCTGAGCTGGAAGGTTCATTTTCGGACGTTTCGTCATCATACTAGGTAACATCATCAGTGAGCCTCCGGATGAAGCACTGGTGGTATGGCTCACCTTCTATTTGTGTGTTTAGGTTTCCTTGGGTTGATGTCATTTCCTGTTCTTTTTCTCAGAGCTGGTAAATGGGATCCAAGTCGATGTGGTTGTTCATAAGAGTTCTGGTTGGAATGCCATTCTCGTACGTGTCTCTGTTTGGCTTGGACCAGGATGGATGTGTTGTCCCAGTCGAAGTGGTGTCCTTCCTCATCTGTTTGTAAGGATACTAGTGAGAGTTGGTCATGTCTTTTTGATGCTAGTTGATGTTTATGTATCCTGGTGACTAGTTTTCTGCCTGTTTGTTACAGTTCTTGCAAGGTATTTTGTAAATGACATTAATTTTGCTTGCTATCTATATAGGGTCTTTCAAGTTCATTAGCTGTTGTTTTAATATGTTGATGGGTTTGTAGGCTACCATGATGCCAAGAGGTCTGAGTAGTCTGGCAGTCATTTGCAAGATGTCTTTGATGTAGGGGAGAGTGACTAGGGTTTCTGGTCATGTTTTGTCTGCTTCTGTGGGTTTGTTGCTGAGAAATCGGCAGACTGCGTTCATTGGGTATCCATTCTTTTTGAATATACTGTATAGGTGATTTTCCTCTGCTCTTTGTAATTCCTCTGTGCTGCAGTGTGTGGTGGCTTGTCCAAATAATGTCCGAATGCAGCTTCATTTGTGGGTGTTGGGATGATTGCTTCTGTAGTTCAGTATTTGGTCCATATGTGGTGTTTTCCTGTGGACGCTGGTTTGAAGTTCCCCATTGGCTGTTTGCTCTACTGTGACATCTAGGAATGACAGTTTGTTGTTATTTTCCTCCTCTTTAGTGAATTGTATTACTGATGGTCTTGACGGTTTCCTCTAATTTGTTTCGTTTAGTGATGACAAAGGTGTCATCCATGTAGCAGACCCGATGTTTGGGTTGGATGGTTAGCAGAGCTCGGTAAAAACAAGGACTGCAGATGCTGGAGACCAGAGTCTAGATTAGAGTGGTGCTGGAAAAGCACAGCATGTCAGGCAGCATCCGAGGAGCAAGAAAATCGACGTTTCGGGCAAAAGCCCTTCATCAGGAAGGGAGCTGTTTAATTGAGTTTTATTGCCTCTGCTAAGAACCCCGATATTGGAAATCCCATGGGTGTTCCGTTGGTTTGTCTGTAGGTTTTGTTGTTGAAAGTAAAATGGGTGGTAATGCATAGGTCCACTAGCTTGATGATATTGTCCTCGCTGATGAAGTTGGTGGTGTTTGGTGGATGTGTTTTTGGTTCTTCTAATAGTGTAGTCAGTGTTTCCTTGACCAGGTTGATGTTGTTGGATGTGAACAGGGCTGTTACATCAAAAGAGACTATTATTTCATCCTCTTCTATCTAGGTGTTTTTGATGGTCTTCAGGAATTCTTGGATGGAGTGGTGTGAGTCTTCTACTAGGTGTTTTAGTCTTTGGTGTAGCTCCTTGGCCAATCTGTAAGTTGCTGTTCCAGGTAGCGAGACTATAGATCTGAGGGGGGCTTCTAGTTTGTGAATTTTGGGTAAGCTGTAGAAGCCTGGTGTGTTGGATCTGTCTGGTTTCATTTTTTGGAAGTTGGTCTGATTTATTTCTCCAGATTTCTGAAGTTTTTTGAGTAAGGCTCTGATTCGGTTATTATTTGGTGACCTATAGACTACACTTATCAGTGAGTTACTCTTCTTGGAATTCCTAATTTCCACCCAAAAGCATTCAACCTCATGCTCTACAGAATCTATATAATCTCTCAGCACCACCCTGATGTCATCCTTGAATATCAGAGCTACACCACCTCCCTTGCATTTCTGAGATCAGGAGGAAGTTAATCTCTCAGAGGGTTGAGATATTTGGAACTCCTTGCCACAGAGAGCTGTGGGAGCAGAGTCCTTGTACACATTTAAGGCTGAGATAGATAGTTTCTTGACCAGTGGGGGAATCTAGAGTTACAGGGAAAAGGCAGGAAGGTGGATATGAGGAATGTTGAATTAGCCATGATCCTATAGAATTGCACAGCAAGCATGAGGGGCTAAACGGCCTACTCCTACTTCTTTCTCTTGTGGTGGGGGCTGAGTGGCTTCCTCCTAAGGAAGGTACACAGTCAGAATGTTGAAGAAGTGTCAGGTACAGATTATGATCCTCCTTTGTTAAGGCCTACTTGAGTTCAAAGTTAACTCAGTACCTGAAATTGGGTTTTTCTGGAGACATTGTGATCTGCAGCACCTCGCTGCTCATATCAAGCTCGGCAAAGGCCTCCCGAAGGCTTTCTGACTGCAGAATTATTTTATTTACAACATTTGTGCTACAGAAGTCAAAGTCAAGAGTTTCCTCTGGTTCCTGAGTCTGAATCTTACAAACTGTTACCACACCACTCTCCTCCAGAAACAGTGTCAATGGGTTTCCATATCCACGGTAACACATCTTCAGGGCTGTTGTCATTCCTACAAAGAAAGAATAGGAGAGACAGCTCCAGGTCAATATTCAGTCATTTTACTTTTAAAAGCATCATCATTTTAATGGGCTCAAATCTGAAATTATCAAAATACATTTACCTGGCAGGGAACTTGCACTAAATATTGAGAGACAATCAAGAAGAACTGTTAGGTTTACTACAAACATCACAGAGTCCTCCTCAATTCGAAATTCTTGAAAAATACATGCCTAAAACAAAAAATGTTAAGCAGTGAATCTTCAAATGGAACAAACCATACAGTTCACCAGGGAGAAAGTTAATAAGGATATGAATGAGTGCTCCCAGTCCCTTATCCCGTTCCCACGCCAAGCAACCCCACCACAAAATCCACCACAAGGCAAAAGTGAGGATGGCAGATGCTGGATGTTAGAGTCGAGAGTGTGGTGCTGGAAAATCACAACAGGTCAGGCAGCATCCGAGGAGCAGGAGAACTGACGTTTTGCTAAAGCCCTTCATCACGAGCAATAATAGGCCATTCAGCCCATCGAGTGGTCTCTGTCATTCAAGAAGATCACAGCCCATCTAATAAACCTCAACTCCAATTTCCTACCTCTTCTTCAAATCCCTTGATTCCCTGATTAGTTAAAAATCTGTCAATCTCAGTATTAAATATACTTTATGACCTATTCTCAACAGCCTTCTGCAGGAAAGAATTTAACAGGTTCACAACTCTCAGAAGAAATTTCTCTTCATCTCTTCTCTTCATAAATGCACAACCTCTTATTTCGAGGTTATGCTTTCTGGTCTTAGACTCTGCCACATGGGGGAACAACGTCTCCAAAGCTTCCCTCTCACCCTCTTGATAAATCTTGCCTACTAAGAATAAGTCACTTTTCATTCTTCTAAATCCCAACTACTGACCTAATCATCTTCTCCTTAAACGACAGTCCCTTCAGGCCTACTGTCAGCCTGGTGAACCTCCTTTAGACTTTGTCCATTACCAGCATATTTTTTTCGTTAAATAAGGAGCCCAGAATGTCTCAATATTCCAACAGTCTTCTGGCTAGTGCTTTGTACAGTTTTATCAAAGCCTTACTACTTCTACATTCCATTGAAATAAGAAGCCAAAAGCACACTTGCCTTCCCTCTTACTTGCTGAACTTGGATACTAGCTATTTGTGATTCATAGTGAGGACTCTCAAATCTCTTTGTTCTGTAATTTTCCGCAATCTTTCTTATTTAAATAACACTCAGTTTCTCTATTCTTCAGACCAAAGTGCAAAACCTCACATTTCCCATGTAATATTCTATTTGCCATGTTTTTGCCTACTCACTTAACCTGTCTATATCCAGCACAGAAAGAGCAATAGAAATGTACAGCATGGAAACAAAAACCTTCAGTCCAACTCACCCATGTTGACCAGATATCCTAAATTAATCTAATCCCATTTGCCAAGATTTGGCCCATGAATCTTCCTAATCATATACCCATCCAGAAGGCTTTTAAATGTTGTACTTGTACTAGCTTCCATCACTTCCTCTGACACCTCATTCCATACATGCACCACCTCCTGCATGTAAAAGTTGCTCCTTAGATCCTTTTTAAATCTTTTCCCCTCTCACCTTAAACCTGTGCCCTCATTTTTGGACTCACCTACTCTAGGAAAAAAGACCTGACTATTCACCCTATCCTTGCCCCTGCAATGGAAAATTAACAAAAGGTGACATTTACTCTGAAATCCATTTACTCTGAAATCTGAAAGACATTGCTTTACTAAATTTAAAATTTTCTGACACTTTGCAACTTTGCTGAAGTCTGCAGTCGAGGGACAGCTTGTCTCTGCGGAACTTTGTAAACATTCAACAAGAGAAAAATATAAGAACAGTATGTCCACAACAAGGAAATGAAAAGAAAAGAATAACTCAAATCTTCACAGTCTTTGTCCTTGAGAGCGTGATAAGAAACAGTATAAGACGAATATCTGAATTCTGCTCAGGGCCCTTGCACAAGGTTTTTCGCAGCAGAGAGCGGCGGGAGCTGGGAGGAAGTTCAGGCGGAGCGCAAAGCCGGTCGGGAAGGTAAGTGATTGCTATTAGAGTGGGTGAGTTCTAAACCCCAGGTCCTACAAAGTAGGGTCTCCCTCCTCCTCTAACCTAAATTAAAAATCCACAGACTTGCCACAAAAAGAGGGTCTAAGGAAGTTTGGATAGAAGAGTGAGGCTTCAGCTCAGGAATCTTTGACAAGGAGGTTGAGTGAAGTGATTATACCACAGTTGAAGAGGGTGAAGACATGACTGCCCAGCTGGTTCAGTGCGCTACGTGCTTGATGTGGGAGGTCAACGACTCTGGTGTGTCTGGCTCGTATACGTGTGGAAAGTGTGTGCACATTCAGCTATTGACCGAGCATATTTCAGGGCTGATGAAAGAACTCGAGGACCTTAGGCTCATCCGAGAGAACGAGATCTTTCTGGACAAGACCTTCAGCGAGGTTATTACACCAATCATACCAGAAGAGAGCAGGCGATGAGGAAGGCAGAGAGGAGACAGGTGCAAGAGACCCCGGGAGAAGTACCTGTCAGGAACAAGTTGAAGCTTTTGGAAACAGTAGAGACTGATGACACTGCCAGTTCGCAAGGCGGCCAGGTCTGTCAATCAAAAGTTGGCGCAGTGGCAGAGCGGAAGAGTCGGACATCGCACACAGCCGTGGTAATAGGGGACTCCATCGTGAGAGGAACTGACCGGGGTTTTTGTGGCAGCAGACAGGATTTAAGGATGGTGTATTGCCTTCCTGGTGCCAGGGTGAAAGACATCGCAGACAGAGTGCAGGAAATCCTCAAGGACGAGGGTGAAGAGCCAGAGGTGGTGGTACATGTCGGCACAAATGATGTCGGGAAGAAGAGGAGGAACATACTACAGCGGGACTTCAGAGAACTAGGAAGAAGGCTGAAAAGCAGACATCCAAGGTGGTTATCTCCGGTTTGCTTCCAGTTCCTCGGGCTGGTGTGGCCAAAAATAGGGAGATAATGGACTTGAACGTGTGGTTGGGGAACTGGTGCAGGAAGCAGGGATTTAAGTTCTTGGATCACTGGGGTATATTTTGTGGTAACCATAAATTCTACAAGAGAGATGGTTTGCACCTTAATAAGTTAGGGACCAGCATTCTGGCAGGCAGGTTTTCTACTGCAACACCGCTACATTTAAACTAAGTAGCGGGGGGGGGAGGGGACAAACTGGATGTTTAAAAAGGAAATTGAAGGGAAAGTTAGAACAAGAGAAGTCAAGAAAGACAACTGTATTAATGAGGCAGAAAACTCGGAAAGGGATCATACTGTAAGGTTGAGTGAAATAGGGGTTGATGGGAAGGGTGAGAGCAGTAACAAATTAAAAATACTATACATGAATGCACGAAGCATTAGACATAAGATGGATGAGCTTGAGACTCTTTTGGAAATTGGCAGATATGATATTGTGGGGATAACTGAGACGTGGCTTCAAGTGGACGGGGCCTGGGAAATGAATATTCAAGGCTACACGTGCTATCGTAAGGACAGATTGACGGGCAGAGGGGGTGGGGTGGCCTTGTTGGTAAGGGAGTATATTCAGTCCCTTGCGCGGGGGGACCTAGAGTCAGGGGATGTAGAGTCAGTGTGGATAGAGCTTCGAAATACTAAGGGTAAAAAGACCCTCTTGGGAGTCATCTACAAGCCCCCAAACAGTAGTCTGGATGTCAGATGTAAGTTGAATCAGGAGCTGAAATTGGCCTGTCATAAAGATGTTACTACAGTTGTTATGGGGGATTTTAACATGTAGGCAGACTGGGAGAATCAGGATAGTATTGGACCTCAAGAAAGAGACTTTGTGGAGTGGCTCAGAGATGGATTCTTAGAGCAGCTGGTCCTGGAGCCTACCAGGAAGAAGGCAATTCTGATCTGGTATTGTGTAACGAACCAGAATTGGTCAGAGACCTCGAAGTGAAGGAGCCATTGGGAAGTAGTGACCATAATACATTAAGCTTCAATCTGCAATTTGAGAGGGAGAGGGTACAGTCGGAAGTGACAGTACTTCTGTTAAATAAAGGGAACTATGGAGCTATGAGGGAGGAGCTGGCCAAAGTTCAATGGTGCAATACCTAAGCAAGGATGACCGTGGAGGTACAATGGCAGATATTTCTGTGTATAATGCAGAAGTTGCAGGATCAGTTCATTCCTAAAAGGAAGAAAGATCCCAGGAGGAGGCATGGGCGGCTGTGGCTGACGATGGAAGTTAAGAAACATGCAAAGTTAGAAGAGAAAAAGTATAACATAGCAAAGATAAGTGGGAAAACTGAGGACTGGGAAGCTTTTAAAGAGCAACAGAGGATTACTAAGAAGGAAATAGGCAGAGTAAAAATGAGGTACGAAGGTAAACTGGCCAATAATATAAAGGAGGAGAGTAAAAGCTTTTTTAGGTATGTGAAAGGAAAAAAAATGGTTAGGACTAAAATTGGGCCCTTGAAGACAGAAACAGGGGAATATATTACCGGGAACAAAGAAATGGCAGAGGAATTAAATGGGTACTTCAGAACTGTGTTCACTGGGGACGACACAAGCAATCTCCCTGAGGTAACAGTGGCTGAAGGACCTGAACTTAAGGGAATTTATATTTGCCAGGATTTGGTGTTGGAGAGACTGTTAGGTCTGAAGGTTGATAAGTCTCCGGGGCCTGATGGTCTGCATCCCAGGGTACTGAAGGAGGTGGCTCGGGAAATCGTGGATGCGTTGGTGATTCTTTTCCAGAGTTAGATAGATTCGGGGTCGGTTCCTGAGGATTGGAGGGTGGCTAATGTTATACCACTTTTTAAGAAAGGTGGGAGAGAGAAAGCAGGAAATTATAGACCAGTTAGTCTGACCTCAATGGTGGGAAGACGCTGGAGTCTATTATAAAGGATGAAATTACGGCACATCTGGATAGTAGTAACAGGATAGGACAGAGTCAGCATGGATTTATGAAGGGGAAATCATGCTTGACTAATCTTCTTAAATTTTTTGAGGATGTAACTCTGAAGATGGACGAGGGAGATCCAGTTGATGTAGTGTACCTGGACTTTCAGAAAACCTTTGATAAAGTCCCACGTAGGAGGTTAGTGAGTACAATTAGGGCGCATGTTATTGGGGGCAAAGTACTAGATTGGATTGAAAATTGGTTGGCTGATAGGAAACAAAGGGTAGTGATAAACAGCTCCATTTCGGAATGGCAGGTAATGACCAGTGGGGTACCGCAGGGATCCGTGCTGGGACCGCAGCTTTTTACAATATATGTTAATGATATAGAAGATGGTATCAGCAATAACATTAGCAAATTTGCTGATGATACAAAGCTGGGTGGCAGGGTGAAATGTGATGAGGATGTTAGGAGATTACAGGGTGACCTGGACAAGTTAGGTGAATGGGCAGATGCATGGCAGATGCAGTTTAATGTGGATAAATGTATGGTTATCCACTTTGGTGGCAAGAACAGGAAGGCAGATTACTACCTCAATGGAATCAATTTAGGTAAAGGGGCAGTACAGAGAAATCTGGGTGTTCTTGTACACCAGTCAATGAAGGCAAGCATGCAGGTACAGCAGGTAGTGAAGAAGGCTAATAGCATGCTGGCCTTCATAACAAGAGGAATTGAGTATAGAAGCAAAGAGGGACAGCTGCAGCTGTACAGGGCCCTGGTGAGACCACACCTGGAGTACTGTGTGCAGTTCTGGTCTCCAAATTTGAGGAAAGACATTCTGGCTATTGAGGGAGTGCAGCGTAGATTCACGAGGTCAATTCCTGGAATGGCGGGATTACCTTACACTGAAAGACTGAAGCGACTGAGCTTGTATATCCTTGAGTTTAGAAGACTGAGAGGGGATCTGATTGAGACGTATAAGATTATGAAAGGATTGGACACTCTGGCAGCAGGGAACATGTTTCCGCTAATGGGAGAGTGCCGAACCAGAGGACACAGCTTAAAAATATGGGGTTGACCATTTAGGACAGAGATGAGGAGAAACTTCTTCACCCAGAGAGTGGTGGCTGTGTGGAATGCTCTGCCCCAGAGGGCAGTGGAGGCCCAGTCTCTGGATTCATTTAAAAAAGGGTTGGATAGAGCTCTCAAAGATAGTGGAATCAAGGGTTATGGAGATAAGGCATGAACAGGATACTGATTAGGAATGATCAGCCATGATCATATTGAATGGCGGTGCAGGCTCGAAGGGCTGAATGACCTACTCCTGCACCTATTGTCTATTGTCAAGTGCATATGGTTCCTCTGCAATGCAGAGGTTAAAAAAAATTAATAAAGTTTTTTGGTTGCTCTTGCTAATAGTTGAGTCGAGTCAATTTAATTTCCACGGCACCTCTCATGATTTTATAAACTTCTACACAGTCACCCCTCAGTCTCTGAAGCTCCAGGGAAAATAGCCCCATCCTATTCAGCCTGTCCCACTAGCTCAAACCTTCCAACCCTGTCCACATCCTTGTAAATCTTTTGTAAATCCTTTCAAGTTTCACAACATCCTTCCTATAGCAGGGAGACCAGAATTGAATGCAGTGTTCCAAAAGTGGCCTAACCAATGTCCTGTACAACCGTAACATGACCTCCCAACTCCTATGTGCAATGCACTGACGAATAAAGGTAACCATACCAAACACCTTCATCACTACCCAGTCAAGTGCAACCCTGCTTCTGAGGAATGATGAACATGAACCCAAAAGGTCTCTTTGTTTGGCAACACACCCCATGACCTTACCATTAAGTGTGTAAGTCCTGCTCTGATATGCCCTACCAAAATGCAACACAACACATTTATCTAAATTAAACTTCATCTGCCACTCCTTGGCCCATGTGCCCATCTGATCAAGTTTCCACTGTACTCAGAGATAACATTCTTTGCTGTTCGAAATACCATGAATTTTGGTGTCATCTGCTAACCTTCCACCACCACCCTCTGTCTCCTACCTTTGAGCCAATTTTATATCCAAATGGTTAGTACTCCCTCTATTCCATGTGATATAACCTTGCTAACCAGTTGACCATGCGGAACCGTGACAAACGCCTGACTGAAGCCCTTATAGCCAACATCTACTGTTCCGCCTTCAATCTTCTTCATCACTTCTTTAAATATCTCAACCAAGTTAGTAAGGTATGATTTCCCAGATACAAAGCTATGTTGACTGTCACTAATCAGTCCTCACCTTTCCAAATATATGTGAATCCTGTCCCTCAGAATCCCCTCCAACAACTTACCCACCAGTGATGTTAGGCTTACTGGTCTATAGTGTGTTGCTGGAACAGCGCAGCAGGTCAGGCAGCATCCAGGGAACAGGAGAATCGACGTTTTGGGCATAAGCCCTTCTTCAGGAAGAAGAAGGGCTTATGCCTGAAACGTCGATTCTCCTGTTCCCTGGATGCTGCCTGACCTGCTGCGCTGTTCCAGCAACACATTTTCAGCTCTGATCTCCAGCATCTGCAGACCTCACTTTCTCCTTACTGGTCTATAGTGCCATGGTTTTTCCATACCACCTTGCTTAAACAATGACACCACCTTAGCGAACCTCATCTTCCATCACCTCACCCATGGCTATCCATGATATATGGATCTCAGCAAGGAGCCCAGTAATCACTTCCCTTGCTTCCCAAAGTTCTAGGGGACACCTGATCAGGTCCTGAGGATTTATCCACCTTTATGCATTTTATTATATCCAGCATCTCCTCCTCTGTAATACAGAGGCTTTTCAAGATATCACTGTTTATTTTCCCAAGTCCTCTACCTTCTATATCTTTATTCAAAGTAAACACTGATGCAAAATATTTGTTTAGTATCTGACCCATGACCTGCTGTTCCACACATAGGCAGCCTTACTGATCTTTAAAGAGCCCTATTCTCTCCCTAGTTACTCTTTTGTGCTTAATGTCTTTGCAGAATCCTTCTGGATTGTCCTTAACCCTGTCATGTCCCCTTTTTGCCCTGCTGATTTCCCTCGAGTATGTTCCTATTGCCCTTAATACTCTTATAGGGATTCACTCAATCCCTGTCTGTACTTGACATATGCTCCTTTTTCTTGACCAGAGCATGAATCTCATTAGTTATTTAGCATTCACTACATGTACCAGCGTACCCCTTCACATGAACATCTTTTTAAAGGTCTCCCACTTTTCAGCTGTCCCTTTACATGCGAATATCCACACCCCCTGCCCAACCCAATCAACTGTTGAAAGATCTTGCTCAATACTGTCAAAATCAGCCTTTCTCCAATTTAGAACTTTAACGTTTACATCATTTCTATCCCTTTCCGCAACTATTTTAAAACTAATAGAATAATGATCACAGGCCCCAGATTGCTCACCCGCTGGAAGCGGGAAAGGAAGAAGCCCTCCGCTTCTTCCTTTCCCACCGTACCAACCAGTACCCTTCCACTGACACCCTCCTTCGACTGACTGAACTGGTCCTCACCCTGAACAACTTCTCTTTCCAATCCTCCCACTTCCTCCAAACCAAAGGAGTAGCCATGGGCACCCGCATGGGCCCCAGCTATGCCTGCCTCTTCATAGGATATGTGGAACAGTCCATCTTCCGCAACTACACAGGCCCCACCCCCCACCTTTTCCTCCACTACATTGATGACTGTATCGGCGCCGCCTCGTGCTCCCACGAGGAGGTTGAACAGTTCATCCACTTCACCAACACCTTCCACCCCGACCTCAAATTCACCTGGACAGTCTCAGATTCCTCCCTCCCCTTCCTTGACCTTTCTATTTCCATCTCAGGCGACCGAATCAACACGGACATCTACTACAAACTGACCGACTCCCACAGCTACCTGGACTACACCTCCTCCCACCCTGCACCCTGTAAAAACGCCATCCCATTCTCCCAATTCCTTCGTCTCCGCCGCATCTGCTCCCAGGAGGACCAGTTCCAAAAACGTACCACCCAGATGGCCTCCTTCTTCAAGGACTGCAATATCCCCCCCAACGTGGTCGACAATGCCCTCCACTGCATCTCTTCCACTTCCCGCTCCTCCGCCCTTGAGCCCCGCCCCTCCAACCGCCACCAGGACAGAACCCCACTGGTCCTCACCTACACCCCATCAATCTCCATGTACAGCGCAACATCCGCCGTCATTTCTGCCACCTCCAAACGGACCCCACCACCACCAAGGATATATTTCCCTCCCCTCCCCTATCAGCATTCCGTAAAGACCACTCCCTCCGTGACTCCCTCGTCAGATCCTCACCCCCCCACCAACCCAACCTCCACTCCCGGCACCTTCCCCTGCAACCGCAGGAGGTGCAAGACTTGCGCCCACACTTCCCCCCTCACCTCCCTCCAAGGCCCCAAAGGAAACTTCCATATCCACCACAGATTCACCTGCACCTCCACACACATCATCTATTGCATCCTCTGCACCCGATGTGGCCTCCTCTATATTGGGGAGACAGGCCGCCTACTTGTGGAGCGTTTCAGAGAACACCTCTGGGACACCTGGACCAACCAACCCAACCACCCTGTGGCTCAACATTTCAACTCCCCCTCCCACTCCACCAAGGATATGCAGGTCTTTGGACTCCTCCATCGCCAGACCACAATAAAACGACGTTTGGAGGAAGAGCGCCTCATCTTCCGCCTAGGAACCCTCCAACCACAAGGGATGAACTCGGATTTCACCAGTTTCCTCATTTCCCCTCCCCCTACCTGGTCTCAGTCAAATCCATCGAACTCAGCACCGCCTTCCTAACCTGCAATCTTCTTCCTGACCTCTCCGCACCCACCCCAGTCTGACCTATCACCCTCACCTTGACCTCTTTCCACCTATCGCATTTCCGACGCCCCTCCCCCAAGTCCCTCCTCCCTACCTTTTATCTTAACCTGCTGGACAAACTTTCCTCATTCCTGAAGAAGGGCTTATGCCCGAAACGTCGATTCTCCTGTTCCCCCTGGATGCTGCCTGACCTGCTGCGCTTTTCCAGCAACACATTTTCAACCTAAATAGGAAGGGTTTGGAGGGAAATGGGCCGGGTGCTGGCAGGTGGGACTAGATTGGGTTAGAATATCTGGTTGGCATGGATGAGTGGGACCGAAGGGTCTGTTCCTAAGGTGTACATCTCTATGATATCTCAGACACCTGCCCTGCCTTAATTCCCAGCTGGTCACATTTTGTTCCTTCACTAGTAGGTACATCCACATATTGAAGAAAACTTTCTTGTATACACTTAAAAATTCCTCTCCATGCAAGCCTTAAACCCTATAGCAGTAGCCCCTCCCCCCCGCCCGAGCCGGTACCTACCCCCCCCCCCCGAGCCGGTATCTATCTCCCCCCCCGCGAGCCAGTACCTACCCCCCTCTCACCCCTACCCGCAAGCCGGTACCTACCCCCCTATTCCCCCCCACCCCCCTCGGTACCTACCCCCTCCCCCACCCCCGTACCTACCCCCCTCACCCTCCCCCGCAAGCCGCTACCTACCCCCCTATTCCGCCCCCCCCCCCAGCCAGTACCTACCCCCCCTATTCCCCCCACCCCGGTACCTACCCCCCCCCCCCCAAGCCGGTACCTACCCCCCCCCCCCCCCCCGAGCTGGTACCTAACCCCTCTCCTCGCCCCCCCCCCTCCCCAGCCGGTACCTACCCCCTATTCCCCCAAGCCGGTTCCTACCCCCCTATTCTACACCCCCCAAGCTGGTACCTACCCCCCTATTCTGTCCCCCCAAGCCGGTACCTACCCCCCTATTCCCCCAAGCCGGTACCTACCCCCCTATTCTCCCCCCCCCCAAGCCGGTACCTACCGCCCTCTCACCGCCCGCCCCCCCCCCAAAGCCGGTACCTAACCCCCTATTCTCCCCCCCCAAGCCGATACCTTACCCCCCTCCCCAAGCCGGTACCTACCCCCCTATTCCCCCCCACCCCCAGCCGGTACCTACCCCCCTATTCCACCCCTCCTCCCCAGCCGGTACCTACCCCCCTGTGAGAAACAAAAGCCCACTCACATCAATAATTTCAGTCCGAGACCAAATTTCTGAACAGCAGCGTCGTTTTATTTGTACACCTGCAGGTGGGTGCTTTGTCTAATTGCCAGGTAAGGCAATGACAAAATGCACAGTATATCCCAAAAAACCCTTGCAATTTATACAGTTTCATTTTCCATATGTTTTCCTTATTCCATTGTTTGTTCCCTGCTTCGCTTACGTCACTCATTTCCTTAAGACTGATCCCACAACTTCTGTTTATCCTGTCTTGTCCGTGACAAACGCTTATCTCTGACTCCCACAAGGGTGTTTGACGTCAGTCTACCGTAGGTTATTGATTAGGCATATCTTTTCTTCTATCAGCTTCTATTTCCATCCAGAGGCCACTTTGACCTCTTTGATTAGGGTTTGTTCCTGTGTCTCCGTGTAAGGGGGAAACAGATGCTTTCCTGTTTGCCCATATATCCACCATTGTTCTGTATTCACGTCTCATGCTAACATATCCTTTCTTTTTGCTGAATATGTATTTTCTCATTCCTGTTCTGTATCAGAATTTATACTTGCAGAAATAACATTAATTCGTTTATATCCCACACCCCCTATTTCCCCCCCCCTCCAGCCGGTACCTACCCCCCTATTCCCCCCCCCCAAAGCCAGTACCTACCCCCCTATCCCCCCCCCCCCCCCCCAAGCCAGTACCTATTCCCCCCCCCAAGCCGGTACCTACCCCCCTATTTCCCCCCCCCCCAAGCCGGTACCTATTCTCCCCCCCCCCCCAAGCCGGTACCTAGCCCCCCCCCCTCCCCCGAGCCGGTACCTAGCCCCCCCCCCCCCCCCCCTCCCCCGAGCCGGTACCTAGCCCCCCCCCCCCCCCCCCCTCCCCCTCCCCCTCCCCCTCCCCCGAGCCGGTACCTAGCCCCCCCCCCCCCCCCCCTCCCCCGAGCCGGTACCTAGCCCCCCCCCCCCCCCCCCCCCTCCCCCGAGCCGGTACCTAGCCCCCCCCCCCCCCCCCCCTCCCCCGAGCCGGTACCTAGCCCCCCCCCCCCCCCCCTCCCCCGAGCCGGTACCTAGCCCCCCCCCCCCCCCCCCCCCCCTCCCCCGAGCCGGTACCTAGCCCCCCCCCCCCCCCCCCCTCCCCCGAGCCGGTACCTAGCCCCCCCCCCCCCCCCCTCCCCCGAGCCGGTACCTAGCCCCCCCCCCCCCCCCCCCTCCCCCGAGCCGGTACCTAGCCCCCCCCCCCTCCCCCGAGCCGGTACCTAGCCCCCCCCCCCCCCCCCCCTCCCCCGAGCCGGTACCTAGCCCCCCCCCCCCCCCCCCCTCCTCCGAGCCGGTACCTAGCCCCCCCCCCCCCCCCCTCCTCCGAGCCGGTACCTAGCCCCCCCCCCCCTCCCTCCTCCCCCGAGCCGGTACCTAGCCGCCCCCCCCCCCCTCCCCCGAGCCGGTACCTAGCCGCCCCCCCCCCTCCCCCTCCCCCTCCCCCTCCCCCGAGCCGGTACCTAGCCCCCCCCCTCCCCTCCCCTCCCCCCCCCCCGAGCCGGTACCTAGCCCCCCCCCCTCCCCTCCCCTCCCCCCCCTCCCCCGAGCCGGTACCTAGCCCCCCCCCCCCCTCCCCCGAGCCGGTACCTAGCCGCCCCCCCCCCTCCCCCTCCCCCTCCCCCGAGCCGGTACCTAGCCCCCCCCCTCCCCCCCCTCCCCCGAGCCGGTACCTAGCCCCCCCCCCCGAGCCGGTACCTACCCCCCCCCCCTCCCCCGAGCCGGTACCTACCCCCCCCCCCTCCCCCGAGCCGGTACCTACCCCCCCCCCCTCCCCCGAGCCGGTACCTACCCCCCCCCCTCCCCCGAGCCGGTACCTACCCCCCTCCCCCGAGCCGGTACCTGGATGAACGCGTTACCCTGAACGCTCTTGGCGGCTTCAACCGTCACCCTGATGCCATTCGCGGAGGCGAAGACCGTCGCCTGGTCTCGGAAATGAACGGCTTTGAGCAGATTCGACAAATGCCGCACATTGTCTAAAGTGGCAACGAGAACAAACCGATCATTTCCCGCTTCAGGCCCGGGGGCTTGCTGCATTGAGCCCGCAATTGGCAAAATCCCAGCCCCAGGCTTCAGATCCGCTTAGGCCGCAGCTGCTTCCGCGGAATCTCGGCGCCAAGCAGCAAAGAGATACAACAGGTTTGAATTAATAAAGAAATCTTCAGTACTTTCAAAGCCTCTTATTGATAACGAAACGAATCAATCACGTTTGAAACCGTAAAGGCCATTCAGCCCACCGTGCCGATGCGAATGCTCCCCAGCGAAAGCTCGGGCCGCCCTCCCACTTTCTCCTTTTGTAATTCCGTCCAAGGTCGCGGCCCCGTGAGACTCTCAAACAGAATAAGTCGCTGCTGTGAGCATGGCCCTCCTCCTCCTGTTACCCAATGCGTGTTTTACCAACTCTCTTAAATCTGTGCATCTCTGCCTCTCATAACTTTACATACTTCAGATCCTCCCTCAGGCTCCTCTACTCAAAATTCAGAGGAACCTCGATTATTCGAGTATCAACTATCCAAATATCGGATAATCCGAGGTCTGGATAGAAATATTACATCAAAGACATGTTTCCAACCCTGATCACAAACCAAGCCTATAGAACAATACAGCACAGAACAGGCCCTTCGGCCCTCGATGTTGCGCCGACCTGTGAACTAATCAAAGCCCATCCCTCAACACTATCCCATTATCATCCATGTGCTTATCTAAGGATTGTTTAAATCTCCCTAATGTGGCTGAGTTAACTACATTGGGAGGCAGAGCATTCCACACTCTTACCACTTTCTGAGTAAAGAACCTGCTTCTGACATCTGTCTTAAATCTATCACCCCTCAATTTGTAGCAATGCGCCCTCGTACAAGCTGATGTCATCATCCTAGGAAAAAGACTTCCACAGTCTACCCTATTCAATCCTCTAATCATCTTGTATGTCTCTATCAAATCCCTTCTTAGTCTTCTTCTTTCCAATGAGAACAGACCCAAGTCTCTCAGCCTTACCTCACAAGACCTTCCCTCCACACTAGGTAACATCCTGGTAAATCTCCTCTGCCCCTTTTTCAATGCTTCCACATCCTTCCTGTAATAGGGTGACCAGAACGGTACACAATATTCCAAATGCGGCCACACTAGCATTTTGTAGAGTTGCAGCATGACATTATGGCTCTGGAACTCAATCTCTCTACCAATAAAACTTAACACACCATATACCTTCTTAACAGCACTATCCAGCTGGGTGGCAACTTTCAGGGATCTATGTACATGGACTCCCAAGATCTCTTAGCACTTCCACACCTACCAATAATGTTTCCACTTACCAAGTATTCTGCCTTCCTGTTATTCTTCCCAAAGTGAATCACCTCACATTTAACTGCATTGAACTCCATTTGCCACCTCTCAGCCCAATTCTGCAGCTTATCCAAGTCCCCCTTCAACCTGCAACATTTTTCCACATTGTCCACTACTCCACTGACTTTAATATCATCTGCAAACTTACTAAGCAATCCATCCATGCCTGCGCCCAAGTTATTTATAAAAGTGACAAACAGCAGTGGTCCCAAAACAGATCCTTGTGTCACACCATTAGTAACTGGACTCCAGGCTGAATATTTTCCATCAACCACCACTCGCCTTCTTACAGAAAGTGAGTTTCTAATCCAAACTGCTAAATCACCCTCAATCCCACGCCTCTACATTTCTCCAACAGCCTACCATGTGGAATCTTATCAGATGCTTTACTGAGGTCCATGGATACCACGTCAACTGTCCTACCCTCATCCATATGCTTGGTCACCTTCTTAAAAAACTCAATGACATGACCCTTGACAAAACCATGTTGACTATCTGCAATCAAGTTGTTGCTTGCTAGATGATTATAAATCCTATCTCTTTTCAAAACCTTTCCTACAACAGAAGTAAGGCTCACTGGTCATCTCTACTGCCATTCTTGAACAAGGGCACAACATTTGCAATCCTCCAGTCCTATGGTACTAAACCTGTAGACAATGACGACTCAAAGATCAAAGCCAAAGGTTGTAACAACACCTCCCTAGCATCCCAGAGAATCCTCGGATAAATCCCATCCGGCTCAGGGGACTTGTCTACTTTCACTCCTTCTAGAATTGTTAACACCTGTTCGTAACTAACCTCGATCCTTTCTAGTCAAATATCTAGTATCTCGTTCTCCTCTACAATATTCTCCTTTTCCTGAGTGAAAACTGATGAGAAATATTTGTTTAGCATCTCTCTGATCTCCACACTCAACTTCCCACTTCAGTCTTTGACAGGCCGTATTCCTACCCTAGTCATCCCTTTATCCTTCACATACCTATAGAAAGCTTTAGGGTTCTCCTTTATTCTATCTGCTAAAGACTGCTCATGGCCTCTCTTTGCTGTTTTTAATTCTTCTCTTTATATCCTTCTTAGCTACTCTGTAACTCTCCATCGCCTCATCTGAACTCATCTTGTCTCATCGTCACATAAGCCTCCTTCTTCCACTTAACAAGAGATGCAATTTCTGTAGTAAACCACGGTTCCCTTACCTTATCACTTCCACTTGACAGGGACATACCTATCAAGGACATGCAATATCTGTTCCTTAACCCACCTCCACATTTCGAACGTCCCCATCCCCTGCATTTTGCTACCCCATTCTATACATCCTAAGTCTTGTCTAATCGCATTATAATTGCCCTTCCCTAATCGATAACTCTTGACCTGTGGCACATAACTATCCTGTTCCATCGCTAAACTAAACTTAACTAAATTATGATCACTCTCTCCAAAGTGCTCACCTACCATTAAATCAAACATCTTGCCTGGTTCATTACCAAGCACCAGATTCAGTGTGGCTTCCTCTCCTGTCAGCCCTTCAACATACTGTGTCAGGAAACCCTCCTGCACACATTGGACAAAAACTGATCCATCTGATGTACTAGAGTTATAGCATTTCCAGTCAATGTTGGGAAGTTAAAGTCCCGATAATGGCATTCTATCCAATCTCATAACTGAGACTTTTCATCCTGGGTAACATCCTGATGAATCTCCTTGCAACCTTCTCCAGTGCATTCATGCCCTTTCAAAAGTGTAGCAACCAGAATTGCACACAGTATTCCATCTACCCAAGGTTGTAACAAGATGTCCTTGCTCTTATAGCCTACACCCTGACGAATGAAGGCAAGTATCCCATATGCCTTCTTCACCACCCTGTTTATCTATGCTGACACCTTCAGTGATCTATGAACTAGTATACCAAGGTTCTTTTGTTCTTCATTCTTTCTGAGGTAGGGACCAACCATTCATTGCGCATATCTTTCCTTATTAAATCCCCCCAAGCGATATCACCTTACAATTCTTCTGATTAAATTCCACCTGCTATTGCTTTACCCAGTTTACCAGCTGATTTAATATCAGACAGTAGCCTGAGAGCATTCTCCTCAATGTCAACAACTCTCCTAATTTTTGTGTTATATGCAAACTTATGAATTAAATCTTCTACATTCACATCCAAGTTGTTAATGGAAATAACAAACAGCAAGGGTCGCAGCACTGATCCCTGTGGTACGACGCTGGTCACGGACTTTCAATTCCAAAAAAACAAAAAATCTGTAAGATATGGGAGCAGAATTAAGCCATTTAACGCTTACATTCTGCTCTGCCATTTCACCATGGCTGATGTATTTTTCAATCCCATTCTCCTGCTTATACCCCATAATCTTGATTTGCTTATTAATCAAGAACCTATCTACCTCTATCTTAAGTACACTCAATGATCTGGCCTCCACAGTCTTCTGCAGCAACGGGTTCCACAGTGTCACCATTCTCTGTCTGAGGAATAGGGTTAAAATCAACGAGGTAAAAACAATGACTGCAGGTGCTGGAAACCAGATTCTGGATCAGTGGTGCTGGAAGAGCACAGCAATTAACCCTAACCTCGATGATTTTAACCCTACTGCGAATCCTCTTGCAAGGATGCCTGCCTTGAAGAAGTTTTCCTCCTCTCTCTACAAGAATCTCAGGGAGTCTCTCTCCCACTGCAATCCCAGGTCATTTCCTCTGCCCTGAAGCTCTTACTCTATGCTACTCTATCCCCACCCCCACCCTCCTCTAGCTTATCTCTCCACGCTTCAGGCTCTCTGCCTTTATTCCTGATGAAGGGCTTTTGCCCGAAACGTCGATTTCGAAGCTGTTCGGATGCTGCCTGAATTGCTGTGCTCTTCCAGCACCACTGATCCAGAATCTGGTTTCCAGCATCTGCAGTCATTGTTTTTACCTCATTGATTTTAACCCTACTGCGAATCCTCTTGCAAGGATGCCTGCCTTGAAGAAGTTTTCCTCCTCTCTCTACAAGAATCTCAGGGAGTCTCTCTCCCACTGCAACTCCCAGGTCATTTCCTCTGCCCTGAAGCTCTTACTCTATGCTACTCTATACCCACCCCCACCCTCCTCTAGCTTATCTCTCCACGCTTCAGGCTCTCTGCCTTTATTCCTGATGAAGGGCTTTTGCCCGAAACGTCGATTTCGAAGCTTTTCGGATGCTGCCTGAATTGCTGTGCTCTTCCAGCACCACTGATCCAGAACGAAGAAGGTTACCTCAGATTACAACAGGATCTTGATCAGATGGGACAATGGGCTGAGAAGTTGCAGATGGAGTTTAATTTAGATCAGTGTGAGGTGCTGCATGTTGGGAAAGCAATTCTTAACAGGACTTATACACTTAATGGTAAACGTCCTGGGGAGTGTTGCTGAACAATGAGACCTTGGAGTGCAGATTCATAATTCTTTGAAAGTGGAGTCACAGGTAGATAGGATAGTGAAGAAGGCATTTGGTATTCTTTCCTTTATTGGTCAGTATTGAATACAGGAGTTGGGAGGTCATGTTGCGTTTGTACGGGACATTGGTTAGGCCACTGTTGGAATATTGCATGCAATTCTGGTCTCCTTCCTATCGGAAAGATGTTGTGAAACTTGAAAGGATTCAGAAAAGATTTACAAGGATGTTGCCAAGGTTGGAGGATTTGAGCTATAGGGAGAGGCTGAATAGGCTAGGGCTGCTTTTCCTGGAGCATCAGAGACTGAGGGGTGACCTCATAAAGGTTTATAAAATCATGAGGTGCATAGATAGGATAAATAGACAAAGTCGTTTTCCTGGGGTCGGGGAGTCCAGAACTAGAGGGCATAGGTTTAGAGTGAGAGGGGAAAGATATAAAAGAGATAGAAGAGGCAACTGTTTCACTCAGAGGGTAGTACGTGTATGGAATGAGCTGCCAGAGGATGTGGTGGAGGCTGGTAAAATTGCAATATTTAAAAGTCATCTGGATGGGTGTATGAATAGGAAGGGTTTGGAGTGATATGGGCCAGGTGCTGGCAGGTGGGACTAGGTTGGGTTGGGATATATGGTTGGCATGGACAAGTTGGACTGAAGGGTCTGTTTCTGTGCTGTACATCTCTATGAGTCTATGACTCTACGAGTTTTAAAAGACTCGCACTTTCCAAATCTGACTGAATCTTACTCCTATTTTACATCTACTCTGAGCCCCATTCCTTTATCAGTTTAAAACCTCCCAACAACATGAGTAAATTTCCTCACTTATCTTACATCTCCCACCATTGCACTCAAAACTTCTATACCCTGGAATATTAGGCTTACCTTCAACCATGTCTCAGTAATTGCAGTTATATCATATTCCCATGTGCTGATTAATGCTCTAAGTTCATCCGCCTTATCCGTCAATTTAAAATAGATATAATTTAGCTTTCTACACCTTCTATGTGCCTTATATTGTCCATGCTTTTCAAGTCTAGAGTTATCTGTGAGAAGCTGCTCCCTGTTTATGTTTGCCAGATTCTGTGTAATGATATTGAAATTGTCCTTCCCCCAATTTAGATTAGATTAGATTAGATTACTTACAGTGTGGAAACAGGCCCTTCGGCCCAACAAGTCCACACCGACCCGCCGAAGCGCAACCCACCCAGACCCATTCCTTTACATTCACCCCTGCCCCTAACACTACAGGCAATTTAGCATGGCCAATTCACCTGACCTGCACATTTTTGGACTGTGGGAGGAAACCGGAGCACCCGGAGGAAACCCACGCAGACACGGGGAGAATGTGCAAACTCCACACAGTCAGTCGCCTGAGGCGGGAGTTGAACCTGGGTCTCTGGCGCTGTGAGGCAGCAGTGCTAACCACTGTGCCATCGTGCCGCCCACACGTTGCACTCAAACATTATATTTAGACACAACTTTTGCACTATCCTTAGCCCTTTCCATAATGACTTTGAAACTTACACAGTTATGATCGCTATCCCCAAAATGCACTGGAACTTCAATCACTTGACCAGCTTAATTCCCTTGGATTAGGTCTAGCACTGCCCCATCTGTAGTATGACTATCTACGTACTAGCATAAGAAGCTCTCCTGGATGCATTTTAAAAATTCCATTCCATCTAATCCTTTCACACAAACACAATTCCAGTTAATGTTAGCCAAATTGAAGTCCCTTGCAACAATAACACTCTTTCTCTCACACCTTTCTGTGATTTGCCTACATATCTGCTCCTCTAGCTCCTTCTGACTTTTGGGTGGCCTGCAGTATAATCCCAGCAAGGTAGTCACCCCTTTCTTATTTCTAAGCTCTACCCAGATGGTTTTGTTTGAATACCCTTCTAGGACATCCTCATTACTGCTGTAATGGTTTCCTTTATTAATAATGCAATAGCCCCACCTTTCTTACCTCCCACCTATTGTGTTCAAAACTTCTATACCCTGAATGTTAAGCTGCCTGTCCTATCTTTCCTTCAACCATGTCTTATGATTGCAACAATATCATATTCCCATGAGCTGATCATTGCTATAAATTCATCTGCCTTACCAGTCAAGCTTCTTGCATTAAAATAGATACAATTTAGCTTTCCATACCTCCCATGTGTCTTATCCTGCCCTTGTGGGTGTCCTATAATCTCCAAGGTGGTAGCAGCGGAGTTGGCAGCATCCAGGCTCCTCAGCCCAGGATTTGTTCATCCATCCGCTTTTTGCCTTTTTTCATTTTCTTCCTACATTTTTTGCTAAGGTATAAATGTTTTTGAAAAAAAAGATAACTTATTTTGGAGCAGCTGTCAGCCAGATCGCACTGGACTGGAGCACAGTGGAGTGGGATGGATGCCTGGAGCAGAAAAGCTGAGGGCTTGATCAGAGCTGCTGAGGGCCAGAGTGGAGCAACTGAGAGACAGAGCAGAGCGGCCGAGGGTCAGAGCAGAGCAAGCTGGAGGCATGGAGAAGAGTGGGGATGGTTGTTAGATTGGAGCCAGGTGTGTGTGGTCAGTGGCTTGTGAGCCTGACCAGACCACATGTGGAAGCCCCCTGCACTGATCTACTGCAATATAATGTTTATCTGCAGTCTGTTTATCTGAATATAATGTTTATCCTATTAACTTTATTTCTTATTTTCTAACCTATACAATGAATAACTAAAAAGTACTATAGCGTTTTTCTTCTTTATTTCTCTATTTTGTATCTAAGATTTGTATCTAAGATGGCACCATGAGAGGTGTAAAGTTTTCGCTGTACTCCTGTACTTAAAGGTACATGTGACAATAAGCTTAATTATAAGTTTTTGTATTCTCCATCTACTGGACTGTCCTAGCAATATCTAACTGAGTAAAAACAATGACTGCAGATGCTGGAAACCAGAGTTTAGATTAGAATGGTGCTCGAAAAGCACAGCAGTTCAGGCTGCATCCGAGAAGCAGTAAAATCGACGTTTCAGGCAAAAGCCCTTCATGAATACAGGCAGAGAGCCTGAAGGATGGAGAGATAAATGAGAGGAGGGTGGGGGTGGGCAGAAAGTAGCATAGAGGACAATAGGTGAGTGGGGGAGGGGATGAAGGTGATAGGTCAGGGGTGAGGGGGAGTGGAGTGGAAGGGTGGAAAAGAAGATAGGCAGGTAGGACAAGTCATGGGGACAGTGCTGAGCTGGAAGTTTGGAACTGGGGTGAGGTGGGGGAAGGGGAAATGAAGAAACTGTTGAAGTTCACATTGATGCCCTGGGGTTGAAGTGTTCCGAGGCGGAAGATGAGGCGTTCTTCCTCCAGGCGTCTAGTGGTGAGGGAGCGGTGGCGAAGGAGGCCCAGGACCTCCATGTTCTCAGCAGAGTGGGAGGGGAAGTTGAAATGTTGGGCCACAGGGCGGTGGGGTTGATTGGTGCGGGTGTCCCAGAGATGTTCCCTAAAGCGCTCTGCTCGGAGGCGTCCAGTCTCCCCAATGTAGAGGAGACCGCATCAGGAGCAACGGATACAATAAATGATATTGGTGGATGTGCAGGTAAAACTTTGATGGATGTGGAAGGCTCCTTTAGGGCCTTGGATGGAGGTGAGGGAGGAGGTGTGGGCGCAGGTTCCACCACAGAACACACCAGATGGCCTCCTTCTTTAGGGACAGCAATTTCCCTAGATGTTTTTTAGGTAAGGGTTAGTCACACAGCCCTTCACAAAAGTGTTTTACAGTATTCCCATCACTTTACTTGGCTGTTCATGAACAAATGGCCGAGAAAGTAAACACAAGTGCTTCTGCCTTTCTATCACTACACTGAGTTCACAGAAGCTGACAAATGGTCTTGTGTGCTTGAGATGCTTGTGTTTCTTTGTTTTTGCCAGCGTTTTCATATATTCCTCAGTACTTTTTTGATGTAATGTTTTTGTGGGACCTTGAGATCTTCTTCGGATAATCTGAAATTCAGCTAATTGATATTTGAGGTTCCTCTGTATTTAAGACTGAGATAGATAGGTTCTTGAGTTCAAAATACATACCACCTTCTGAGTGAAAGAAAATTTTCCCAAATCCTCTCTAAACCTCCTGCTCCTTACCTTAAATCACCACCCTCTCGTTATTGGTGATTCAGAAGAGTCAGCATGATTTTGTTGAGGAAATAAAATCATATCTAACTAACCTACTGGATTTTTTTCGATGACATAATACAGAAGGCTGTCGATGTGGTGTCCATGGATTTCCAGAAGACATTCAAAACAGTGCCACCCAACGGACTTGTGAGGAAAGTTGTAGCGCATGAGTAAAAGGAATGGTGATACTGTGGATATGAAATTGTTTGAGGGCTAGGAAACAGAAAAGTACAGTCAGTGGGTAGTTTTTGGGATGGAGGATAGTTTTTGGGGGTTAGTATTAGAAATGTAGACTTTAACACTATAAAAGCAGGCCATTTAACCCATCATATCTGTACTATATCTTGAAAAAGCCTCCCAGATAGTCCCTTTCTTCAGGCCCTATCTCTGTAGTCCTCTAAATTATTCACTTTTAAATATAGATCCAGCTCTCTTATGGAATGCACCTCCACCACTCTCCCAGGTAGCACCGTCCAAATCCTAACAACTCGCTGAGGAAAGACATTTCACTTCATCTCACTTCTAGCTTTCTTACTGACAATCTTGAAATTGTGATCTCTAGTTACTAGTGTATGAACCAGTGCAAACAGAATATCCTTCTTTACCCTGTCAAAAGTGTTCATAATTTTGAATACCTCAATGAGGTCCCCTCTTAATCTCTGCTCCAAGGAGAATAAGCCCAATTTTTCTAACCTTTTCTTGTATTTAAAATTCCTCATTCGGGTTATCATCCTAATAACCCTCCTTCAAACTCTCACTGGAAAAAGGAGCAGCACTCTGAGAGTTTGTGATTTCAAATAAACTTGTTGGACTATAACCTGGTGTCATGTGACTTCTGACTTTGTCCACCCCAGTTCAGCATTGACACTTCTACATCAGAGCTTTAACTTCTTTATTTAAATAAGGTACCCAGAACTGAGCACAATACTTCAAATGTGGTCTGACCAATGATTTGTAGAGGTATAGCATCATCTCCTTGCTTTTACATTTTCTTTCAACACATCATTTATCGGGCAAAGTATCTCAAAAGTATATTGATATTGTTTAATACCACAGTGCGCAAAGTCCTTTAGCATTACCATAGCTCAGCTGAGTATCATAAGGAAACAACTTGCATCTGGAAACATTCAAATCAGTTCAATAAAACAAAGTGAATGCAGTTAAATAACAATTCTGCTGATGCATAAGATTACACACGGCAATTTTAGAACATAGAACATAGAACAGTACAGCACAGTACAGGTCCTTTGGCCCACGATGGAGTGCCGAGCATTTATCTTAATCTAAGATCAGCCTAACCTACACACCCTGCAATTTACTGCCATCCATGTGCTTGTCCAGCAGTCACTTGTGTCCCTAATGTCTCTGTCTCTATTACCACCGCTAGTAGTGCATTCCACACACCCACACCTCCCTCTGACATCTCCCCAATACCTTCCCTGAAGCACCTTAAAATTATGACTCCTCGTGACAACGATGTCTTCACTGTGAAAAGGTCTCTGGCTACATATCTGTGCCTCTCATTGCCTCTCATTACCTTGTACACCTCTACCAAGTCACCTTTCTTCTTCTCTCCAGTGTGAAAAGCCCTAGCTTATTCAACCTACCTTCATAAGACATGCCCTCACAATCCAGGCAGCATCCTGGTAAAATTCTCTCCACCTTCTGTAAAGCATCTACATCCTTCCTATAATGAGGTGACTGGAACTAGACACAATATTCCAAGTGTGTGGTCTAACCAGGGTTTTATAGAGCTGCAACAAAACCTCACAGTTCTTAAACTCAATCCCCTGCTAATAAAAGCCAAAACACCATATACCTTCTTAATAACCCTATCAACTTAGGTGGCAACTTTGAGGGATCTATGTTTGTGGGCCCCAAGATTCTGCTGTTCCTCCATACTGCCAAGAATCCTGTCTTTAACCTTGGATTCAGCATTCAAATTTGACTTTCCAAAATAAATCACTTCACATTTTTCCAGGTTGAACTCCATCTGCCACTGCTCAGCCCAGCTCTGCATCTTGTCAATGAGGCCTGCAACAGCCCTCATCACTATCTACAACACCACCAACCTTTGTGTCATTGGCAAACTTACTAACCGACTCTTTCTCTTCTTCATCCAAGTCATTTATAAAACTACAAAGAGCAGAGGCCCAAGAGCAGGTCCCTGCGGGACACCATTGGTCACCGATCTCCAGGTGGAATACTTTCCATCCACTACCACTTGCAGTCTTCTTTCAGCCAGCCAATTCTATATCCAGACAGCCACATTTCCCTCTATCTCATATCTAACTTTCTGAATGAGCCTCCTGTGGGGAACCTTATCAAATGCCTTACTGAAATCCATATATACCACATCCACTGCTCATCAACTTGTCTCGTCACATCCTCAAAGAACTCAATAAGGCATGACCTGCCCCTCACAAACCCATGCTGACTATTTTTAATCAAACTATGTTCTTCCAAAAGTCATAAATCCTATCTCTCAGAATCCTTTCCAGTTCCTTGCTTACTACAGACGTAAGACTGACTGATTTGTAATTACCAGGATTTTCCCTCTTTCCTTTCTTGAACAGAGGAACAACATTCGCCTCCCTCCAATCATCAGGGACTACTCCCATGAAGAGTGAAGATGCAAAGGTTATCACCAGAGGTGCAGCAATCTCATTCATCGCTTCCTGTAGTAACCTTGGATATATCTGGACCGGCCCTGGGACCTATCTACCTTGATGCTTCCCGGAATTTTCAGCACATCCACTTTCTTAATATCAATCTGTTCAAACCTATTAACCTGGTTTGCGGTGTTCGCAGTATCAACAAGGTCTCTCTCACTTGTGAATACTGAAGCAAAAAACTCACTTAAGGCCTCCCCCACCACTTCAAACTCCAGACACAAGTTCCCTCCACTATCCCTGATCGACCCTATCCTCTCTCTGATTATTATCTTATTCCTCTCGTAAATGTAGAACACCTTTGGGTTTTCCCTAATCCTTCCCATCAAGATTTTTTTGTGTCACCGTGCCCTCCCCGAACCAGCTCTCCTCAGTCCATTTTTGAGTTATTTCCTAGCTACACTGTAATCCTCTAAAGCTGTGTCAGATCCTTATTTCCTCAACTTTAAGTCAGATTCCTTCTTCCTCTTGACGAGAAGCTCCTCTTCTCTTATCATCCAAGGCTCCTTCACCTTGCCATGCTTTGCCTGTCTCAGTGAGACAAAGTTCACTACCGCGCCTAAAGTGCGGTAATTCTATTCGTTTTAAAATAGTGATGGAAAAGGATAGACCAGATCTAAAAGTTGAAGTTCTAAATTGGAGAAAGGCCAATTTTGATGGTATTAGGCAAGAACTTTCGAAAGCTGATTGGAGGTAGATGTTTGCAGGTAAAACGACAGCTGGAAAATGGGAAGCCTTCAGAAATGAGATCACAAGAATCCAGAGAAAGTATATTCCTATTAAGGTGAAATGGAAGGCTGTAGGTATAGGGAATGCTGGATGACTAAAGAAGTTGAGGGTTTGGTTAAGAAAAAGAAGGAAGCACATATCAGGTGTAGACAGGATAGATCGAGTGAATCCTTAGAAGAGTATAAAGGAAGTAGGAGTATACTTAAGAGGGAAATCAGGAGGGCAAAAAGGGGACATGAGATAGCTTTGGCAAATAGAATTAAGGAGAATCCAAAGGGTTTTTACAAATATATGAAGGACAAAAGGGTAACTAGGGAGAGAATAGGGCCCCTCAAAGATCCGAGGAGAAAGTGAGGACTGCAGATGCTGGCGATCAAAGCTGAAAATGTGTTGCTGGAAAAGCGCAGCAGGTCAGGCAGCATCCAAGGAACCGGGAGAATCGACGTTTCGGGCATAAGCCCTTCTTCAGGAATGAGGAAAGTGTGTCCAGCAGGCTAAGATAAAAGGTAGGGAGGAGGGACTTGGGGGAGGGGCGTTGGAAATGCGATTGGTGGAAGGAGGTTAAGGTGAGGATGATAGGCCGGAGTGGGATGGGGGCGGAGAGGTCAGGAAGAAGATTGCAGATTAGGAAGGCGGTGCTGAGTTCGAGGGATTTGACTGAGACAAGGTGGGGGGAGGGGAAATGAGGAAACTGGAGAAATCTGAGTTCATCCCTTATGGTTGGAGGGTTCTTAGGCGCGGTAGTAGTTTGCCGCACCGACCTTTACACCGCTGAGGCTAAACGCCAGGACACCTCCTCCTACTGCCCCCTTGACCATGACCCCACCTCCCACCACCAAACCATCATCTCCAAGACCATCCATAACCTCATCACCTCAGGGGATCTCCCATCCACCGCCTCCAACCTCATAGTCCCACAACCCCGCACCGCCAGTTTCTACCTCCTGCCCAAAATCCACAAACCTGACTGCCCTGGCCGACCCATTGTCTCAGCCTGCTCCTGCCCCACCGAACTCATCTCTGCATACCTCGACACGGTCCTGTCCCCCTTAGTCCAAGAACTCCCCACCTACGTTCGGGACACCTCCCACGCCCTCCACTTCCTCCATGATTTTCGCTACCCCGGTCCCCAACGCCTTATCTTCACCATGGACATCCAGTCCCTGTACACCTCCATCCCCCATCACGAAGGACTCAAAGCCCTCCGCTTCTTCCTTTCCCACCGTACCAACCAGTACCCTTCCACCGACATCCTCCTTCGACTGACTGAACTGGTCCTCACCCTGAACAACTTCTCTTTCCAATCCTCCCACTTCCTCCAAACCAAAGGAGTAGCCATGGGCACCCGCATGGGCCCCAGCTATGCGTGCCTCTTCGTAGGATATGTGGAACAGTCCATCTTCCGCAGCTACACTGGCAGCACCCCCCACCTTTTCCTCCGCGACATCGATGACTGTATCGGCGCCGCCTCGTGCTCCCACGAGGAGGTTGAACAGTTCATCCACTTTACCAACACCTTCCACCCCGACCTCAAATTCACCTGGACTGTCTCAGACTCCTCCCTCCCCATTCTAGACCTTTCCATTTCTATCTCGGGCGATAGAATCAACACGGACATTTACTATAAACCAACCGACTCCCACAGCTACCTAGACTACACCTCCTCCCACCCTGCCCCCTGTAAAAACGCCATCCCATATTCCCAATTCCTTCATTTCCGCCGCATCTGCTCCCAGGAGGACCAGTTCCAAAACCGTACAACCCAGATGGCCTCCTTCTTCAAGGACCGCAATTTCACCCCAGACGTGGTCGATAATGCCCTCCACCGCATCTCTTCCACTTCCCGCTCCTCCGCCCTTGAGCCCCGCCCCTCCAACCGCCACCAGGACATAACCCCACTGGTCCTCACCTACCACCCCACCAACCTCCATGTACAGCGTATCATCCGCCGTCATTTCCGCCACCTCCAAACAGACCTCACCACCAGGGATATATTTCCCTCCCCTCCCCTATCAGCGTTCCGAAAAAACCACTTCCTCCATGACTCCCTCGTCAGGTCCACACCCTCCACCAACCCAACCTCCACTCCCGGCACCTTCCCCTGCAACCGCAAGAAATGCAAAACTTGCGCCCACACCTCCCCCCTTACTTCCCTCCAAGGTCCCAAGGGATACTTCCATATCTGCCACAAATTTACCTGCACCTCCACACACATCATCTATTGCATCCGCTGCACCCGATGTGGCCTCCTCTATATTGGGGAGACAGGCAGCCTACTTGCAGAACGTTTCAGAGAACACCTCTGGGACACCCGGATCAACCAACCCAACCACCCCGTGGCTCAACACTTCAACTCCCCCTCCCACTCCACCAAGGACATGCAGGTCTTTGGACTCCTCCATCGCCAGACCAAAGCAACACGACGGCTGGAGGAAGAGCGCCTCATCTTCTGCCTAGGAACCCTCCAACCACAAGGGATGAACTCAGATTTCTCCAGTTTCCTCATTTCCCCTCCCCCCACCTTGTCTCAGTCAAATCCCTCGAACTCAGCACCGCCTTCCTAATCTGCAATCTTCTTCCTGACCTCTCCGCCCCCACCACATTCTGGCCTATCATCCTCACCTTAACCTCCTTCCACCTATCGCATTTCCAACGCCCCTCCCCCAAGTCCCTCTTCCCTACCTTTTATCTTAGCCTGCTGGATACACTTTCCTCATTCCTGAAGAAGGGCTTATGCCCGAAACGTCGATTCTCCCTGTTCCTTGGATGCTGCCTGACCTGCTGCGCTTTTCCAGCAACACATTGTCACCCCTCAAATATCCGCAAGGCGGCCTTTGCGTGGAGCCACAGAAAATGGCGGAGATACTAAATGAATATTTTGCATCAGTATTTACTGTAGAAAAGGATATGGAAGATATGGACTGTAGGGAAATAGATGGTGACATCTTGCAAAATGTCCAGATTACAGAGGAGGAAATGTCTTGAAACGGTTAAAGGTGGATAAATCCTCAGGATCTGATCAGGTGTACCCGAGAACTCTGTGGAAAGCTAGAGAAGTGTTTGCTGCGCCTCTTGCTGAGATATTTGTATCATCGATAGTCACAAGTGAGGTGCTGGAAGACTGAGGTTAGCAAACGTGGTGCCACTGTTAAAGAAGGGCGGTAAAGACAAGCCAGGGAACTATAGACCGGTGAGCCTGACCTCAGTGGTGGGCAAGTTGTAGGAGGGAATCCTGAGGGACTGGATATACATGCATTTGGAAAGGCAAGGACTGATTAGGGATGGTCAGAATGGCTTTGTGCGTGGAAATCATGTCTCACAAACTTGATTGAGTTTTCTGAAGAAGTAACAAAGAAGATTGATGAGGGCAGAGTGGTAGATGTGATCTATATGGATTTCAGTAAGGCATTTGACAAGGTTCCTCATGGGAGACTGATTAGCAAGGTTAGATCTCATGAAATACAGGGAGAACTAGCCATTTGGATACAGAACTGGCCCAAAGGTAGAAGACAGAGGGTGGTGGTGGAGGGTTGTTTTTCAGACTGGTGGCCTGTGACCAGTGGAGTGCCACAAGGATCGGTGCTGGGTCCTCTACCTTTTGTCATTTACATAAATGATTTGGATGCGAGCATAAGACATACATTTAGTAAGTTTGCAGATGACACCAAAATTGGAGGTGTAGTGGACAGCGAAGAGGGTTACCTCAGATTACAACAGGATCTGGACCAGATGGGCCAATGGGCTGAGAAGTGGCAGAAGGAGTTTAATTCAGATAAATGCGAGGTGCTGCATTTTGGGAGAGCATATCTTAGCAGGACTTATACACTTAATGGTAAGGTCCGAGGGAGTGTTGCTGAACAAAGAGACCTTGGAGTGCAGGTTCATAGTTCCTTGAAAGTTGAGTCGCAGGTAGATAGGATAGTGAAGAAAGCGTTTGGTATGCTTTCCTTTATTGGTCAGAGTATTGAGTACAGGAGTTGGGAGGTCATGTTGCGGCTGTACAGGACATTGGTTAGGCCACTGTTGGAATGTTGTATGCAATTCTGGTCTCCTTCCTATCAGAAAGATGATGTGAAAGTTGAAAGGGTTCAGAAAAGATTTACAAGGATGTTGCCAGGGTTGGAGGATTTGAGCTACAGGGAGAGGCTGAACAGGCTGGGGCTGTTTTCCCTGTAGCGTTGGAGGCTGAGGGGTGACCTGACAGAGGTTTACAAAATTATGAGGGACATGGATAGGATAAATAGACAAAGTCTTTTCCCTGGGGTCGGGGAGTCCAGAACTAGAGGGTATAGGTTTAGGGTGAGAGGGGAAAGATATAAAAAAGACCTAAGGGGCAACTTTTTCATGCAGAGGGTGGTACGTGTATGGAATGAGCTGCCAGAGGATGTGGTGGAGGCTGGTACAATTGCAACATTTAAGAGGCATTTGGATGGGTATATGAATAGGAAGGGTGTGGAGTGATATGGGCCGGGTGCTGGCAGGTTGGACTAGATTGGGTTGGGATATCTGGTCAGCATGGACAGGTTGGACTAAAGGGTCTGTTTCTATGCTGTCCATCTCTATGACTCTATGACTCACAACAAGTGTTCCTTAAACAGCCTCCACATTTCTGTTGTGCATTTCCCGTAGAACAATTATTCCTAATTTATATTCCACAGCTCCTGTCTATTAGCAGTATAATTTCTCTTCCTCCAAATAAATATGTTCCCATTCTGTGTGTTCCTATCCCATTCCATGGCTATGGTAAAGGTGAAAACAAGGACTGCAGATGCTGGAAACCAGAGTCTAGATTAGAGTGGTGCTGGAAAAGCACAGCAGGTCAGGCAGCATCTGAGGAGCAGGAAAATCGATGTTCTGGGCAAAAGTCCTTCAGCACCTCTATTCCTAATGAAGGGCTTTTGCCCGAAACCTCGATTTTCCTGCTCCTCGGATGCTGCCTGACCTGCTGTGCTTTTCCAGCGCCACTCTAATCTAGACTATAGTAAAGGTGAGGTCACTGTCATCGAAATACCTTCCCACTGAGAGATCCGACAGCTTGCTCATTGTCAAGCACCAAATCCAGTATAACCTCCCCCTTAGTCAGCCTATCTACATATTGAGTCAGGTATCCTTCCTGGACAAAATCGGTTCCATCCAGACCATCTGCACTAAGGAGGTTCCAATCAATATTGGGGAAGTTGAAGTCACCCATAACAACAACTCTGTTACATCTGCACCTTTCCAAGATCTGCTGTCCAATCTGTTCTTCCATCTCTCTGCTGCTATTGAGCTGTCTATAGAAAACACCCAATAAAGTGACTGCTCCTTTCCTGTTACTGACTTCCACCCATACTCATTCAGTAGTCAAAACCTCCTCAGGGGATCCAAGGTGGCGGCATCCTGTTAGGAACACATTTGCTGGACTCCGTGCAACACCGACCTGACAGAATCAGGACCCATCCCAAACATTCTACTGTGAGTAAAAACATAGTAAAGGAGTTAGAAACCTAAAAGAATCAATTTATCTTTGTCCTTGCAGCTGGAGAATGCCAAAGAAAGGAGGTCATGACCCAGCCCTCTGAAGCAGCGGGCTTGCTTCCTCACCAGACCCTGTTTGAGGAGCTAGCCAAATCACGCAAGGTCCTGGAGAGGTAGATCCAGGAAAAAATCAAAGAGAAGCTGGCTCCTGTATCTGCTATGCTGCAACACCTGGGAAAAAGGATCGATGAACTCGAGCACCAGGCTGCAGGGGTAGAGGCAGGGACTGACTCCTCCAAGAGCCAATTGAAGCTTTGGAAACACAGTCCATGGTCTGTTGGATCTGGTAGACGATCTCCAAAATGGGGGCAGAAGAACGAACCTGCACATTGTTGGCATACCAGAGACAGAAGGTGAGCAGCCGGTAGAGTTCTTTAAGAAGTGGTTCCTGAAGTTTCTTGCTTTTGAGGTTGAGAAGGGAAGGATAACAATTGAAAGAGCCCACTGGATCATGGCACAATTGCCAGGTGCGGATCAGTACCCATGCCCTGTCCTGGTGAATTTTCATCATTATAAAGACAAACAGTGGGTCATGGAAGCCTCTAGAGCTCAGGGTAAGGGATTTGAGGGCGTTGCCATGTGGCAGCTCCAGGGTCATTTTTTTCAAGACTTCTTGGCAACAGTGGTCCGGAAAAGGAAGTCCTATAATGGTGTCAAGAGGAGATTGAGGGAGCTTGGAATTCATACTCTTTAAAAAATCCAGCAGTGCTTCAAATAAATCATAATGGATCCATACATTTGTTCGACTCGTCAGAGAAAGCAAAGATTTTTGTGGACACGTTGACTTAAGATGAATGGCCGAATAGGCGTAGAGGACAGAGCTGTTCAGGTTTTCTCTTCTTTAAAAAGGACTTGGTGGAGTCTCCTTTCTGGTAATAAGTTGCGTGAAATGATGTCCGGGATGGATAGGGTATTTATCTTTAATTTCTAAGTTATGTTAAGGGATGGGTAACAGTTCGGGTTCTTCCTCTCTGGATTCTAAATGGTGCTATGGAAGGTTATGGCTAAGGATGTGTTTAAGGGGAGTCATTCATCTGTCAAGAGGAAGAAGGTACTTTCCAGCCTTAAAAGGGAGAGTGTGGATGTTGCCTTATTACAAGAAACACACTTGGATGATACAGAGCATTTGAAGCTGCAACAGAATGGGTATGACTGGGTTTATTTTTCATCTTTCAATACGAGGAGTAGAGGGGTGGCCATTTTAGTTAGAAAGAGTCTCCTATTTAAGTTATTAGAGTGCATTAAAGACACACACAGGAGATTTGTAATCCTTAAAGCTTTGATACATGGGGAAGATTACAGAATTTTAAATGTTTACTGTCCCCCGGCCCACCCCTTAAATTCTTGACAGATGCACTTTCTTGACTGGTTAACTTTGCATCTTAACATATCATCATAGGAGGGGATTTCAATTGTCTCATGGACCCTACAGTCGACAGATTGCCCAAAGGCAATCTAAACAATTAAGGGCTTTATGTACTGAATTGGGGTTGGAGATGTTTGGAGGCACCTTGACCCTAATGGCAGGGACTTTAAGTTCTTTTCGAACCCACATAAATGCCATACCAGGATTGATCTTTTTCTGACTCCAGCAGCACATCTGGGCTCGCTGGTGTCATGTACAATTGGCAATATCACTACTTCTGATCATGTCCCAGTTTATTTAATGGTTAAGAGTAAGGATACAGTAGTAGGCTCGAGGCACTAGTGATTGGACCCCTTCTTCCTCGAGAATAGCAAGTTTATTAAATTCTTTTCTAATGAGTTCAGAGCTTAGAAAATAGAACATCGAATAATACAGCGCAGAACAGGCCCTTCAGCCCTCGACGTAGCGCCACCCTGTGAACTAATCTAAGCTCATCACCCTACACTATCCCATCATCATCCATCTGCTGATCCAAGGACTGTTTAAATGTCCCTAATGTGGCTTAGTTAACTACCTTGGTAGGCAGGGCATTACCACTTACCATTCTCTGAGTAAAGAACTACCTCTGACATCTGTCTTAAATCTATCACCCCTCAATTTGTAGCTATGCCCCCTCGTACAAGCAGATGTCATCATCCTAGGAAAAAGACTCTCACTATCCACCCTTTCTAATCCTATAATTATCTTGTATGTCTCTATTAAATCCCCTCTTAGCCTTTTTCAATAAGAACAGACCCAAGTCCCTCAGCCTTTCCTTATAAGACTTTCGCTCCAGACCAGGCAACATCTCCTCTGCACCTTTTCCAATGCTTCCACATAATTCCTATAATGGGCAACCAGAACTATACACAATATTCCAAGTGAGGCCCACACTAACGTTTTGTACATTTTCAGCATGACACCATGGCTTCGGAACTCAATCCCTCTACCAATAAAACCTACCACAATTTATGCCTTCTTAACAGCACTATCAACCTGGTGGCAACTTTCAGGGATCTATGTACATGTACTCCAAGATCCCTCTGCACAACCACATTACCAAGAATCTTTCCATTGACCCAGTATTCTGCCTTCCTGTTATTCTTCCCAAAGTGAATCATCTCACATTTATCTGCATTGAACTCCATTTGCTACCTTTCAGCCCAAATCTGCAGCTTATCCAAGTTTCCCTGCAATATTCTTCCGCTCCACCGACTTTAGTATCATCTGCAAACTTACTAGCCCATCCACCTAAGCCTGCATCCAAGTCGTTTATAAAAACGGCAAAGAGCAATGGTGCCAAAACAGATCCTTGTGGCATACCACTAGTAACCGGACTCCAGGCTGAATATATTTTCCATCAACCACCACTTGCTGCCTTCTTACAGAAAGTCAGTTTCTAATCCAAACTGCTAAATCACCTTCAATCCCATGCCTCCACATTTTCTCTAATAGCCTACCATGTGGAACCTTATCACAGACTTAGTGAAGTCCATGTACACCACGTCAACTGCCCTACCCTCATCCACATGCTTGGTCACCTTCTCAAAAAGCTCAATCAGGTTCGTGAGACATGACCTGCCCTTAACGAATCCATAGGCAAAAGTGAGGACTGCAGATGTTGGAGCTTAGAGTCAAGATTAGAGTGGTGCATTCAAGGAGCAGGAAACTCAACATTTCTGGCAGGAACCTTTCATCAGGAATGGCAGCATCCGAGGAGCACGAAAATCGACATTACAGGCAGGAGCCCTTCATCATCCCTTCCTGATGAAGGGCTCCTGACCAAAACACCAATTTTCCTGCTCCTCGGATGCTACCTGACCTACTGTGCTTTTCCTGCACTACTCTAATCTTGACGAATCCATGTCGATTACTTCCAGTCAAATTATTGCTTGCTAGATGATTATAAATCCTATCTTTTATAATCCTTTCCAAAACTTTTCCTGCAACAGACATAAGGCTCACTGGTCAGTAATTACCTGTGTCATCTCTGCTGCCCTTCTTGAACAAGGGCACATTTGCAATTCTCCAGTCCTCTGGTACTAAACCTGTAGACAATGACGACTCAAAGATCAAGGCCAAAGGCTCGGCCATCTCCTCCCTAGCTTCCTAGAGAATTCTCGGAAAAATCCCATCAGGCGGGGACTTATCTACTTTCACACCTTCTCGAATTGATAACACCCCCTCCTTACTAACCTCAATCCTATCAAGTCTAATACCCATATCTCAGTCTTCTCCTCTACAGTATTCTCCTTTAACTGAGTGAAAACAAATGAGAAATATTTGTTTAGCACCTCTCCAATCTCCATAGAGTCCACACACAACTTCTCACTGCTGTCTTTGACAGGCCCTATCCTACCCTAGTCATCCTTTTATTCCTCACATATCTTTGGAAGGTTATTCTACCTGGTAAAGACTGCTTATGTCCCCACCCTGCCCTTCTTAACTCTCTTTTTAAATCCTTCCTTTTGATCTGTAACTCTCCATTGCTTCATCTGAACCATCTCGTCTCAACATCACATAAGCCTCCCTTTTCCATTTAACAAGAGATACAATTTCTTTTGTAAACCACGGTTCCCTTACCTTAACACTTTCTCCCTGCCTGACAGGAACATACCTATCAAAGGCACGCAATATCTGTTCCTTAACCAGCTCCACATTTCAATTGCCCCCAACCCCTGCATTTTGCTGCCCCATTATGACTCTCCTAAGTCTTGTCTAATTGCATTATAATTGCTCTTCCCCCATTTTGAGTGCGAGCAGCTGCTGAGTTTAAATGAACCCGCAAGGCTACAGCTAAGGTGAGACAGTTTGTTTTAAAATTACTTACCGGTAGCGGGCAGCGGTGTGTTTTTTCTCTTCACAGAAAGAGCGGGAGCAGCAGGGGGAAATGAGGGCAACCAGAAATGAGGGCGGGAGCAGCAGGGGGAAATGAGGGCAGCCGGAAGCTGGTGTAGCGCAAGCTTACCTGGGTAGGTTTTTTTTCCCTATAAAGGCGCGCAGGAGAGGAAGAGTCACAATTAATTAGAATGGACGGCTTTGAGGTATGTAGGGAAGAGGTGTTGGAAATTCTGGGAAGGGAGAAAATAGATAAGTCCCCTGGGCCTGATGGCATTTATCCTAGGATTCTCTGGGAAGCAAGGGAGGAGATTGCAGAGCCTTTGGCCTTGATTTTTATGTCCTCATTGTCTACAGGAATAGTGCCAGAAGACCCTGATGCTCACCTTCCATCCTACCAACCTTCGCATAAACCAAATCATCTGCCGACATTTCCGCCACCTCCAAACAGACCCCACCACCAGGGATATATTTCCCTCCCCACCCCTTTCCGCCTTACGCAAAGACCGTTCCCTCCGTGACTACCTGGTCAGGTCCACGCCCCCCCTACAACCCACCCTCCCATCCTGGCACTTTCTCCTGCCACCGCAGGAACTGTAAAACCTCCGCCCACACCTCCTCCCTCACCTCTATCCAAGGCCCTAAAGGAGCCTTCCACATCCATCAAAGTTTTACTTGCACATCCACTAATATCATTTATTGTATCCGTTGCTCACGATGCGGTCTCCTTTACATTGGGGAGACTGGGCGCCTCCTAGCAGAGCGCTTTAGGGAACATCTCCGGGACACCCGCACCAATCAACCACACCGCCCTGTGGCCCAACATTTCAACTCCCCCTCCCACTCTGCTGAGGACATGGAGGTCCTGGGCCTCCTTCACCGCTGCTTCCTCACCACCAGACGCCTGGAGGAAGAATGCCTCATCTTCCGCCTCGGGACACTTCAACCCCAGGGCATCAATGTGGACTTCAACAGTTTCCTCATTTCCCCTTCCCCCACCTCACCCTAGTTCTAAACTTCCAGCTCAGCACTGTCCCCATGACTTGTCCGGACTTGTCCTACCTGCCTATCTCCTTTTCCACCTATCCACTCCACCCACTCCTCCCTGACCTATCACCTTCATCCCCTCCCCCACTCACCCATTGTACTCTATGCTACTTTCTCCCCACCCCCACCCTCCTCTCATTTATCTCTCCATGCTCCAGGCTCACTGCCTTTAATCCTGATGAAGGGCTTTTGCCCGAAACGTCGATTTCGAAGCTCCTTGGATGCTGCCTGAACTGCTGTGCTCTTCCAGCACCACTAATCCAGAATCTGGTTTCCAGCATCTGCAGTCATTGTTTTTATCTCATACAATGAATCAGTTTATTTGGTGGCTTCTCGAGTTATAAGATTAATTTTGCGAAGTCAGAGGCCGTGCCCATGGGTGGTCTCCCGAGAAAGCCTGATCCTGAGAGTGGAACTCGGTTCCCTTTTAGATGGTCGCAGGAGGGCTTTGTCCTCTTAGGTATATTTGTTATTCCCATTTTTGTTCAGCTATTTTAATCCAATTTTGTCCATTTATTCGGCAGAATCAAGCAGGACCTTCGTAGATGGGAGGTGCTTCCAATCTCGTGGTTAGGTTGGATAGTCCTCGTTAAAATGAACATTCTGCCCTACCTGTTGTATCCTATGAGAATGCTTCCTCTGCTTTTTACTAAGCAAATATTTAAAAGACTGAACGTTTGGTTTAGTTCTTTTATCTGGTATAGTAAGCGGACCCTAATTAAATTGACTAAATTGCCATTACCTTACAGACTGGGACTTCAAGATATCAAAAACAATCAGTTAATCTCGTTGCTACCTTACGTGAATGATTGGGCCCAGGGGCGTCCCTCACTCACTTTGATTGGACATTGAAGTATCTCAGGCAAGATGACCCCTTATTAGCCTGCTGTTCTTAGACAAAATGAGAACAATAGTCATCAATACTATGAAGGCGTGGAGGACAATGCGTCAAGATGAGGGCAATATTGCCAAAATGTCATTTTTGACACCCATAATTGGTATGCTGGGTTTTCAACCAGGGATGATGGATTCTGTGTTTAAATTATGGGCTGCTAGGGGCATGCCTTGCCTGGGTGATTTATTCGCAGAGGACGTATTGATGTCCTTTGACCAGTTGGCTCGGAAATATGAATTAGAATGGTGCTGGAAAAGCACAGCAGGTCAGGCAGCATCCGAGGAGCAGGAAAATTGACGTTTCGAGCAAAAACCCTTCATCAGGAATAGAGGCAGGGTGCCTGAAAAGTGGAGAGATAAATGAGAGGGGGATGGGTGTAGGGAGAAAGTAACTCTACCTACCTCGACACTGTCCTATCCCCCCAGTCTAGGAACTTCCCACATACATTCAAGACACCACCCATGCCCTCCACCTCCTCCATGACTTCCGTTTCCCCGGCCCCCAATGCCTCACCTTCACCCATGGATATCCAATCCCTCTAGACCTACATCCACCATGACCAGGTCCTCCAAGCCCTCCGTTTCTTCCTCTCCCGACGTCCCCTACAGTACCTTTCCACCGACACTCTCATTCGTTTGGCTGAACTGGTCCTCACCCTTAGCAATTTCTCCTTCGAATCCTCCCACTTCCTCCAGACCAAAGGGGTAGCCATGGGCAACCGTATGGGCCCCAGCTATGCCTGTCTCTGTTGGCTACATAGAACAGTCCATCTGCTGTAGTTACACCGGCACCACTCCCCACCTCTTCCTCCGCTACATTGATGACTGCATTGGCACCACCTCGTGCTCCCGCAAGAAGGTTGAGCAGTTCATCAACTTCACCAACACATTCCACCCCGACTTTAAATTCACCTGGACCATCTCTGACACCTCCCTCCCCTTCCTGGACCTCTCCATCTCCATTAATGACAACTGACTTGTTACTGACATTTTTTACAAACCCACCGACTCCCACAGCTACCTGGATTACACCTCTTCCCACCCTACCTCCTGCAAAAATGCTATCCCGTATTCCCAATTCCTCCATCTCTGCCATATCTGCTCCCAGGAGGACCAGTTCCACCACAGAACACACCAGATGGCCTCCTTCTTCAGAGACCACAATTTCTCTTCCCATGTGGTTAAAGTTGCCCTTCAACGCATCTCGTCCACATCCTGCACCTCCCCCCTCAAACCCCACCATTCCGACAGTAACAAGGAAAGGATCCCCCCAGTCCTCACCTTCCACCCTACCAACCTTCGCATAAACCACATCATTTAGATTAGATTAGATTACATTACAGTGTGGAAACAGGCCCTTCGGCCCAACAAGTCCACACCGACCCGCCGAAGCGTAACCCACCCATACCCCTACATTTACCCCTTACCTAACACTACGGGCAATTTAGCATGGCCAATTCACCTAACCTGTACATCTTTGGACTGTGGGAGGAAACCGGAGCACCCGGAGGAAACCCACGCAGACACGGGAGAATGTGCAAACTCCACACAGTCAGTCGCCTGAGGCGGGAATTGAACCCGGGTCTCTGGCGCTGTGAGGCAGCAGTGCTAACCACTGTGCCACCGTGCCGCCCATCATCCGACGACATTTCCGCCAACTCTAAACGGATCCCACCACCAGGGATATATTTCCCTCCCCACCCCTTTCTGCTTTCTGCAAAGACCATTCCTTCCATGACTACCTGGTCAGGTCCATGCCCCCCAACAACCCACCCTCCCTTCCTGGCACGCTCCCCTGCCACCGCAGGAATTGCAAAACCTGCGCCCACGTCTCCTCCCTCACCTCCACCCAAGGCCCCAAAGGAGCCTTCCACATCCATCAAAGTGTTACCTGCACATCCACCAATATCATTTATTGTATCCGTTGCTCCCGATGCAGTCTCCTCTACACTGGGGAGACTGGACGCCTCCAAGCAGAGCACTTTAGGGAACATCTCCGGGACACCTGCACCAATAAACCCCACTGCCCTGTGGCCCAACATTTCAACTCCCCCTCCCACTCTGCTGAGGACATGCAGGTCCTGGGCCTCCTCACCGCCGCTCCCTCACCACCTGACGCCTGGAGGAAGAACACCTCATCTTCCCCCTCGGAACACTTCAACCCCAGGGCATCAATGTGGACTTCAACAGTTTCCTCATTTCCCCTTCCCCCACCTCACCCCAGCTCCAACCTTCCAGCTCAGCACCGCCCTCATGATCTGTCCTACCTGCCTATCTTCCTTCCCACCTATCCATTCCACCTTCCTCTCTGACCTATCACCTCCTTCCCTACCCCCATTCACCTATTGTACTCTATGCTACTTTCTCCCCACCCCACCCCCCTCTCATTTATCTCTCCACTCTGCAGGCACCCTGCCTCTATCCCTGATGAAGGGTTTTTGTCCAAAATGTCAATTTTCCTGCTCCTTGGATGCTGCCTGAACTGCTGTGCTTTTCCAGCACCACTCCGATCTAGACTCTGGTTTCCAGCATCTGCAGTCCTTGTTTTTGCCTCGGAAATATGAATTGCCCAGGAGGGATCTCTTTCATTTCTTTCAAATTAGAAACTTCAAAAGGGACCGCAGTTCTAACTGATCCTTATAGGTGTGACATGGAGAAGAGGGTGTTAAGTGTTGAGGATACATTATCTGTAAGCAATGCTTATCATCTATTGGGAGAGGATCTCTCAGACGAGACTGAACATCTCTATAAGGTATGGGAGTGGGAGTTGGACATTGAGATCTCATCTGAAATATGGGAGGATACCTGGGAAAATGCAAGAAGGATTTCGATTTGCAACAGGACTCATACCTTGCAACTGTAGATTCTCCACAGGGTCCATCTGGCCCCAGACCGCCTCACTAAATTTAAAGTGGGAGCATCTCCAAAGTGCCTAAATGTAAAGTGAGTATGAGCACATTTAATCATTGCCTTTGATCCTGCCACAGACTGCGGGCACACTGGAGCGCTATGGTAGACGAAATAGAGAAGGCCTTGGGGATGGAGGTGGAGATGGACTTGAAGTCTCTTATTCTTGGCTTTGTTACTTCACTTTCATTAGATGCACACAAAAAAAGGCTTTTCAGTATCCTCACTTTTTGTACCAGAAAGTTTTCGGAAAATCCCCTGGAACTGGCAGGTTGGTGTAAGCTAGTCATGTAGGACATCCCCTTGGACTTTCTTATGAGTATGGTGCACCATAAAAAGCTGAGAATTTCTATAAAACAAGGCAGCCCTTTTTGGACTACCTGGGTACAGATTTGTCTGCCATACTAATAAAAGCCTTTATATAGCCATGGCAATTCTATGTAATGAATCTGGTATTCAGAGGGGAGGAACAACAAACATACAAATATGTATCAACTTATGCGCTCAATGATTTGTTCGTGTGGTTCGGGAAGGTTTAAACTAGTTTGACTAGGGGGTGGGAACCAGAGCTACATATCTGAGAGGGGGTAGTTGTAGATGGGGCAGTGACAGGATGTACTGAATCTATCGAGAAGGTTTTTCACGTGATGAAACAAAGGGATCGGTTAAAGTGTGTCTGCTTTAACGCAAAGTGTGTCAGAAATAAGAGTGATGAACTTAGAGTCTGGGTCAGTACTTGGGACTATGATGTTGGTGGCCATAACGGAGATGTGGCTTTATAGGGGCAGGAATGGTTGCTAGATGTTCCAGGGTTTAGAAAGTTTAAAAAAAGCAGGGAGGGTGGAAAAAGAGGAGGGGGATTAGCATTGCTAATCAGACATTGCATCACAGCTACAGAAACGAAGGTTGTTGAGGCTGGTTTGTCTACTGAGTCAGTCAGTCAGGTGGAAGTTAGGAACAGCAAGGGAGCAATCACCTCATTGGGGGTTTTCTACAGACCCCCTAATAACAGTAGGGAGATTGAAGAGTGAGCAGATTTTGGAAAAATACAGATGTAGCAAGGTTGTTGTTATGGGTGACTTCAACTTTCCCAATATTGACTGGAACCTCCTTAGTGCAGATGGTTTGGATAAGCCGTTTTTGTCAGGATAGTTTCCTTACTCCGTATGTAGACAGGCCAATGAGGGGAGAAGCCATTTTGGATTTTGTGCTCGGCAATGATCCAGGACAGGTGTCAGATCTCGTGGTGGGAAAACACTTTGGTGACAGTGATCACAACTGCCTCACATTTAGCATAGCCTTGGAGAGGGAAAGGAACAGTTACCAAGGGAAGATATTTAATTGGGGAAAAGGAAATTATGACGCTATCAGACAGGAGTTGGGAAGTACAGACTGGGAGCAATTGTTCCACAGAAAGGGCACAGCAGACATGTGGAGACTGTTTAAGGAATAGTTGTTGCGAGTGATGCACAAATTTGTTCCTCTGAGACAGGTAAGAAGGGGTAAGATTAAGGAGCCTTGGATGATGAGAGCAGAGGAGCTTCTCGTCAAAAGGAAGAAGGCAGCTTACGTAAGATGGAGGAAGCAAGGATCTAGCACAGCTTTAGAGGATTAAAGGCTTAATAGAAATGAGCTCAGAAATAGACTGAGGAGAGCCAGGAGGGGGCATGAAAAAGCCTTAGCAGGACGGATTAGGGAGAACCCAAAGGCATTTTACTCATTCGTGAAGAATAAGAGAATGATCAGGGAAAAGGTAGGGCCGGACAGGGATAGCTTAGGGAACTTGTGCATGGAGTCTGAGCAGATAGGGAAAGCCCTAAATGTGTTTTTTGCTTCGGTTTTCACTAAAAAAGGGATCTTGTTGTGAATGAGAACTTTGAGGAGCTGGGAAACAGGCTTGAACAGTTCAAGATTGATGAAGTTGATGTGCTGGAAATATTTGCAATCATCAAGATTGATAAGTCCCCAGGGCTAGACCAGGTTTATCCTAGGTTGCCCTGGAAAGTGAGAAAGGAGGTTGCTAAGCTGCTGGTGAAGATCTTTAGTTCCTTACTGTGAGGGGCAGGTCATGCCTCACAAACCTTATTGAGTTCTTTGAGGAGGTGACGCGACAGGTCGATGAAGGACGAGTGGTGGATGTGGTGTATATGAACATCAGCAAGGCATTGAATAAGGTTCCCCATGGTATACTCATTCATCAAGTCAGATACAGGGAGATTTGGCAGTCTGGATTCCGAATTGGTTGGCTGACAAAAGGCAAAGAGTGGTTGTAGATGGAAAGTATTCTGCCTGGAGGTCAGTGGTGAGTGGTGTCCTGCAGGGCTCTGTTCTTGGGCCTCTGCTCTTTGTAGTTTTTATAAATGACTTGGATGAGGAGGTTGAGGGGTGGGTTAGTAAATGTGCAGATGAGACAAAGATTGGAGGTGCCGTTGATTGTATCGAGGGCTATTGCAGGCTGCAGCGTGACATAGACAGAATGCAGAGCTGGGCTGAGAAATGGCAGATGGAGTTCAACCTGGATAAATGCGAAGTGATGCAGTTTGGAAGGTCGAACTTGAATGCTGAATATAGGATTAAAGACAGGATTCATGGCAGTGTGGAGGAACAGCAGGATCTTGGTGTTCAAGTGCATAGATCCCTCAAAATTGCCACCCAAGTGGATAGGGTTGTTAAGAAAGTATTTGGTGTTTTGGCTTTCATTAATGAGGGGGATCAAGTTTAAGAGCTGTGGGGTTTTGCTGCAGCTCTAGAAGACCCCGGTGAGACCACACTTGGAGCATTGTGTCCAGTTCTGGTTGCCTTATTATAGGAGAGATAAGGAGGCTTTGGGATGGTGCAAAGAAGGTTTACCAGGATGCTGCCTGGACTGGAGGGCTTGTCTTACAAAGAGAGATTGACTAAGCTCAGACTTTTCTCTCTGGAGAGAAGGAGGAAGAGAGGTGACCTGACCGAGGTGTACAAAATAATGAGAGGAATAGACAGAGTCAATAGCCAGAGACTTTTCCCCAGGGCAGGATTGACTGGTACGAGGGGTCATAGTTTTAAGATATTAGGAGAAAGGTATAGAGGGGACGTCAGAGGAAGGTTCTTTACGCAGAGAGTTGTGAATGCGTAGAATGCATTGCCAGCTGTGGTGGTGGAAGCAGAGTCATTAGGGACATTTAAGCGACTGCTGAACATGCACATGGACAGCAGTGAGTTGAGGGGCACGTAGGTTAGGTTATTTTATTTTAGATTAGAAATAATACTCGCCACAACATCATGGGCCAAAGGGCCTATTCTGTGCTGTGCTTTTCTATGTTTTATGTTCTATGATCGAGGGCTATTGCTTTGTTTTGCTGAGCTGTGAGGAGAAAGTGAGGTCTCCTGGCCCCACTGGCCCCACCCCCCACCTTTTCCTCCGCTACATCGATGACTGTATCGGCGCCGCCTCGTGCTCCCACAAGGAGGTTGAACAGTTCATCCACTTCACCAACACCTTCCACCCCGACCTCAAATTCACCTGGACAGTCTCAGATTCCTCCCTCCCCTTCCTCGACCTTTCTATTTCTATCTCAGGCGACCGAATCAACACGGACATCTACTACAAACCGACCGACTCCCACAGCTACCTGGACTACACCTCCTCCCATCCTGCCCCCTGTAAAAACGCCATCCCATTCTCCCAATTCCTTCGACTCCGCCGCATCTGCTCCCAGGAGGACCAGTTCCAAAAACGCACATCCCAGATGGCCTCCTTCTTCAAGGACCGCAATTTCCCCCCCACGTGGTCGACGATGCCCTCCACCGCATCTCTTCCACTTCCCGATCCTCCGCCCTTGAACCCCGCCCCTCCAACCGCCACCAGGACAGAACCCCACTGGTCCTCACCTACCAACCCACTAACCTCCATGTACAGCGCATCATCCGCCGTCATTTCCGCTACCTCCAAACGGACCCCACCACCAAGGATATATTTCCCTCCCCTCCCCTATCAGCATTCCGTAAAGACCACTCCCTCCGTGACTCCCTCTTCAGATCCACACCCCCCACCAACCCAACCTCCACTCCCGGCACCTTCCCCTGCAACCGCAGGAGGTGCAAGACTTGCGCCCACACCTCCCCCCTCACCTCCCTCCAAGGCCCCAAAGGAAACTTCCATATCCGCCACAGATTCACCTGTACCTCCACACATATCATCTATTGCATCCTTTGCACCCGATGTGGCCTCTTCTATATTGGGGAGACAGGCCGCCTACTTGCGGAGCGTTTCAGAGAACACCTCTGGGACACCCGGACCAACCAACCCAACCACCCTGTAGCTCAACATTTCAATTCCCCCTCCCACTCCACCAAGGATATGCAGGTCTTTGGACTCCTCCATCGTCAGACCACAGCGAAACGACGGTTGGAGGAAGAACGCCTCATCTTCCGGCTAGGAACCCTCCAACCACAAGGGATGAACTCGGATTTCACCAGTTTCCTCATTTCCCCTCCCCCCAGCCTGTCTCAGTCAAATCCATCAAATTCAGCACCGCCTTCCTAACCTGCAATCTTCTTCCCGACCTCTCCGCCCCCACCCCAGTCTGACCTATCACCCTCACCTTGACCTCTTTCCACCTATCACATTTCCGACGCCCCTCCCCCAAGTCCCTCCTCCCTATCTTTTATCTTAGCCTGCTGGACCAACTTTCCTCATTCCTGAAGAAGGGCTAATGCCCGAAACGTCGATTCCCCTGTTCCCTAGATGCTGCCTGACCTGCTGCGCTTTTCCAGCAACACATTTCCATCCCATTTGCTGAGCTGTGTTATGGTTATTATCATTATAATTATTAAGACTTTTCTTTTTTGACTTAGTTCTTAGTTGATATTTATTTAAGTAATTAGGAAGTTTGACGTTTAATATTAGTTTGAATTGTTTGGTTTTGTATTTGTTGTAATATTCAAAAGAAAAAATGTTCCTTTTTTTCAAAATAAAAACATATTTTAAAAAAAGACAAAACCTCCTTAACAACTTCCTTTTCTGCATCTGTGATGCACTCTCTAATTAATAATGCTACTCTCCCTCTTGTTTTACCCACCTCCCTGTTCTTTATAAAAGATCTAAACCCTGGAACATTCAACAACCATTCCTGCCCATGTGAAATCCATTTCTCTGTAATGGCCACAACATCGTAGTTCCAAGTGCTAATCCATGCTCTACGTTCAGTACTCTTATTCCTGACACTCCCTGCATTGAAGACATACCTTAATCCATCCCATTCTCTTATTAACTGTGTATCCTTCCTGACAGACTCTCTGCCGTCTATTTCTACCCATTCAACAACTACCCTCTCCTCTGATCTGTAGCTCTAGTTCCCATTCCCTTTCCAAACTAGTTTAAACCCTCCCGAAGTGCTCTGGCAAGTCTCCTGCCTAGGACATTGGTACCTCTCCAGTTTGAGTGCAACTTGTCTTTCATGTACAGGTCCCACCTTCCCCAATGATCCATGTATCTGAGTCCCTCCCTCCTACACCAGCACTGTAGCCACCTATTTAGCTGCACTTGCTCCCTGTTCCTCACCTCACTAGCACATAGCACTGGCATAATCTTGAGATTACTATGCTGCATGTCTTGCTTGTTAGCTTCCAATCTAACTCCCTGAGATTACCTTTTAGATCTTCATCCCTTTTCCTAGCTTTGTCATCAGTGCCAATGTGCACTACGACTTCTGGCTGCTTAGCCTTCCCCTTTAGAATCCTGTAGACTCGATCAGAGACATTCCAGAACCTGGCACCTGGGAGGCAACATACCTTCCTGGAGTGCCATTCGCCACCACAGAATCTCCTGTCCATTTCTCTATCTACTGAATTTCCTACCACTAGTGCTTTTCTATTCTCCCCCCTTACTTTCTGAGCCACAGAACCAGACTTAGTGCCGGAGACCTGGCCACTCTGGCTTTCCCCTGGTAGATTGGTCCCCCCCCACAACAGCATCCTTTTACTTGGCGTTGCCTGATAATGCATTTTAATATTCATTGTACATGTATTTCAGTTTTTCCACAGGGATGGAGTGATTTGCTTTCCAAAATCTCAAATCTCAAATCTTTTCTCTATTCTGTTGAGATCAATTTTTCCACCTCCCAGACACCTGTATTCCATCTCCAGCCTTTCCATTTCTGGGACCATTTTTCAAAATTATTATTGTGAAATAATATTTGTTGGTGTGGACTCAATAGACTGAATGGCTTGCCTCTACACTACTAATTCTGAGCTATAGTGTCATAGAGACCTACAGCAAGGAGACAGGCCCTTTGGTCCAAACTGGTCCGTGCTGACCAAAATGCCCATCCACACTAACCCCATTTCCCTGTACTTGGCCCATATCCTTCTAAACAATTCCTATCCTTGTGTTTGTCCAAATGCCTTTTAAATGTTGTTAATGTCCCCTCTGCAACCAATTCCGCCGGCAGCTCATTCCATATGCATACCATCCTCAGTGCAAAAACGTTGCCCCTCAGGTTCCATTTTATTCCTTCTCCTCTCACCTGAAACTGATGCCCTCTTGTCCTCAATTCCCTAACCCTGGTAAAAAGAGTGAGTGTATTCACCCTATCCATGCCTCTCGTGATCTTAAACACTTCTAAAAGATCCCCTCAGGTCTCCTATGTTCGAAAGAAAAATGTCCTATCTTGTCCAACCTCTCTCTATGGTTCAGACCATTGAGTCCTGGCAACATCCTTGTAAATTTCTTCGACACTCTTTACAGTTTAATAACATCCTTCCTATAGTAATGTGACCAAAACTGAACATAATACTCCAAATGCGGCTTCACCAACATCCTGTACAACTGCAACTTAACTTCCCAACTTCTACACTCATTGCCCTGACTAATGAAGGCCAGTGTGCCGAAAGCCTTCTTCACTGCCCTGTCTACCCATGACTCCTCTTTCAGAGAACCGTGCACCTGAACTCCAAGGTTCCTCTGTTCCACAACACTCCTTAAGGCCCTACCATTCACCATGAAACTCCGACCTCAATTTGACTTTCCAAATACAAGACCTCATGCTTATGTATATAGAACATAGAACAATACAGCGCAGAACAGGCCCTTCGGCCTTTGATGTTGCGCTGACCTGCGAACCATTCTCAGCTCGTCCCCCTACACTATCCCATCATCATCCATGTGCTTATCCAAGGATTGTTTAAATCTCCCTAATGTGGCTGAGTTAACTACATTGGCAGGTAGGGAATTCCATGCCCTTACCACTTTTTGAGTAAAGAACCTGCCTCTGACATCTGTCTTAAATCTATCATCCCTCAATTTGTAGATATGCTGCCTCATACAAGCTGACGTCATCATCCTAGGAAAAAGACTTTCACTGTCTACCTTATCTAATCCTCTGATCATCTTGTACGTCTCTATCAAATCCCCTCTTAGCCTTCTTCTTTCCAATGAGAACACATCTAAGTCTCTCAGCCTTTCCTCATAAGACCTTCGCAACATCCTGGTAAATCTCCTCTGCACTTTTTCCAATCCTTCCACATCCTTCCTGAAATATGGTGACCAGAACTGTACACAATATTCCAAGTGTGGCCGCACTAGCATTTTGTATATTTGCAGCATGGTATTGCAGCTCTGGAATTCAATCCCTCTACGAATAAAATCTGCCCTTGGCAAAACCATGTTGACTATCTGAAATCAAATTGTTGCTTGCTAGATGATTATAAATCTTATCTTTTATAATCCTTTCCAAAACCTTTCCTACAACAGAAGTAAGGCACACTGGTCTATAATTACCTGGGTCGTCTCTGCTGCCCTTCTTGAACAAGGGCACAACATTTGCAATCCTCCAGTCCTCTGGTACTAAACCTGTAGACAATGAGGACTCAAATATCAAAGCCAAAGACTTTGCTATCTCCTCCCTAGCTTCCCAGAGAATCCTCGGATAAATCCCATCCAGCCTGGGGACTTGTCTACTTTCACTCCTTCTAGAATTGATAACACCTGTTCGTAACTAACCTTGATCATTTCTAGTCTAATATCTCATACCTCATTGTTCTCGTCTTCAATATTCTCCTTTTCCTGAGTGGAAACTGATGAGAAATGTTCATTTCCATGCTAACCATGCCTTGTACATTCTCATCCAAATCATTGATATAGATAACAAACAGTAATGGGCTTAGCACTAACCCCTGAGGCAGCCCACTAGTCATAGGGCTCCAGTCCAACAAGAATCCTTCCACTATTACCCTTTCCTTCCTTCCGTCAACCCAATTGTGTATCCAATTTGCCAGCTCCTCCTGGATTCCATGCAATCTAACCTTCCTGAACAGCCTGCCATGTGGAACCTTATCAAAGGTCTTACTGAAATCCATATAACTATATCTACCACTCTGCTCTTGTCAAACTTCCTGGTCACTTCATCAAAGAACTCTATCAAATTTGTGAAGCATGATCTCCTACTCACTAATCCTAACCAAGCCCTGTCTTTCCAACTGTATGTATATCTTATCTCTCAGAATCTTCTTAATTTACTTACCTACCATGGATGTTAGGCTGTCTGAGAAATGCCCATCTATACATACCTTCCTTTTCCTGTCTTTTAACTAACTTATAATCTATACTGTCAAGGACCAAACAATTTAAATATAAGAGGTAAAAACAATGACTGCAGATGCTGGAAACCAGATTCTGGATTAGCGATGCTGGAAGAGCACAGCAGTTCAGGCAGCATCCAAGGAGCTTCGGGCAAATCGACGTTTCGGGCAAAAGCCCTTCATCAGGAATAAAGGCAGAGAGCCTGAAGCGTGGGGAGATAAGCTAGAGGAGGGTGAGGTTGGAGAGAAAGTAGCATAGAGTAGAATGGGTGAGTGGGGGAGGGGATGAAGGTGATAGGTCAGGGAGGAGAGGGTGGAGTGGATAGGTGGAAAAGGAGATAGGCAGGTAGGACAAGTCATGGGGACAGTGCTGAGCTGGAAGTTTAGAACTAGGGTGAGGTGGGGGAAGGGGAAATGAGGAAACTGTTGAAGTCCACATTGATGCCCTGGGGTTGAAGTGTTCCGAGGCGGAAGATGAGGCGTTCTTCCTCCAAGCATCTGGTGGTGAGGGAGCGGCTGTGAAGGAGGCCCAGGACCTCCATGTCCTCGGCAGAGTGGGAGGGGGAGTTGAAATGTTGGGCCAGGGGGCAGTGTGGTTGATTGGTGCGGGTGTCCCGGAGATGTTCCCTAAAGCGCTCTGCTCGGAGGCGCCCAGTCTCCCCAACGTAGAGGAGACCGCATCGGGAGCAACAATAAATGATATTAGTGGATGTGCAAGTAAAACTTTGATGGAGATGGAAGACTCCTTTAGGGCCTTGGATACAGGTGAGGGAGGAGGTGTGGGCGCAGGCTTTACAGTTCCTGCGGTGGCAGGGGAAAGTGCCAGGATGGGAGGGTGGGTTGTAGGGGGGCGTGGACCTGACCAGGTAGTCACGGACGGAACGGTCTTTGCGGAAGGCGGAAAGGGGTGGGGAGGGAAATATATCCCTGGTGGTGGGGTCTGTTTGGAGGTGGCGGAAATGTCGGCGGATGATTTGGTTTATGTGAAGGTTGGTAGGGTGGAAGGTGAGCACCAGGGACGTTCTGTCCTTGTTAAGGTTGGAGGGGTGGGGTCTGAGGGCGGATGTGCGGGATGTAGACGAGATGCGTTGGAGGGCATCTTTAACCACGTGGGAAGGGAAATTGTGGTCTCTAAAGAGGGAGACCATCTGGTGTGTTCTGTGGTGGAACTGGTCCTCCTGGGAGCAGATCCGGTGGAGGCGGAGCAATTGTGAATACGGGATGGCATTTTTGCAAGAGGTAGGGTGGGAAGAGGTGTAATCCAGGTCACTGTGGGAGTCGGTGGGTTTGTAAAAAATGTCAGTGTCAAGTCGGTTATCATTAATGGAGATGGAGAGGTCCAGGAAGGGGAGGGAAGTGTCAGAGATGGTCCAGGTAAATTTAAGGTCAGGGTGGAATGTGTTGGTGAAGTTGATGAATTGCTCAACCTCCTCGCGGGAGCACGAGGTGGCACCAATGCAGTCATCAATGTAACGGAGGAAGAGGTGGGGAGTGATGCCAGTGCAATTACGGAAGATCAACTGCTCTACGTAGCCAACAAAGAGACAGGCATAGCTGGGGCCCATACGAGTGCCCATCCCCCCAGACCTCCCCCTCACTGAGGACGAACGATCAGTCCTCAGCAAAGGACTCACCTTCATCCCCCTCCATCCACGCATCAATGAATTTAATACTCCGCCTCCGAGGTTACGTTCACAATCAGGATTCCCGCCCACCTTCCGAGGATCCCTTTGCCCACCTCCAACACACTGCATCCACCTGGACACCCCGCGCTGGCCTATAACTTGCCCTCGACCTCTTCATTTCCAATGCCGCCGGAACATTAACCGCCTCAACATGTCTACCTCCCTCCCCCACTCCAACCTCTCACCCTCACAACGCGCAGCCCTCCAATCCCTCTGCTCCAATCCCAACCTCACCATCAAGCCAGCGGATAAAGGGGGCGCAGCGGTAGTCTGGCGCACTGACCTCTACACCGCTGAAGCCAAATGCCAACCCGAGGATACCTCTTCCTACTGACCCCTCGACCATGACCCCACCCCTATCACCAAACCATCATCTCCCAGACCATACAGAACCTCATCACCTCAGGAGATCTCCCACTCACAGCTTCCAACCTCATAGTCCGGGAACCCCGCACTGCCCGGTTTTACCTCCTTCCCAAGATCCACAAGCCTGACCACGCTGGCCGACCCATTGTCTCAGCATGCTCCTGCCCCACTGAACTCATCTCTACCTACCTCGACACTGTCCTATCCCCCCTAGTCCAGGAACTCCCCACATATGTTCGAGACACCACCCACGCCCTCCACCTCCTCCAAGACTTCCGTTTCCCCGGCCCCCAACGCCTCGTCTTCACCATGGATATCCAATCCCTCTACACCTCCATCTGCCATGACCAGGGCCTCCAAGCCCTCCGTTTTTTCCTCTCCAGACGTCCCCAACAGTACCCTTCCACCGACACTCTCATTCGTTTGGCCGAACTGGTCCTCACCCTTAACAATTTCTCCTTTGAATCCTCCCACTTCCTCCAGACCAAAGGGGTAGCCATGGGCACACATGTGGGCCCCAGCTATGCCTGTCTCTTTGTTGGCTACGTAGAGCAGTTGATCTTCCGTAATTACACTGGCACCACTCCCCACCTCTTCCTCCGCTACATTGATGACTGCATTGGTGCCACCTCGTGCTCCCACGAGGAGGTTGAGCAATTCATCAACTTCACCAACACATTCCACCCTGACGTTAAATTTACCTGGACCATCTCTGACACCTCCCTCCCCTTCCTGGACCTCTCCATCTCCATTAATGATGACCGACTTGACACTGACATATTTTACAAACCCACCGACTCCCACAGCTACCTGGATTACACCTCTTCTCACCCTACCTCTTGCAAAAATGCCATCCCGTATTCCCAATTCCTCCGCCTCCACCGTATCTGCTCCCAGGAAGACCAGTTCCGCCACAGAACACACCAGATGGCCTCCTTCTTTAGAGACCGCAATTTCCCTTCCCACGTGGTTAAAGATGCCCTCCAACGCATCTCGTCCACATCCCGCACCTCCGCCCTCGAACCCCACCCCTCCAACCGTAACAAGAACAGAACGCCCCTGGTGCTCACCTTCCACCTTACCAACCTTCACATAAACCAAATCATCCGCCGACATTTCCACTACCTCCAAACAGACCCCACCACCAGGGATATATTTCCCTCCCCACCCCTTTCCGTCTTCCGCAAAGACCGTTCCCTCCGTGACTACCTGGTCAGGCCCACGCCCCCCTACAACCCACCCTCCCATCCTGGCACTTTCCCCTGCCACCGCAGGAACTGTAAATCCTCTGCCCACACCTCCTCCCTCACCTCTATCCAAGGCCCTAAAGGAGCCTTCCACATCCATCAAAGTTTTACTTGCACATCCACCAATATCATTTATTGTATCCGTTGCTCCCGATGTGGTCTCCTCTACACTGGGGAGACTGGGCGCCTTCTAGCAGAGCCCTTTAGGGAACATCTCCGGGACACCAGCACCAATCAATCACACCGCCCCGTGGCCCAACATTTCAACTCCCCCTCCCACTCTGCCGAGGACATGGAGGTCCTGGGCCTCCTTCACAGCCGCTCCCTCACCACCAGACGCTTGGAGGAAGAACGCCTCATCTTCCGCCTCGGAACACTTCAACCCCAGGGCATCAATGTGGACTTCAACAGTTTCCTCATTTCCCCTCCCCCCACCTCACCCTAGTTCTAAACCTCCAGCTCAGCACTTGTCCCCATGACTTGTCTGGACTTGTCTTACCTGCCTATCTCCTTTTCCACCTATCCACTCCACCCTCTCCTCCCTGACCTATCATCTTCATCCCCTCCCCCACTCACCCATTGTACGCTATGCTACTTTCTCCCCACCCCCACCCTCCTCTAGCTTATCTCTCCACGCTTCAGGCTCACTGCCTTTATTCCTGATGAAGGGCTTTTGCCCGAAACGTCGATTTCTAAGCTCCTTGGATGCTGCCTGAACTGCTGTGCTCTTCCAGCACCACTAATCCAGAATCTAAATATAAAAGTCCAAATCTACAACATCTACAGAACTACCCTCATCTACTGCCTGTATCATTTCATCAAAGAACTTAATTAAATTTGTCAGACATGATTTGCCCTTGACAAAGCTGTGTTGATTGCCTAGTATTAGCTTGTGTTTCTCTAAGTCTGGGGAAGCTGGGACCTCTACATGAAGGACGTGTTGCACCTGAACTAGAGGGGCACAAATGTCCTGGGTGGGAGATTTGCTCATGTGATTCAGGAGGGTTTAAACTAGTTTGGTGGGAGGGTGGGGTGGTGGTGTGGTGGCATTGCAGATGGGGCAGTCACAGGATGTTGTGAATGTATCAGGACGATTTCTCACACGATTTCTCACACGATGTGGGCGGCACGGTGGCCCAGTGGTTAGCACTGCTGCCTCACAGCGCCTGTAGACCCGGGTTCAATTCCCGACTCAGGCGACTGACTGTGTGGAGTTTGCACATTCTCCCCGTGTCTGCGTGGGTTTCCTCCGGGTGCTCCGGTTTCCTCCCACAGTCCAAAGATGTGCGGGTCAGGTGAATTGGCCATGCTAAATTGCCCGTAGTGTTAGGTTAAAGGGGTGGATGTAGGGGTATGGGTGGGTTGCGCTTCGGCGGGTCGGTGTGGACTTGTTGGGCCGAAGGGCCTGTTTCCACACTGTAAGTAATCTAAGTAAGTAATCTAAGTAATCTAAATCTAAGAAACAAAGGGATCAGTTAAAGTGTGTCTGTTTTAATGCAAGGTGTGTCAGAAATAAGAGTGACGAACTTAGAGCATGGATCAGTACTTGGGGCTTCGATGTTGTGGCCATAATGGAGACATGGGTTTCACAGGGACAGGAATGGTTGCTTGATGTTCCAGGGTTTAGAACATTTAAAAAGAACATGGAGGGTGGAAAAAGAGGAGGGGGTGTAACTTTGCTAATCAGAGAGTGCATCACAGCTACAGAAACGAAGGTTGTGGAGGAAGGTTTGTCTACTGAGTCAGTATGGGTGGAAGTTAGGAACAGCAAGAAACAGTCACCTCATTGGGGGTTTTCTACAGACTTCCTAATAGCAGTAGAGAGATTGAAGAACTCATAGATGGGCAGATTCTGGAAAAATGTTGATATTGCAGGGTTGTTGTTATGGGTGATTTCAACTTTCCCAATATTGACTGGAACCTCCAAAGTGCAGATGGTTTGGATGGAGCCGTTTTTGTCAGGTGTATTCAGGAGGGTTTCCGAGGTAGAAAGACCGACGAGGGCATAGGACATTTTGGATTTGGTGCTTGGCAATGAGCCATGACAGGTGTCAGATCTCACGGTGTGAGAACACTTTGGTGACAGTGACCACAACTGCCTCACATTTACCATAGCCTTGGAGAGGGAAAGGAACAGTTACCGAGTGAAGATATTTAATTGAGGAAAAGGAAATTATGACGCTATCAGACAGGAGTTGGGAAGTACGACTGGGAGCAATTGTTCCACAGAAAGGGCACAGCAGACATGTGGAGACTATTTAAGGAGCAGTTGTTGCGAGTGATGCGCAAATTTGTTCCTCTGAGACAGGTAAGAAGGGGTAAGATTAAGGAATCTTGGATGATGAGAACAGAGGAGCTTCTCATCAAAAGGAAGAAGGCAGCTTAGCTAAGGTGGAGGAAGCAAGGATCTAGCATAGCTTTAGAGGATTACAGGCTTGCTAGAAAGGAGCTCAGAAATGGACTGAGGAGAGCCAAGAGGGGGCATGAAAAAGGCTTAGCAAGACGGATTAGGGAGAACCCAAAGGCATTTTACTCATACGTGAGGAATAAGAGAATGATCAGGGAAAAGGTAGGGCTGATCAGAGATAGCAGAGGGAGCTTGTGCGTGGAGTCTGAGCAGATAGGGGAAGCACTAAATGAGTTTTTTGCTTCGGTTTTCACCAAGCAAAAGGGACCATGTTGTGAATGAGAACTTTGCGGAACTGGGATACAGACTTGACCATATCAAGATTGATGAATGAAGAACAAAGAACAAAGAACAAAGAAAATTTACAGCTCAGATACAGGCCCTTCAGCCCTCCAAGCGTGAGCTGATCCAAATCCACTGTCTAAACCTGTCGTCCAATTCTTAAGCATCTGTATCCCTCTGCTCCCCACCTACACATGCATCTGTCCAGACACATCTTAAATGAATCTACCGTGCCTGCCTCTACCACCTCTGCTGGCAACACGTTCCAAATACCCACCACCCTCTGTGTGAAGTACTTGCTGCGTGTATCCTCTTTAAACCTTTCACCTCTCACCTTGAAAGCGTGACCTCTTGTTATTGGATCCTTCAACCTGGGAAAAAGCTTGTCTCTATCCACCCTGTCTATAGCCTTCATGATTTTGTAAACCTCAAACAGGTCCCTCCTCAATCTCCTTTTTCCTAATGAAAATAAACCTAACCTACTCAATCTCTTTTCATAGCTAGCACCTTCCATACCAGGCAACATCCTCGTAAACCTTCTCTGCACCCTTTCCAAAGCGTCCGCATCCTTTTGGTAATGTGGCGACCAGAACTGTACACAGTATTCTAAATGCGGCCGAACCAATGTCTTGTACAATTTTAACATGACTTGCCAGCTCTTATACTCAATACCCCATCCAATGAAAGCAAGCATACTATATGCCTTCTTGACCACTCTATACACCTGTCCAGCAACCTTCAGGGTACAATGGACCTGCACTCCCAGATCTCTCTGCCCATCAACTTTTCCCAAGGTTCTTCTGTTTACTGTATAATTTGCTCTAGAATTAGACTTGCTCAAATGCATCACCTCATATTTATCTGGATTAAACTCCATCTGCCACTTCTCCGCCCAACCCTCCAGTCTATCTATATCCTCCTGTATTCTCTGACAGTCCCTTATGCTTTCTGCTACTCCATCAATCTTCGTGTCATCTACAAACTTGCTGATCAGACCAACAGTGCCCTCTTCCAGATCATTTATGTATATCACAAACAACAGTGACCTCAGTACTGATCCCTGTGGAACACCACTGGTCACCTTTCTCCATTTCGAGACACTCCCTTCAACTACTACTCTCTGTCTCCTGTTTCTCAACCAGTTCTTTATCCACCGAGCTAGAACACCCTGCACACTATGTGACTTCACTTTCTCCCCATTAGTTTACCATGGGGAACCTTATCAAACGCCTTACGAAAGTCTATGTATATGACATCAACAGCTCTTCCTTCATCTATCAACTTGGTCACTTCCTCGAAGAATTCTATTAAGTTGGTAAGGTACGATCTCCCCCACACAAAACCATGTTACCTATCACTAATAAGCCCATTCTTTTCTAAATATAAATAGACCCTATCCCTCAATACTTTCTCCAGCAACTTTCCCACCACCAACGTAACGGCTCACTGGTCTATAGTTACCTGGAATTTCCCTACTGCCCTTTTTGTTCAGGGGGACCTTCCAGTCCTCTGGCACCTCACCTGTATTTAAGGATGCCACAAAGATATCTGTCAGGGCCCCAGCTATTTCCTCTCTTGCCTCTCTCAGCAACCTGGGATAGATCCCATCCGGTCCTGGGGATTTGTCCACCTTAATAACCTCTAGCCTACCCAACACATCTTCCCTACTTATGTCAATGTAATCCAGATTAATCAAACTTCTATCTCTAATCTCAAGATTCATCATGTTCCTCTCCTCAGTGAACACTGAGGCAAAGTAATCATTCAGAATCTCACCCATTCTCTCAGGTTCGACACACAGCCTTCCTTCATTATCCTTTAGTGAACCAATCCTTTCTCTAGTTACCCGCTTGCTTCTTATATAAGAATAAAATGCTTTGTGATTCTCCTTAATTCTACTCGCCAAAGCTATTTCATGACCCCTTTTAGCCCGCTTGATTCCTCATTTAAGATTGGTCCTACTCTTCCGATAGCTTAAAATTGAGGGGTTATAGATACAGGTCAGGTGTCAGAGGAGTTTCTTTGGAGAGTAGAAGGGGCGTGGAACGCACTGCCTTCAACAGTAGTAGACTCACCAACTTTAAGGGCATTTAAATGGTCATTGGATAGGCAAATGGATGAGAATGGAATAGTGTGGGTTAGATGGGCTTCAGATTGGTTTCACAGGTTGTGCAACATTGAGCGCCAAAAGGCCTGTACTGTGTTGTAATGTTCTATGTTGTATGAGGGCATAGAAGGATGGGTTAGTAATTTTGCGCATAACACTAAGGTCGGTGGAGGTGTGGATAGTGCAGAAGGATATTGCAGGTTACAGAGGGACATAGATAAGCTGCAGAGCTGGGCTGAGAGGTGGCAAATGGAGTTTAATGTGGAAAAGTGTGAGGTAATTCACTTTGGAAGGAGCAACAGGAATGCAGAGTACTGGGCTAATGGTAAGATTCTTGGTAGTGTAGATGAGCAGAGAGGTCTCAGTGTCCAGGTACATAGATCCCTCAAAGTTGCCACCCAGATTGATCAGGTTGTTAAAAAGGCATATGGTGTGTTTGCTTTTTTTGAGAGAGGGATTTAGTTTTGGAGTCACGAGGTCATGCTGCGGCTGTACAGAACTCTGGTGCAGCCACACTTGGAGTACTGCGTACAGTTCTGGTCGCCGTATTATAGGAAGGATGCGAAAGTTTTGGAAAGGGTTCAGACGAGATTTACGAGAATGTTGCCTGGTATGGTCTTATGAGGAAAGGCTGAGGGACTTGAGGCTGTTTTTGTTAGAGAGGAGAAGGTTGAGAGATGACTTATTTGAAACATATAAGATAATCAGAGGGTTAGATAGGGTGGACAGTGAGAGCCTTTTTCCTTGGATGGTGATGGCTAGCACGAGGAGACATAGCTTTAAATTGAGGAGTGATAGATATAGGAGATATATCAGAGGTAGTTTCTTTATTCAAAGAGTAGTAGGGGTGTGAAATGAACTGCAACAGTAGTAGACTCGCCAGTTTTAAGGAGAAAGTGAGGACTGCAGATGCTGGAGATCAGAGCTGAAAATGTGTTGCTGGAAAGGTGCAGCAGGTCAGGTAGCATCCAAGGAATTGGAGAATCGACGTTTCGGGCATGAGCCCTTCTTCAGGAATGAGGAAAGTGTGCCAAGTGGGCTAAGATAAAAGGTAGGGAGGAGGGACTTGGGGGAGGGGCGTTGGGAATGCGATAGGTGGAAGGAGGTTAATGTGAGGGTGATAGGCCGGAGTGGGGGTGGGGGCGGAGAGGTCAGGAAGAAGATTGCAGGTTAGGAAGGTGGTGCTTAGTTTGAGGGTTGGAATTGAGACAAGGTGGGGGAGGGGAAATGAGGAAACTGGAGAAATCTGAGTTCATCCCTTGTGGTTGGATGGTTCCTAGGCGGAAGATGAGGCGCTCTTCCTCCAGCCGTCCTGTTGCTATGGTCTGGCGATGGAGGAGTCCAAGGACCTGCATGTCCTTGGTGGAGTGGGAGGGGGAGTTGAAGTGTTGAGCCACGGGGTGGTTGGGTTGGTTGGTCCGGGTGTCCCAGAGGTGTTCTCTGAAACATTCCGCAAGTAGGTGGCCTGTCTCCCCAATATAGAGGAGGCCACATCGGGTGCAGCGGATGCAGTAAATGATGTGTGTGGAGGTGCAGGTGCCGGGAGTGGAGGTTGGAATGGTGGGGAGTGTGGACCTGACAAGGGAGTCAAGGAGGGAGTGGTCTTTTCGGAACGCTGATAGAGAAGGGGAGGGAAATATATCCCTGGTGGTGGGGTCTGTTTGGAGGTGGCGGAAATGACGACGGATGATACGATGTACATGGAGGTTGGTGGGGTGGTAGGTGAGGACCAGTGGGGTTCTGTCCTGGTGGCGATTGGAGGGGCGGGGCTCAAGGGCGGAGGAGCGGGAAGTGGAGGAGATGCAGTGGAGAGCATCGTCGATCACGTCTGGGAGGAAATTGCGGTCCTTGAAGAAGGGTTAGGGTTTCCCCCTAGACGTGCTCCTTCTTCAAAGACCGCAATTTCCCCCCAGATGTGATCGACGATGCTCTCCACCGCATCTCCTCCACTTCCCGCTCCTCCACCCTTGAGCCCCGCCCCCCCAATCGACACCAGGACAGAACCCCACTGGTCCTCACCTACCACCCCACCAACCTCCATATACATCGTATCATCCATTGTCATTTCCGCCACCTCCAAACGGACCCCACCACCAGGGATATATTTCCCTCCCCTCCCCTATCAGCGTTCCGAAAAGACCACTCCCTCCGTGACTCCCTCGTCAGGTCCACACCCTCCACCAACCCAACCTCCACTCCCGGCACCTTCCCCTGCAACCACAAGAAATGCAAAACTTGCGCCCACACCTCCCCCCTTACTTCCCTGCAAGGCCCCAAGGGATCCTTCCATATCCGCCATAAATTCACATGCACCTCCACACACATCATTTACTGCATCCGCTGCACCCGATGTGGCCTCCTCTATATTGGGGAGACAGGCCGCCTACTTGTGGAACGTTTCAGAGAACATCTCTGGAACACCTGGACCAATCAACCCAACCACCCCGTGGCTCAACACTTCAACTCCCCCTCCCACTCCACCAAGGATATGCAGGTCCTTGGACTCCTCCATCGCCAGACCATGGCAACATGACGGCTGGAGGAAGAGCACCTCACCTTCCGCCTAGGAACCCTCTAACCACATGGGATGAACTCAGATTTCTCCAGTTTCCTCATTTCCCCTCCCCCCACCTTGTCTCAGTTCCAACCCTCGAACTCAGCACCACCTTCCTAACCTGCAATCTTCTTCCTGACCTCTCCGCTCTACGCCCACTCCGGCCTATCACCCTCACATTAACCTCCTTCCACCTATCGCATTTCCAACACCCCTCCGCCAAGCCCCTCCTCCCTACCTTTTATCTTAGCCTGCTTGGCACACTTTCCTCATTCCTGAAGAAGGGCTCATGCCCGAAACGTCGATTCTCCTGCTCCTTGGATGCTGCCTTGCCAATTATAAGGACAGTTAAATGGTCATTGGATAAAACACGTGGAAGAAAATGGAATAGTGTAGGTTAGGTGGGCTTCAGATTGGTTCCACAGGTCGGCGCAACATCAAGAGCTGAAGGGCTGTGCTGTAATGTTCTATGTTCAGCATGCAAGTAATCCTGTTTGGTAACTTCACCAGGTTGACACATCATTTTAGTATGCCTGATACTGCTCCTGGCATGCCCCTCTGCACTGTCCATTGAACCAGATTTGATCCCCTTAATAGCAATGGTAGGGTGGGGGATATTCTGAGCCACGAGATTGTAGATTATGCTGGCGTATAATTCTGATGCTGTTGATGGCCGTCAGCACCTCATGGGTGCCCTATCATATTCTGGTAGATTTTTCTAAAGTCTGTCCCATTTAGCACAGTATTAGTGTCACGCAACAGTGCATTTATTTATATTCAAAGATGCTTAGCTGTTTTCTGTTACTTTTGACATGATGTTTAGCCGATTCAAAATTTGTTTAGGATGTGAAATGCTTGCTCTTACGTAGCATCGTTATATTGGCCTCACATAATCCAGCAGTTTTTGATACCCATCATCCCACTAATCTCATGGACCGGACTGGGGCTTGGAGTGGAAGGAGAAGGGCTGTTGGACTGGGGTCTGGCGGGGACAGTCAGATACATGCAGAGCTGCTACAATGTAATTTCTATTTGAAATTTCCTACCTTACTTTAATGTTAAATTATGTCCAATTTTAACTTGTTTCTCAACTGTAAAATATTGGAATTATTTTTATTCCACTGCTGTATCCAAGAATTGTACCTAGATACTTGTACCTAAGATATTGCTATAAGAAGTCAGACATTTAAATTAGATTCCCTACAGTGTGGAAATAGGCCCTTTGGCCCAACAAGTCCACACCGTCCCTCCGAAGAGCAACCCACCCAGACCCATTCCCCTACATTTATCCCTTCACCTAACACTACGGGCAATTTAACATGGCCAATTCACCTAAGCTACACATCTTTGGACTGTGGGAGGAAACCAGAGCACCCGGAGGAAACCCATGCAGACACGGGGAGGATGTAAAAGCTTGTCACTGTACTCCTACAATGGAATACGTGTGACAATAAAACGATATTCAATTCTATACTCTTCTATGTTCTATCTCATCAAATTTATCAGAGCTCAGTGAAAATCACTGCCAAGGAATCAGAATATACAATGAGGACATTAAAGGAGCTAATAAGAATCTTGTCCAATCACTAGAAATAGAGAAAAGTATTCCACCATTGTATTTTTTGTTGCCTTATGGGGGCTATGTAAAATTATCACAAAACCTGAATTGTCAGTGATAATGAATACCTTATTCCTGCTGATATTCAGACCTTTACTTATTTCTCTAACGAGCTGTGCTAATCTTTCTCTGCCCAATTATTTTATACTGAAGTGCAGCTGAGAGAATTTAAAGCTGAGTTTCAAACACATAGGTTCATTTAATATGTGTCTGGACAGATGTATGAGTAGGTGGGGAGCAGAGGGATACAGATGCTTAGGAATTGGGTGACAGGTTTAGACAGTACATTTGGATCAGCTCAGGCTTAGAGGGCTGAAGTTCCTGTTCCTGGGTTGTAAATTTTCTTTGTTCTTTGTACATGCAAGTGGATCTGTGTTAAGACACTAAGAATCATATATTTGCAGAGGACACAGAAATCAGGAGAATCGAACCCATGCTTCATACCAACCTGGAACTGATCAGCACTTCTGTCAAAACCTCATTTGAGAGGGGCTGGATTTTGCCCGACTAGATTAGATTACTTACAGTGCGGAAACAGGCCCTTCGGCCCAACAAGTCCACACCGACACACAACCCACCGATTCCCCTACATTTACCCCTTTACCTAACACTACGGGCAATTTAGCATGGCTAATTCACCTGACCTGCACATCTTTGGACTGTGGGAGGAAAACGGAGCACCCGGAGGAAACCCACACAGACATGGGGCGAATGTGCAAACTCCACACAGTCAGTCGCCTGAGTCGGGAATTGAACCCAGGTCTCTGGCGCTGTGAGGCAGCAGTGCTAACCACTGTGCCACCATGTGGCTGAGGCAGTGGGAAGACAACTAGGTCACTTCCAGAGTGAGTCCCATGTAAATGACTATCGACTGATGAGGTAGCACCATTTGCAGGGGCTATAAAAATAAGAGAAACATAATATACACTACCTCTTGCTCTGCAATTGACTTCCAAAACTTTTGGAGAATTTCATTTATTCATGGAAAATGATTGTTATGAAAATAACTTTTAAATTTTCTTGTGGTGAGCTGTTGTAATTGCTTGTCACACTAATTGACTTGTTTGCTGTTCTCAATCTTGGATTTATGGACAAAATGTAATTGGCAAACATCACCCTTGAAAGTAATTCTAAAGTACAGCAAGCTCAAATGAAGATTTCATAACTGAATATCTTCTCAATTTTATCGAACAAAAGGCTCAGTTTAGACATCAATTTACTAACATGCCAACCTGGACACCTCGGTCGAAGCCATGGGAGAGAGAAAGAGAGAGAGAGAGTGCAATCCCGTCTTCCCAGAGAGCGGAGGTACACCACTTGTCCAGAGCAAGAGGGCATGGCTTGAACTCATCAATAAGGTTAACACCAAAGGAGGGATCTGACAAACATCAACCAGTGCAAGAAACAGTTCAATGACCTATTACAATCTGGCAGGGTTAGTATAACTTTTCACTTTTAGGACTGGCCTTTGGAATGGTCCCCACGACACTCAGCTACATAGGACTCATGCTGCTCTTCAACTTTGGAGGAATGTGTGCTCAATCTGTGCCTCATTCACTCCATGGAGAAGCTCTGAGCTGTCATGCTTCTAAGATATGGAATGAACTGCCTGAGGAATTGATGAATGCAGATACAGTTACTACATTACAAAGATACTTGGATAGATATATGGATAGGAAAGGTTTGGAGGGAGATGGACCAATTGCAGGCAGGGAGAACTAGTTTAGTTTGGGAACATTGTTGGCGTAGACTAGGGTCTGTTTCCATACTATGACAGATATTTTCAATGTGAAGTTGGGACTTTGTCTCCACAAGGACTGTGTGATGGCCAGTCTTACCAATACTGCAGCTGGCAGATTGGTAAGGATGAGTTTAAGTATGTTTTTCCCTGTTGCTGCTTCACTTGCCACCTGCGACTGACCCAGTCCAGCAGCTATGTCCTTGAAGACCCAAACAACTTGATCAGTAGTACTACTGAAGCCACTCTTGATGGTGGACAGTGAAATCCACCATCCAGAGTACATTTTGCACCCTTTCCTTGTTTTTTTTTCCAGATTTAGTCTACAGTCCAAATAAAAAGTGGTCTTTACACTCTTGAACCATGAATGCAATGATAGATCTTCTGCCCTTGATGTGGCCTCAATAGTCTTCTTACTGTCTTCTTCTGTTAGACTCTGTTTGTTTAGGATTTTAAATTACCCCTTTGTCACCTTAATTCTTGCTTTATGGTGATGCTGATGCTATAACTTTGTTTAAATTAGGTTGGATGCCCTTTATTTCCCTTCTGTAGCTGTGCCTCATGTTACTGTGACAACACTCATTGTAAGCTGTTAGTTCTCATATTTAACTTGTGGGTTTTTTAGCCAGTTCTGTGCCATTAAAGTTTTTCCCTTGCTCAATAGGGATTGATCCCTTTACTCATGGAACTCTGATTCCTGTTTGCTTTCCAATTTAATCTCCACTCAGCAATGCTCCTACAGATCCTGATTTCCTGTTGGAAATTGTAATTGACAATTACAGCTCACAGTTGCTTTTGCACTTTTCTTATCAGGTCCGAAGTCAAAAGAAAGTCCATGCCTAAAATAATCCCAAATTAAACTAGTCCCATCTGCCTGCTCCTGGCCCTTATACCATCAAACCTTTCCCATTTGTGCAGTTATCCAAAAATCTTTTAAACCTCGTAATTGTACCTACGTCCACCACTTCCTCAGGAAGTTAGTTCCACAAGCGAACCACCCTCGGAATAAAAAAAAATTGTCCCTCGTGTCTTTTTTAAAATCTTTCTCCTCTCACCTTAAAAATGTGCCCCCTAGGCTCGAAACCCCCCATTTGAGGGAAAAGACACCTGTCATTAACCCTATCTACTGTATATCCCTCCTGATTTTGTAAACTTCCATAAGGTTACCTCTCAACCTCCTACACTCCAGCGAAAAAAGTCCCAGCCTATTCAGCCTTTTCTTATACCTCAAACCTTTTACATCCAGCAACATCCTGGTAAATCTCATCTGAACCCTCTCCACATTAATAATATCTATAGTAGTGTGGTAGAGTCTGGTTCATTTGAGGCTTTCAAAGGGAGTTAGACCTATCTGAAAGGGAATTATGTCAAGGTTATGACAGAAAAAGTCATAGAATGGGAATTGTTCATTCCGAGAACCAATGCAGACTGCTGGGTCAAATCGCCTCCTATTGCTCTGTAATAATTTTGTGAAATGAATTTTTAAAACTATGGTAGAAAGGGGCCTGTGTGTGTCTAAGTCCAAGAGTCAATACACAGGCACAGCATGTCATTTGGTAGGCAAATGGGCTGTTACTGTATATTAGGTAAAAACAATGAATGCAGATGCTGGAAACCAGATTCTGGATTAGCGATGCTGGAAAAGCACAGCAGTTCAGGCAGCATCTGAGGAGCAGTAAAATCGACGTTTCGGGCAAAAGCCCTTCATTCCTGATGAAGGGCTTTTGCCCGAAACTTCGATTTTACTGCTCCTCGGATGCTGCCTGAACTGCTGTGCTTTTCTAGCACCACTAATCCAGAATTTGTTACTGTACATTGCAAGGAGAATAGAATATAGAAATAAAGATGTCTTCCTGCAGCTGTACAGTGTTGGTGAGAATACATCTGGAACACTGTGTACAGATTCATGATGTGGAGGAGCCGGTGTTAGACTGGGGTGAACAAAGTTAAAAATCACACAACATCAGGTTATAATCCAACAGGTTTATTTGGAAGCGCAAAGTTAAAAATCACAACACTGGGCTATAGTCCAACAGGGTAAAAACGAGGACTGCAGATGCTGGAAACCCAAGTCTGGATTAGAGTGGTGCTGGAAAAGCACAGCACGTCAGGCAGCATCCAAGGAGCAGGAAATTCAACGTTTCGGGCAAAAGCCCTTCATCAGACATGGAGCTTACAGGGTGGAGAGATAAATGAGAGGGGGGTGGGGGGTGGGGAGAAAGTAGCATAAAGTACAATAGGTGAATGGGGGTGGGGATGGAGGTGATAGGTCAGAGAGGAAGGTGGAGTGGATAGGTGGAGAGGAAGATAGGCAGGTAGGACTAGTTATCGGAAGCTAGTGCTTTCAAATAAACCAGTTGGACTATAGCCTAATGTTGTGATTTTTAACTTTGTTTATAGTATTCATGTCCTCATTTAACAAGATATGATATGTGGATCATTGGGACACCTTCTGGGGAAGATTGGGACCTGTACAAGGACAGATTGCACCTGAACTGGAGGAAAACCAATATCCTGCGCGGGAGATTTGCTAATGCTCTTTGGGAGGGGTTAAGCTAGATTTGCATGGGGTGGCGGCAGGGAAGGAGGTGGGAACCTGAGCTACAGAGCAGATGATGGAGTAGAACATAGAACATTACAGCACAGTACAGGCCCTTCAGTCCTCGATCTTGCACCGACCTGTGGAACCAAACTGAAGCCCATCTAACCTACACTATTCCATTCTCATCCATATGCCTATCCAATGACCATTTAAATGCCCTTAAAGTTGGTGAGTCTACAACTGTTGCAGGTAGTGCATTCCACGTCCCTACTACTCTCTGAGTAAAGAAACTACCTCTGACATCTGTCCTATATCTACCACCCCTCAATTTAAAGCTTTGTCCTCTCGTGCTAGCCATTGCCATCTGAGGAAAAAGGCTCTCACTTCCAACCTATCTAACCATCTGACAATCTTACGTGTCTCAATTAAGTTGCCTCTCAATCTTCACTCTAACGAAGACAGCCTCAAGTCCCTCAGCCTTTCCTCATAAGACCTTCCCTCCACACCAGACGACATCCTCGTAAATCTCCTCTGAACCCTTTCTAAAGCTTCCACATCCTTCCTATAATGTGGTGACCAGAATTGTATGCTGTACTCCAAATGTGGTCGCACCACGTTTTGTACAGCTGCAGCATAACCTCATGGTTCCGAAACTCAATCCCTCTACCAATAAAAGCAAACACACCATATGCCTCCTTAACAACCCTATCAACCTGGGTGGCAACATTCAAGGATCTTCAAAGTTTGTGAGAAGATTTGTAGCTCAGGTGATCGTTGCAGTGGTTCTGTTCGCCGAGCTGGAAGTTTTTGTTGCAAACTTTTCGTCCCCTGTCGAGGTGACATCCTCAGTGCTTGGTGCCTCCTGTGAAGCGCTTCTGTGGTGTTTCCTCCGGCATTTATAGTGGCCTGTCCCTGCCGCTTCCGGTTGTCAGTTTCAGCTGTCCGCTGTAGTGGCCGGTATATTGGGTCCAGGTCGATGTGTTTTGTTGATGGAGTTTGTGGATGAGTAACATGCTTCTAGGAATTCCCTGGCTGTTCTTTGTTTGGCTTGCCCTATAATGGTAGTGTTGTCCCAGTCGAATTCATGTTGCTTGTCGTCTGCGTGTGTGGCTACTAGGGATAGCTGGTCGTGTCGTTTCGTGGCTAGTTGATGTTCGTGGATGCGGATCGTTAGCTGTCTTCTTGTTTGTCCTATATAGTGTTTTGTGCAGTCCTTGCATGGGATTTTGTACACTACATTAGTTTTGCTCATGCTGGGTATCGGGTCCTTCGTTCTGGTGAGTTGTTGTCTGAGCGTGGCTGTTGGTTTGTGTGCTGTTATAAGTCCTCGTGGTCGCAGTAGTCTGGCTGTCAGTTCAGAGATGTTTTGATGTATGGTAGTGTGGCTAGTCCTTTGGGTTGCGGCATGTCCTCATTCCGTTGTCTTTCCCTTAGGCATCTGTTGATGAAATTGCGAGGATATCCGTTTTTGGCGAATACCTTGTATAGGTGTTCCTCTTCCTCTTTTTGCAGTTCTGGTGTGCTGCAGTGTGTTGTGGCCCTTTTGAATAGTGTCTTGATGCAACTTCGGTTGTGTGTATTGGGGTGGTTGCTTTTATAGATCATGACTTGGTCTGTGTGTGTGGCTTTCCTGTGTACCTTTGTGGCGAATTCTCCGTTTGGTGTTCTCTGTACCATCACGTCTAGGAATGGGAGTTGGTTGTCCTTTTCTTCCTCTCTCGTGAATCGGATTCCTGTGAGTGTGGAGTTGATGAGTTCAGCAGGTTGGCTATTGTTTCTCTGGCTAGGGCTTTGTCAATAGAGGTGAACAGTGCCGTTACGTCGAATGAGACCATGGTTTCTTCCTTGTCTATGTGTATATTTCTGATGATGTCCAAGAATTCCTGTGTTGATTGTATAGAGTGTCTGGATCCGCTGATCAGGTGTTTCAGTTTCTGCTGTAGCTCTTTAGCCAGTTTGTGTGATGGTGTCCCTGGTAGTGATACTATGGGTCTGAGTGGGATGTCTGGTTTGTGCATTTTAGGTAGTCCATAGAATCTGGGGGTGTTGTTGCTTTCAGGTTTCATTCTTTGTAGGTCAGACCTGGTTATCTGTCTGTTTTTTTGTAGGTTCCTCAGTATGTTGTTTATCCTGTTGGTGAGCTGTGGGGTGGGGTCAAACTCCCTCTTTTGGTAGGTGTTGGTATCTGCAAGCAGTTGTTGTGCTTTTTGGATGTACTCTGCTTTGTCCAGGATGACCGTCATTCTGCCTTTGTCTGCTGGTAGTATGATTATGTTCTTATCGTTTCTTAGTGAACAGACATATGTCTGCTGAACAGACATAACAGACAACAGGATGTTGAACCCATCAACAAAGACGGCATACTTAAACTACTGGACTTGTACCTCACAACACACTTCACATTCAACAACCAGATATACGAACAAATCAACGGAATACCCATGGGCTCACCGATCTCGGGACTCATAGCAGAAGCAGTTATGCAAAGGTTAGAACAAACAGTCTTACCACAAATTCAACCAAAACTCTGGGGTCAGATACGTTGATGACACCTTTGTAATCATTAAAAACACGGAAATAGAGAAAACACACCGGATCATCAACTCCACACTCACAGGAATCCGATTCACGAGAGAGGAAGAAAAGGACAACCAACTCCCATTCCTAGACGTGATGGTACAGAGAACACCAAAGATAGAATTCACCACAAAGGTACACAGGAAAGCCACACACACAGACCAAGTCATGAACTATGAAAGCAACCACCCCAATACACACAAACGAAGTTGCATCAAGACACTATTCAAAAGGGCCACAACACACTGCAGCACACCAGAACTGCAAAAAGAGGAAGAGGAACACCTATACAAGGTATTCGCCAAAAACGGATATCCTCGCAATTTCATCAACAGATGCCTAAGGGAAAGACAACGGAACGAGGACATGCCGCAACCCAAAGGAATAGCCACACTACCATACATCAAGAACATCTCTGAACTGACAGCCAGACTACTGCGACCACTAGGACTTATAATAGCACACAAACCAACAGCCACTCTCAGACAACAACTCACCAGAACGAAGGACCCGATACCCATCATGAGCAAACTAATGTAGTGTACAAAATCCCATGCAAGGACTGCACAAAACACTATATAGGACAAACAGGAAGACAGCTAACGATCCGCATCCACGAACATCAACTAGCCACGAAACGACACGACTAGCTATCCCTAGTAGCCACACACGCAGACGACAAGCAACATGAATTCGACTGGGACAACACTACCATTACATGGCAAGCCAAACAAAGAACAGCCAGGGAATTCCTAGAAGCATGGTACTCATCCACAAACTCCATCAACAAACACATCGACCTGGACCCAATATACCAACCACTACAGCGGACAGCTGAAACTGACAACCGGAAGCGGCAGGGACAGGCCACTATAAATGCCGGAGGAAACACCACAGAAGCACTTCACAGGAGTCTCCCAAGCACTGAGGATGTCACCTAGACAGGGGATGAAATGTTTGCAACAAAAACTTCCAGCTCGGCGAACAGAACCACAGCATTCAAGGATCTATGTACCTGGACACCAAGATCTCTCTGCTCATCTATACTACCAAGAATCTTACCATTAGCCCAGTATTCTGCATTCCTGTTGCTCCTTCCAAAGTGAATCACCTCACACTTTTCTGCATTAAACTCCATTTGCCACCTGTCAGTCCAGTTCTGCAGCTTATCTATGTCCCTCTGTAACCTGCAACATTCTTCATCACTATCCGCAACTCTAACAACCTTAGTGTCACCTGCTAATTTACTAACCCATCCTTCTATGCCCTCATCCAGGTCATTTATATAAATGACAAACAACAGTGGACCCAAAACAGATAATTGCGGCACCCCACTAGTAACTGAACTCGAGGATGAATATTTACCATTAACCACCACCCTCTGTCTCCTTTCAGCTAGCCAATTTCTGATCCAAACCGCTAAATCACCCTCAATTTCATGCCTTCTGCAATAGCCTACTGTGGGGAACCTTATCAAATGCCTTACTGAAATCCATATACACCACATCAATCACCTTATCCTCATCCACCTGTTGGTCACCTTCTCAAGAACTCAGTAAGGTTTGTGAGGCATGACCTACCCTTTACAAAACAGTATTCACTATCCCTAATCAACTTATTCCTCTCTAGATGATTATAAATCCTATCTCTTATAACCCTTTCCAACACTTTGCCCACAACCAAAGTAAGGCTCACAGGTCTATAATTTCCAGGGTTGTCTCTACTCCCCTTCTTGAACAAGAGAACAACATTTGCTATCCTCCAGTTTTCTGGTACTATTCCTGTAGACAATGACGACATAAAGATCAAAGCCAAAGACTCAGCAACCTCCTCCCTGGCTTCCCAGAGAGTCCAAGGATAAATCCCATCTGTCCAAGGGCACTTACCTATTTTCACACTTTCTAGAATTGCTAACATATCCTCATTGTGAACTTCAATCCCATCTAGTCTAGTAGCCTGTATCTTAGTATTCTCCTCCACAACATTGTCTTTTTCTAGTGTGAGTACTGACAAAAATTGTTCATTTAGCGCTTTCCCTATCTCCTCCGACTCCATGCAACTTCACACTACTAACCTTGATTGGCCCGAATCTTACTCTATGATTCTTTTATACCTATGATATATCTATAGAAATCCTTAGTGTTTTCCTTGATCCTAGTCACCAGTAACTTATCATGTCCCCTCCTGGCTCTTCTGAGCTCTCTCTTTAGGTCTTTCCTGGCTAACTTGTAACTCTCAAGTGCCCTGTAGCAAGTTGTTTGATAAGCTTCCCCATGGTAGGCTCATTCAGAAAGTAAAGAGGCATGGGATACATGGAAACCTGTCTATCTGGATACAGAATTGGCTGGCCCATAGAAGACAGAGGATGGTGATAGCCTGGAGCTTGGTGACCAGTGGTGTTCCGCAGGTGTTCTGCTCTTTGTGATTTTTATAAATGACTTGGATGAGGAACTGGCAGGGTGAGTTAGTAAATCTGCCAATGACAAGAAGTTTGGTGGAGTTGTAGATAGTGTGAAGGGCTGTTGTAGGTTGCAACGAGACATTGGCAGGATGCAGAGTTGGGCTGATAAGTGGCGGATGGAGTTCAACCTGGAAAAGTGCGAAGTCATTCACTTTCGAAGGTTGAATTTGAATGCAGATTACAGGGTTAAAGGCTGGATTCATGGCAGTGTGGAGGAACAGAAGGATATTGGGGTTCACATCCATAGATCCCTCAATGTTGCAACGCAATTGATAGGATTGTTAAGAAGGCTTATGGTGTGTTGGCTTTCATGAGCGAGAGGATTGAGTTTAAGAGCCACAAGGTTATGCTGCAGCTCTATAGATCCCTGGTTAGACCACACTTGGAATATTGTGTTCAGTTCTAGTTGCCTCATTATAGGAAAGATGTGAAAGCTTTAGACAGGGTGCAGAGGAGATTTACCAGGATGCTGCCTGGACTGGAGGGCATGTTTATGAAGAAAGGTTGAGGGAGCTAGGGCTTTTCTTATTGGAGCTAAGAAGGATGAGATGACTTGACAGAGGTGTACAACATGTTGAGAGGCATAGATAGAGTGGATAGCCAGAGACTTTTTCCCATGATGGAAATGTGTATCACGGCGGGGGGCATAATTTTAAGGTAATTGGAGGAAGATATTGGGGGGATGTCAGAGGTAAGTTCTTTACTCAGAATGTAATGGGTGCATGGAATACACTGCCAGTAATGGTAGTTGAGTCAGAAACATTAAGAGACATTTGAGTGACTCTTGGATCAGCACATGGAAGTCAGTACAATGATAGATATGTCGGTAAAGATTAGAATATTGCTGGAAAAGCACAGCAGGTCAGGCAGCATCCGAGGAGTAGGAAAATTGAAGTTTCGGGCAAAAGCCCTTCATCAGGAATGAGCCTATATGAAGGTACAGGTATGTAGGTGAGTCTGATCTTAGAGTAGGATAAAAGGCTAGCAAAATATCGACAGCCAAAGGGCCTGTATTGTACTGTGCTGTTCTGTGTCCTATGTCCTAAAAGCTAGAATTGCTTTAGGCTTATGAAGACAATTTGGAAGAATGAAAGGTGATCTTACTTAAACATATAAGATCCTGAGGAGACTTTAGAGGCTGAATGCTTTTATTCTTTCAAGTGATGTACAGACTGATCTTGGAGTTCAAGTCTATAGCTCCCTGAAAGTGGCCACCCAAGAATATAGTGTGGTAAAGACGGCATATGGCATGCTTCCATTTAATGGTCGGGGAATTGAGTACAAGAGTCAGGATGTCATGTTGCAGCTTTCTTAGATTTTGGTTAGGCTACACTTAGAGTATTGCATTCAATTCTGGTCGCCACATTACAAAAAGGATCTGGAGGCTTTGCAGATGCTGGAGAAGAGGTTTACCAAGATGTTGGAACAAATTACTGCAGATGCTGGAAGCTGTACTGAAAACAACAAATGCTGGAGATCACATGAGTCAGACAGCATCCATGAAAAGTGAGAATAAGCTAATGTTTTGAGTCTAAATGACACTTCATCAGGGTAAAGTGTAGAGGGGATAGCATTTATACTATAGTTTGGTGGGGGATGCTGGTCAAGAAAAGATGTTGATAGTTCAGATTAAGTGATCAGAATGTGAGAATGGCAGAACAATGGTGTGTCTCCTCTCAGACTTCTAAGGATAATAAATGGGATGGAGGGAGAGAAGGATATGATATCAAGCTAAAAGAAAGGGAAGAAATGTTCATAACTTAAATGTGTTGAACTTAATTTGAAGTCCAGAAGACTGTAAAGTGCTTAGTCTGAAAATGAAATGTTTCTCCTTCAGTTTGTGCTGTGATTTGCTGGAACACTGCAACATGCTGAGGACAGATATGTGGGGATGTGAGCAGGATGCTGTGTTAAAATGACTGGCAATGGGAAGGTTGAGGTCCTGCTTGTGCACAGACTTGAGGTGTTCCACAAAGCAATCACCCAGTCTCCAATGTAGAGTAGAAAGTGAGGTCTGCAGATGCTGGAGATCAGAGCTGCAAATGTGTTGCTGGAAAAGCGCAGCAGGTCAGGCAGCATCCAGGGAACAGGAGAATCGACGTTTCGGGCAAGGGCTTATGCCCGAATTGTCGATTCTCCTGTTCCCTGGATGCTGCCTGACCTGCTGCGCTTTTCCAGCAACACATTTTCAGCTCCAATGTAGAGTAGGCCACATTGAGTGCAGCGAATACAATATACAAGATCGGAGGAGGTACGGGTGAAATGCTGCTTCATCTTGAAAGACTGTCTGGGACCTTGGGATTGTGAGCAGGGAGGAAGTGAAGGGGCAGGTGTTGCACCTTCTACAGTTACATGGGAAGGTGTGTGGAGAGAAGGGTAGTGTTAGTGGTTGTGGAATGGGCTGGGGTATCCTGGAGGGAATGATCCCTGCGACATGAAAATAGGGGAAGATGTGTTAGGTGGTAACGTTTTGCTTGAGTTGTCTAAAATGGTGGAGAATGATCCTTTGAATATAGAGGTTGGTGGGAGGGATAGTGAGGACAAGGGGAATCTGATTACGTGTTATGAGTGATGGGAAGGGTCAAGGGCAGTAGTACGGATGATAGGTCGGATACATTTATGAGCCCTGTCAATCACAGTGGGTGGGAAACCACAATCATGGAAGAAGCAAGTCATGTCAGCAGCATTGTTTTGGAAGGCAGCATCATCTGAACAGATAAGTCATAGGCGAAGGAACTGAGATATGGAGTAGAAGCCCATTATGACACAGGGCAAACCTCTCCCCACTAATTTAAACTAGCAACACAGAAAAGATTTACCTCATGAGGTAATCTGTTAAAATCCAAGAGGCAAAGAACAATCCCAAAAGTCCCTATTTAAAGTAAAAATTAACAACTTTTTTTAAAGTCTAACACAGAATAATTAACTAACAACTATTTACAACTCATTTCTAGAATCTATCTTTTACTTTCCCATCTACAATTCTGGTCCGATAAATATCGCAATTAAGATTTACCGAAAAATTCAAATTTCAAAATCAGCCCGCTGTTGAATTCTCTCTTTGTATCTTCCTCTGTAGATTTGCTCTCCAGGTCGATATTAATGTTTTTTTTCCTGCAAACTCCTTCTCCAGACAGGTACCTCTCAGAGAGTTCTTACTAGCAGCCTACATCTGTTGGTCTTTTGGCAGTTCTCCGCCAACTGTTCAATTTTTCCGATTTTATTCCCCAAACCATCAGATGATTTCATTGGTTTTAATATTGTCAAGATACTAAATTCAAACTTGATTGCAGTTTGGTATCTTGTGGTATAATTTAAATTGATTGGCCAAATTTGAATTTTATTTTTGTATCCAGCAACCCAGCTAATCTACTTGTTCGACCAAATGTTGCATTTTAAATTTTCCAGTACTCTGTGTGCTTGCTGAGTCTTTCAACTCTCTTAAAGATTCAGTACACCTCTACACCTTCATAACACCGTGGGCGGCACGGTGGCATAGTGGGCGGCACGGTGGCACAGTGTTTAGCACTGCTGTCTCACAGCGCCGGAGACCCGGGTTCAATTCCCGCCTCAGGCGACTGACTGTGTGGAGTTTGCACGTTCTCCCCGTGTCTGCGTGGGTTTCCTCCGGGTGCTCCGGTTTCCTCCCACAGTCCAAAGATGTGCAGGTCAGGTGAATTGGCCATGCTAAATTGCCCATAGTGTTAGGTAAGGGGTAAATGTAGGGGAATCGGTGGGTTGCGCTTCAGCGGGTCAGTGTGGACTTGTTGGGCCGAAGGGCCTGTTTCCACACTGTAATATAATCTAATCTAATCTAAAAAACAATCCTTACAGGATGTGGAGTGTAATGAACTGTAGTGAAGGTAGCTATGGGAGTCAGTGGCTTTGTTGTGATGGCAGTGACAGTTTATTCCCCGAAATGAAGGCAGAGAGGTTAAGGAAAGAAAGGGAAGAGTTGGAAATGGGCAATGTGAAAGTTATAGAGGGATCGAATTTAGAAGCGAAATGAATTAAACTTTTGAGGTCCTGATGGGAGCATGAAGCAGCACCAAAGCAGTTGTTGATGTACTGAAAAAAGAATTGTGGGAGGGGGTCAGTGTAAAACTGGAACAAGATTGTTCCACATACCCCATAAAGAGGCTGGCATAATTGGGACCTATGCAGGTGCCCATAGCCATTTCTTTGACTTGGCAGAAGTGAAATGAATTTAAGGAGAAATTGTTCAGTGAGAGAACAAGTTCAGCCAGGTCCTCAACCCCATCCAATTTATCAGCATGCTTCCTCCCTTGCCCCTTCCCATCACTCACAATAGGATGATTGAGTTCCCCTTGTCCTCACTTTTCATCCCACCACCCTCCACATTCAAGAGATTATTCTCTGCTATTTCAGACAACTCCAGCAGAATGCCACCATCAAACACATTTTCCCCTCACTCCCCCTCTGCATTTCGCAGGGATCATTTCCTCGGAACACCCTGATCCATTCCACAACACCAGCACCACAGCCCTCTCCACGGCACCTTCCCATGTAACTGTAGAAGGTGCAAGAGCTGTCTCTTCACTTCCTCCCTGCTCACCATCCAAGGTCCCAGACAGTATTTCCAGATGAAGTAGCATTTCACCCGTACTTCCTCCGATCTTGTGTATTGTATTCACTGCACTCAATGTGTCCTACTCTACATTAGAGAAACCAAACGCAGACTGGGTGACTGATTTATGAACACCTATGGTTCTGTGTGCAAATGGGTCCTTGACCTTTCCATTGCCAGTCATTTCCACATGTCTGTCCTCAACATGTTGCAATGTTCTAGTGAATCACCGAGCAAACTGGAGGAACAACATCTCAACTTTAGACAAGGCAATTTACAGCTTTCTGGATTTAATATTGAGTTCAACTATTTTAAATTGTGAACATTTTTCTCTTTCTTTTAGTTTATTATCATGTCCTACCTTCCTCCCATTCCAGTTGCTGTCCTTTCAAGTCTGGCAGGAGGCACATCATTGTTCTGCCATTCTCACATTCAAATCAGTTAATTTGAACAATCAACATCTTTTCTTCACCCGCACCTACACCCACTATCTCCAGTCCCCACGCACTCCCCCACCCCCCAAACTATAGCATAAGTGCTATCCCATCCATACTTCACTTCAGCTCTGAAGTGACATCTAGACTCAAAACATTAGCTTGCTCTCTCTCCATGGATGCTGTCTGACCTGCTGTGATCGCCAGCATTTGTTTTTGAATCCAGGATGTTGCCTGAATTAGAGGGTATGAACTATAATGAGAAGCTAGAAAAACTCAGTTGTTTTCTCTGGAGGGGTGAAGGCTGAGGGGAGACTTGATAGAAATTTCTAAAATTATGAGATGTATAGATAGGATTGACAGTCAGAATCTTTTTCCCAGAGTTGAAGTGTCTAATACTAAGGGACATGCATTTAAGGTGAGATGGGGAAAGTTTGAAGGAGATATTAGGGGCAAGGTTTTTTACACAGAGAGTGATAGGAATTTGGAATGCGCTGCCAATTTTGGTGGTGAAGGCAGATCAGATAGGGGTGTTTAAGAGACTTTTAGATGCAAGTAATATATTAATATGCAAGAAATGGAGGAGTATGGACCAAGGGCAGGCAGAAGTGATTAATTTATTTTGGCATCATGTTCAGCACAACATCATGGGCCAAAGGGCCTGTTCCTGTGCTGTACAGTTCTATGTTCTACAATGTGGTCATCACTGGCCAGACCAGTATTTGTCACCCAACTCCAGTTGTACTTATAGTGAGTGGCTTGTTAGGGCATTGTAGAAGGCAGTCAAGAGTGAATCACATCACTGTGTTTATTTATAAACTCCAGCGTGCCTTACGGTTACCTCTCTGCTGTAACAATCTGTCCTGCCCCAGTCAATGATTTACAAACGGATTCCAGCTCCTGTACCCTTTAGGTTACAAACATTGAAGTGCTTGGATCTTTTGCATCCAGTCAACCTGATAATGAGTTAAAAAAAACAATTGACATCAATCTTCTAAAACAAACAACATTACAGTTCTGGCGTCACTTTCCTGTATCTGAGGCATTTAGCACAAGGACTTGGGAGTTTCTGGCCATCACTTGGCCAATGTTTACATGGATTGAGTAACTCAGGTTCGTTTTCTGTCCTTGTTGTATAGTTTGTCGCACGTCAGTAGAGTTGGATGAGGGGTCGGTGGCCGGACACAGCCCATCGCAGGATCCAATGGGCTCTCAGGGAGGAGCTCGCCACCCCCCCCGAGCTCAGCTTTTAGAGGCACAGCGACCTTTCCCTTTCAAATCCCTTTGAGAACAACTCCCAGGACCATCTCATTGTTTCCCAGCTGCAGGTACTGTGTCCTTTTGTGTGTTTGGAACAGAAGCTTCATCGCAGCTCATTCCTAACATTTGCTTTCATTATTACAAGGGTTTTTATATCTGGAATGCTCTGTGCCATTCCAGTTTGGCAAGTATAGACTTTAGAAATGGCTTTAGTGACCTTAATTTGGGAATGTCAAAGATTACACAACACCAGGTTATAGTCCAACAGGTTTATTTGAAAGTACAAGTTTTCAGAATGCTGTTCCTTCATTAGCTACCTGATCATCTTGTGTCATGTGATTTTTAACTTTGTCCACCTCATTCCAACACCAGAACTTCACATCTGGAGATATCACCAGACCAGATCTATCTTCATCTCCAGATCCATCCTTTTATTCTTTATTTCACTCCTTCTTTCTCTTTCAGTTCTTCAGTCAGGTTCTGCTCTTTGATGCACCTCTTTGTTATTTTCCAGCAAAATGGCCAGCGAAAACTTTTTGATCCTTGACTCTGTCTTCAAAGGCAGCGGCTTCACTTATTCGGGAAGATTAAAATCCAGGCGGACTAAGTGGAATGTCCGTGCCTCCGAAATGTCCAAGCGAACCTTCAATCCAATCCGGGCAATTGTGGACAATATGAGGATTGAGCCAAACCCCAACAAAGCCATGATCTCCTTGTCTATCGGTAAGATCTGCTCGTTTCCCATTAAATAATTTACAGGACAGACTTCGAGTTAGCATTTCCTGCTGTCTGTTAGTGTTTTTGTTTGTTGATTATTTTGTCAAATTAAATGGGCAAGATTTGAGGTAAATTAGGAATAAAGTCGATTCCACCTCCCTTTACGCAGAGAGTGGTGCGTGGAATGCACTGCCGCTGGTGATAAAGAGTCAGAGACATTAGGGACATTTAAGCGACTGCTAGACAAGCACATGGGCAGCAATAAATTGAGGGGTGTGGAGGTTAGGTTGATCTTAGATTAAGATAAATGTTCAGCACAACATCGTGGGCTGAAGGGCCTGTACTGTGCTGTGCTGTTCTGTGTTTTATGTTCTAATATAAAGTGACGTTGAAGGCATTGTGGAATTATAGATATTTCTAATCACAAAAATGTTCCAGCAATTTCTGTTTTTTATCAGATTTTTAAATATTCCAACAAGTTGATCAAGCCTCTGCTTAAATGGGTCCACTTCCAACTAAGCACCCCCTCAGCCAGGTAGGTCTTCAACTCAGAACTCTTGGCTAAGATAGGGACATGAGCTGAAAATGTGTTGCTGGAAAAGCGCAGCAGGTCAGGCAGCATCCAGGGAACAGGAGAATCGACGTTCTGAAGAAGGGCTTAGGCCCGAAACGTCGATTCTCCTGTTCCCTGGATGCTGCCTGACCTGCTGCGCTTTTCCAGCAACACATTTTCAGCTCTGATCTCCAGCATCTGCAGACCTCACTTTCTACTCTAAGATAGGGACATGTTGACTATTCTGCAAAAGACCTTCAGACAGGGGTAGATTCAGGTTCCAAATACTCATTTACCAGTTCTGAGGAAGGGACATTCGATCCGAAACATTAACTCCGATTCTCTCCACGGATGCTGCCAGCCATGCGGAGCTTTTCCAGCAATTTCTGTTTTCGATACTCGTTCACCAGGTCAGCTTCAAATCATAGAGTTATATAGCAACTAGTCCAACTCATCTATGCTAACCAGATATCCTAAACTGACCTCGTCCTATTTGTCTGCATTTAGCCCATATCCGTCTAAACCCTTTCTATTCATGTACCCATCCAATTCTTTTGAAGCTGGTTATAGTTGGGGAGGCCAGAGGCAGTTTAATCTCTCAAACCTGTTGTCAGTGGCTACACAGAGTGTTTTCCCAGATTTCACAGTGAGTTCTTCTGAGAAAGGGAATCAATTGGCTGAGGGGGTGCTTAGTTGGAAGTGGACCCATTTAAGCAGAGGCTTGATCAACTTGTTGGAATATTTAAAAATCTGATAAAAAACAGAAATTGCTGGAAAAAGCCAGCAGCTCTGCCCTTGTCTGTAGAGAGAAGGCAGGGTTAACTATTCAGGTCCAGTGACTCTTCTTTTGAATCAGTTTTGGCTTTTTCATCTTTGGTTGTTTTTTAAATCTGTCTGTCATTTTGCTAAAGGTGATCCCTCCGTTTTTGGAAACCTTCCAACTGATGAAAAGGTTTTACAAGCCATGAAAGATGCAGTGGATTCGGGCAGATTCAATGGCTATGCATTGTCTATAGGTACTGATGTATTATCTTTACATAATGCTGGGATTAGTGTGGAAACTAAATTCGAAAATGTTAATCTAGAATATTTTTAAAGTGTATGGGAACCAACTTAAATGATTTATTCGACCTCAAACACATCTCTGAAGTCATTGCTCTGTGTCACCCTGACCTATCTCCCTGCTATGACACTCATCTTTACTCTCAAAAATACGAGATGCGGATTTGAATGGATGTAGCAGATAGCTGGTTTTGCCTTCTGTCACCACATATGGCTTGACTAAGCAAAATATCATCAGGTGATATTCTTGTCTGTTAAAACTGTTCACTGTTCTAGGGTCATCTTGGAATGCACAGATAACTTTCAGCTTATTTTCTCTAATTTATCTCTTAAACTCTACTTCCTTATACTCTCTATCCTCATCTTCAACAATAATTTCAAGGAGCTAATAAATTTTCAGCGTCATTGAGGTTGTAACAGTTGGATCAGCTGATTCTATCACATTCATCCTCAGTTCTGAGGAAGAGGCACCGGACCCAAAACATTAACTTTGTGTTGGGGAAAAGTTAACATTACTTGCCTGGAAGCCATTTTCCTGATTCGGCTGAAAGTTCCATTTTGTGTCCCTAGCCAGAACTTGCTAGCTATGCATTCCTTATTATGAGGTAATGTGAAAGGTTGTCCTTATCTTCCTTCTCAAGATAGTGTCTCCTCCCTTTGCTGAATGATCAGCGCAGGCTGTAGAACCAGTCAAGCTGACATAGACTTTCCAATTAGTCCTCCTTCCTTCTCTAGTTATTGCCTCTTCATGGTCATTCAGCCAATTAGGGATATCTCTGCTTAGTATTAGCAATCTGTGAAACTAGAGCAGGTGTTGATACCACTTGATCTGTCCACTTGTGGAATGCATAATAGTGCTTTAGTTTTGAACTTAATGACTAACCTCTAATTTAGTACCAACTTGTAAGCATGCCAAACTGTGTAATTAATGGTCAGCTCTTAGCTGTTTTCTCTTTATAATCCTGTAGTATCCTGATGTACTTTGAAATAACACTGAGCCACAGTAAGGATGGTGAATTCCCCATGATATATCGTGTAATAAACTAATCAGTTTGCAAGGTCCGAGTCTGAGAGTTTTCTTCAAAACTTTGATTTTTCTTCACAGATGTTGCCAGACTGGACTCTGATAGTGTTAAGTTTTACTAAACATCCTTCTTTGTTTCCTTAGTAATGGGCTCGAGCATTTTTAGAATATTAGAAATTATGTTAATTAGCCTATATTTCCTACTTTTCATCTCCCTCCATTCTTGAACAGGGATTGTTCATTATCAGTTTTCCAATCAGCTGGAACCCTCCTGGAATCCAATCAGTCCGGAATATTTTGACCAATGCCTCCATTGTTTCTGCACCCCTTCCTTTAAAACATTTGGCTCAATAGGTTCTGGTGACTTGTCTGCCTTCAGCCCCATTAGTTTGTCAAACATTTTGTCTCATGATAGTGACTGTTCCAAGAACTTACCTCCCTTAGTACCTTATTTATTTGTTATCGTTGGGATATTTACAGTGTCTTCCACTGTAAACACAATGCAAAATAGTGTTTGAGGTCATCTGCCATTTCCTATTCCCTATTATCAATTCTTATGTTGCATCCTACAGGGGTTCCACGCTCACTTTAGCTGCTCTTTTTCTTTTAAGATACTCTTACTATTTTTTTTTATTTCTTGCCGATTTACTTTCATTATCAATTTTCACTCTCCTTTTAGGTATTTAGACACCTACTGATGCTTCTTAATCCTGTGGTCTGCTATGAGTTTTCTCCATTTTGTATGCCCTTGTTTTTGATTGAATTTTTAATTTATTCACTCATGGGATATGGGCATCAATGGTTGGGCCAGGCTTTGTTGCCCATGAGAAAGTGACAGTGAGCTATCTTCTTGAATTACTGTAATCCGTGTGATGTAGGTAGATGTTGTTAGGGAGGGAATACTTCCCTTGACTACTTATGTTAATCACAAGTAGCTCATCCTTCTCATCAAGTCCTTCTTTTTGACTGGAATAAATTTTTGCTGAGCATTATGAAATAGTTGATTAAATGTCTGCTATTGCTCATCTACTCATCTTCCCCTTTGTCTATTTTCTCAGCACATTTTTAACAACTCTTTCTTCATACCTCTGTAATTGTCCTTATTAAAATTGAGGTTGCTAGTTTAAGAGCTGTATTGCACTCCCGCAGTCTTCTGAGTATATTTTCTATCCCTTTTTGCCACACTTTGTTGTTTTCCTCTTTACTCCCCTATCCTTCTGCTTTATTATTAATGTTTAATTTTCTAAAGTCCCCTTCAATTGAATCTAGCCCCTTCCCAATTAATTAATTTAAAGCACCCCGTCTACCAGCTGCCACATACTACACCTATGATACATCATCTTCCTAAACATTGCTCCTCAGCATGGACTCAAGTTTCATGGCATCAGGTCAAACATGAGCAAGGAAACCTCCTGGTGGCTACCACCCTCCCCAAACTCCTCAGCTGGTGAATCAGTGCGCCTTCATGTTGAGCAGCACTTAGAGGAAGCATTTGAGGTATTTTTGCATTGAATTTGAAAATGCATGATCCGATTTGCTTTCATTTCCTTTTCTCCACTTTACTATTTTTAGCAATTAAAATCAATAAAACATCTTAGTTACTGAATAAAAATATATTTTTCACTCAAAATATCAGAATATGAAATACTTAATGAATTTTACTGATAGTGCACTGAAAACTTCAAATTCAAGATTTTGATTGTATCCCTGATATTTTCAGTCAATTTACTTTAAGCTTGTTTTAGGAAAAAACACTTACCTTGTTTGTTAAATTTATCATTGAGTAAGTGGTTCAGAAATTGATAGTCTTAATTGTATTTTCCAGCCTAGTTTGTTGTGGGGGAAATAAAATTCTGCCCACCATGTCTAATGTCCTCCAAATGCTCACATCAGTGATTGGTACTGAATGGATAATATGTTCTGATTTTTGATCCATTTCTGTTTACTTTAGCCCAGGTTGGTATCTGCATTACAATATGTTCATCTATATTGAAATCATTTTTCAGACTAATTGCATAATTCATTCAGATCTCTTTAAAAGCAGTTTAATTAATTAAATTTGTCATTGGATTTTATGGCTCAATGTGTCCAGTGAATATTATACAAACATCATAAAACATAGAACGTTACAGTTCCCTAACACGGTCTTGGAGGAGCAAGAGTTGGGGGCACTTTCTGCAGATGTACTTGGATGGGACACTAATGGTATCCCTCACCTCAAACATCATGCAGGAGGAACATTCCTCTCCCTGCACTGCCATCCATGCTAGTCCCTTTATCACAAAGTAAGAAAGAAGAGACGCTTACCTGATGTGTCCCTGGTCTTTAAGATTAGAGGAGGTGTAATTGAGTACAGGAGTTGGGAGGTCAAGTTGAGGCTGTATAGGACATTGGTTAGGCCACCGTTGGAATATTGCATGCAATTCTGATCTCCTTCCTATCGGAAAGATGTTGTGAAACTTGAAAATGTTCAGAAAAGATTTACAAGGATGTTGCCATGGTTGGAGGATTTGAGCTATAGGGAGAGGCTGAGTAGGGTGGGTCTGTTTACCCTGGAGCGTCGGAGGCTGAGGGGTGACCTTATGGAAATTTATAAAATCATGAGGAGCATGCTTAGGATAAATAGACAAAGTCTTTTCCCTGGGGTAGGGGAGTCCAGAACTAAAGGGCATTGGTTTATGGTGAGAGGGGAAAGATATAAAAGAGACCTAAGGGGCAACCTTTTCACGCAGAGGGTGGTACGTGTATGGAATGAGCTGCCAGAGGAAGTGGTGGAGGCTAGTACAATTACAACATTTAAAAGTCATTTGGATGGGTATATGAATAGTAAGGGTTTGGAGGGATATGGGCCGGGTGCTGGCAGGTGGGACTAGATTGGGTTGGGATATCTGGTCGGCATGGACGGGTTGGACCAAAGGGTCTGGTTCCATGCTGTACATCTCTATGACTGTATGACTGTAAATCCCATCCAGCCCAGGGGACTTAGCAATTTTCACACTTTCCAGAATTGCCAACACTTCCTCCTTATGAACCTCAATCCCATCTAGTCAAATAGCCTGTACCTCAGTATTCTCCTTGATAACATTGTCTTTTTCCTGTGTGAATACTGATGAAAAATATTATGTATGAAATAGTTTGTGCAGGAAAATCTACAAGTTGTTCTGTTGTAGCACGCATTTTGTCAGTATGAGTTCCCTCTAACGCAATTGACAAACCTTCACAAACCTTGCAATTGATGAATTGGGGTCACTGTTTCTAAAGTGTGAACTTCTAAAATGTGTGTTGGCTGTATTGCGAATACATCGCCAGCACTTTAAGTGTTATTTCTAAAGTGGGAGTTTTCTCTAATATGGGGTTGCACAAGAACACAACCATCGTGTTCTAGAAGAATGACCTGTATTGTTAAACTGCTGCTCCATCTTAGTTTATCTGTGGTATTAAAATTAAATACAGCACTTGATTCATCAGTAACAATCCTTCACTTTGTTTTGTTAGGTGCTTCCTAATCTCTTATAAATGTTCTAGTGCATATCAACTGGGTTTCTGAATGTTTGCCTTCTCTAGGTTAAGATCACAGGATTTCCCAAAATATTTCTTAGAAGCCTTCAATTGTTTGTAAAGTAGAGGAAAGAAGTACTGCACTTTTTTAAAATGAAGAGTTCATGTTGTATCTTTGTTCATTTCTGCTCCTTTCTCACCAGGCTATCAGAGCAGCAGGGATGCAGTGGCTAATTTTTACAGCTGTCCTGAATCACCTCTTGAGGCAAAGGTAAGGATACAGCAATAATAGGTTCTTTGGTGAAAGGGTTTAGGGATGTGTTAGAAGTTAGAGAAGCAAGAAGAGAGGGCAAGGAGTGAAAGAAAGAAGGAGCTATGGATGAAGTTGGAGGGATGTGGATGTCTGGTGCTAAAGAGATTTCAAAGAACTGAGGAAGGGGACAAAAGGGGACACAGTCCTGCAGGCAAATAACATAATCCTGCCTATTACCTTCCATCCATCCTCATTTGACTTGACTACCTCCAACACCTGAATACCCCCTACCACCTGATTACCCACCTGAATTACGCTACCCAGCTTACTGAACTATCACCCTACATCCTCACCCATCATCAAGCCACCCTACTGCTACACTGCTATCATATTCACTTACCACCTTACCCTTTTATTCATTTACCTTACACATTTAACTTCTCTCCATGCCTTTGCAAAGTGGTTTGGACATTTAAGATGTTTACTTACCAGAAGATGGCAGTTACTGCCATTAAAAGGGGGTGTGTCTTCTACAAATGAATTGCTCCCTCTAAAGATTCCTGAATTTGGTGAGGTCTACAGGATTCTCCGCGAGCAAAAATGTCTGAGAAATCAATGGTAAGTAATTGTGTAACATTTTATCTGATTAGGATCAGAAATAGGAATTCTGACCCATGTCATATATCTTTGATTCGCTAGTTATAAGTCGATATGATACATTTAATCAGTTTGATTTGCATCAACTGCCTTTTCCTTCTTAGGATGTGATTTTGACAAGTGGCTGCAGTCAAGCTATTGAATTGGCCATCTCTGTACTGGCAAATCCCGGCCAAAATATCCTGATTCCCAGGCCTGGCTTCTCTCTCTATAAAACACTGGCAGTGTCCCTGGGCATTGAAATCAAACACTACAACTTACTGGTATGTAACAATAATGTGAGCAAGTTATGAGTTGTTGGATGGATAGTTCTGGATGTAACAGCACAAGCTGAACTCAGACCAAATAAATCACCAAAGATGTGGTTAGTCTGTCTCAGCCTCAGACAGTTATAGGAAGGCAGAAAGATACACACAAGGGCAAAAGTAAAAACATGAAAATGCTGATAATCCGAGAAACAAAAATTACTGAGAATTGGCTAACAGCCAGAAAACACAGGGAGAATGTGAGGACTACTGATGCTGGAGATCAGAGTGGAGAGTGTGGTGCTGGAAAAGCACAGCCAGTCAGGCAGTATCTGAGGAGCAGGAGAGTCGATGTTTCAAACAGAAGATCTTCATCATTCCTGAAGAAGAGCTTCTGCTCGAAACGTCGACTCTCCTGCTCCTCGGATGCTGCCCGACCAGCTGTGCTTTTCCAGCACCACTTTTATTTAGCCAGAAAACACAGTTGTAATAAATGCATCATTCTCAGATTGCCAGACTATGACAGGTAGGGATCCACAAGGACTTGGGGCCCCAGCTGTTCATTAGATTTATTGATAATTTAGAAGTGAAGGCCAAATATGGATGATGGTGGATTAGTGTAGGGGGATGGGCTTAGATTAGTTCACATGTCGGTGCAACATTGAGGACTGAAGGGCCTGTTCTGCACTGTATTGTTCTATGTTCTATAAACTGTTTTCAAACTTGAGGATGATACAAAGCTAAGGAGAATGTATGCTGTGAGGAAGGTGTAAAGCAACTTCAACAGGATGTGAACAGAGTTAGTGAATGGCAGATGGAAGATAATATGGAAAAATTTGAGTGTATCCATTTTGGTAGGAGAAATAGATGTGAAGAGTTGGAGAGTGTAAATATAAAAAGGAATCTAGGTGTCTTTGTCAATAAGTCAATGAAGGCTAACATACAGGCACAGCAATTTATCAGGAAAGGTAATAGAATATTAGCCCTTATTGCATGAGGATTTGAGTACAGGAGTGGTGATGACTTGCTTCAATTTTATAGAAACATAGAAACATGGCTGATCATGCAATCTCAGTATCCCATTCCCACTTTCTTTCCATACCCCTTGATCCCTTTATCCGCAAGAGCCACATCCAGCTCCTTCTTGAATATATCAAATGGACTGGGCCCAACAGCTTCCTGTGGGAGAGAATTCCACAGGTTCATAACTCTAAGATTGGTGGAGTAGCAGATGGTGAAGGGGACTGTCAGAGAATACAGCAGAATATAGATAGATTGGAGAGTCGGGCGGGGAAATGGCAGATGGAGTTCAATCCGGGCAAATGCAAGGTAATGCATTTTGGAAGATCCAATTCAAGAGTGAACTAGACGGTTAATGGAAAAGTCCTGAAGAAAATTGATTTACTGAGAGATCTGAGTGTTCAGGTTTATTGTACCCTGAAGTTGGCAATGCAGGTCGATAGAGTGGTCAAGAAGGCATACGGCATGTTTTCCCTCATTAGATAGGGTATTGAGTACAGGAGTAGGCAGGTCATGTTACAGCTGTATTAGACTTTGGAATACTGCGTACAGTTCTGGTCGCCAAATTGCCAAAAGGTGTGGATGCTTTGGAGAAGATGCAGAGAAGGTTCACCACGATGTTGCCTGGTATGGAGGGCACTAGCTATGAAGAGAGGTTGAGTAGATTAGGATTATTTTCATTAGAAAGACGGAGGTTGAGGGGGGACCGGATTGAGGTCTACAAAATCATGATAACAAGAAGCTTTTTCTCAGAGTAGGGGACTAATTTATTAGGGGTCACAAGTTGACGGTAAGAGAGGAAAGTTTAGGGGAGATATACATGGAGAGTTCTTTACGAAGAGGATGATGGGTGCCTGGAACTTGTTGCCAGCGGAGGTGGTAAAGGCAGGCACAATAGCGCCATTTAAGATGTATCTAGACAGATAGAAGAATGGGCTGGGAGCAGAGGGATACAGATCCTTGGAAAATAGGTAACAGGTTTAGGTAGAGGATCTGGATTGGTGCAGGCTTGGAGGGCTGAATGTGGTGTGATTTTCTTTGTTCTTTGTTCTCTGAGTGAAGAAATTCTTCCTCATCTCAGTCCTAAATGGCTTACTGCTTATTCTTAGACTGTGACCCCTGATTCCGGACTTCCCCAATATCGGGAACAATCTGACCATATCTAGCCTGTCCAGTCCCATCAGAATTTTATATATTTCTATGACATCTCACCTCATTCTTCTAAATTCCGACAAGTACAAGCCCAGTGAATCCAGTCTTTCCTCATATGTCATTCCTGCCATCCCAGGAATGAGTCTGTTGAACCTTCATTGGATTCCCTCAATAGCAAGAATGGATTAGGATTAGGAGACCAAAACTGCATACAATACTCAAGGTGTGACCTTATCAAGGCCCTGTATAAGTGCAGCAAGACACCTGTACCCCAATACTCAAATCCTCTCGCTATGAAAGCCAGCATGCCATTAGCTTTCCTCACTGCCTGCTGCACCTGCATACCAACCTTCAGTGACTGTTCCACATAACGTCCACGTCTCGTTGCACCTCACCTTTTTTTAAACTGCCCCCATTCAGATATGATACAGAGGTGCCAGTGATGGACTGCAGTGGCCAAAGTTAAAAATCATATTGCCTGGAAGTGTGGTAGAGACAGGTTCAATTGAAGCGTTCAAGAGGACTTTGGTTGATTATGTCGATAGAAATTGGATGCAAGGGTATGGGAAAAGGCAAGACCCTGACTCTAAGTAATGATGCTCTTTTGAAGAATTGGTGCAGGCACAATGAGTCAAATGGCCTCCTCCGCAACAATAACAACTCTGTGATATAAATGCACATTTTTCCTGTTATTAAATTTCAACTCTGATATATCTGCTCATTTAAATAGCTTCTATTTGTTGTCTTGAAGACTTATGGTTTTTGTTATTTATTGAATTTCCAAGTTTCATACCTTGTGAAAACTTTTAAATTATGCTCCGTATTCTCAGGTTCAAGTCCTTTTTGTTTAAAGCAAAATGAGTAATGACCCTAATATTGACTCCAGAGTAAAGACTAAATATTTCTCATCAATTTCAAAAGCAACTAACCGCTCTCCGTTTTTTATGTCCTGTTGCTAATTTCATGTCCACATTACCATTTCCCTTCTAATTCCATGGTTTTCAAGTTTGCAATCTCTATCAAACCCTTTTTCAAAATTCTTACATATAATCAGTATCAATGTTAACTTTATCTGATACATCATAAAATAACTTAATCAAGTTAGTCACACTCAATCTGCCTTTATCACAAAGCTGTTTTGCTTTCATTTGTTGAACTTTTTCAAAGTGACAATTATTGTTTCTAAAGCTCTGCCCAAAACTGCCATTAGATTGATTGATGTGTAATTGCTGAGGCTATCATAGAGTAATAGAAACTAACAGCACCAATGGAGGCCATTTGTCCCATCATGCCTGGGCTGACCCTCAGAAAAAAAACAGTCATACCTAGTTCCACATCCTTACTTTTTAGTACACTGTAAGTTCCTCATCACTATCACCAACACAGTAGTGTAGTGGTATTTCACTGGACTAGTATACCAGAACTCCAGGCTAATCCTCCAGGAACATGGGTTTGAATCCCAATCTCTGTAAGAGCCATAGAAGTTAAATAGACTGTAATGCAGGGAATTTTGTGTTCATAGTAAAACAAGGGAGCAAAATTCTCCACATGAATATTATACACTATAAAGGCAGAGATCATCAGAATCCTCCAGAAATGTCTTCAGAGGTATAATAGATTAACAAGTTAGGAGACAAGAGAGGAAATAATGATAAATAGAGATTAAGCAAATTAGGAGTAAAGTAATCACCAGCATCAGAGCCAGATTAGGGCAAGATTAAGTGGCCCCAGCTTGGGTGAATGAAGATATGTACCTAGAACTTTGGACATCTGTTTCTTGTATGATCGTGTACTGATAGGGTTGGATTTCTATTAGTGGAATATATTTACATATATTCAGTAGGGTTCTATTCTAGCTAGTCTAGGATAGACTCTCGTTGCATACATTTGAATAAATGATGATAAACCTGTACTCTCGACTCCTGTGGTCAATCATTAGAAATAACCACAACACAATTGTGCCAGATTTTAGTTTGGGAAACCTTCTGTGAATTGCTTCCAATGCATTTACATTCCTCCTTAAATAAAGTGACTATTACTGTACATGGTACTCCAGATGTGGTCTCGCCAGTACCCTATACAACTGAAGAATAACCTCCCTATGTCCCAACAATAAATGACAATGTTCTATTGGCTTTCTTAATTACTTACTGTACCTGCATTTCACCCTTATGTGATTCTGGATCAGAGTTATGCAACCTCTCATCATTTAGATAATATGCCAATTTGGACAATTTGGCATTTCCCTGGGTTAAACTCCATTTATTAGATCTGTGCCTGCTCACAAGTTAGCGGTATCACTCTTTAGCCTCCTTATGTATTCTTCAACTTATTTACCTAAATATCTTTGTATCAGCAGCAAATTTAGTAACCGTATCTTCAGTCCCTTCATCATCATTTATATCAAAGAATCACATTATTATTAAGGTGCAGAAGGAGGCTTTTTGATCCATCGTGCCTGTACTGGCTCTATTATCTAGACTGGCTTTATTATCTGATGCCTATCTCCTGCCATTTCCCCAAATGTCTACACACCATTACTTTAAAAGCAAAAAGTATCCAATACCTCCTTGAAAGCTTCAATTGAACCTGCCTTCATCATATTTACAAGCAGTACATTCCATACCCTAACAACTCGTTGAGTGAGAGTTTTTTTTTCATATTACCCTTGTTTCATTGCTCTTCACTTTAAATCTATTCTTTCTCATTCTTGTTTCTTTAACAAGTTGGAACAGCTTCTCCCTATCTACTCTCTCCAGCCTGCTCATGATTTTGTAATCCTCTATCAGATCACCTTTTAACCCTCTTCTGTCCAGGGGGAACAGTCCCACTTTTACAATCTAATCTCATAACTCAAGTTTCTCATTCCTGGAATCATTCCAGTAACTTCTGCATTCTCTGCAATGCATTCACATCTTTCCACCTGCAACCTGCATCTGTACACAATACGCCAGCTGGGATTGAACAAATGCCTTGTACAAGTTTAACATCACTTCCTTGGCCTTGTATTCAATTCCCCTATTAGTGAAGCAGAGGACACTATTTATTAACTGATTTATTAACTGCTCTCTCCAACTGGCCTGCCAACTTCAATAATCTGTGTACGTATATACCCAGATCCTACTCCTGCTCCCTGTTTAGAATTGCAGCCCCTATTTTATACTATCTTTCAATGTTTTCCTAACAAAGCATATCACCTCCCACTTGAACCTCATCTGCTGCCTATCCATCCGCTCCATCAATTTGTGAATGTCTTTTTGGAGTTCCACACAGCCTTCACAGTTTATAATTCTTTCAATGTTAGTATCGCATGCAAACTTGGAAATTGTCCCTTGCACACCAACCCTTTGACCAATAATATATATATGCTTTAACATATAAAATTTGTCAATGTGCTGAGCAGAGGTATTATCAAATGGGATATGGCACTAAGCTGCAAGTGTACAATTTTCTCTCTTTATTAATCTTTTAGTCAATCTCTGCTGTTTTTATATTTTGTCCAATCTTCTGACCTGCCACCTCTCTTAGTTTAACATTGGGGTGGCATGGTGGCTCAGTGGTTAGCACTGCTACCTCACAGCGTCAGGGACCTGGGTTCAATTCCAGCCTTGGGCACCTGTCTGGAGTTTGCAGGTTCCCCCCATGTCTGTGTGAGTTTCCTCTGGGTGCTCCAGTTTCCTCCCACAATCCAAAGATGTGCAGTTCAGGTGAATTGGCCATGCTAAATTGCCCATAGTGATAGGTGCATTAGTCAGGGGTAAATATAGGCATGGGGAATGGGTCTGGGTGGGTACTCTTCAGAGGATTGGTATGGACTGTTGGGCTTAAGGGCCTGTTTCCAAACTGTAGGTAATTAAATCTAATCTAAATTGCCTATAGCGTTCAGGGACGTGTAGGTGAGGTACACCAGTCAGGGAAAATGTAGGATAACAGGGGAATGGGTCTGGGTGTGTTACTCTTTGGAGGGTCAGTGTAGGCTTGTTGTGATGAAGGGCCTGTTTCCACACTGTAGGAAGCCAATGATTCTCTAATTCGTTGTTGCCTTACAGTGCCAGGGACCCAGACGACTGTCTGTGTGGAGTTTGCACATTCTCCCAGTGTCTGCATGGGTTTCCTCCCACAATTCAAAGATGTGCAGATTGGGTGAATTAGCCATGATAAACTGCCCGTAGTGTTCAGGGATGTGTAGGTTAGGTGCATTAGTCTGGGGTAAACGTAGAGTAGTGGGGGAATGAGTCTGGGTGAGTTATTCTTTGGAACGTCGGTTGGACTTGTTGGGCCAAAGGGATTCCATGATAACATTATGCTCTTTCTTTAAATTTGAACCCAATTTTAACTTTCATTAGCCACATCTTCTACTTACTTGTTGGAATTTATCTACTCTGTGTATTCTGAAATAGCCACATAAATATCTCCACTGCTTCTCCATGGACCTATTCTTTAAACTAATTTCCCAGTTCACTTTAGCCAGCCCAGCTTCCACTGTCTCATCATTGCCCTTACTTAACTTTAAAATGTTAGTCTTGACATACTGCTCTATTCCTCAAACTGAATGTAAAATCAATCATATTATGATCTCTGCCACCTTCGGGCACCTTCACTATGAGATTATTACTACCTCATTGCACAAAATGACACTAGTATAGTCTGCTATCTGACCAGCTCCAGAACATGCTGTGCCAAGAACCTGCCCCAAGAACATTTTATGAACTACTCAGCTTGGCTCCCTTTCCTCATTTACTTTCTTCCAGTTGATTTGATTTATTATTGTCACATGTACCTAAGTACAGTGAAAAGTTTTGTATTGCATGCAGTGCAAGCAGATCATAACATACGAGGACATACATATCATGGGTGATTGAACAGAGCAAGGCATACAAAGTTACGGTTGCACGGGAGATGTACAAAAAGCAAGATCCACATTTGATTTGAAATTTGAGAGGTCCATTCATAAACTTAATAACAGCAGGGAAGAAGCTGTGCTTGAACCTGTTGGTATGTGTTTATGCGTTTATATCTTCTGCCTGTTGGAAGAGGTTGGAAGAGATTATACCTAGGGTGATGATGTTGGCCGTCTTTTCACTGCAATGAGAAGTGTAGATAGAGTAGATGGATGGAAGATTTGTTTGCATGATGGTCTGGGCTGAGTTTACAACTTTCTGTAGTATCTTACAGTCCTGGGCAACGTAGTTGCCCTACCAAAACATGATGTATCCAGATAGAATGCTTACTATGGTGCATCTATAAAAGCTGGTGAGGGTCCTTGTGGACATCTAGAGTGTGGTGCTGGAAATGCACAGCATGTCAGGCAGCATCCGAGGAGCACACTCAACTCTGATCTCCAGCATCTGCAGTCCTCACTTTCCCCACTTTCTGACTTTCTCCTAGTCATTGTGGACATACCAAATTTCCTTAGCCTCCTGAGGAAGAAGAGGTGTTGTTATACCTTTCTGACCAGTTTATGTGTAGATTAAAATTGTCTACAAATATCGCCTTGTCTTTCCGTCAAGATCCCACTATCTCTTCATTTGCATCCTCATTTTCTGCCTGTTAATGGGGCTGTATACTACTTTCACTGGAGGTGTGAAATAGGAAGAGATCAGTGAGCTTGTTGGCTATTTATTATTGACCTCCAGTTAGTGGGGAGGAAGTAGAAGGGAACATTTGTACCCAGATTGTGGAAATAGTTGGTGATTTCAATTACCCTTAGGTAAAGTGGAAAAAAGGTAGAGTGGGAAGCATAGAAGGGGAGAAATTCTCGTAATGTGTGCAAGAGAACTTTCTGGAACAGGAAATTTCCAGATCTACCAGGGAAGGGGCTGTGCTGAATTTGGTCTTAGGAAATGAGGAAGACTAAGTCCAAGGACTCCTCCATCGCCAGACCATGGCAACACGACGGTTGGAGGAAGAGCGCCTCATCTTCTGCCTGGGAACCCTCCAACCACAAGGGATGAACTCAGATTTCTCCAGTTTCCTCATTTCCCCTCCCCCCACCTTGTCTCAGTCAAATCCCTCGAACTCAGCACCACCTTCCTAACCTGCAATCATCTTCCTGAACTCTCCGCCCCTACCCCACTCCGGCCTATCACCCTCACCTTGACCTCCCTCCACCTATCGCATTTCCAAAGCCCCTCCCCCAAGTCCCTCCTCCCTACCTTTTATCTTAGCCTGCTGGACACACTTTCCTCATTCCTGAAGAAGGGCTTATGCCCGAAATGTCGATTCTCCTGTTCCTTGGATGCTGCCTGACCTGCTGCGCTTTTCCAGCAACACATTTTCAGCTCTGATCTCCAGCATCTGCAGCCCTCACTTTCTCCCATAGTTTAAGAAGGACAGCAGGAATAATCCCGAACATTATTGTGAGTCTCACCTCAGTGGTAGGGAAATTATTGGAAAAGATACTCAGGGACAAGATCTATGTGCATTTAGAAGCAAATGGATTGATTAGCGATAAACAGCATGGTTTTGTGCAGGCGACATTGTGCTTCACTAACTTGATCGGGTTTATTGAGGAGGTGACGAAGATGATTGATGAGGGAAAAGTGGTTGATGTTGTCTACCTCGACTTCAGTAAAGCCTTTGACAAGATCCCTCATGGCAGACTGGCACAAAAGGTGAAGTCCTATAGTATCAGGGGTGAGCTGGCAAGATGGAGACAGAACTGGCTCAGTCATAGGAGATAGAGGGTGGTGCTGGAATGATGCTTTTTGGAATTGACTAGGGTTGTGACGAGTGGTGTTCCATGGATCAGTGCTGGGGCCTCTGTTGTTCGTGATCTGCATAAATGCTTTAGAGGAAAACATAGTTGGTCTAATTAGTACGTTTGTGGACGATACAAAAATGGTGGAGTTGCAGATAGTAAGGAGGATTGTCAGAGGATACTGCAGGATATAGAACAATTGAAGTCATGGGCAGAAAAGTGGCTTAATGGAGCTTGAGGTTATGCATTTTGGAAGGTCAAGTACAGGTGGAAACTATACAGTGAATGGCAGAACCCTTTGGAGTATTGATATGCTGAGGGATCTGGGTGTGCAGGTCCACGGATCACTGAAGGTGGCAGTGCAAATAAGGTAGTAAAAAATGCATATGGCATCCTTGCCTTCATTGGAAGGGGAATTGGAGTATAAGGATAGATATGTTATGCTGCAGCTTTATATAATTTTAGTTAGGCCACACTTGGGATATTACATAAGGTTCTGGTCACCACACTACCAGAAGGATGTGGATGCTTTGGAGAAGCTACAGAAAAGGTTTACCAGGATGTTGCCTGTTTATTTTCACTGGAATGGAATATGTTGAGGTCTATATTAGGTTGAGAAGTTTATAAGATTGTGATTGACATGGATAGAGTTGAAAGTGTGAGGCTTTTTTCCCAGGGCAGAAGGGTCAATTACTAGGTAACACAGGTTCAAGGTGCAAGGGGGGGATGTTTAAAAGATGTGAGATACAAGTTTTTCACACAAAGAGTGGTGAGTGCCTGGAATGTTTTGCCAGAGATGGTGATGAAAACACACACAATAGCAGCATTCAAGAAGCACCTAGACGAATATATGGATAGGAATGGAATAGAGGGAAACGGATCCTGTAAGTGAAGACAGTTTTAATATGGAAGAGAAAAATGTGGCAGCACAGACTTGGAGGGGTGAAGGGCCTATTCCTGTGCTGTATTGTTCTTTGTTCTTTGAGTCAATAAAGTAGTTAAGAAGGCATTTGGGATACTTGTCTTTCTTAGTCAAGGCTTTGAATATGAGAGCAAGGATGTTATACTGTACATAATGTTAGCTGAGCCACAGAAAGAGTACTGGTGCAGCTCTAGTTGCAATACAAAGGATGACACTTCAGTAGAAAGGGTGCAGAAAAGATTCACCAGCATGTTGCCTAGCTTGGAGTGATCCAGCTGCATGAGACAAGATAGTTTGGGTTATTCTCCTTAGATTGAGATGTCCAAAGTTCTGAAGGGCTTACACAGTGTAGATAGGGAGAAACTATTTCCCTTAGTCGAGAGGTCAATTACCACAGGCACAATTTTGCAAAAGGAGAAGGAGCATTAGAGAGGATCTGAGGAAAACAAATTTTACCCAGAGGGTTTTGGGTATCAGGATCTCACTGCCCAAAATGGTGGTAAAGGGCGGAACTCTCAACACATTTATGAAGTATTTAGATGTTCACTTGAAATACATAGAATGCAAGGATATGGACCAAGTGCTGGAATTTGGGATTAGAATAGCTGGAAGTTTTCATGACTGGCAGACAGAATATGCCAAGAAGTCTCTTTCTGTGCTATAATATTTCTATGACTCTTATAGTCTTATGATTCTGTAAATTACAAAGCTAAATTAAAAAGCTGAACTTCAAAGATACTAATATCCTGACTGTTACCTGAGCAAGGAGTACATTGAACTATAACAAATAGGACAAAAGGAATGAACACTTGGGTCAAGCATTGATGTGGGAGAAATGGGTTTCAATTCATTGAGCACCAGTACCAATATCGGGGAAAGTGGGACAGATTTCATCTGAACCTTGCTAGGATCCATGTTCTTGCAAGTCATTAAACTAGAGTGGCAGAATGGGCATTAAATAAGCCACTGAAGAAAAGGGTCATGTGATTGAAAACAATTAGGTCATTGAACATGGCAGTGACTGGGGTAATGATAACCAGGGTGTGACAGAACAGATGAACAGAGAAGACAAACTTAATAATGCACCAGCAGGTAAGGTTAAAGATTGCAAAGATAGAAAAAGGCACAAGTAAAGGTTCTCTATCTGAATGCATACAGTATTCTCAGGAAAATGTTCATTGAATTGTTAGCACAGAACAGTACAGCACAGGAACTGGCCCTCTAGCCCACCATGTCTGTGCTGGCCATGATGTAATATTAATCCTATCTGTCTGTACATGGCTCTAACCTTTTATTCTCTGCCTGCACATGTGTCTGTCTAAATGCCTCTTAAAATTTGCTAACATATCTGTTTCTTCCATGCCCTCTGGCAGCACGTTCCAGGCATCTACCACTGACTGTATAAAAAACCTGCCTTACACATCTCCATTAAAGTATCCTCCCACCACCACATCCTCTGGATCCATGCATAAATTACCCCCCCAGCTTTGTCCTTAAGACTATAAGACCATAAGACATAGGAACAGAAATTAGGCTATTCAGCCCATTGGTTCTACTCTACCATTTAATCATGGCTGATAGGTTTTTCAACCCCATTTTCCCACTTTCTCCCTGTTACCTTTGATCCCCTTGGCAATTAAGAATTTATCTATCTCTGTTTAAATATACTAGATAACCTGGCCTCCACAGCCATCTGTGGCAATGAATTCTACAAATTCAAAACTTTCTGGCTGAAGAAATTTCTCCTGATCTCCGTTCTAAATGGTCTTCCCTTTACTCTAAGACAGAATGGAGCAGAACCAATGGGCTGAATGGACCAATTTCTGTTCCAATGTCTTATGGTCTTATGGTCTTAAGGACAAAGGAGGTAATTTATGCATGGATACAGAGGATGTGGATGAGGTCTTCTTCCTCGTCTCTCCTGCCATGCCAATGGTCCTCATCTCTCCTGCCAATGGCAACATCTTCCCAATGTATATGCTGTCCAGACCTTTTAGTATTCTGAAAGTTTCAATCAGACTCCTCCTCGCTCTTCTAAACTCGATTGACTATAGTCCCAGAGTCAAACCTTTAATTCCTAAGATCACTCTCGTGAACCTCCTCTGGACATGCTCCAGGGCCAATACATCTTCCTGAGGTATGGGGCCCAAACTTCCTCACAATACTCTAAATATGGTCTGATCAGAGCCTGATAAATCCTTAGAAGTACATCCCTGCTTTTATATTCTAGGCCTATCAAGACGAATGACGACATTGTGTCTGCCTTCCTAACTACCAACTCAGGAGAAAGTGAGGTCTGCAGATGCTGGAGATCAAAGTTGAAACTTTATTGCTGGAACAGCACAGCAGGTCAGGCAGCATCCAGGGAACAGGAGATTCGACGTTTCGGGCACAGGCCCTTCTTCAGGAATGGCCTGAAGAAGGGCCTGTGCCCGAAACGTCGAATCTCCTGTTCCCTGGATGCTGCCTGACCTGCTGTGCTGTTCCAGCAATAAAGTTTCAACTAACTACCAACTCAACCTGCAAGTTTACCTTAAGAGAAACCTACACTTCATATTTATGAATTTTCTTCCCATTTAGAAAATAGTCGATGCATCTATTCTTCCTACCAAAGTGCATGACCTCACATTTTCCCATGTTCTATTTCAACTGCCACTTCTTTGCCTGATCCTTTGGACCTATCCTTTCCCTAGCCAGTGGAATGGCATTGTGGTATTATCACTAGAATATTAGTCCAGAGACTCAGTAATGTTCTGGGGACCTGGATTTGAATCCCATCATAGCAGATGGTTGAGTTTGAATTCAATAAAATCTAGAAATGAGTTTAATGATGACCATGACATCATTGTATATTGTCAGGAAAACCCATCTGGTTCAGTAATGATCTTATAGGACGTGTATGGAATGAGCTGCCAGAGGAAGTGGTGGAGGCTAGTACAATTGCAACATTTTAAAGGCATCTGGATGGGTATATGAATAGGAAGGGTTTGGAGGGATATGGGTTGGCTGCTGGCAGGTGGCACTAGATTGTGTGGGATATCTGGTCGGCATGGACAAGTTGGACCAAAGGGTCTGTTTACGTGCTGTACATCTCTATGACTCCATGAAGGAAATCTCCATCCTGACTCAATCTGGCCTATATGTTTTTACAGAAGAGTAATATGGTTGAGTCTTAACTGTTCTCTGGGAAATTAGGCATGTGCAAAAAATATTGACCCAGCCAGTGACACCCCATCATGTGAATGAATAATAAAAGAGATACCCTCGTATTATAAATATATGTATAAAATGTTTCAGGATTCTTTTTAATCCTACTTGCCAAGGACTTTGCATGGCCTCTTTTAGACATCCTAATTCCATGTTGCTCAATATACTGCTTTCTCTACATTTTCTCAAGGGCCTTGTCTGGTTTCAGTTTCCCAAACCTTACATATTCTCACTTTTTGTTTTTGACTAAACTTGGGACTCCTAAATTTTGCAATCCTTATCTTTCATCCTCGCAGAAACTTCTTGAAATCTTTAAAAGTCTCCTATATGTCAAATATGGATGCACCCTCAAACAGCATTCATTCCTCCTCCACCCCCTCCCCCCAACACACACACAATCACCCCATCTAATTTCTCCAGTTTCTGCCTAATACTGTTGTAATTAGCCTTCTCACAATTTAGCACTTACACCCAAGGACCAGTCTAATCCTTATCCTTATTCACAACTATCTTAGTGATTATGATCACTGTTCGTAAATGCTCCCCCACTGAAACTTTGATCACCTGGCCAGGTTTGTTCCCAAATACAAAGTTTAGTGACCCCTTCCCTAGTTGGACTGTCTACATATTAATTCAAGAAGCTTTCTTGGGATACACTTCACAAATTCTGCCCCATTGAAGTCTCTAGCATTAAGGGAGTCCCAGTGGATATTGGGGAAGTTAAAATCATCCAGGACATATCTGTTCTTCTATCACCTGTTAACTATTAGGAGGCCTGAGTACAACCCCATTATAGTGATTGCTCCTTTTTCTGTACCTAAGTTTTATTCATATGGCTTCATTGGATGAATTCTCCAAGATGTCCTCTTTTAGTATAACCATGACATTCCTTCCCTAAAGGACATTCGTGAACCAGATGGGTTTTCTGACAATTGGCAATGGTTTCATGGACATCATCAGACTTTTAATTTCAGACTTTTATTGAATTCAAACTCTACCATCTGCCATGGCAGGATTCAAACTCAGGTCCTCAGAACATTATCTGGGATTAACAGTCCAGCAATAATACCAGTAGGCCATCATCTCCCCATATTTATGTGCATTTAGAAAAAGCATGGCCTAATTAGGGAGAGTCAGCATGGCTTTGTGAGGAGCAGATCATGTTTTACGAACTTAATTGAATTTTTTGAGAAGGTAGCTAACGTGATCGATGAAGGTTGAGCATCCAGAAGATTAACATGCATGAGATCCATGGTGATTTGGCTGCATGGAATCAGAATTGGCTTGCCCAAAGTAGGCAGATGCTAGTGATTGAAAGGTATTTTTTCTGGCCTAAGGTCCATGACTAGTGGTGTTCTGCTGGGATCCATGCTGGGACCTCTGCTGTTTGTGATACATATAAATGAGTTGGATGAAAATGTAGATGGATGGGTTAGTAAGGATTGTGTAGAAGGTTGTCAAAGGATACAGCGAGTTATGGATCAGTTACATATATGCATGGAGAGATGGCAGTTGTAGTTTAATCCAGGTAAGTGTGAGGTACTGCACTTTGGGAGGTCAAATGTTAAGGAAAAGCATATGGTTAATGGCAGGATCCTAAACAGCACTGATGTACAGAAGGATCTTGGGGCTCAAGTCCATAGCTCCTTGAAAGTTGTCGCTCAAGTCGATAGGGTGGTAAAGAAGACATATGGCATGCTTGCCTTTGTTGTTTGGGGAATTGAATACAAGAGTAGGGATGTCACGTTGTAGGTTTATAAGACTCTGGTGCGGCCGCATCTGGAGTATTGTGTGCAGTTTTGGTCGCCATACTATAGGAAGGATGTGGAGGCACTGGAACGGGTGCAGAGGAGGTTTACCAGGATGTTGCCTGGTATGGTAGAAAGATCGTATGAGGAAAGGCTGAGGCACTTGGGGTTGTTTTCATTGGAGAAAAGAAGGTTTAGGGGTGACTTGATAGAGGTATACAAGATGATTAGGGGTTTAGATAGGGTCGACAGTGAGAATCTTTTTCCACGTATGGCGTCAGCTATTACAAGGGGGCATAGCTTTAAATTAAGGGGGGGTAGGTATAGGACAGATGTTAGGGGTAGGTTCTTTACTCAGCGAGTCGTGAGTTCATGGAATGCCCTGCCAGTAGCAGTGGTGGACTCTCCCTCATTATGGGCATTTAAGCGGGCATTGGATAGGCATATGGAGGATAGTGGGCTAATGTAGGTTAGGTGGGCTTGGATCGGCGCAACATCGAGGGCCAAAGGGCCTGTACTGCGCTGTATTCTTCTATGTTCTATGTTCTATGTTCTATGACACTTGAAAATCAAGAGGCGAATGGGAGGGAGGAACTTAAAACAATCATTCACCAGGGAAAAGTGCTGCAAACATTATTGGAACTAAAGCCTGACAAATCACTGGACCTATTTGTATGTTTCCTATGGGAAAAGATTGCAGATGTAGCAGAGGCATTAGTTATAAGCTTCCAAAATTTCTTAGATTCTGGAGGTCTCAGTGAGAGACAAAGCAGGAAACTATACAACAGTTAACCTAACATCTGTCAAAGGAAAATTACTAGATTTTATTATTGTGGCGGTTATAACAGAACACTTAGAAAATCTGGCAGAGTCAACATGGTTTTGTGAAAGGAAAATCATGTTCAACTAATCTATTAGAGGTTTTTGAAGAAACAATAAATCAAGGTGGCATATCAAGGGTTACTACACAAAATAAGAGTTCATTGGATAACATTTTAGCATAGAAAAAGGATTGATTAGATAACAGAAAGCAAAGGGTAATGATAAATGGGTCTATTTTGAGTTGACAAACTTCTATAATTAGTGGAATACCTCAAATCAGTGCCATGCCCTCAACTGTTTCTAAATTATATCAACAATTTGGATATTCCGATTTAAAGTATCATAGCTACATTTGCTGATGACATCAAGACAAGTGAGAAAATAATAGTTAGGAAGAGGCAAACGGATATAGATAGATTGAGTGAGTTTGTCAAATGGAGTATAATTGGGGAAAATGTGACCTTGTTAACTTTGGCAGGAAGAATAGAAAAGCAGTTTAGTATTTAAATGAATGAAGATTGCAGAAAATTGAAGTACAGAGGAATCTGCAAGTTTTTGTACATGAACCACAAAAAATTAGTGCACAACAGTAATTGTTGAGGAAGCCAAATAGAATATTGCAAAGGGAATGGAACATAAAAGCAGAGAAACTTTACTGTAGTTATACAATGCCTTGGTTAGACCACATCTGGAGTACTGTGCACTATTTTGATCTCTTTACTTGGCAAAGGATATAACTGTGTTAAATGTTCAGAGATTAACTATTTAACTCATTCTTAGGATGAAAGGCATACATTTTGAAGAAAGATTCATAGGTTGAGGTAAGAAGAATCAGAGGTGTTACATATATGATCCTGAGAAGATTTGATTTGGAGATGCTAGTGTTGGACTGGGGTGTACAAAGTTACAAATCACACAACACCAGGTTATACTCCAGTAGGTTTAATTGGAAGCATTAACTTTCGGAGTGCTGCTCCTTCATCAGGTGGTTGTGGAGTGCACAATTTTAAGACACAGAATTTGTAGCAATTTGTCAAAGGGATCTTAGTCTGTGGAATTTCCTTCCCTTGAAAAAAGTGGAGGCGAAGTCATTGAATTTACTTAAGATCAAGTTAGATAGATCTTGATAGATGAGAATTTGAAAGGGCAATGAGGTGCAGACAGGATTGTGGAGTTGAGATGACAACTAGATCTGTTATGGTCTTATTGAATTATGGAGCGGGCACAAAGAGCTGAATGGCCTGTTCCTATTCCTAAATCTTATGTTCTTCACCAGTGATGTCCATATTTCCTAAAAAGGTGCTTGCTTATCTGTGAGTTATGCGTGTTCAGTTCTGGTATTTCCTATATTCTGCATATTCATATTATATTACGAGAAACTGACTGTAATTTTCTTTTGACTATTTCAGCCAGAGAGATCATGGGAAATTGATCTGAAACAAATGGAAGCATTGATTGACGATAAAACTGCCTGCATCATTGTGAATAATCCTTCCAATCCATGTGGCTCTGTGTTCAGTAAATCCCATCTCCAAAAGATTCTCGCTGGTTAGTGTTACTCCAATGACATCAATTTACTAAAGGACCAATGATTATGTATAAAATTTGAATATGTAACTAGAGTATTAGAATATGTAACTTTAGAGAGCTGATGGTCAAGGGAATCTGATTGATGGAAATCCAATCTGAATGATGGGCAGTATCTATCTATCACAACTAATCTTGGAGGAACTGTTGGGCGAAATTCACAGCACAGAATCAAAGAAGTTAATTGTTATTTTAAGTCTGTCTAAGAGAAAGGCTGCAGTAGTGAGTATAGTGGATTCTTTCTTAATTATATGTTTTTGGAGATAAGTCTCTTGATTAAACTTAAAATATAAGCCATAGCTATTAATTTAACTTGGTGCAGTGTTTTGTAGAGGAATAAATCGGTGTTATTTTCGGGGTCTGTAGATTGTGAAGGAGCAAAAATGGCCTTTGCAGTGATATGTACTTCTTGTCAGATGTGGGAGTTTAAAAAGAGTTTAAGGGTTACAGTGGATTATATCTGCCATAAATGATGTTGGATGTGAATCTTATCAGATCGAGTGGATCGTTTGGAGAGACAGATAGAAGCGATGAGGAATTTGCAACAGTATGTGATGGATGGCAGTTATAGGAAGGGGGGAAAGTCTCAGATACAGTCCTATATATGGGTTAACTCTAGGAAGGGGAAGAGAGGTAGGCAGCTAGTGCAGGAGTCTTTTGTGGATATACTCATTTCAAACAAGTATGCTGTTTTGGAAAAAGTAGTGGGAACGTAGCACGAATAGCCAAGTTTCTGGTATTGAGACTGGCTCTAATGCAACGAGGGGTACATCGGCTTCCAAGAGATCAGTTGTGTTAGGGGATTATGTAGTCCAAGGTACAGACAGACATTTCTGTGGCCAGCAGAATGGTGTGTTGTTTCCCTGGTGCCAGGATCAAGGATGTCTCAGAGAGGGTGCAGAATGTTCTCACGAGGGGGAGGGGCTAGCAGGAGGTCATTGTCCATATGAGAACCAACGATATAGGAAGGGGAAAGGTTGAGATTCTGAAGGGAGATTACAGAGAGTTAGACAGAAATTTAAAAAGGAGGTCCTCGAGAGTAGTAATATCTGGATTACTCCGAGTGCTACGAGTGAGTGAGGGCAGGAATAGGAGGATAGAGCAGATGAATGCATGGCTGAAGAGCTGGTGTATGGGAGAAGGATTCACATTTTTGGATTATTGGAATCTCTTTTGGGGTAGAAGTGACCTGTACAAGAAGGATGGATTGCACCTAAATTGGAAGGGGACTGGCAGGGAAATTTGCTAGAACTGCTTGGGAGGATTTAAACTAGTAAGGTGGGGGGGGGGGGTGAGGCCCAGGGAGATAGTGAGGAAAGAGATCGGTCTGAGACGGGTACAACTGAGAACAGAAGTGAGTCAAACAGTCAGGGCAGGCAGGGACAAGGTAGGACTAATAAATTAAACTGCATTTATTTCAATGCAAGGGGCCTAACAGAGAAAGCAGATGAACTCAGGGCATGGTTAGGAACATGGGACTGGGATATCATAGCAATTACAGAAACATGGCTCAGGGATGGGCATGACTGGCAGCTTAATGTTCCAGGATACAAATGCTACAGGAAGGGTAGAAAGAGAGGCAATAGAGGAGAGTGGCATTTTTGATGAGGGATAGCATTACAGCTGTGCTGAGGGAGGATATTCCTGGAAATACATCCAGGGAAGTTATTTGGGTGGAACTGAGAAATAAGAAAGGGATGATCACATTATTGGGATTGTATTATAGACCCCCCAATAGTCAGAGGGAAATTGAGAAACAAACTTGTAGGGAGATGTCAGCTATCTGTAAGAATAATAGGGTGGTTATGGTAGGGGATTTTAACTTTCCAAACATTGACTGGGACTGCCATAGTGTTAAAGGTTTAGATGGAGAGGAATTTCTTAAGTGTGTAAAAGACAATTTTCTGATTCAGTATGTGGATGTACCTACTAGAGAAGGTGCAAAACCTGACCTACTCTTGGGAAATAAGGCAGGGCAGGTGACTGAGGTGTCAGTGGGGAAGCACTTAGGGGCCAGCGACAATAATTCTATTTGTTTTAAAATAGTGATGGAAAAGGATAGACCAGATCTAAAAGTTGAAGTTCTAAATTGGTGAAAGGTCAATTTTGACGGTATTAGGCAAGAACTTTCGAAAGCTGATTGGAGGCAGATGTTCGCAGGTAAAGGGACGGCTGGAAAATGGGAAGCCTTCAGAAATGAGATAATGAGAATCCAGAGAAAGTATATTCCTGTCAGGGTGAAAGGGAAGACTGGTAGGTGTAGGGAATGCTGGATGACTAAAGAAATTGAGGGTTTGGTTAAGAAAAAGGAAGCATATGTCAGATATAGACAGGATAGATCGAGTGAATCCTTAGAGTATAAAGGAAGTAGGAATATACTTAGGAGGGAAATCAGGAGGGCAAAACGGGGACACGAGATAGCTTTGACAAATAGAATTAAGGAGAATTCAAATATATTAAGGACGAAACAGGAACGAGGGAGAGAATAAGGCCCCTCAAAGATCAGTAAGGCGATCTTTGTGTGGAGCCACAAAAAATGGGAGAGATACTAAATGAATATTTTGCATTAGTATTTACTGTGGAAAAGGATATGGAAGATATAGACTGTAGGGAAATAGATGGTGACATCTTGCAAAATGTCCAGATTACAGAGGAGGAAGTGCTGGATGTCTTGAAATGGTTAAAGGTGGATAAATCCCCAGGACCTGATCAGGTGTACCTGAGAACTCTGTGGGAAGCTACAGAAGTGATTGCTGGGTCTCTTGCTGAGATATTTGTATCATCGATAGTCACAGGTGAGTTACCGGAAGACTGGAGGTTGGCAAACGTGGTGCTCCTGTTTAAGAAGGGCGGTAAAGACAAGCCAGGGAGCTATGGACCAGTGAGCCTGACCTCGGTGGTGGGCAAGTTGTTGGAGGGAATCCTGATGGACAGGATGTACATGTATTTGGAAAGGCAAGGACTGATTCAGGATAGTCAACATGGCTTTGTGCGTGGGAAATCATGTCTCACAAACTTGATTGAGTTTTTTGAAGAAGTAACAAAGAAGATTGATGAGGGCAGAGCGGTAGATGGTGGTGGTGGAGGGTTGTTTTTCAGACTGGAGGCCTGTGACCAGTGGAGTGCCACAAGGATTGGTGCTGGGCCCTCTACCTTTTGTCATTTACATAAATAATTTGGATGCGAGCATAAGAGGTACAGTTCGTAAGTTTGCAGATAACACCAAAATTGGAGGTATAGTGGACAGCGAAGAGGGTTACCTCCGTTGACAACAGGATCTGGACCAGATGGGCCAATGGGCTGAGAAGTGGCAGATGGAGTTTAATTCAGATAAATGCGCGGTGCTGCATTTTGGGAAAGCAAATCTTAGCAGGACTTATACACTTAATGGTAAGGTCCTAGGGAGTGTTGCTGAACAAAGAGACCTTGGAGTGCAGGTTCATAGCTCCTTGAAAGTCGAGTCACAGGTAGATAGGATAGTGAACAAGGTGTTTAGTATGCTTTCCTTTATTGGTCAGAGTATTGAGTACAGGATTTGGGAGGTCATGTTGCGGCTGTACAGGACATTGGTTAGGCCACTGTTGGAATATTGTGCACAATTCTGGTCTCCTTCCTATCAGAAAGATGTTGTGAAAGTTAAAAGGGTTCAGAAAAGATTTACAAGGATGTTGCCAAGGTTGGAGGGTCTGAGCTACAGGGAGAGGCTGAACAGGCTGGGGCTGTTTTCCCTGGAGCGTCAGAGGCTAAGGGGTGACCTTATAGAGGTTTACAAAATTATGATGGGCATGGATAGGATAAATAGACAAAACCTTTTCCCTGGGGTCGGGGAGTCCAGAACTAGAGGGCATAGGTTTAGGGTGAGAGGGGAAAGATATAAAAGAGATCTTAAGGGGCAACTTTTTCACGCAGAGGGTGGTAGTGTATGGAATGAGCTGTCAGAGGATGTGGTGGAGGCTGGTACAATTGCAACATTTAAGAGGCATCTGGATGGGTATATGAATAGGAAGGGTTTGGAGGGATATGGGCCAGGTGCTGGCAGGTGGGACTAGATTGGGTTGGGATATCTGGTCGGCATGGACGAGTTGGACAGAAGGGTCTGTTTCCATGCTGTACATCTTTATGACTCTGAGTACAGACAAGGTTTCAATTTTTTCATCCCACAAGTTGCCGAATGGCACAAGGTGCACAATGACAAATTTGCATATTACAGTAATCTCAAGGTTATCCTAAAGTAGCCTTTGGACAATGCAAACCAGTTTTTGGTCAACTTATTTATATTCATTCATCAGATGAGGGTATCACTGGCTAGGCCAGCATTTATTGCCCATTCCTGATTGCCTAGAGGGGAATTTAAAATCCACAAGATTGGTGTAGGTCCAATTGGTGTAGACCAGCAAGGTCCAATAATCTGCATCCCAGAGTACTTAAGGACGTGGCCCTAGAAATAATGGATGCATTGATGGTCATCTTCCAAGATTCTTTAGAATCTGAAACACTTCCTATGATTTGGAGGATAGCTAATCTAACCCATCAATTAAAAAAGGAGGGTGAGAGAAAACAGGAAATAATAGACCAGTCTGTCTGACATTGATAGTAGGGAAAATGCTAGAGTCCATTATAAAAGATTTAATAGCAGATAACCAAGACTACAGCAACAGAGTGGATTTGTGAAAAAGAAATTTTACTTAACAAATCTATTGGGATTTTTTGCAGATGTTATGAGTAGAATTGAAAATGAGGAGTGTGGTTTGCTTGCACTTGCAGAAGGCATTTGATAAGGACCCACATAAGAAATTAGCATGCAAAATTAAAGTGCTTGGGATTAGAAGTAATTGTGGTTGTGGATATGTTCGCTGAGCTGGGAAGTTGATTTGGATTAGGACCCTGTTCAAAAGGGCTACAACACACTGCAGCACTCCCTACCTGCAAAGAGAAGTATGTCTCTACAGAGTCTTCACCAAGAACAAATATCCCCGCAACTTCATCCACAGATGCCTAACAGACAAACAACACGACAAGGACATGCCACAACCTAACTCACTAGCCACACTACCTTATATTAAGAAAAACTCTTGGAATTGATCGCCAGACTTCTCCTACCACTTGGATTCATGACAGCCCATAAACTGACAGCCACCCTCAGACAACTCACCAGGACAAAAGATCTTATACCCATTATGTGCAAGACAAATGTAATGTACAAGATTCAATGCAAAGACTGCACAAAACACTATAGAGGTAAAACAGGCAGACAATTAGCAATCCGCATCCATGAACATCAACTAGCCACTAAATGCTATGACCAACTGTCCCTAGTAGCCATACACACAGATGACAAGGACTACAACTTTGACTGGGACAATACAACAATCATAGGACAAGCTCAACAGAGGACAGCCAGAGAATTTCTAGAAGCATGGCACTCATTCACAGACTCCATCAAGAAACACTCAAAACTAGACCCAATGTATTGGCCATTACAACAAACGACTGGAAGGAGCAGGAATGGAACCAAATAAATGCCAGAAGATGCTGTACAGCAGCACTTCACAGGAGGCTCCAAAGCACTGAAGATGTCACCTAGACTGGGGAAGAAACGTCTGCAAATCAATTGGCACCCAAGCTACAAATCTTTAAGGAGACATTGGTTTGGAGATAATGCACTGACATAGATGGAGGACTGGCTGGCAGATGAGAAACAAAGTGGCAGCCATTGGGGTACCTCAGGGATCAATACCTAGAACCCAGCTATTTATAATGGTATATTAACAATTTAGATGAGGGAACTAAATGTAATATCTCAAACTTTGCAGTTGACACAAAGCTGGTGGGAAGGTAACTGTTAGGAGGAAGCAGAGACACTTCAGTTTGAACTGGACAAGTTGAGTGAGTGGGTAAGATGGCAGATGCAGTATAATATGGATAAATGTAAGGTTAACCACTTTGGTAGCAAAAACAGGAATACAGATTATTAAGATGTTCTGGCCACAGAGGGAGTGCAAGAAAGATTTACCAGACTGATTCCTGGGCTTGCAGGATTGGTGTATTAAGAGAGACTGGATCGCTTACGATTAAATTCATTGGAGTTTAAAATAATGAGGAAGTATCTCATGGAAATCTACAACATTCTAATAGGGCTAGACAGGATAAATGCATGAAGGGTGTTTCTAATGACCAGGGAGTCCAGAATCAGGAGTCACAGTGTAAGGCTAGGGGATAGGCTACTGAGATGATGAGAAATTTAATCACCCAAAGAATGGGGAGTCCGTGCAATTCTGTACCACAGAAAACTGCTGAGGCTAAGACATTGAAAGTTTTCAAGAAAGAGAAGGATATATTTTTTACAGCTGAAGAGATAAAAGGGTAAGGAAAGAAAGTGGGATCTCAGTAGGTTGATTCGCCAAGGTGGTACTGAATGGTGGAGCAGGCTCAGAGGGCCAAATGGCCGGTTCGCGTTCCTATTTTCCATGTTTCTATGTAATGAAAAATTTCACAAATAATTCACTTCAAAAAACATTTACTGTTGAAGTGTAAATTTTCTCCATTAATTGTAACATTTGACGCTCATGTTTATTCCTTTTTCAGTTGCAGCAAGGAACTACCTTCCAATCCTGGCTGATGAAATCTATGAAGATATGGTGAGAAAAGATTGCACTGTGTACATATCCCCTTATTAAAATTCCGTGTGCACTGCTGTTGTCATGAACTCATATTAGATCCAAATTTCCATACACTGTCATCGATACAGTGAAACACTCCCCTTGAGTTGTTCACAATGACATGCATCAGATAATTGGATTTACTCAGTTGCGTTGTTAAATACACAGCATTATGAGTGGTAATAGGCCTTTTGAGTTCAACATGTGGCAATAGGCCTGGCATATACACAATTAAAAATATGGTTTCTTTATTCCCCTTCCCTCATGGTCCACCCTTGTATATTTCCAGCAAATTATTTGCAGTCTAGTTTTGAGGTTGGTCTAGATCCGAATCTAGGTTCCAGCATGATACAGTCTTAATTCACATTTAATCAAAAGTCTTTATGAACTGAATTTGAGTATTTATTTGACAATAGATGCAGGAGTAGGCCATTCTGCCCTTCGAGCCTGCACCACCATTCATTATGATCATGGCTGATCATCCTCAAACAGTATCCTGTTCCTGCCTTATCTCCATAACCCTTGACTCCACTATCCTTGAGAGCTCTATCCAATTCTTTCTTAAATGAATCCAGAGACTGGGCCTCCACTGCCCTCTGGGGCAGAGCATTCCACACACCCACCACTCTCTGGGTGAAGAAGTTTCTCCTCATCTCTGTCCTAAATGGCCTACCCCTTATTTTTAAGCTGTGTCCTCTGGTTCGGGATTCACCCATCAGCGGAAACATGTTTCCTGCCTCCAGAGTGTCCAATCCTTTAATAATCTTACACATCTCAGTCAGATCCCCTCTCAGTCTTCTAAACTCAAGGGTATACAAGCCCAGTCGCTCCAATCTTTCAACATAAGATAGTCCCGCCATTCCAGAAATTAACCTCGTGAACCTACGCTGCACTCCCTCAATAGCCAGAATGTCTTTCCTCAAATTTGGAGACCAGAACTCTACACAATATTCCAGGTGCGGTCTCACCAGGGCCCTGTATAGCTGCAGAAGAACCTCTTTGCTTCTATACTCAATCCCTCTTGTTATGAAGGCCAGCATGCTATTAGCCTTCTTCACTACCTGCTGTACCTGCATGCTTGCCTTCATTGACTGGTGTACAAGAACACCCGGATCTCTTTGTACTGCCCCTTTATCTAACTTGACTCCATTTAGGTAGTAATCTGCCTTCCTGTTCTTGCCACCAAAGTGGATAACCATACATTTATCCACATTAAACTGCATCTGCCATGCATCTGTCCACTCACCTAACCAGTCCAGGTCACCCTGTAATCTCCTAACATCCTCCTCACATTTCACCCTGCCACCCAGCTTTGTATCATCGGCAAATTTGCTAATGTTACTATTAATACCATCTTCTATATCATTAATATATATTGTAAAAAGCTGCGGTCCCAGCACTGATCCCTGCAGTACCCCACTGGTCACTGCCTGCCATTCCAAAAGGGAGCCATTTATCACCACTCTTTGTTTCCTGTCAGCCAACCAATTTTCAATCCAAGTCAGTACTTTGCCCCCAATACCTTGCGCTCTAATTTTGCTCACTAACCTCCTATGTGGGACTTTATCAAAGGCTTTCTGAAAGTCCAGGTACACTACATCCACTGGATCTCCCTTTTCCATCTTCAGAGTTACATCCACAAAAAATTCCAGAAGATTAGTCAAGCATGATTTCTCCTTCATAAATCCATGCTGACTCTGACCTATCCTGTTACTGCTATCCAGATGTGTCGTAATTCCATCCTTTATAATTGACTCCAGCATCTTTCCCACCACTGAGCTCAGACTAACTGGTCTATAATTTCCTGCTTTCTCTCTCGCTCCTTTCTTAAAAAGTGGTACAACATTAGCGACTCTCCAATCCGTAGGAACTGATCCTGAATCTATCGAACTCTGGAAAATAATCACCAATGCATCCACGATTTCTCGAGCCATCTCCTTCAGTACCCTGGGATGTAGATCATCAGGCCCCGGAGACTTATCAACCTTCAGACCTAACAGTCTCTCCAACACCAATTCCTGGCAAATATAAATTCCCTTAAGTTCAGGTCCTTCAGCCACTGTTACCTCAGGGAGATTGCTTGTGTCTTCCCCAGTGAACACAGATCTGAAGTACCAATTCAACTCTTCTGCCATTTCTTTGTTCCCGGTAATATATTCCCCTATTTCTGTCTTCAAGGGCCCAATTTTAGTCTTAACCATTTTTTTGCCTTTCACATACCTAAAAAAGCTTTTACTCTCCTCCTTTATATTTTTGGCCAGTTTACCTTCGTACCTCATTTTTTCTCTGCGAATTTCCTTCTTAGTAATCCTCTGTTGTTCTTTAAAAGCTTCCCAGTCCTCCTTTTTCCCACTCATCTTTGCTATGTTATATTTTTTCTCTTTTGACTTTATATGTTTCTTAACTTCCCTCGTCAGCCATGGCCACCCCTGGCTCCTCCTAGGATCTTTCTTCCTTTTTGGAATGAACTGATCCTGCATCTTCTGCATTATACCCAGAAATATATGCCATTGTTCCTCCACGGTCATCCCTGCTAAGGTATTGCACCATTGAACTTTGGCCAGCTCCTCCCTCATAGCTCCATAGTTCCTTTTATTCAACTGAAATATTGTCACTTCCGATTGTACCCTCTCCCTTTCAAATTGTAGATTGAAGCTTATTGTATTATGGTCACTACCTCCTATTGGCTCCTTCACTTCAAGGTCCCTGATCAATTCTGGTTCATTGCACAATACCAGATCCAGAATTGCCTTCTCCCTGGTAGGCTCCAGCGCCAGCTGTTCTAAGAATCCATCTCTGAGGCACTCCACAAAGTCTCTTTCTTGAGGTCCAATACCATCCTGATTCTCCCAATCTACTTGCATGTTGAAATCCCCCATAACAACTGTAGTAACATCTTTGCGACAGGCCAATTTCAGTTCCTTATTCAACTTACACCCTACATCCATACTACTGTGGGCGGCACGGTGGCACTGTGGTTAGCACTGCTGCCTCACAGCGCCAGAGACCCGGGTTCAATTCCCGCCTCAGGCGACTGACTGTGGAGTTTGCACGTTCTCCCCGTGTCTGCGTGGGTTTCCTCTGGGTGCTCCGGTTTCCTCCCACAGTCCAAAGATGTGCAGGTTAGGTGAATTGGCCATGCTAAATTGCCCGTAGTGTTAGGTAAGGGGTAACTGTATGGGTGGGTTGCGCTTCGGCGGTGTGGACTTGTTGGGCCGAAGGGCCTGTTTCCACACTGTAATGTAATGTAATGTAATCTAATCTACTGTTTGGGGGCCTGTAGATAACTCCCAAGAGGGTCTTTCTACCCTTAGAATTTCTCAGCTCTATCCACACTGACTCTACATCCCCTGACTCTAGGTCCCCCTGCGCAAGGGACTGAATATCATCCCTTACCAACATGGCCACCCCACCCCCTCTGCCCATCAGTCTGTCCTTACGATAGCACTTGTAGCCTTGAATATTCTTTTCCCAGGCCCTGTCCACTTGAAGCCACGTCTCAGTTATCCCCACAATATCGTATCTGCCAATTTCCAAAAGAGCCTCAAGCTCATCCACCTTATTTCTAATGCTTTGTGCATTCGTGTATAGTATTTTTAATTTGTTACTGCCCTCACCCTTCCTATCAACTCCTATTTCACTCAACCTTACGGCATGATCCTTTTTTGAGTTTTCTGCTTCATTGATACCGTTGTCTTTCTTGACTTCTCTTGTTCTAACTTTCCTTTCAATTTCCTTCTTAAACTTCCAGTTTGTCCCCTCCCCCCCACTATTTAGTTTAAATGCAGCTGTGTTGCAGTAGCAAACCTACCTGCAGAATGTTGGTCCCCAACCTATTAAGGTGCAAACTGTCTCTTTTGTATAATTTATGCTTACCACAAAACATACCCCAGTGATCCAAGAATTTAAATCCTTGCTTCCTGCACTAGTTTCCCAGCCACACATTCAAGTCCATTATCTCCCTGTTCCTGTCCTCTCCAGCCCGAGGAACTGGAAACAAACTGGAGATAACCACCCTGGATGTCCTGCTTTTCAGCCTTCTTCCGAGTTCTCCGAAGTCCCGCTGTAGAATGTCCCTTCTCTTCTTCCCGACATAATTTGTGCTGACATGCATCACCACCTCTGGCTCTTCACCTTCGCCGTTGAGGATTTCCTGTACTCTGTCTGCGATGTCCTTAATCCTGACACCAGGAAGGCAACACATCATCCTCAAATCCCCCCTGTTGCCACAGAAACCCCTTTCAGTCCCTCTCATTATGGAGTCCCCTATCACCACGGCTCTGTGTGATGTCTGACTCCTCGGCTCTGCCTCCACACAAACTTTTGATTGACAGACTTGACCGCCTCGTGGACTGGCAGTGTCATCTGTCTCTACTGTTTCCAAAAGATTCAACTTGTTCCTGACAGGTACTTCCCCCGCGGTCTCTTGTACCTGTCTCCTCTCTGCCTTCCTCATCATCTAACCTGTGTCTCTAACCTGTGATTTTTGTATTCTCTAGGTCTTTCCTGAGTGCAAGTTCATTGCCCTTAGCTCACTGAACAGCAATGTCCCAATCCTGTCCTGTGGTGGTCTGGCCAAACGGTGGCTTGTACCTGGCTGGCGAATGGGCTGGATTCTCATACACGACAGAAGCAATATCTTTAACAGAGAGGTGAGTTTAATTAGGAGACTGACCAATCTGTAGGTCTTTGCATGGCAGGGTCTTCCAAATCCAAAAGTCAATGTTGGCATGTGCAGAATCTTGGAAGAACTTCAGTGCAGGGCCACACAATTTAGAGAGTGCACTGGTCAGAAAGTAAGTTATCACTGCAGGCTCTCTGGCCTCTGACTTGCCATTGTCACCACTGTATTTATAAAGCTAGTGAAGTTGAGTTCCTGATCAATGTTAACTTCCAGGATGTTAATAGCGGGTGGGTTCAACAATGGTAACACCATTAGATGTTAAGGGTCAATGGTTGGATTATCTCTTCTTGGAGATGATCATTGCCTGGCAGTTTTGTGGTGCAAATATTACTTGCCAGCCATCAGCCCAAGATTCCATACATGCAACTAGACATGGACTGCTTTTAAATTTGAGAGGGTGAACGTTGAAAGGAGACATGAGGAGTAAATATTTTACACAGAGTGGTAGGAGTCTGGAGTGTGCTGCCAGTGGTGGTGGTGGAGGCAGTTTTTGATAGGGGCATTTAAGGGACTTTTAGATATGCACATGAATATGCAAGGAATGGAGGGAGATGGACCAAGGGCAGGCAGAAGGGATTAGTTTAATTTGGCATCATGTTCGGCACAGCATCATGTGCCAAAGGGTGCATTCCTGTGCTGTACAGTTCTATGTCGAAGGTGAGAACTGCAGATGCTGAAGATCAGAGTCTAGATTCGAGTGGGGCTGGAAAAGCACAGCAGGTCAGGCAGCATCTGAGTTGCAGGAAAATTGACGTTTCGGGCAAAACTCCTTCATCAGGAATGAGGCCTCATTCCTGATAAAGGCCTTTTGCCCAAAACGTCGATTTTCTTGCTCCTCGGATGCTACCTGACCTGCTGTGCTTTTCCAGCACCACTCTAATCTACACTCTGTACAGTTCTATGTTCAGTGTCTGAGAAGTGCAACATGTGCAATCATCAGTGAACATGTCAACCTCTGACCTTATGACAAAGGGAAGTGAAATAATCATACAGAGACCAGTATCTCATCACCACTCTGTTATTTATATATGAATAGTCCTTGACTATAGTACCACTTTGTGCTGAATCAGGCACCAAGATGTCTAACACTTGCCCTTTTTACATGTCAGCTGTTAATCTAATGCAATTAGGAGACTGATGTTGTATGAGGTCCAGCTGCTGACCTCATTACAATCACTACAGGAAGCTCATTGATGAATTGATCATTAAGCCTGTGACACTACTCCTGCAGAGATGTCTTGGAGCTGAGATAGAGTCATAGAGCACGGAAACAGACTCTTCCCTTCAACCAATCATGCTGAACATAATCCCAAACTAAACTAGTCCCACCTGCCTGCACATGGCCCATATCCCTCCAAACCTTTCTTATTCAAGTATCCATCCAAATGCCTTTTAAATGTTGCAATTGCACCTGCATCCACCACTTCCTTAGGAAATTCATTTCACACTTGAATCACCCTCTGTGTAAAAGATTTGCCTCTTATATCTTTTTAAAATCTCTCTCATCTCACCTTAAAAATGTGCCTCCTAGTCTTCCCCACCTTAGGGAAAAGACAACTACCATTAACTCTATCTATACCTCTCATTATTTTATAAACTGATTGATCTCCAACAAGCACAAACCTCTTCCTTTGAGCCTGATATAAATCTAACCGGTATAGAGTTTGCCCTGCTTCCCATTCACTGTAGTTTTGCTAGGGCTCCTTAATACACATTTGATCAAATGTTAACTTGATATCAAGGGCAGTCACTCTTACCTACCTCTCGAATCCAATTCATTTGTCCAGGTTTGAACCAAAACTTTAATGAGGTCAGGACCCCAGTGGCTCTGCAGAACCCAAAACTGGCCATCTCTGAGCAGGCTTTTGCTGAGCAGTAAAGAGGAGGTGATGTACCAGTGGTATTATTTCTAGACAATTAATCCAGTAACTCAGCTAATATTCGGAGAATGCAGATTTGAATTCTTCTATTAGGGCAGATAGGCAGATTTGGAATTCAATAAGTCTCTGGAATTAAGAGTCCAATGATGATCATGAAACCACTGACAATTATCAGAAAAACCCCATCTGGTTTACTAATGTCTTTCAATGAAGGAAATCTGCCACCTTACCTGGTCTGGCCTACATGTGACTCCAGGCCCACCTCAATGTGGTTGACTCTCTGCCCTCTGATATGGTCTAGCAAGTCACTCAGTTTTTGTTTTAAATTCACTGGGACGTGGACACCAGTGGCTGGTCTGTATTTACTGCCCATTCCTAGTTGCCCTTGAAAAGGTGATGGTGAGCTGCCTTCTTGAACCACTGCAGTTCATTATTTTTATATTCATTCAAGGGATGTGGATGCTGTCCACACCAGCATTCATTACCTACTCCCAATTGCCTAGAGGTTAGTCTGGAATCACATGTAGGCCAGACTAGGTGAGAACAGCAGTTTCTTTCCTGAATGGACCTTAGTGAACCTGATGAGCTTTTCATGGAATCATAAAATTATACAGCATAGAAGAGGCCCTCCAGCCATTGAGTCTACACTGACAATGTGAGAAACACCTGACCTTCCACCTCATCCCACTTATTAGCGCTTGGCCCAGCATCTTGAATGTTATGAGGTGCTCATCCAGGTACTTTTTAAAGGATGTGAGGCAATTCACCACTACCACCTCCAAGGCAATGGATTCCAGACAGTCACCATGCTCTGGGTAAAAAGGTTTTGCCTCCCATGGTCTCTAAACCTCCAGCTCCTCAGCTTCAATCCATGTTCCCTCGACTGATTTGAATTCTTGGATAATTGGGGTTCTTTCTGGGGTAGGTGGGACCTCTACAAGCAGGATGATCTTCATCTGAACCAGAGGGTACCAATATCCTGGGGGGGTGGGGGAATTTGCTAAGGCTATTGGGGTGGGTTTAAACTAATCCAGCAGGGGGATGGGAACCAAAATTGTAGTTCGAGTATAGAAAAGGTTGAGAGTAGGGAGGTCCAAAATCAAGTTTCAGGGACGCAAGATGGCCCCGGCAAGCAAGAAATTGGTTTGAAGTGTGTCTACTTCAACGCCAGGAGCATCCGGAATAAGGTGGGTGAGCTTGCAGCATGGGTTGGTACCTGGGACTTCGATGTTGTGGCCATTTCAGGGACATGGATAGAGCAGGGACAGGAATGGTTGTTGCAGGTTCCAGGATTTAGATGTTTCAGTAAGAACAGAGAAGATGGTAAAAGAGGGGGAGGTGTGGCATTGTTGGTCAAGGACAGTATTGCAGTTGCAGAAAGGATGTTTGGGGACTTGTCAACTGAGGTAGTATGGGCTGAGGTTAGAAACAGGAAAGGAGAGGTCACCCTGTTGGGAGTTTTCTATAGGCCTCCGAATAGTCCCAGAGATGTAGAGGAAAGGATAGCAAAGATGATTCTCGATAGGAGAGAGACAGGGTAGTTGGCATGGGGGACTTCAACTATCCAAATATTGACTGGGATCACTACAGTACGAGTACTATAGATGGGTCAGTTTTTGTCCAGTGTGTGCAGGAGGGCTTCCTGACACAGTATGTAGACAGGCCAACAAGGGACAAAGCCACATTAGATTTGGTAATGGGTAATGAGACCGGCCAGGTGTTAGACTTGGAAGTAGGTGAGCACTTTGGTGATAGCGATCACAATTCCATTATGTTTACTTTAGTGATGGAAAGGGATAGGTGTATACCACTGGGAAAGAGTTACAGCTGGGGGAAAGGCAATTTTGATGCGATTAGGCAAGATTTAGGAAGCATAGGATGGGGAAGGAAACTGCAGGGGCTGGGCATATTAGAAATGTGGAGCTTATTCAAGGAAAAGCTCCTGTGTGTCCTTGATAAATATGTACCTGTCAGGCAGGGAGGAAGCTGTAGAACGCGGGAGCCATGGTTTACGAAGCAAGTGGAATCTCTGGTCAAGAGGAAGAAGATGGCTTATGTTAAGATGAGATGTAAAGGCTCAGTTAGGGCGCTTGAGGGTTACAAGGTAGCCAGGAAAGACCTAAAGAGAGAGCTCAGAAGAGCCAGGAGGAAACATGAGAAGTTGTTGGCGGATAGGATCAGGGTAAACCCTAAGGCTTTCTATAGGTATTTAAGGAATAAAAGAATGACGAGAGTAAGATTAGGGCTGAAAATGTGTTGCTGGAAAAGTGCAGCAGATCAGACAGCATCCAAGGAGCAGGAGAATCGACGTTTCGGGCGTGAGCCCTTCTTCAGGAATCAGATGCTCTGATCTCCAGCATCTGCAGTCCTCATTTTCTCCGAGAGTAAGGTTACGGCTAATCAAGGACAGTAGTGGGAAGTTGTGTGTGGAGTCAGAGGAGATAGGGGAAGCACTTAATGAATATTTTTCAACAGTATTCACTCTAGAAAACGACAATGTTGTCGAGGAGAATACTGAGATACAGGCTACTAGACAAGGTGGGATTGAGGTTCACAAGGAAGCGGTATTAGAAATCCTGCAGAGTGTGAAAATAGATAAGTCCCCTGGGCCGGATGGGATTTATCCTAGGATCCTCTGGGAAGCCAGGGAGGAGATTGCCGAGCCTTTGGCATTGATCTTTAAATCGTCATTGTCTACAGGAATAGTGCCAGAAGACTGGAGGATAGTAAATGTGGGTCCCCTGTTCAAGAAGGGGAGTAGAGACAACCCTGGTAATTATAGACCAGTGAGCCTTACTTCAGTTGTTGGTAAAGTGTTGGAAAAGGTTATAAGAAATAGGATTTATAATCATCTAGAAAATAATAATTTGATTAGGGATAGTCAGCATGGTTTTGTGAAGGGTAAGTTGTGCCTCACAAACCTTACTGAGTTCTTTGAGAAGGTGACCAAACAGGTAGATGAGAGTAAACCGGTTGATGTGGTGTATATTGATTTCAGCAAGGTGTTCAATAAGGTTCCCCACAGTAGGCTATTGTACAAAATGCAGAAGAATGGGATTGTGGGAGATATAGCAGTTTGGATCAGTAATTGGCTTGCTGAAAGAAGACAGAGGGTGGTAGTTGATGGGAAATGTTCATCCTGGAGTCCAGTTACCAGTGGTGTACCACAAGGGTCGGTTTTGGGTCCACTGCTGTTCGTCATTTTTATAAATGACCTGGATGTGGAAGCTTTGGAAAGGGTGCAGAGGAGATTTACTAGGATGTTGCCTGGTATGGAGGGAAGGTCTTACAAGAAAAGGCTGAGGGACTTGAGGCTGTTTTCATTGGAGAGAAGAAGGTTGAGAGGTGACTTAATAGAGACATATAAGATAATCAGAGGGTTAGATAGGGTGGACAGGGAGAGCCTTTTTCCAAGTATGGTGACGGCGAGCACGAGGGGGCATAGCTTGAAATTGAGGGGTGAAAGATATAGGACAGATGTCGGAGGTAGTTTCTTTACTCTGAGAGTAGTAAGGATATGGAATGCTTTGCCTGCAATGGTAGTAAATTCACCAACTCTAAGTACATTTAAGTCATCATTGGACAAGCATATGGATGTACATGGAATAGTGTAGGTTAGATGGGCTTCAGATTGGTATGACAGGTCGGCGCAACATCGAGGGCCAAAGGGCCTGTACTGTGCTGTAATGTTCTATGTTCCAACTAAGGGGAACAGCTGCATCCTTATCCATTCTGTCTATGCCCCTCAATCTTGTACATCTCAATCAGATAGCCCCTCAGTCTTCTCAACAAAAACAACACCAGCCTAACTAACCTTTCCTCATAACTTAAATTTTCCATCCCAGGCAGCATTGAGGTGAATCTCCTTTGCACCCCCTCCAATATAATCACATCCTTCTTGGAATGTGACGACTAGAACTTCACACAGTAGTCTAGCTGTGGTTTCACCAAAGTTCTAAAGAACTCCAACATGACTTCCCTGCTTTTGTAATCTATGCCTTGCTTGATAAAGGCAAGTATCCCATATACCTCTTACACCACCCTACTGGCATGCCCTTCTTTCTGCCTTTATAGATCTATGGACAAGCACGTCAAGGTCCCTTTGTTCCACAGAACTTCTAGTGTCATACCATTCATTATATACTTTCTTGTCAAAGTATTCCTTCCAAAGTGTACCATCTCACATTTTTCACAGTTAAATTCCATCGATTATTTTCCAACATTTCCATCTTAAAATCAGTTTTTTTCTGACAGTCAACATGGTTTCATGGCCATAACTCAACTTCTAATTTATTGAAATCAAATTTCACCATCTGCCATGGTGAGATTCAAACCCGGGTCCCCAGAACATCACCAGGGTCTCCGTAGCACCAGGACCTCCCCTATATGCTGGAGGATGACCCACAATGCCCTTAGGTAGCAAATTCCAGGATTTTGACCCAGCAGCAGAGAAGGAACAGTGACATATTTCCAAGTCAGGATGATGAATGGCTTGAAGGGGAACTTGCAGTTTGTGGTGTTTCCATGTATCTCTGGTCCTTGTTTTTCTAGATGGAAGTGGGCTTGAGTTTGAATGATACTGTCTAAGGACCTTTCGTGAATTTTTGCAGTGCATTTTGTAGATTGTACACTGTGCTGATACGGAGTGGAGAAGCCAATCAATCAAGCTGCTTTTTCCTGGATGGTCAAGTTTCTTGAGTGTTGTTGGAGCTGACCCCATTCAGGCAGCTGAGGAGTATTCCATCATTCTTCCATCATTACATCCCCACTTCTGACCTTATGATGGACAGAAAATCATTGATGAAACAGCTGAAGATGGTTGCGCCTAGGACATTATCCTGAGAAACTTCTGCAGTGATATGCAGGAGCTCAAATGCCTGACCCCTAAAACCACAGTCATCTTCCTGTGTGCCAGGAATGACTCCAACCAGTGGAGAGTTCACCACCACGACCTATCGATTCCAGTTTTGTGAGGGCTCCTTATGCCACACTTGGTCAAATGCAGCAGTGATGTCAATGGATGTGACTTTTACCTCACCACTGGGATTCAGCTCTTTTGACCATGTTTGAAGAAAATCTGTAATGAGGTCAGGAGCAAAGTATCCCTGGCGGAACCCAAACTGGGCATTACTCAGCAGGTTATTGTTGAGCAGGTGCTGCTATATAGCACTATTGATGACCACCTTCCATCACTTTAATGATGATCAGAAGTAGATTGATGGGGCGTAATTCCAGGGTTTGATTTGTTCTGCTCTCCGTGTAAGGCATACATGGGCAATATTCCACATTGTTGGGTGGAAATCAGTATTGTAGCTGTACTATTGTCGGAATGTTGTCAGAGCCCATAACCTTTGCAGTATCCGGTGTCTCCAAGGTTTCTTGATGTCACATGGAGTGAATTGAATTGGCTGAGGGCTGGTTATCTGTAGTGCTGGGAACTTCTAGATGAGGTGAAGACAAATCATCCACTTGGAACTTCTGCTTGAAAATTGTTGAAAATGCTTTAGCCTGATCTTTTGCACTGATTGTTGTTCTCGTCCATCATTGAGGATGGTGATGTTTGTGGAGCCTCATTCTCCAGTGGGGTGTTTCAATGTCCACCACATTTCACAACAGGACGTGGTAGGACTGCAGAGCTTAGATCCGATCCATTGGTTACAGGATCGCTTAGCTGTATTTATCACTTGCTGCATATCCAGTTTGACATGCAGCAGTCCTGTTTGGTGGCATCAATTTGACATCTAATTTTCAGGTATGCTTGGTGCTGTTCCTGGCGTGATCTCCATTGAACCAGAGTTGATCCCCTAGCTTGATGGTAATGGCTGAGTGGGGGATATGCCGGGCCATGAGGTTACAGATTGTGCTGGAGTACAATTCTGTTGCTGTTGATGGATGCTCAGTTTTGAGCTGGTAGATCTGTTTGAAGTCTGTCCCATCTAGCACAGTGATAGTGCCACACAACACAATGGAGGGAATTCTCAATGTGAAGGTGGGACTTCATCGCCATAAGGGCAGTACGGTGGTCAGCCCTTATTGTCATTGTCAGATGTATCTGCAGTTGACAGATTGGTAAGAATGAGGTCAGGTATGTTTTTCTCGCTTGTTGGTTCCCTTACCACCTGCTGCTGACCCAGCCTAGCAGCTATCTCCTTCAGGACCCAAACAACTTGATCAATAGTGTTACTGCCGAGTCACCCTTGGTGGGAGACATTGAAATCCCCCACCAGAGTACTTTTTGTGCCCTTGCCAGTGCTTCCTCCAAGTGTTTTTCAACATGGATGGGAGGTACCCGTGGATTCATCAGCCGAGGGAGGATAGTACGTGGTAGTCAGCAGAAGGTTTCCTTGTCCGTGTTTAACCTGGAACCATGAGACGACATGGGGACTGGAATCAATGTTGAGGACTCCCAGGGAAATTCCCTCCTGATGGTATGCCACTGTGCCGTCATCTCTGCTAGGTCTGTCCTGCTGATGGACTGCACGTATCCAGAAATGGTGATGGTGGTGTCTGGGACATTATCTGTAAGATATGATTCCGTGAGTATGATTATGTCAGGCTGTTGCTTGACTAGTCTAAGACAGCTCTCCCAATGTTGGCACTAGTTCTCAGATTTAGTGTGGAGGACTTTGCAGGATCGGCAGGGCTGTTTGTGCCATCGGGAATGTAGGACCAATTTGAAACTAGGAATTGAGAGGGCTAAAAGGGGTCATGAGATATCTTTAGCAAAAAAGATTAAGGAAAATCCCAAAGCTTATTATTTATATATAAGGAGCAAGAGGTAACTAGAAAAAGGGTTGGCCTACTCAAGGACAAAGGAGGAAAGTTATGCGTGGGGCCAGAGAAAATAGATGAGATTCTTAATGAGTACGTTGCATTGGTATTCACTGGTAAATAGGCATAAGGAGGGAGGAAGTGATGGGTATTCTAAAAGGCATTAAGGTGGACATGTTCACAGGTCCAGATGGGATCTATCCCAGGTTACTGAGGGAAGTGAGAGAGGAAATAGTAGAGCTTTAAAGGATATCTTGAAAGCATCCTTGAACACGGATGAGATCCCAGAGGACTTGAGAATTGCCAATGTTGTCCCCTTGTTTAAGAAGAGTAGCAGGGACAATCCAGGTAATTACATACCTGTGAGCCTGATGTTAGTGGTAGAGAAGCTGCTGAGGGGTAGGATCTATTCCCATTTGGAAGAAAATGGGCTTATCAGTGATAAGCAGCATGGTTTTATGCAGGAAAGATCACGTCTTACCATCTTAATAGAATTCTTTGAGGAAGTGACAAAGTTGATCGATGAGGGAAGGGCTGTAGATGTCATTTACATGGACTTCAGTCAGGTGTTTGATAAGGTTCCCCATGGTAGGCTGGTGGAAGAGGTGAAGTTACATGAGATTCAGGGTGTACTAGCGAGATAGATAGAGAACTGGCTGGGCAACAAGAGACAGAGAGTAGTAAAGGAAGGGAGTTTCTCAAAATGGAGAACTGTGATCAGTGGTGTTCCACAGGGATCTGTGATAAGACCAATGTTTTTTGTGATTACATAAGTGATTTGGAGATAGGTACAGATGGTCTGATTAGCAAGTTTGCAGATGACACTAAGATTGGTGGAGTAGCAGATAGTGAAGGGGACTGTCAGAGAATACAGAGGAATACAGGTAGACTGGAGAGTTGGGCAGAGAAATGACAGATGGGAGTTGAATCTGGGCAAATGCGAGATGATGTACTTTGGAAGATCCAATTCAAGAGCGAATATATTAAATATATAAGTCCTTGGGAAAAATGATGTACAGAGAATCTATGTGTTCAGGCCCCTTGTTCCCTGAAGGTGGCAATGCAGGTCAGTGGTGTGGTCAAGAAGGCATATGGCATGCTTTCCTTCATTGGATGGAGTATTGAGTACAAGAGATGGCATGTCATGTTACAGTTGTGTAAGACTTTGGTTCGGCCACATTTGGAATACTGCATACAGTTCTGGTTGCCACATTACCAAAAGGTGTGGATGCTTTGGAGAAGGTGCAGAGAAGGTTCACCAGGATGTTGCCTGGTATGGAGGGCACTAGCTGTGAAGACAGGTTGAGTAGATTAGGATTATTTTCATTAGAAAGATGGAGGTTGAGGGGGGACCTGATAGAGGTCTACAAAATCATGACAGGTGTAGACAGGGTGGATAGCAAGACACTTTTTCCCAGAATGGGGGACTCAGTTACTAGGGATAACAAGTTGAAGGTGAGAGGGGACAAGTTTAGGGGAGATATGCATGGAAAGTTCTTTACACAAAGGGTGGCAGGTGCCTGGAACGCATTGCTAGCAGAGGTGGTAGAGGCGGGAACGATAGTTCCATTTGAGATGTATCTAGATAGATGGAGAAGAAAGTGAGGACTGTAGATGCTAGAGGTCAGATTCGAGAGTGTGGTGCTGGAAAAGCACAGCAGGTCAGGCAGCATCTGAGGAGCAGGAGAATCGATGCTTCAGACAAAAGCCCTTCATCAGGAATGAGGCTTTCCTCATTACTGATGAAGGGCTTTTGCCAGATACCTGAATAAGTAGAGAGCAAGGAGATACAAACCCTTAGAAAATAGGCGACAGGTTTTGACAGAGGATCTGGATCAGCACAGTCTTGGAGGGCCAAAAGACCTGAACTTGTGCTGTAATTCTCTTTGTTCTTTGTTCTTTACCGGTGACTAGCTCAATGTCAGGTGATCTGTCCTGTTTAGAACATAGAACATAGAACAATACAGCACAGAACAGGCCCTTCGGCCCACGATGTTGTGCCGAACATTTGTCCTAGCTTAAGCACCCATCCATGTACCTATCCAATTGCCACTTAAAGGTCACCAAAGATTCTGACTCTACCGCTCCCACAGGCAGCACATTCCATGCCCCCACCACTCTCTGGGTAAAGAACCTCCCCCTGACATCTCCCCTATACCTTCCACCCTTCACCTTAAATTTATGTCCCCTTGTAACATTCTGTTGTATCCGGGGAAAAAGTTTCTGACTGTCTACTCTATCTATTCCTCTGATCATCTTATAAACCTCTATCAAGTCACCCCTCATCCTTCGCTGTTCCAATGAGAAAAGGCCTTGCACTCTCAACCTATCCTCGTACGACCTATTCTCCATTCCAGGCAACATCCTGGTAAATCTTCTTTGCACCCTCTCCAAAGCTTCCACATCTTTCCTGAAGTGAGGCAACCAGAACTGCACACAGTACTCCAAATGTGGCCTAACCAAAGTCCTGTACAGTTGCAACATCACTTCACGACTCTTGAATTCAATCTCTCTTCTAATGAACGCTAATACACCATAGGCCTTCTTACAAGCTCTATCCACCTGAGTGGCAACTTTCAAAGATCTATGAACATAGACCCCAAGATCCGTCTGTTCCTCCACCTCACTCAGAACCCTACCGTTAACCCTGTATTCTGCATTCTTATTTGTCTTTCCAAAATGGACAACCTCACACTTGGCAGGGTTGAACTCCATCTGCCACTCCTCATTTCTTTTAATTTCTTCATTGTATCAATCACTACAAAGTCTCAACAAATGAATGAAACTGAATCATAAGGCCATAAGACCATTAGATTTAGGAGCAGAATTGGGCCATTCAACCCATTGAGTTTGCTCTGATATTCGATTATGACTGATATATTTCTCAAGTACATTCTCCTGCCTTCTACCTGTAAATCTTGATCATCTCACTAACCATCCCTCTGTGGCAATGAGTTCCACAGATTAACCATTCTGGCTGAAGAAATTCCTCCTCATCTCAGTTCTAAAAGGCCATCTCTTCACCCTAAGACGTTACCCTGAAGTCTTCGTCTTTCTGACTAGTGGAAACACCTTCTCCATGTCGTGTCTATGCAGGCCTCTCAGTATTCTCCAAGTTGCAGTCAGATTTTGTCCTCATCCTTCTAAGCATTGAATACAGATCAGAGTCCTCAGCCACTCCTCATATGACAAGAATCACCCCAGGATCATTCAAGTAAATTCAGCACATAGAACATAGACTATAGAATACTACAGCATAGTACAGGCCCTTCAGCCCTCGATGTTGTGCCAACCTTTTATCTATGCTAAGATCAAACATACATAGAGCACAGAACATAGAACAATACAGCACAGAATAAGCCCTTCAGCCCTCGATGTTGCACCGACCTGTGAGCTAATACTAAGCCCAACACTACCCAATCTGCATCCATGTGCTTATCCAAAGATTGGTTAAATGTCCCTATTGTGGCTGAGCTAACTACATTGGCAGGCAGGGCATTCCACGCCCTTACCACTCTCTGCGTAAAGAACCTGCCTCTGACATCTGTCTCAAACCTATCACCCCTCAATTTGTAGCTGTGCCCCCTCATACAAGCTGACGTCATCATCTCAGGAAAAAGACTTTTACTGTCTACCCTATCTAAGCCTCTGATCGTCCTGTATATCTCTGTCAAATCCCTTCTTAGTCTTCTTCTTTCCAATGAGAACAGACCCAAGTCTCTCAGCCTTTCCTCATAAGACCTTCCCTCCAGACCAGGCAACATCCTGGTAAATCTCCTCTGCACCTTTTCCAATGTTTCCACATCCTTCCTGTAATGGGCCGACCAGAACTATACACAATATTCCAAGTGCGGCCGCACTAGCGTTTTGTATAGTTGCAGCATGACATCACAGCTCAGGAACTCAATCCCTCTACCAATAAAGCCTAACACACTGTATACCTTCTTAACAGCACTATCAACCTGGGCGGCAGCTTTCAGGGATCTATTCACATGGACTCCAAGATCCCTTTGCACATCCACACTACCAAGAATCTTTCCATTAACTCAGTACTCTGCCTTCCTGTTATTCTTCCCAAAGTGAATTACCTCTCAGTTATCTGCATTGAACTCCATTTGCCACCTCAATTCTGCAGTTTATCCAAGTACCCCTGCAACCTGCAACCTGCAACATTCTTCCACACTGTCCACTACTCCACCAACATTAGTGTCATCTGCAAATTTACTAACCTGTCCACCTATGTCTGCGTCCAAGTCAATTATAAAAATGACAAACAGCAAAGGTCCCAAAACAGATCCTGGTAGCACACCACTAGCAACCAGGCTGAATATTTTCCATCAACCACCACTCACTGACTTCTTACAGAAAGCCAGTTTATAATCCAAACTGCTCGAACAAAGAACAAAGAAAACTTACAGCCCAGGAACAGGCCCTTCAGCCCTCCAAGCCAGAGCTGATCCAAATCCATTGTCTAAACCTGTCGCCCATTTCCTAAGTATCTGTATCCCTCTGCTCCCCACCTACTCACGCATCTGTCCAGACGCATCTTAAATGAATCTACCGTGCCTGCCTCTACTACCTCTGCTGGCACCACGTTCCAGACACCCACCACCCTCTGTGTGAAGTACTTACCGTGTGCATCCCCCACAAACTTTCCACCTCTTGTGGGCGGCACGGTGGCACAGTGGTTAGCACTGCTGCCTCACAGCGCCTGAGACCCGGGTTCAATTCCCGCCTCAGGCGACTGACTGTGTGGAGTTTGCACTTTCTCCCTGTGTCTGCGTGGGTTTCCTCCGGGTGCTTCCTCCCACAGTCCAAAGATGTGCAGCTCAGGTGAATTGGCCATGAAAACTTGCCCGTAGTGTTAGGTAAGGGGCAGGGGTGAGTTGCGCTTCGGCGGGTCGGTGTGGACTTGTTGGGCCGAAGGGCCTGTTTCCACGCTGTAATGTAATCTAAAAATGTAATGTAATCTAAAATCTCTTACCTTGAAAGCGTGACCTCTCGTTACTGAATCCTTCACACTGGGAAAAAGCTTATCTCCATCTACCCTGTCTATACCCTTCATGATTTTGTAAACCTCAAACAGGTCCCCCCTCAATCTCCTTTTTCCTAACGAAAACAAACCGAACCTACTCAAACTCTCTTCATAGCTAGCACCTTCCATACCAGGCAACATCCTCATAAATCTTCTCTGCACCTTCTCCAAAGTGTCCACATCCTTTTGGTAATGTGGTGACCAGAACTGTACACAGTATTCTAAATGTGGCCGAATCAATGTCATGTACAATTTTAACATGACCTGCCAGCTCTTATACTCAATACCCTATCTGATGAAGGCAAGCATACCATATGCCTTCTTGACCACTCCATCCACCAGTGCGGCAACCTTCAGGGTACAATGGACCTGCACTCCCAGATCTCTCTGCCCATCAACTTTTCCCAAGGCTCTTCCATTCATTGTAAAATTCGTTCTAGAATTAGACTTCACAAAATGCATCACCTCACATTTGTCTGGATTGAACTCCATCTGCCACTTCTCCGTCCATCTGTCCAGTCTATCTATATCCTCCTGTATTCTTTGACAGTCCCCTCTGCTTTCTGCTACTCCACCAATCTGCGTGTCATCTGTAAACTTGCTGATCATACCAACAGTGCCCTCTTCCAGATCATTTGTGTATATCACAAACAACAGTGGCCCCAACACTGATCCCTGTGGAACACCACCGGTCACCTTTCTCCAATTCGAGAAACTTCCTTCAACTACTACTCTCTGTCTCCTGTTGCTCAACCAGTTCTTTATCCACTCTGCACACCATGTGACTTCACTTTCTCTATTAGTTTACGATGGGGAACCTTATCAAACGCCTTACTAAAGTCCATGTATATGACGTGTACAGCCCTTCCTTCATCTATCAACTTGGTCACTTCCTCAAAGAACTCTATTAAGTCGGTAAGGCACAATCTCCCCCACACAAAACCATGTTGCCTATCACTGATAAGCCCATTCTTTTCTAAATATAAATAGATCCTATCCCACAGTACGATCTCCAGCAACTTTCCCATCACTGACGTCAGGCTCACTGGTCTGTAGTTACCCAGAATATTCCTAATACCGTTATTGTACAGGGGGACAACATGAGCAACCCTCCAGATTACAGTGGTGCTGGAAAAGCACAGCAGGTCAGGCAGCATCCGAGGAGCAGGAAAATCGACATTTCGGGCAAAAGCCCTTCATCAGGAATGAGGCTGGGAGCCTCTGGGGTGGAGAGATAAATGAGAGGGATGTGGGGCTGGGGAGAAGGTAGCTAACAGTGCAGTAAGTGGGGATGAAGGTGATAGATCGGAGAGGAGGGTGGAGCGGATAAGTGGAAAGGAAAATTGGCAGGTAGGACAGGTCATGAGAATGGTGCCCAGGGGAACAAAAAGCAAAGAATATTTCAGCACAGGAACAGGCCCTTCCGCGCTCCAGGCCTGCACCAATCCAGATCCTCGACCTAAACCTGTCGCCTATTTTTTAAGGATCTGTATCCCTCTGCTCCCTGCTCATACATGTATTTGTCTAGATACATTTTAAATGACGCTATTATGCCCACCTCTACCACCTCCGCTGGCAATGCGTTCCAGACACCTACCACCCTCTACATAAAGAACTTTCCACTCATAACTCCATAAACTTTTCCCCTCTCACCTTCAACTCGTGACCCAAAGTAATTGAGTTTCCCAAATCTGGGAAAAAACTTCTTGCTATCCACTTTGTCTATACTTCTCATGACTTTGTAGACCTCAATCAGGTCCCCCCTCAACCTCTGTCTTTCTAATGAAAATAATCCTAATCTACTCAACCTCCCTCCATAGCTGTGCCCTAGTGAACATCCTGGTGAACCTCCTCTGCACCCTCTCCAAAGCATTGGATTACCCTCACTCTGGCCATCCTCTTGTTCCTCATATAAGTATAAAGTTCCTTGGGATTTTCCTTAATGCTGCTAACCTAGGCGTTTTCATGCCCCGTTCTAGCTCTCCTCAGTCCATTCTTCAGTTCCTTCCTGGCTAACCTGTTACTTTCTTGAGCCCTATCTGATGCTTGCATCCTCAAACTTAAGTAAACTTCCTTCTTCCTCTTGGCTAGATGTTCCACATCTATTGTCATCCAAGGTTCCTTCACCCTGCCGTCCCGCCTTGCCTCAGTGGGACAAACCTATTCAGCACTATCGGCAAGTGAGCCCTAAAGAACCTCCACATTTCTATCATGCAATTCCCTGCGAATATCTGCTCCCAATTTATGCTGCACAGTTCCTGCCTAATAGCCATGTAATTCCCCTCCCCCAATTAAATACTTTCCCATGGTGTCTGCTTTGATGTCTCACCATGACTAAGTAAAGGTCAGGGAATTGTGATCACTATCATTGAACTGCTGTCCCACCAAGAGATGTGACACCTGACCTGGTTCATTGTCAAGTACCAAATCCAATATGGCCTCCCCTTTAGTCGGCCTATCTACATATTGAATCAGGAATCCTTCCTGGACACATGACAAAATCTGCTCCATCCAAGCTATTTGTACTGAGGAGATACCAATAAATTTTAGGGAAGTTGAAGTCACCCATGACAACAACCCTGTTACTTTGGCACCTTTCCAAAATCTGTCTCCCAAATTGCTCCTCTGTGCAATTGGGGGGTCTATAGAAAACTCCCAATAAAGTGACTGTTCCTTTCCTGTTTCTGACTTCCACCCATACTGACTCAGTAGACAAACCCTCCTTGATGACTTCTCTTTCTACAGCTATGATACTATCCCTGATTAGCAATGCTACTCCCTGACCTCTTTTACCTCCTTCTTTATTCCTTTTGAAGCATCTAAACCCCGAACTTCCAACAACCATTCCTGCTCCTGTGATATCCATGTCTTCGTAATGGCCACAACATCGTACCTCCGAGTACTGATCCATGCTCTAAGTTCATCGCCCTTATCCCTGACACTTCTTGCATTAAAATAGACATACTTCAACCCATCACATTGACTGCAACTTTGCTCTATCAACTGTCTATCCTTCCACACAGACTCTCTGCACGCTGTATCTGTCGGTTCACCAGCTACCCCATTGTCTGATCTGTAGCTCCGGTTTCCATCCCCCTGCGAAACTAGTTTAAGCCCTCCCAAAGAGCTCTAGGAAACCACCTGCCCAGGATATTGTACCCTTCCAGTTCAGATGCAACCCGTCTTCCTTGTACAGATCCCACCTTCCCCAGAAGATATCCCAATGATTCACATATTTGAAGCCCTCCCTCCTGCACCAGCTCTGCATCCACATGTTCAGCTACACTCGCTCTATGTTCCTAGCCTAACTAGTCCATGGCATTGGTAGGAATCCTGAGATTACTACTCTGCTCATCCTACCTTTAAGCTTCCAACCTAACTCCCTACATGCATGTTTCAGGTCCTGAATCCCTTTCCTAGCTGTGTCATCGGTACCAATGTGTATCATGACTTCTGGCTGTTCTCCCTCCCCCTTAAGAATTTGTAGGCACGATCTGAGACATCCCTGCCCAGGCACCCGGGAGGCAACACACCATATAGGAGTCTCGCTCACGACCACAGAATCTCCTGTCTGTTCCTCTCACAACTGAATCTCCTATCACTGTTGCTCTCCTATTCTCACCCATTCCCTTCTGAGTTCAGAGCCAGGCTCAGTGTCAGAAACCTGACCACTGTGGCTTTCTCTGGTGGGTCGCTGACCCCCACAGTGTCCAAAGGGATACACTTATTATTGATGGGAATGGGCAGAGAGGATCCTTGCACTGTCTGCCTATTCCCTTTCCCTCTCCTGACAGTTACCCAGCTACCCTTATCCTGTAACTTAGGTGTGACTACATCCCCATAACTCCTCTCTATCACCCCTTCAGCCTCCCAAATGATACGAAGTTCATCCAGCTCCAGTTCCTATTCCCTTATGCGGTCTATGAGGAGCTGAGGTTGAGTGCACTTCTTGCAGGTGACGTCAGCAAAGACACTAGTGGTGACCCTTACCTCCTGCATCCTGCAAGAGGAATATGCAACTGCCCTAGCCTCCATCCCCTCTGTTTTAAATTGCCAAAAGAGATTTTAAAAATCCCTCCCTTACCAACCCTCCTCACAGAGTCTTTTATTTTGGTTAGAGGAGGAAGGCAGGTATCTAATGACATCCTTCATTAGATACAGGGCCCAAAAATGCTCGCAATATTCCAAAGGTGGTCTGACCAGAGCCTTACAAATCCTCAGCAGTACACCTCTGCTCTTGTTTTCTTTGCCCACTCACTTATTCTGTCCAAATCTGTCTTCAGCCTCTGCGCTTCCTCAACACTCCCTGTCCCTCCACCTATCTTTGTGTCATCTGCAAACCTAGCAACAATGCCATAAGTTCCTTCATCCAGATCATCCAGGATAGACAAACTACACACCTATCAATCCCTCATTACTTACATCTGGGGATAAGTGCAAAAATTGGGAGAGCTGCCTCAGCCAAGCCACACACCATCCTGACTTGGAAATATATCACCATTCCTTCACTATTGCTGGGGTGTCAAAATTCTGGAATTCCTTCCTTAAGAATATTGTGGGTTCATGTACAGTACATAGACAGTAGTATTTCAAAAAGACAGCTCTCTACCATCTTCTCAATGACAACCAGAAGTGGGCAATAAATGCTAGCCGATCCAGCGACATAAGTGAATTGATGAAAAGGTATTGCTTGATAGCACTGTTGACAATACCTGCCATCACTTCACTGATTATCAAGAGTACACTGAGGGAGCATTAATTGGCTGGGTAAGATTTGACCTATTTTTGATGTACAGGACATAACTAGGCACAATGTTGAGACTGTATTGAAACTGTTTGGCTGTGTGTTTAGCAAGGTTTGGAGCAATGTACTATCACTGGAATATTGTCAAGGCCCTACTCTTTGCAGTATCCAGTGCCTTCAACTGCTTCTTGGAATCTCTACTCTGATCAGGCCCCTTATAATTTTGAAAACCTCTATCCAATCTTCTCACATCCTTCGCCCTTCCAAGGAATATAGTTTTAACCTCTCCACCTATCCTCATAACTGAAGTTTCTCATCTCTGGAACCATTCCTGTAAGTCTCTTCTGCATATCAATAGCAAGTATTGGGGCAGCACAGTGTCTCAGTGGTTAGCACTGCTACCTTGCAGCACCAAGGTCCTAGGCTCGATCCCAGCCTCAGGTGACTGTCTGTGTGGAGTTTGCACATTCTCCCCGTGTCTGTGTGGGTTTCCTCCGAGTGCTCTGGTTTCCTCCCACAGTCACAAAGATGTGCAGGTCAGGTGAATTGGCTATGTTAAATTGCCCGTAGTGTTAGGTTCATTAATCAGAAGGAGATGGGTCTGGGTGGGTTACTCTTCGGAGGGTCGGTGTGGACCTGTTGGGCCGAAGGGCCTGTTTCCACACTTTAGGGAATCTAATCTAGCTAAGTAACATTTGTGCAACACAAGTGCTTGGAAATGACCATCTCTACTGAGAGAATCTAATCATTTCCTTTTGATATTCAGTGATATTAACATTGCTGACTCCCCTACAATCAACAACCTTAGGAATTATCATTGACCAGAAAATGAACTGAATCAGCCATTAATTACTTGGCTGCAAGGGCAAGTCAGATAATAGAAATCATGCAGTGAGAAATTTGCCTTCTGACTCCCCTGAGATAATCCACTACGGGAAACGCAAGTCAGGAGTGTAATGGGAGACTCCCTACTTGCTTGGATGAGTGAAGATCCAACAACATTCAAGAAGCTTGACACCATCTTTAATAAAGCAGCCCTCTTGATTAGCACCACTTTCAGAAACATCCATTCCTTCTACCACTGCAGCAGAATGTATTATCTACAAGATGCACTGTAGAAATTTGCCAATGCACCTTGATTTTTCCAGAGAAATTCTGTCTTCTGGCTGTTCTTAATTCACCCAGATTTTTTCCATGTGACTGTCAATATTATCCCAAATAATTGTTTCAAGAAATTTCCACACTCATGAAGTTAAACTGACTTGTCTTTAATTGGTAGGCTTATTCTTAAATCTTTTTAAAATAAGGTTATGACATTTCTCGTCATCTTGGCACTGTCCCTGAATCTAGAGAAAATTGAAAGATTATTGCCAGTACTTCTGCAGTTTTCACTGTCATCTCCTTCATTATCCTTATTGCATCTCACCTGGCCTCAGCGCACCCCAACCTCTGGTTGATCCTTCTCCCTTAGAAGGATGTCATAAGCTGCTCGATGACATCCTTCATGTCTCAAAATTTCTCAACTTGAGAACAGAAACCTTACCATCCAAAGAGACACAGCAATTTGCCCACATAATGCAATGTGTATTTAACTATTTGCAAATAGTCATTTTGTTGGACATGGCTTAATTATCGTTAAGAAAGGCCACATTTTGTCAAAGTTTTTCACTTTGCACTCATCAGAGCAATTCACATGAATACCAATTCAAGGGGAAAACCTGCATTTATATTGTATGAGAGGACAGTGCCGATTGGTTAGTAAGTGATCTCTGATTGGGAGACAAATTGCAATATAGAATGTACCCGTTAATGATGTTTGACTGTTAATAGTCAGGCAGTTTTAAATTTTTAAACATGGATGATTGATTCTGATTGGTCAAAGCATTGCCCTGAGCTTTGATAAAATGTGTCTTTTTCTCATTAAACGTAAATTAATTATTTAGCCAGTGTTGTGGCTAAATGTAGGATGAATTGTATAAGATGCAAACTGAACCAATAATTTGTTCCAGAGTGATGCTGGAAAAGCATAGCAGGCCAGGCAGCTTCCGGGCTCCTCGGATGCTACCTGGCCTGCCGTGCTTTCCCAGCATCACTCTGATCTAAACTCTGGTTTCCAGCATCTGCAGTCCTCACTTTTGCCTAATAATTTGTTCCAACAGATTCGAGCTGGCTTAGTCTCTTTGAGTCAAAGAACTCTTGGCCCTTGCACAATTGTACAAGGAGCACTGGAAAATATTCTGAACAAAACACCTGAAGAGTTTTATGATGGAACCATCAGCTTCCTGAAGGTAATGATGTGCTAATTGTCAATCCCAAAGTTTGAGTGGCCTCTGACCTGCACAGAAGTTGGGCAGCGAGACCATTGAGTCAGTGCTGGCTCCCTGTCAAGCAATCGAGTCAGTGTATGTCTTTCACTGTACCCCAACCAGGAAGGTTTCTTCCCTCAGGTGATGAGCCAATCTTCATTCATAACTCTTTTTTATCTATTTATTTGTGGGATTTGGGCATCACAGGCTGGTCAGTATTTATTGCCCATCCCTACTTGCCCATGTGAAGGTGAGTTACCTTCTTGAACTGCTGCAGTCCACTTGATGTGGGTTGATTCACAATGCCCTTAGGAAAAGAATTCCAGAATTTTGACCCAGTAACAGTGAAGAAATGGTAATACATTTCCAAGTCAGGATGGTGAGTAGTTTCAAGGGGAACTTGGAGGTGGTGGTGTTTCCATGTATCTGCTGACCTTGTCCTTCTAGATGGAAGTGGTCATGGGTTTGGAAGGTGCTGTCTGAGGATCTTTGGTGAGTATCTGCATTGCATCTTGTAGATACACACACTGCTGCTACTGAGCGTTGGTGGTGAAGGAAGTGGATGCTTGTGAATGTGGTGCCAATCAAGCAGGCTGCCTTGTCCTGGATGGTATCAAGCTTATTGAATGTTGTTAGGCTGCATTCATCCAGTCAAATGGGGAGTATTCTATCACACTCCTGACTTGTGCCTTGTAGATTGTGGACAGGGTTTCAGGAGTCAGGAGGTGAGTTACTCACTGCAGTATTCCAACCCTCTGACCTGTTGTTTTTATGTGGGGAGTCCAGTTGAGTTTCTGATCAATGATAACCCCCCCCCAAGATATTGATAGTGGGGGATTCAGGATTGGTAACACCATTGAATGTCAAGAGGCAGTGGTTAGAGTGTCTCTTATTGGTGATGGTTATAGCCTGACATTTGTGTGGCACAAATGTCACTTGTCACTTGTCAGACCAAGCCTGGATATTGTCTCAATCTTGTTGTATTTAAATATGCACTGCTTCAGTGTCTGAGGAGTTGCGAATGGTGCTGAACATTGTGCAATCATTGGCAAATATCCCCACTTCTGACCTTATAATGGTGGCAAAGGCATTGATGAAGCAGCTGAAGTTGGTTGGGCCGAAGACACTACCCTGAGGGACTCCTGCAGAGATGTCCTGGAGCTGAGATGACTAACCTCCAGCAACCATAATCATTTTCCTATGTGTCAAGTATGACTCCAACGACTAGAGAGTTTGCCCCTGATAACCATTGATTCCAGTTTTGCTTGGGCTCCTTGATGCCATACCCAATTCAATGCAGCCTTGATGTCAAAGGCTGTCACTCTCACCTCCCCATGTTTGAACCAAAGCTGTAATGAGATCAGGAACTGAGTGACCCTGGGGGAACCCAAACTGGGCATAACTGAGCAGGTTATTGCTGAGCAGCTGCTGCTTGATAGCACTGTTGACGACACCTTCCATCACCTTACTGATGGTCGAGAGTGGACTGATGGGGCAGTAATTGGCTGGGTTGGATTTGCCCTGCTTTTTGTGTCCAGAACATACCTGCAAAATTTTCCACATTGTCAGGTAGATGCTAGTTTTGGAACTGCACTGGAACAGCTCGGCTAGGGGAGCGGCAAGTTCTGCAGCACGATTCTTCAGGTACTATTGCCAGAATGTTGTCAGGGCCCATAACCTTTGCAGTATCCAGTGTCTCCAACAATCTAGTGAATTGGCTGAAGACTAGTATCTATAACGCTGGGGACCACTGGAGGAGGCAGACATGGATTATCCACTCAGCATTTCTGGCTAAAAGTTTCTGGCATAAAATGTTTTTTTTCAGATACCGAGATCACTAACAACCAATTTATATCAGTGTTTTTTAAAGATCTAACAACAGGTTTCTTAATAAAAGCAATTATTACTCCTTCAACATAAGCCTTATTCATAAAGATGCAATCATTAGTTCACACACATAGTCAGTAAAGTAACAGTATAAATGTTTATCTTTCTAAATAACCCAAAACACACACAATATTGTTCAATGTTTTAAGGCCAGAATAGATAGAGTTTCAGTCTCTCAAGGAATTGAGGGATGTGGGGAATGGGCAAGAGGGTGGATCTGAAGCTAAAGATTAGCCACAATCATGTTGAATGGTGGAGCAGACTGCTCCTATTCCTTATTTTCTTCATCCTGTTCCTGTGTAACAGATTCAAGGAGTATAATGGCCTCCTCCTGTTCCTGTTTAATAGGCTCAAAGTGCTGCAAGGCTTCTTCCTATTCCAAAGCTTGAAGTTGTTCAAGCAGTCCTCTGAGGTGGCATTGTCAAGATTAAAAATCACATAACACCAGGTTACAGTCCAACAGGTTTATTTGGATGAACTAGCTTTCAAAAAGTTGTTTCTTCATCAGATGTTGTTGGACTATAACCTGGTGCTGTGTGACTTTTAACTTTGTCCATCCCAGTCCAACACCGGTTCCTCAAAAACATTGTTAAAGGAAGCTACACAATTAAGAACACATCTGCCAATGTTCCGTCAATCTTGAAAAGTAGTTGTAGCACTGATTTTAGACAAAACTGCACAACACAGAATTGGGAAAGACTGCTCCTTGTAACAAAGCCTGATATTTCTTTAGCCCCAGGTGTTAAAGGAATTGTCAATATCCCCTTAATAAATCTATTTTGTTAATAAATATGGACTGCCAACCTCTAAATGTAGCCTTCCAAGCGAGGAATTGAGTAGGGATCTGCCTTTCTTACTAAAGTGGATCTCTCTGTGGTTATTGCAGAATCTGATCGAACTATCAGATTTCGGTTCTAAGACTACAAGAAAGCTCCAGTTTCTATGACTGGATTCAATTAGGCAGTTTTCCAACATTTATTGGATGTTTGATTTCACCTGCTCTTTTTGACAAACAGAATCTTTGAATTGCAGGATAACTAGGAGTACACACACCCATCATTTTAGCATTGTGCCAGGGATTTGTAAGATTTACCCGCATGCAATTTACCATCTTTCAACTGTTTTCAATTCTCTTTATTATCAGACAATGGTGCAGTCAAAACACATCAGAGCATGGGAACCAATTAACAACTGAAATGTAGATCTTGAAAACGTATATTTCAAAACATTTCCCACACTACAATTCCTAAAAGTCTGAACTGTCACTGGCATTGCATTGTCTGGGGCTTCTGTCAGTAAAAGGAGAGGGAGCTTGAAGGGATTTCATGAGTAAGGCAGAAGGAGGGCAATCTAAGAGTGAAGGGCTTCAAGGGAGGCAATCCAGGAGTGAGGAAGGAGAAGGTTAGTCCAGGATTGAGCAGTGGATGGGGGTCAGTCCAGGAGTGAGGGAGCTCCAGGGAGATAATCCAGGAGTGAGAGCGTTTCTGGGGATTTTAACAGGTGAGGGTATAGAGTGAATCATTGCAGGACTGTAGAGTAATAATGAAACAAACCATAAAATGAGTCAAGTGCCTTTTAGGTCAAAGGTCTGGGCTGAGTGTTTCTCAGTATTGGTGAAAAATGGATGCAAGTGCATTTATTTCAAGAAAGCGCAGATTATTCATAGGAGTAATTAGGAATGATTATTGAAGCTGAAATGAAGGCCAAGCTAATTTTGACTTTTCTTTCCTCAGTCCAACGCTGACCTGTGTTTTGATGCTCTCTCAATGGTTCCTGGCTTACAGCCAATCAGACCATGCGGAGCCATGTACTTGATGGTGAGTTGTGTCAAGCTACAAAAAGACAAAAGCTTCAAAATCTCAAAGACCTGACTGATGTAATCCCTTTGTTCCAGGTTGGAATTGATATGGATGATTTTCCAGAATTTGAGAGTGACATTGACTTTACTGAAAAGTTGATCGCGGAACAGTCAGTTTTCTGCCTTCCTGCAACGGTAACTTCATTTCATAAACGTAACCTAGAGCTTTGTTTTAAAACTAATTCTGCAGTGAGGCTGGAGGAAATATTTAAGCCTAGAATCCCACTGTTCTTCAATGATGACCTTTCTTTGTGGGGTTGTGACTACCTATGACAACAGAAAAGATGCCGATGCTTTTCCTGCTGGCTTCTCACTCCCCGCAGGGCCATCAGCAGAAGGCAGTCCCCAACTAAAGTAAAAACAAGGTCGCTGTAGATGGTGCAAATCAGTAATAAAAAACATAATGTGCTGGAAAAACTGAGCAAGTCTAGCAGTGTCTGTGTAGGGAGAAATAAAATCAACATTTCAAGCTAATGTCCCATCCTGAAGAGGTCGCACCTGATTGGAAACTTGGTTTCTGTTCCCATAGATGTTATAGAGACTGAGGGGCATGGATAAGGTAAATAGTCAAGGTGTTTTCCCCCAGGATAGGAGAGTCCAAAACTACAGGTCTTAGGTTTAGGGCCAGAGGGAGAAAGATTTAAAAAGGACCTAAGGGGCAACTTTTTCACACAAAGGGTGGTGTATGTATGGAGTGAGCTGCCAGAGAAAGTGGTGGTGGCTGGTACAACTACAGCATTTAAAAGGCATCTGAATGAGTATATGAATAGGAAGGGTTTAGTTGGATATGGGCCAAATGCTGGCAAATGGGACTAGATTAATTTAGGATATCTGGTCAGGATGGACCAGTTGGACCAATGGGTCTATTTTCAAGCTGTATGACTCTATGTTGCCAGACATGCTGAGATCCAGCACATTTTGCTTTTATTTTAGTTCTCAGCTGTTGTGAGCTACAGTGAGACCTGCCAAGGACAGATTTATTAAAAATGCTAAGGTCATACATGTACCCAGCATCTCAACACGGAGTGGAGGCAGAACATTACCCTTCCCCATACTATGGAAAAATTACTCAGCTGTTAAAGTGAAACTACTACAAAAGAGAAGAATGGGGAATCTCACAGAGGAGACAAGGTAGTCTTAATGTCAAAGAGAATATATATATGTAAAACTTATAGATTTAAAACAGAGATACATAAGGTTCTTGATTGTCAAGGAAATCAAATGTTATGGGAAGAAAGCAGGAGAATGGGGTTGAAAAACCCTATTAGCAATGTTTGAATGGCAGAACAGATTCAATGCGCTGAACGGCCTAGTTTCTGCTCCTATGTCTTATGATCATTTAAGGAAATCGACAGGATAGAATTAACAAATAGAGGATAATTTACAACTGTAGGAGGATTGTAGACCTGCAGGTAGAATAAATCCAGCATTCCCTCTCTGACAAAAGAGATACAGAAGCAAGATGAAGCTCCCACACCTTTCACCCTGATTATACCCTTCCACTGTCTTCAATCAGCAAAAGATGAAACATTTGAAAAAACAGTGCAACAGATTCAAGAGCAACTTCTTCCCCACTGATATCACACTTATGAACCGTCCTCTCATGTATTAGAGTTGATCTTTCTTTGCGCCTACTTTGTAGCTGTAACACTCTATTCTACATTCAGGTCTGTTACCTTGATATATGTATGTAATGTACAATTTGTCTGATTAGCACACAAAACAATACTTCTCACTGTATATTGGTACAAGTGACAATAATAAATCAAATCAAAATCAAAAAGAAACATGAAAATTTAGGGTGTAGGTTTGCTCACTGAGCTGTCGGTTTGATGTCCAGATGTTTCATTACCTGGCTAGGTAACATCATCAGTGGCTACCTCCAAGTGAAGTGAAGCTGTTGTCTCCTGCTTTCTATTTATATCTTTCTTCTGGATAGGGTTCCTGGGTTTTGTGGTGATGTCATTTCCTGTTCGTTTTCTGAGAGGTTGATAGATGGTATCTAGATCTATGTGTTTTTTTATGGCGTTGTGGTTGGAGTGCCAGGCATCTAGGAATTCTCTGGTACGTCTTTGTTTACCCTGTCCCAGGATAGATGTGTTGTCCCAGTCAAAATGGTGTTTTTTTTTTCTTCTGTGTGTCAGGCTATGAGGGAGAGAGGGTCGTGTCTTTTTGTGGCTAGCTGGTGTTCGTGTATCCTGGTGGCTAACTTTCTTCCTGTTTGTAATAGTGTTCTGATACTATCAGGATTCAGAGCAGAAGTGGTAATGCAAAGACTAGAACAAACAGCCCTACCAACCATCAAACCAAAAATCTGGGTCCGCTACGTAGATGACACCTTTGTCATCACAAAACGAAACAAGATAGAAGAGACATTCAACATCATCAACAACACCCTCACAGGCATAAAGTTCACCAAGGAGGAAGAAACCGACAATAAACTCGCATTCCTAGATGTCACAGTCGAAAGAAAGGACAACGGAGAACTACAAACCTGCGTATACAGAAAACCGACAAACATTGACCAAATACTTAACTACACCAGTAACCATCCCAACACACACAAACGAAGCTATGTCAGAACACTATTCCAACGAGCCACCACACACTGCAGCACAGACAAACTTCGGAAAACACAGGAGAACCATCTATACAATGTATTCAAGAAGAACAGATACTCAAAAAAATACAGTCCGCAGATTCCTCAAGAACAAACCACGACAAGCAGACCAAACACAGCCAAAGACCCTAACCACCTTACTATACATCAAAGAAGTTTCAGAAATGACAGCCAGACTACTAAGACCCCTCAGAATCCTAGTAGCACACAAACCCACCAACACTCTCAAACAAAAACTAACAAACTTAAAAGACCCAGTACAACCCATGGACAAAACCAACGTCATCTACAAAATTCCATGCAAGGACTGCCACAAACACTACATAGGACAAACAGGAAGAAAGTTAGCCACCAGGATACACGAACACCAGCTAGCCACAAAAAGACACGGCCCTCTCTCCCTTGGAACCCCACACATGGAAGAAAAAAAACACCATTTTGACTGGGACAATACATCTATCCTGGGACAGGCTAAGCAAAGTCATGCCAGAGAATTCCTAGGGGCCTGGCACTCCAACCACAACACCATAAACAAAGTAAAAAATCACACAACACCAGGTTATAGTCCAACAGGTTTAATTGGAAGCACACTAGCTTTCGGAGCGACGCTCCTTCATCAGGACAATCACCTGATGAAGGAGCGTCTCTCCAAAAGCTAGTGCTTCCAATTAAACCTGTTGGACTATAACCTGGTGTTGAGTGATTTTTAACTTTGTACCCCCCAGTCCAACACCGGCATCTCCGAATCATGACCATAAAAAAACACATAGATCTAGATACCATCTCACAAACCCTCAGAAAACGAACAGGAAATGACATCACCACAAACCTCAGGAACCCCATCCAGGAGAAAGATATAAATAGAAAGCAGGAGACAACAGCTTCGCTTCACTTGAAGGTCGCCACTGATGATGTTACCTGGCCATGTAATGAAACGTTTGGATATCAAATCTACAGCTCAGTGAGCAAACTTACACCCTAAACCTCAACCTGAGCTACAGACCTTCACAAACCTTGCAAAAACATGAAAATTGTTGAGTGAATAATATGATTGAAAACCAGGCTTAATGTTGAAGGTTCAGGTGGGAAATTGAAAAAGAAAAAAAGAGAATTAAAGGGAGATTAGGAAAGGCGACTGGGAATCCAAAAGAAGGTTTGAAATTGACTAAGGGCTTAAGAAGGATATTATGTATGACAACAGAGGGCATAGGTTAGGCACTGAGATAGTAAATAACTACCAACCATCTGTTTTTACTAAGGAAAAAAAATGCTGCTCAAATCATAGTGGAAGAGAATAGTGTTGAAACAGTTGATTGGTAAAAATTAATGAAGATAGGCTGGCAGGACTTAAAGTTGTTAAGTTTTCAGGATTGGATGAGATGCAGGTTAAGGGGTAGGGTGGAGGTGGCATTGCAGAACTACTATCCATAATTTTCCGATTTTTTTTAGACTCAGGATGGTGCCAAATGACTGGAGAATTTAGATCTTACACTTATGTTTAAAAGAGGATTAAAAGTAAATCCAACAACCAATTTAACATTGGTGGGGAATATTTTAGAAACAATAATTTGAGACACATTGAGTTAAACCCCATTTACCATCTCCTGAGAAAAAGAACAGGAAATGACATCACCACATGAAATGACATCACCAACCCAAAGAAACCCAAACATTTAAATAGAAAACAGGAATCATGTACAGTGCTTCGCCTGAGGCCCAGTGAAGATGTTACCTAGTAGAGTGACGAAACGTCTGGAAATGAACCTTCCAGCTCAGCGAGCAAACCTACATCCAGAACCTCAACCTGAGCTACAAATCTTCTCAAAACTTGCTAATCTGAGACAAAATTAACAATCAGTAAGTTACCTGCAGATTAACTAAAGAAAACCATTATTGATTTGTTTAAGGAAGATTATGTTTAACCAGCTTCTTGAGTTTTTTTGATGAGGTATCAAAGAGGGTTGATTAAACTAATGTAGTTGATGTGGTGTACATGGACTTCCAAAAGACAATTGATAGAGTGCCACAAAACAGATCTGTGAAGAAAGTTATACATCTTGGAATAAAAGGGATAGTAGCAACATGGATACAGAATTGGCTGAATGTCAGGAAATGGTATTTTTCAGAGGAGAGGGTGGTTTGTGTTAGAGTTTTCCAGGGGGCCTGCATTAGGACCCCTGCTCCTTCTGATATATATATATCAATAGTGTCATATGGCATGGAAACAGACCAATCAGACAAACGCGCGCCTATGCCAACCAGGTTTCCCTAAACTGGACTAGTCCCATTTGCCTACATTTGGTCCATATCCATTTAAACCTTTCCTATTCTTGTATCTGTTCAAATATTTTTTAAATGTTGTATTTGTGCCCACCTCTACCACTTCTTCTAGCAGCTTGTACCATATACATACCACCCTCTGTGTGAAAATGTTGCCCCTCAGGTCCCTTTTAAATCTTTACCTTATCACCTCTAATCTAAGATAGTTTTGATTAGCTTAGATTAGATTAGATTTCCTACAGTGTGGAAACAGGCCCTTCGGCCCAACAAGTCCACACCAACCCTCCAAAGAGTAACCCACCCAGACTCATTTCCCTACATTTCCCCTTGACTAATGCACCTAACACTATGGGCAATTTAGCATGGCCAATCCACCTAATCTGCACATCTTTTGGAATATGGGAGGAAACCGGAGCACCCAGAGGAAACCCACACAGACTCAGGGAGAATGTGCAAACTCCACACAGACAGTCGCCTGAGACTGGAATTGAACCTGAGTCCCTGGCACTGTGAGGCAGCGGAGCTAATCACAGAGCCACCGTGCTGCCCCAACCCTGGGAAATGACAATGGATATTCACCTTCATGATTTGATCTCTGTAAATCTATGTAAGGTCCCTCTCAGCCTTCTACCCTCCAAGGGAAAACGGCCTCAGTCTATGCAAGCTCTCCTTAGATAACCTCCTTCATTTTCCAGTATACCACCAATATTGGTATAATCTGCAAACTAACTAATCATACCACCTGTATTCTCATCTAGATTGTTCATATAAATGACAAACAACACTAGATGCAGCACCAATTCTTGAGTTACACCACAGATTGCAGGCCTGCAGTCTGAACAACAACCCTCTATCACCACCCTCTGTCTCTTACAGTCAAGCCAATTTTGTATCCAATTGGCTAGCTCTCCAGGATCCCATGTGATTTAATGTTACTACTCAGACTACCATGTGCCACCTTGTCTAAGGCCTTGTTAAAGTGTATGTAGACAATGTCTACCACTGTCCAGGGAGTGTTGCTGAACAAAGAGACCTTGGAGTACAGATTCATAACTCCTTGAAAGTGGAGTTGCTGGTAAATAGGATAGTGAAGAAGATGTTTGGTATGCTTTCCTAATTGGTCAGAGTATTGAGTACAGGAGTTGGGGAGGTCATGTTGCAGCTGTACAGGACATTGGTTAGGCCATTGTTGGAATATTGTGTGCAGTTCTGGTTTCTTTCCTATTGGAAAGATGTTGTGAAAATTGGAAGGGTTCAGAAAAGATTTACAAGCATGTTGCCAAGGATTTGAGCTATAGGGAGAGATTGAATAAGCTAGGGCTGTTTTCCCTGGAGCGTTGGAAGCTGAGGGGTGACCTTATAGAGGTTTATAAAATCATGAGGGTCATGAATAGGATAAATGGACAAAGTATTTTCCCTGGGGTGGGGGAGTCTAGAACTAGAGGGTATAGGTTTAGAGTGAGAGGGGAAAGATATAAAAGAGACCCAAGGGGCAATGTTTTCACACAGAAGGTGGTACATGTATGGAATGAGCTGCCAGAGAATGTTGTGGAGGCTGGTACAATTGTAACATTTAAAAGTCATCTGATGAGTATATGAATAGGAAGGGTTTGGAGGGAAATGGGCCAGGTGGTGGCAGGTGGGACTAGATTGGATTGGGATACCTGGTTGGCATGGGTGAGTTGGACCAAAGGATCTGTTTCCATGCTGTACATCTCCATGACTCCATGATTCTATTCTCATCTTCTTGGTCACCTCTTCAAAAAAATCATTCAAGTTTGTGAGACACAATTTCCCACACACAAAGCCATGTTGACTATCCCTGTTCAGTCCTTTCCTTTCCTTGCATGTAGATCATATCTATCACAATCGCCTCCAACAACTAACTCACCATTGATGTTTGGTTAACCAGTCTTGACATTCCCTAGCTTTTTCATGCAGCCTTTCTTAAATATTGGCACATTAGTCACACTTTCGGTCTTCCAGGACCTCACCAGTGGCTGTTAATGATACAAATATCTCTGATATTTCTGTCCTAGCTTCCCACAATGTTCTGGGATACACTTGATCAGATCCCAGGGATTTATCTACCCTTCTACATTTTAAGACCTCAAGCACCTCATCATCTATAATGTGGACTGATTTTAGGGCATCACTATTTATTTCCCTGAGTTTTCTAGTTTCCACATCTTTCTGCACAGTAAATACTGATGTGAAATATTCACTTAGAATCTCACATCTCCTACAGTTCCATACATTGATATAGTGATCTAGATTTTGCTTTATAGAACAGTTTCAAAATTTGTAGATGAGAAGTGATCTTGTTGAAACATATGAAGCTCTGGGTGGGCTTGACAGGGTAATAGTGAGAGATGTTTCATTTCTTGGGGGACTTTGATCTTCCATATAAGATGGACATGAGAACATAGAACATAGAACATAGAACAATACAGCACAGACATTTGTCCTAGCTTAAGCACCTATCCATGTACCTTTCCAATTACCGCTTAAAGGTCACCAATGATTCTGACTCTGCCACTCCCACAGGCAGCGCATTCCATGCCCCCACCACTCTCTGGGTAAAGAACCTACCCCTGGCATCCCCCCTATACCTTCCACCCTTCACCTTAAATTTATGTCCCCTTGTAACACTCTGTTGTACCTGGGGAAAAAGTCTCTGACTGTCTACTCTATCTTTTCGGAGGAGAAAGTGAGGTCTGCAGATGCTGGAGATCAGAGCTGAAAATGTGTCGCTGGAACAGCGCAGCAGGTCAGGCAGCATCCAGGGAACAGGATTCCTGAAGAAGGGCTTATGCCCGAAACGTCGATTCTCCTGTTCCCTGGATGCTGCCTGACCTGCTGCGCTGTTCCAGCAACACATTTTCTACTCGATCTATTCCCCTGATCATCTTATAAACCTCTATCAAGTCACCTCTCATCCTTCGCCATTCCAATGAGAAAAGGCCTAGCACTCTCAACCTATCCTCGTACGACCTATTTTCCATTCCAGGCAACATCCTGGTAAATCTTCTCTGCACCCTCTCCAAAGCTTCCACATCTTTCCAAAAGTGAGGCGACCAGAACTGCACACAGTACTCCAAATGTGGCCTTACCAAGGTCCTATACAGCTGCAACATCACCTCACGACTCTTGAATTCAATCCCTTTGCTAATGAACGCTAATAGGCCTTCTTACAAACTCTATCCACCTGAGTGGCAACTTTCAAAGATCTATGAACATAGACCCCAAGATCCCTCTGTTCCTCCACCTTACTAAGAACCCTACCGTTAACCCTGTATTCTGCATTCTTATTTGTCCTTCCAAAATGGACAACCTCACACTTGACAGGGTTGAACTCCATCTAACACTCCTCAGCCCAACTCTGCATCATATCTAAGTCCCTTTGCAGCCGACAACAGCCCTCCTCACTATCCACAACTCCACCAATCTTCGTAACGTCTGCAAATTTACTGACCCACCCTTCGACTCCCTCTTCCAAGTCATTAATAAAAATTACAAACAGCAGAGGACCCAGAACTGATCCCTTTGGAACTCCACTTGTAACTGGGCTCCAGGCTGAATATTTACCATCTACCACCACTCTCTGATTTCGACCGGTTAGCCAGTTCTCTATCCAACTGGCCAAACTTCCCACTATCCCATGCCTCCTGACTTTCCGCATAAGCCTACCATGGGGAACCTTATCAAATGCCTTACTAAAATCCATGTACACTACATCCACTGCTCTACCCTCATCCACATGCTTGGTTACCTCCTCAAGGAATTCAATAAGACTTGTAAGGCAAGACCTACCCCTCACAAATCCGTGCTGGCTGTCCCTAATCAAGCAGTATTTTTCCAGATACTCATAAATCCTATCCCTCGGTACCCTTTCCATTACTTTGCCTACCACCGAAGTAAGACTAACAGGCCTGTAATTCCCGGGGTTATCCCTATTCCCTTTTTTGAACAGGGGCACAACATTCGCCACTCTCCAGTCCCCTGTCACCACCCCCATTGACAGTTAAAATGAAAAGATCATTGCCAATGCTTCTGCAATTTCCTCTCTTGCTTCCCATATAATCCTAGGATATATCCCGTCAGGCCCAGGGGACTTGTCTGTCCTCAAGTTTTTCAAAATGCCCAACACATCTTCCTTCCTAACAAGTATCTCCTCCAGCTTACCATAAGACCATAAGACCATAAGACATAGGAGTGGAAGTAAGGCCATTCGGCCCATCAAGTCCACTCCGCCATTCAATCATGGCTGATGCGCATTTCAGCTCCACTTACCAGCGTTCTCCCCCTAGCCCTTAATTCCTCGAGACAACAAGAATCTATCAATCTCGGCCTTGAAGACATTTAGCGTCCCGGCTTCCACTGCACTCCGTGGCAATGAATTCCACAGGCCCACCACTCTCTGGCTGAAGAAATGCCTCCGCATTTCTGTTCTGAAATGACCCCCTCTAATTCTAAGGCTGTGTCCACGGGTCCTAGTCTCCTCGTTTAACTGAAACAATTTCCTAGCATCCACCTTTTCCAAGCCATGTATTATTTTGTACGTCTCTATTAAGTCTCCCCTTAATCTTCTAAACTCCAACGAATACAATCCCAGTATCCTCAGCCGTTCCTCATATGTTAGACCTGTCATTCCAGGGATCATCCGTGTGAATCTCCGCTGGACACGTTCCAGTGCCAGTATGTCCTTCCTGAGGTGTGGGGACCAAAACTGGACACAGTACTCCAAATGGGGCCTAACCAGAGCTTTATAAAGTCTTAGTAGTACATCTCTGCTTTTATATTCCAACCCTCTTGAGATAAGAGACAACATTGCATTCGCTTTCTTAATCACCGACTCAACCTGCATGTTTACCTTTAGAGAATCCTGGACTAGCACTCCCAGATCCCTTTGTGCTTTGGCTTTATTAATTTTCTCACCATTTAGAAAGTAGTCTATGCTTTTATTCTTTTTGCCAAAGTGCAAGACCTCGCACTTGCTCACGTTAAATTCCATCAGCCATTTCCTGGACCACTCTCCCAACCTGTCAAGATCCTTCTGCAGCCTCCCCACTTCCTCAGTACTACCTGCCTGTCCACCTAACTTCGTATCATCGGCAAACTTCGCTAGAATGCCCCCGGTTCCCTCATCCAAATCGTTAATATATAATGCGAACAGCTGTGGCCCCAGCACCGAACCTGCGGGACACCGCTCGTCACCGGCTGCCATTCTGAAAAAGAACCTTTTATCCCAACTCTCTGCCTTCTGTTAGACAGCCAATCCTCAATCCATCCCAGCAGCTCACCTCGAACACCATGGGCCCTCACCTTGCTCAGCAGCCTCCCGTGTGGCACCTTATCAAAGGCCTTTTGAAAGTCTAGATAGACCACATCCAGTCTGTTTCATACTCTCCTCTTCAACAATACAGTCCCTCTCATTTGTAAATACTGAAGAAAAGTACTCATTCAAGACCTCTCCTATCTCTTCCGACTCAATACACAGTCTCCCACTACTGTCCTTGATCAGACCTACCCTCGTTCTCATCATTCTCATGTTTCTCACTTATGCATAAAAGGCCTTGGGGTTATCCTTGATCCTACCCGCCAAAGACTTTTCATGCCCTCTCTTAGCTCTCCTAATCCCTTTCTTCAGCTCCCTCCTGGCTATCCTGTACCCCTCCAACGCTCTGTCTGAACCTTGTTTCCTCAACCTTATGTAAGCCTCCTTCTTCCTCCTTACAAGACATTCAACCTCCCTCGTCAACCAAGGTTCCCTCACACGACCATCTCTTTCCTGCCTGACAGGTACATACATATCAAGGACACGTCGTATCTGTTCCTTGAAAAAGTTCCACATTTCAACGACATCCTTCCCTGACAGCCTCTGCTCCCAATTTATGCTCCTCAGATCCTGTCTTGCAGCATCGTATTTACGCTTCCCCAATTGTAAAACCTGCCCTGTTGCACGCACCTATCTCTCTCCATAACCAAGGTGAAAGTCACAGAATTGTGGTCACCATCACCAAAATGCTCACCCACTAACAAGCCCATCACTTGTCCCGGTTCGTTACCAAGTACCAAATCCAATATGGCCTCCCCTCTTGTCAGGCAATCTACATACTGAGTAAGAAAAGCTTCCTGGACACACTGCACAAACACCGCCCCATCCAATCTACTTGATCTAAAGAGCTTCCAATAAATATTTGGGAAGTTAAAATCGCCCATGACTACTACCTTGTGGCTTCTGCACCTTTCCAAAATCTGTTTCCCAATCTGTTTCTCCACATCTCTGCTGCTATTGGGGGGCCTACAGTAAACACCCAACAAGGTGACTGCTCCTTTCCTATTTCTGACTTCAGCCCATACTACCTCCAAAGGCAGATCCCCCTCGAACTGCCTTTCTGCAGCCGTTATACCATTTCTAATTAGCAACGCCACCCCCCCCTCCTTTTTTACCACCCCCCCTAATCTTACTGAAACATCTGTAACCAGGAACCTCCAACAGCCATTCCTGTCCCTCTTCTATCCACATTTCCGTGATGGCCACAACATCGTAGTCCCAGGTACCGATCCACGTCTTAAGTTCACCCACCTTATTTCTGATACTCCTTGCGTTAAAGTATACGCACTTGAGCCCATCTCTGTGTCCGCAAATATTCCCTGTCAGTGCTACCTTCTCCACAGCTTCCCTACATTCTTGGACATCCTGAAAAACAGCTAACCTACTTGCTGGACTACAAGTCCAGATCCCATCCCCCTGCCAAATTAGTTTAAACCCCCCCGAAGAGTGCTAGCAACCCTACCTCCCAGGATATTGGTGTCCTTCTGGTTCAGGTGCAACCCATCCTGCTTGTACAGGTCCCACCTTCCCCAGAATGCAGTCCAATTGTCCAAATACCTGAAGCCCTCCCTCCTACACCATCCTTGCAGCCACGCGTTCAACTGCACTCTCTCCCTATTCCTTGCCTCACTGTCACATGGCACCGGCAACAATCCAGAGATGACGACTCTGTCCGTCCTAGCTTTCAGCTTCCAGCCTAACTCCCTGAGCTCCTGAATGACCTCCCCACCCCTCTTCCTACTTTTGTCGTTGGTGCCAGTGTGCACCACGACTTCTGGCTGCACACCCTCCCTCTTGAGGATTCTGAAGACACGGTCTGAGACGTCTCGGACCCTAGCACCCGGGAGGCAACAAGCCATCCGAGAGTCTCACCCATGTCCACAGAACCGCCTGTCCGTCCCTCTAACTAGAGAGTCCCCTATAACTAGCGCTCTCCTCCTCTCCCCCTTTCCCTTCTGAGCCTCAGAGCCGGACCTCGTGCCAGAGACCCGGTCACTGCAGCTTACCCCTGCTAGGCCGTCCCCCCCAACAGTATCCAAAGCGGTATACTTATTGTTGAGGGGAACGACCACAGGGGATCGCTGCACTGCCTGCTTCCTCCCCTTCCCACCTCTAACTGTTACCCATCTACCTCTGTTCTCTGGCGTAACTATGTCCCTGTAGCTTCTATCTATCACCCTCTCAGCCTCTCGAACAATCCTCAGTTCATCCAACTCCAGCTCCAGTTCCCTAACGCGGTCTGTGAGGAGCTGGAGCTGGCTGCACTTCCTGCAGGTGAAGTCGGCAGGAGCATCCTGCAGGAGGAACATTCCACTGCCTGCACTGCCATTACTCTACACTAAGTCTCCAAAACAAGAACACTAAGTAGTTTACCTGCTCAGCCGACTGAGTCCTTTTTTTTAGGTTAGAGGAGGAGGGAGGGTGGGAGACACGACACGTGTAGTGTCTCGGGTTCCTTTGGTAAAAACAATGACTGCAGATGCTGGAAACCAGATTTTGGATTAGTGGTGCTGGAAGAGCACAGCAGTTCAGGCAGCATCTGAGGAGCAGGAAAATCGACGTTTCGGGCAAAAGCCCTTCATCAGGAATCCTGATGAAGGGCTTTTGCCCGAAACATCAATTTTGCTGCTCCTCAGATGCTGCCTGAACTGCTGTGCTCTTCCAGCACCACTAATCCAAAGTCTCGGGTTCCTTCTCCACTCAAACGTCTTACCTTCCCAGAAGCCTCTGTTGACGACTTCCGGGTTCCCGTTCCTAGTTGAAAAAAAACAGACTGTGAAAAGAAAAACGTTAATTTAAACTAGTCTCCGCTTACCTTCCGGCTCCCCTCTCTGTGCGCCCGCTGAGGAGGAACATATTCTTTCAGTGTTATTAGCCTTTGGAATTCTCTTCCCCAGAGAGCAGTGGAGGCTGAATTATTGAATATGTTTCTAGAGTCATACAACATGGAACAGACCCTTCAGTCTAACCTGTCCACGCTGACCATGTTCTCAAACTAAACTAATCCCACCTCCCTGCCCTTGGCCCATATCCATCCATACCTTTCCTATTCATTTAAATGCCTTTTAAATGTTGTAACTGTACCTGCACCCACTACTTTTTCTGACAGTTCATTCCACAGACGTACCACTCTCTGTGTAAAAGAAATTGCCCTCGTGTCCTTTTCAAATCTTTCTCCTGAAGTTGACAGATTTCAATTGATAAGGGACTCAGTGGTTATGGGTCAGGCAGGAAGTGATGTTAAGATCATAATCAGATCAACTGCGATCTTAATGAAAGGCAGAGCTAGCCTCAGGGACTGAATGGCCTACTCCGTGTTTACTTCTGCTCCTAATGCTCATATTTTTATGATACTAAATGTTCAGGGTAGTTTGGATCTGGCATGTTTAATAAATGATCCCAGAGTAAGACTTCCCCTTGGAATATATCACATAACAGGTTAGAATTTAGCATTCAGTTTCAGAGTAAAAAACCTGGATCAGGTACAACTATGCTGAACTTAAGTAAATATAATTCAATGTACATAGAACATAGAACATAGAACATAGAACAGTACAGCACAGAACAGGCCCTTCAGCCCACGATGTTGCGCCGGCCACTGATCCTCATGTATGCACCCTCAAATTTCTGTGACCATATGCATGCCCAGCAGTCTCTTAAATGTCCCCAATGACCCTGCCTCCACAACTGCTGCTGGTAACGCATTCCATGCTCTCACAACTCTCTGTGTAAAGAACCCGCCTATGACATCCCCTCTATACTTTCCTCCAACCAGTTTAAAACTATGACCCCTCGTGTTAGTCATTTCTGCCCTGGGAAATAGTCTCTGGCTATCGAATCTATCTATGCCTCTCATTATCTTGTATACCTCAATTAGGTCACCTCTTCTCCTCCTTTTCTCCAATGAAAAAAGTCCGAGCTCAGTCAACCTCTCTTCATAAGATAAGCCCTCCAGTCCAGGCAGCATCCTGGTAAACCTCCTCTGAACCCGCTCCAAAGCATCCACATCTTTCTTATAATAGGGCGACCAGAACTGGACACAGTATTCCAAGTGCGGTCTAACCAAAGTTTTATAGAGCTGCAACAAGATCTCACGACTCTTAAACTCAATACCCCTGTTAATGAAAGCCAAAACACCATATGCTTTCTTAACAACCCTGTCCATTTGGGTGGCCATTTTAAGGGATCTATGTACCTGCACCCCAAGCTCCCTCTGTTCCTCCACACTGCCAAGAATCCTATCCTTAATCCTGTACTCAGCTTTCAAATTCGACCTTCCAAAATGCAATACCTCGCATTTATCCAGGTTGAACTCCATCTGCCACCTCTCAGCCCATCTCTGCATCCTGTCAATGTCCCGCTGCAGCCTACAACAGCTCTCTATACTGCCAACGACACCTCCAACCTTTGTGTCATCTGCAAACTTGCTGACCCATCCTTCAATCCCCTCATCCAAGTCATTAATAAAAATTACAAACAGTAGAGGCCCAAGGACAGAGCCCTGTGGAACACCACTCACCACAGACTTCCCGGCAGAATATTTTCCTTCTACTACCACTCGCTATCTTTTGTTGGCCAGCCAATTCTGTATCCAGACAGCTATGTTCCACTGAATCCTATTCCTCCTGACCTTCTGAATGAGCCCACCTTGGGGAACCTTATCAAATGCCTTGCTGGAGTCCATTTACACCACATTTACACCACATCCACAGCTCGACCCTCATCAACGTTTTTAGTCACATTCTCAAAGTTTTGTGAGGCATGACCTGCCCCTCCCAAAGCCGTGCTGACTGCATTTAATCAAGCTATACTCTTCCAGATGGTCATAAATCCTATCCCTCAGAATCCTTTCTAACACCTTGCAGATGACAGACGTGAGACTTACTGGTCTGTAATTGCCAGGGATTTCCCTATTTCCTTTCTTGAAGAGAGGAATTACATTTGCCTCTCTCCAGTCCTCAGGCACGACTCCAGTGGAGAGCGAGGATGAAAAGATCTTCGCAAGTGGCGAAGCAATTGCATTTCTTGTTTCCCAAAGCAGCCGAGGACAAATCTGGTCTGGGCCTGGCAACTTGTCAATCTTAATGTTTGACAAAATTTTCAGCACATCAGCTTCCTCTATCTCTATCCGTTCCAGCATGCACACCTGCTCTTCAAAAGGTTTCATTCACTACAAAGTTCGTTTCTTTCATAAAGACAGAAGCAAAAAACCCATTTAGGGCTTCCCCTACCTCCTCAGACTCCACACACAAGTTCTCTATGCTATCCCTGGTCGGCCCTACTCTTTCTTTGACCATTCTCTTATTCCTCACATAAGTGTAAAATGCCTTTGTGTTCTCCCTAATCCGTTCTGCCAAGCCTTTCTCGTGCCCCCTCCTGGATCTCCTCAGACCATTTTTGAGCTCCTTCCTCACCTGCCTGTAATCCTGTAGAGCTGAGCTTGACCCTAGCTTCCTCCACCTTATGTAAGCTACCTTTTTCCTTTTGACGAGAAGCTCCACCGCTCTCGTCATCCAAGGTTCCTTTATCTTACCATTTCTTGCCTGTCTCAGAGGGACATATTTATTCATCACTTGCAACAACTGTTCCTTAAACAGTCTCCACATGTCTATAGTGCCTTTACCATGAAACAATTGCTCCCAATCCATGCTTCCTAACTCATGTCTAATCGCATCATAGTTTCCTCTTCCCTAATTAAATATACCTCCCATTTTGCCTAATCCTCTCCTTCTCCATAGCTGTGAAGAATGTGAGGCAGTTGTGGTCACTATCACCAAAATGCTCTCCCACCACAAGATCTGATACCTGCCCCGGCTCGTTTCCGAGCACTAAGCCTCTCCCCTCGTCGGCCTGTCAACATACTGAGTTAGGAAACCCTCCTGAACACACCTTACAAAAACAGCTCCATTCAAATCTTCTGCTCGATGGAGGTTCCAATCAATATTGGGAAAGTTAAAGTCACCCATTACAACAACTCAACTATGTCCACACTTTTCCAAAATCTGCTGAGCTATGCTTTCTTCCATCTCCCTGCTGCTATTGGGGGGCCTGTAGTAAACCCCTAAAGAGGTGACTGCTCCCTTGCTGTTCCTAATTTCCACCCATACTGACTCAGTCGGCAGATCTTCCTCGACAATGGAAGCTTCTGTTGCTGTGATACCCTCTCTGATTAGTAGTGCTACACCCCCTCCTCTTCTTCGCCCCTCCCTATTCTCTTTAAATGCTCTAAACCCTGAAATATCCAGCAACCATTCCTGCCCCTGAGAAACCCATGTCTCTGTTATGGCCACAACACTATAGCACCAGGTACTGATCCATGCTCTAAGTTCATCACTTTTATTCCTGATACTCCTTGCGTTAAAGCAAACACACTTTAACTGATCCCTTGGTTCCTTGCCAGGAAATTCCTTCCCACTAGCTGGTCTACCTCTTGCTATTGAGGAGGAAGTGAGGTCTGCAGATGCTGGAGATCAGAGATGGAAATGTGTTGCTGGAAAAGCGCAGCAGGTCAGGCAGCATCTAGGGAACAGGAGAATCGACGTTTCGGGCATTAGCCCTTCTTCAGGAAGGGCTAATGCCCGAAAGGGCTAATGCCTGAAGAAGGGCTAATGCCCGAAACGTCGATTCTCCTGTTCCCTAGATGCTGCCTGACCTGCTGCGCTTTTCCAGCAACACATTTCCATCTCTACCTCTTGCTATTGCCTCATCTGCATCAACTCTCACCTCCGGTATACAGCTCAGGTTCCCACCCCCCTGCCATACTAGTTTAAACCCTCTCGAACTACTCAAGCAAACCATCCACCCAGGACATTGGTCCCCTTCCAGTTCAGATGCAACCCGTCCTTCTTGTACAGGTCCCACCTTCCCCAGAAGGCATCCCAATTATCTACATATCTGAAGCCCTCCCTCCTACACCAGCTGCGCAGCCGTGTGTTAAGCTGCACCCGCTCCCTGTTCCTCGCCTCGCTGGCACCGGTAGTAAACTAGAGAACACTAGTCTGTTCGTCCTGCTCTGCAGCTTCCATCCTAACTCCCTGAAATCACTTTTTATATCCTCGATCCTTTTTCCGGCTATATCATTAGTGCCAATATGTAACACGATTCCTGGCTGTTCGCCCTCCCCTTTTAGAACCTTATACACCCGATCGGAGACGTCCCGGACCCTGGCACCAGGGAGGCAACATACCTTCCGGGAATCCCGATCCTGACCACAAAATCTCCTGTCGATTCCCCTAACTATCGAGTCTCCTACCACGAGTACTTTTCTATTCTGCCCCCTTCCCTTCTTTGCCACAGTGTCAGGCTCAGTGATTGCTATGGCTATGGCTTTCCTCTGGTAGGTCATTCCCCCCCAACAATATCCAAAACGGTATACTTATTGCTGAGGGGAATGTCCACAGGGGATCTCTGCACTGTCTGACTGTCCCCTTTCCTCCCCCTAACTGTAACCCATCTATCCTTGTCCTGAGCCCCCCTTAGGAGTGACCAACTCCCGGTAACTCCCCTCAATTACCCCCTCAGCCTCCCGAATGATCCGTAGTTCATCCAGCTCCAGCTCCAATTCCCTAACACGGATTTCAAGGAGCTGGAGTTGGGTGCACTTCCCGCAGATGTAGCCAGCGGAGACGTGTGCCCTGTCTCCCACCTGCCACATTCTGCAGGAGGAGCAAGCAACTGCCCTATCATCCATACCCGGCTTATCTGAATACCCAATCAGTACTAAAGTAGAAAGCTGAGTTCAAGTTGCTATAAAATTAATAACAAACTTATATTCAATAGAGGAAGTTTAGAATAAACCTTACCTTATTAACTAGGTTAGAGGAGGAGGGCGGGTGGGAGACACTACAGTAGTAGAGTCTCGGGTTTAGACGTCTTGCTGATATATATGGTCACTGCTTTCCTTCCCGGCTGCCCCTCTGGTCCTCGTCACTTCCCCCACTGCTCCCGCTCCTTCTGTGAAAGGGAAAACACTGCTGTCCGCTACCGCTGTACCTGCAAAATAATTTTGAATTTTTCTTTATTTTATCTGCCATTATCCTTTTATGTCCCCTTTTTATTCTCCTCATTTCCTTTCCAAATTTCCCCTTACTCTTTAGAACAAAGAACAAAAAACAAAGAAAATTTACAACCCAGGAACAGGCCCTTCGGCCCTCCAAGCCTAGGCCGATCCAAATCTACTGTCTAAACCTGTCGCCCAATTCCTAAGCATCTGTCTCCCTCTGCTCCCCACCTACTCATGCATCTGTCCAGACGCATCTTAAATGAATCTACTGTGCCTGCCTCTATCACCTCTGCTGGCAACGCATTCCAGATACCCACCACCCTCTGTGTGAAGTACTTGCCGCATGTATCCCCCTTAAACCTTCCACCTCTCACCTGAAAGTGTGACCTCTCGTTATTGAATCCTTCACCCTGGGAAAAAGCTTGTCTCTATCCACCCTGTCTATACCCTTCATGATTTTGTAAACCTCAATCAGGTCCCCCCTCAATCTCCTTTTTTCTAATAAAAACAAACCTAACCTACTCAGCCTCTCTTCATAGCTAGCACCTTCCATACCAGGCAACATCCTCGTAACCCTTCTCTGCACCCTCTCCAAAGCGTCCACCATCCTTTTGGTGATGTGTACACAGTATTCTAAATGTGACCGAACCAATGTCTTGTACAATGTTAACATGACTTGCCAGTTCTTATACTCAATACCTCGTCCGATGAAGGCAAGCAAACCATATGCCTTCTTGACCACTCTATCCACCTGTGCAGCAACCTTCAGGGTACAATGGACCTGCACTCCCAGATCTCTCTGCTCATCAACCTTTCCCAAGGCTCTTCTGTTCATTGTATAATTCACTCTCTAATTAGACTTGCCTAAATGCATCACCTCACATTTGTCTGGATTGAAGTGGGCGGCACGGTGGCACAGTGGTTAGCACTGCTGCCTCACAGCGCCAGAGACCCGGGTTCAATTCCCGCCTCAGGCGACTGACTGTGTGGAGTTTGCACGTTCTCCCCGTGTCTGCGTGGGTTTCCTCCGGGTGCTCCGGTTTCCTCCCACAGTCCAAAGATGTGCAGGTCAGGTGAATTGGCCATGCTAAATTGCCCGTAGTGTTAGGTAAGGGGTAAATGTAGAGGTATGGGTGGGTTGCGCTTCGGCGGGGCGGTGTGGACTTGTTGGGCCGAAGGGCCTGTTTCCACACTGTATGTAATCTAATCTAATGAACTCCATTTGCCACTTTTCCACCCAACTCTTCAGTCTATCTATATCCTCCTGTATTCTTTGACAGTCCCTTATGCTTTCTGCTACTCCACCAATCTTTGTGTCATCTGCAAACTGCTGATCATACCAACAGTGCCCTCTTCCAGATCATTTATTTATATCACAAACAACAGTGGCCCCAACACTGATCCCTGTGGAATACCACTGGTCACCTTTCTCCATTTTGAGAAACTCCCTTCAACTACTACTCTCTGTCTCCTGTTGCTCAACCAGTTCTTTATCCACCTAGCTAGAACACCCTGCACACCATGTGACTTCACTTACTCCATTAGTCTACCATGGGGAAACTTATCAAAATGCCTCACTAAAGTCCATGTATATGACATCCTTCATCTATTAACTTGGTCACTTCCTCAACGAACTCTACTAAGTTGGTAAGGCATGATCTCCCTCGCACAAAACCATCTTGCCTATCTCTGATAATTTCTGTATTCCTCTCAAGCTGCTGCTGTTTTGAGCCCTCAGAATCTACCAAATGCCTCCCTTTGTTTCTTTATTTGATGCCATATAATACTTTGCTAGCCTGGGATCACAGGATTTGTTCGTTCTCACCTTTATCTTTATTGGAACATGTTGGCTCTATTACCTTCTTGAGTGCATCCCACTGTTCTGACACAGATTTATCTGGAAGTTTCTGCTCCCAGTCCATGTTTGGCAAATCATATCTGACCTTATGTAAAATCAGTCTTTCCACACTTTAGAATTTTGATTTCAGGTCCATTCTTGTATTTTTCCATAACAATTAGGGGTGTTAGATATATCAGATTGTTACAGTGAGTGATGAGGGATATATCAGTGTTACAATGAGGGGTAGAGGGGCATATCTGAGTATGGCAATAAGGGTTTGGAGCGTATCAAGATGTTACAGTGAGGGGTGTGGGGTATATCAATTTTACAGCAAGGAGTGTGGGTTATATCAGAATGTTATAATGGATAATGTTTGGGAGAAGATTTGTAGCTCGGGTGCTCGTTGTTGTGGTTCTGTTCGCCGAGCTGGGAATTTGTGTTGCAGACGTTTCGTCCCCTGTCTAGGTGACATCCTCAGTGCTTGGGAGCCTCCTGTGAAGCGCTTCTGTGATGTTTCCTCCGGCATTTATAGTGCTTTGTCTCTGCCACTTCCGGTTGTCAGTTCCAGCTGTCCACTGCAATGGCCGGTATATTGGGTCCAGGTCGATGTGCTTGTTGATTGAATCAGTGGATGAGTGGACAAACAGGAAAACAGCTAACGATCCGTATCCATGAACACCAACTAGCCACGAAACGACACGACCAGCTATCCTTAGTAGCCACACACTCAGATGATAAGCAACATGAGTTCGACTGGGACAACACTACTATTATCGGACAAGCCAAACAGAGAACAGCCAGGGAATTCCTAGAGGCATGGCACTCATCCACAGATTCAATCAATAAGCACATCGACCTGGACCCAATATACCGGCCACTGCAGCGGACAGCTGAAACTGACAACCGGAAGCGGCAGATTCAAACCACTACAAATGCCGGAGGAAAGATCACAGAAGCGCTTCACAGGAGGCTCCCAAGCACTGACGATGTCACCTACACAGGGGACGAAACGTCTGCAACACAAATTCCCAGCTCGGCGAACAGAACCACAACAGTTATAATGGATAGTGTGAGGTGTATTAAAGTGTTGAAATGAGGAGTGTGGGGTATGTCAGTGTTGAGGTGAGTAGTGTGGCATATATCGAGGAGAAAGTGAGGTCTGCAGATGCTGGAGATCAAAGTTGAAACTTTATTGCTGGAACAGCACAGCAGGTCAGGCAGCATCCAGGGAACAGGAGATTCGACGTTTCGGGCACAGGCCCTTCCTCAGGAATCTGTGGCATATATCAGAGAGTTACAGTGAGGGTTGTGAGATATCAGCATGTTACTATATGAGAAATAGCATTTTAAACCAATGCTTCTCCAGAAATTTGTTTTGTGACTCAGAAAATGCAAAATGTTTGTATGTAGTGTATAACTTATCATTTTGTCTGCAGTGCTTCGAATATACAAACTTCTTCAGAGTGGTGTTAACTGTTCCAGAAGGCTTAATGCTTGAGGCTTGTCACCGCATTCGTGAATTCTGTGAGGAACATTTTCAACCTCAAGAGAATTGCACCACAGCTGATATTGAATGCGACAAATGAGCAGGCGCTGAACAACTTGCTGGGCATCTGTTGTAACAAGAGCTGTGCTTCAGTCTGAATTATTTAACACAAGTTTAATATAATTTAAAAGTATGTACAAAGTTCATTATTTACGTGAAGTGATTCACGTGAAACTTAATTTGGATCATTCTAGTTGAGTGTTGGGTGTGAACTGGTGACTCTTGGTCTACTAAAGATTGGTTGCATCCTCTTTTACTCTTTCCAGAGAAATTCCTATCAAATGGATCTAAGTCTAATTTCATTGTTGACAGTCAATAACACATCATGTAATCACTTTGATGGTGAATAACTTTTCATCCAAGGATATTTTGCTAATCTCTGTCCATATTACAGTTCAGCCTACAGAGCAGTGCAGAATCAGTGTGACACTTGCAAGTGAGCAGCATAAACAGGATGGCTGAATCAATCACCTCATTTTAGGTTTCACCAGCTCCACAGATGAAAGTTGTGCTACTTAGTACTCAGTGGGATTGATGTTACACCACTATCCAGTTAGAAATACAGAAAACAGGATCTGTTATTTTTAATCTGTTCATGGGAAAGGGCATCACTGGTTTGACCAACATTTATTTTGCAATCCTAATATCCCAGAGGGCAGTTAGGAGTCAACCACATTGCTGTGGGATAGGAGTCACATATAGGCCAGACAAGGTAAGGGACATAATGAGCCAAATTGGCTTTCCTGAAAATTGACAATGGATTCATGATCATAATTAGACTCTTAATTCCAGATTCTTTTCTATTAATTTTAAATTTCACCACCTGCCATGGTGGGATTGGAATCTGGGTCTACAGAACATTATCTGGGTCTCTAGATTAACAGCTGAAAATGTGTTGCTGGAAAAGCGCAGCAGGTCAGGCAGCATCCAAGGAGCAGGAGAATCGATGTTTCGGGCGTGAGCCCTTCTTCAGGAATCCTGAAGAAGGGCTCATGCCTGAAACATCGATTCTCCTGCTCCTTGGATGCTGCCTGACCTGCTGCGCTTTTCCAGCAACACATTTTTAGCTCTAATCTCCAGCATCTGCAGTCCTCACTTTCTCCTCTGGATTAACAATACAGCTGTAATACCACTAGGCCAAAGTATTCTTCTTTGGAATACTGGAAGATGCCACAAAATTTTGTGGCCATAAAAATAAAGTAGAAAATTAGTGATTTCAGCTCAAGTTCTGATTTCAAAACTTTGACAAAGGTAATGTTTTTCTAATGAAACCTCGTAGCAATAGAGTAAGTGCACATGGAAGGTAGACTTCCACTAGCTTTTGTGCAAAACAGCCTGCCTCAAATTTTAAGGTTATTGCTGCTTGTTCTAGACTTCCTTGCCAGAGGAAGTAGTTTTGATTTGCCTGGAGAATCCCAGGATTAATTTGATGAATCGACGTTCCACTCCTTCACATGTGCCCAGAACTGAATATAGGAACACCAGACTAGATCAACTAGAACGGCTTATACCAGTGGCATCCCTTTGTATTCCAGCCTCTTGACATAAAGGCCATAATTCCTTTAAATAATTTTTAGTACCTGTCCACTAGTTTAGTGATTTCAATACTTAGATCCCTAAATCTTTCTTCTCATCCACTGTTCCTGACTTCTCATTATTTCAACATACTGTGATCTCTCTTTCAAAGTGAATGACTTTCTATAAGTGCATATTAAATTGCATTTGCCACATTTTTCCCACTCATTAGTTGAACAATACTCCTTTACAACTTGCTGTATTCATCTACACTTTGCTGTGCTGTCTAACTCTCTGTCATCAATAAACCTGATCCGTGGCTCTCTATTCCTGAGTTATGTCTGAAAAAGTCCTATTCTCTCTAAATGTTCAACACATCTTTCTACGGGTCATATGGGGTAAAGCAATCTGGAGTTAAGCTCAAGACTGGATAAAGATTTCACTTTGATTATTAATTTTGCTTCTGTGTTGCCTGGTTTTTCAGGTTTTCCTTTCATCAGATCTACTCACAAGTTATATTTTGTAAAACCTATTTAATAATATTATTGTAAAGAATTGTTGTGTTTATAATAAATGCTGCATTTCCCATTTTACAATTGTTTATTGGTCATTAGTTAAATTCAAGGATATATTGAGCATTGTGACTGTGTTAAGTATAGGAAATGGAAGTCCTCATCCTTGTGTTCATAAGGGAGTATTTTTTAATTTATTCATCTGTGAGATGTGAGTGTAGCTGGCTAGCCAGAATTTATTGCCCCTCTGGAGGTGCCCTTGAGAAGGTGGTGGTGAGCTGCCCTTCTTGAACTGTTGCAGCCCATGTGCTGTGGTATGACCCACAATGCCGTTATGGAGGGAATTCCAGAGAAGAAACAGCAATATATTTCAAAGTCAGGATGTTGAGTGGCTTGGAGGGGAACTTGAAGGTGGTGCATTACATTTGTGTAAACCAATGTAATATGCCAATGTAAATGTATATAAGTGACTGTGCCAGTATGTTGTTCTTGGTTAATGGATACCATCATAGTGGTACTATAAGGGTCTTTCTTTGCACCAGTCTCGTCCTTGTGTTAACAATGTTGATACAATGTTGTTGGGGAATTACAATAACGTAGATCAAAACAACTGTAATGTGAATTTATGCAGCACCTTTAACATAATAAAATGTCTCACAAGGTTTCACATGAGCAATTATCAAGCTAAATTTGACGCTAATCCTTTCAAGGGAGAAAGTGAGGACTGCAGATGCTGGAGACCAGAATCAAGAGTGTGTTGCTGAAAAAGCACAGCCAGTCAGGCAGCATCTGAGGAGCAGGAGAATCGACATTTTGGGCATAAGCCCCTTCATCAGGAATGAGGCTTGTGAGAAGAGGGGCTGAGGGGGGTGGGGCTGGGGGCAAGGTAGTTGGGAATGCGATAGGTAAATGAAGGTGGGGGAGAAGGTGATAGGTCGGAGAGGAGGGCGGAGTGGATAGATGGACAGGTCAAGAAGACAGTGCCGTGTTGGAGGCTTGGGACTGGGATAATGTGAGGGGAGGGGAACTGAGGAAAGTTCACCAAAAAAGCAAAAGAAAAATATCTATAGCAATATTTTCAAGAAAAACAGGTACCCAATAAACACAATCCAATCCTCAGAAACAAACCCAAACGGGCAGACACAATGCAACCAAAAACTATAGCCACATTTATATACATCAAAGACCTATCAGAAATGACTTCCAGACGACTCAGATCTCTCGGCATCATGGTATTCCACAAACCTACCAACACACTTAAACAGCGACTAATGAACCTAAAGGATCCATTAGATATCACCAGCAAAACTTCCTGAAGAAGGCCTTATGCCCAAAACGTCGATTCTCCTGCTCCTTGGATGCTGCCTGACCTGCTGCGCTTTTCCAGCAAAACATTTTTCAGTACATTTATGAGATACCATGCAAGAACTTAAAAAACATTACACTGGACAAACTAGCAGGAAACTTGCCACCAAGATACATGAACACCAACTGGCCACCAAAAGACATGACCCACTATCACTAGTTTCTGTACATATGGACAAAGAAGGACACCACTTTGACTGGGACAACACACATATCCTCGGACGGGCAAAACAAAGATGTGCACAAGAATTCCTAGAGGAACAGCATTCTAACCAGAACTCCATCAATAAACACATCCATTTAGATCCTATCTACTTTCCCTTGAAAAAAAAACTGGAAATGACATCACCCACCCTACGAAACCAAGACCTATATATAGAGATGCAGGATACACCACCAGCACTTTATCGGAGACTCTCACTAATGAAGTTATCTAGTATGGTGACAAAATGTCTGAAAACAAACTTTACAGCTCAGCATGCTAACTTACAGACTTAATCTTGAGATGTTGTTTCAATCATTCTTTGAAAAGAACAAATAGATTTCACCCTGAACCGAATACTGTCAAGTTCATTAACACCTAGAAGTAAATAGTTGGCTTTGTGAACAACAAATGGTCTCATCCAATGCTGTGTGATGTCATTTGGATTAAATAAAGATCACCAGCAATGTTCCAGAGACTGATAAATCAAGTAGTAGCCAGCATTCCTAATTGTGTGGCTAGCCATGATGATGTATTGGCATACAGCAATACTTATGTGAACCATTTGGAATATCTGGAAGCTTTGTTTAGATTTGGTAATAAACCTTGTCAAAATTTAAATGAGGTTAATTTCATTAAAATGATAGTAGAGTTGGCTGGAATGGACTGGAAAAGCATTTTTAGCAGCAAAAGCATTTGATGAAAAATGGCAGGTGTTTAAGAAATCATTGAGAAAAAAGGACTCTAGGAAAAGGATAAGCCAAAACAAAAACAAACCACAAACCATTCTGGAAATTCCAAAACAAAAACAGAAATTTCTGGGAAAATTCAACATGTCTGGCAGCATCTGTGGAAAGAAAGCAAACTTGATGTTTCAGCTCCAGTGACCATTCTTCCCACAGACTTCTGTTAACCAAGGAAGTTAAGGATAGTTCCAACTTCAAAGAAGAGAAATATACAAACAAATTATATTGTTGGAGGGTGTGGTGTCTCAGGGGAACATAGGCAAAAGTAAGGACTGCAGATGCTGGAGATTAGAGTCGAGATAGTGGTGCTGGAAAAGCACAGCAAGTCAGGCAGCATCCGAGGAGCAGGAGAATCAATGTTTTGGGCAAAATCCCTGTATCATTCCTAATGAAAGACTTTTGCCTGAAACGTCGATTTTCCTGCTCCTCGGATGCTGCCTGACCTGCTGTGCTTTTCCAGCACCACACCCTTGACTCTCAGGGGAAAATAGCAGAAACAGCCATGACTGGCTCTGCTGTAAATTAGGGTATACAAGCAGGAGGCCAGATGAACACAGCAAGCCAGGCAGCATCAGATGGTGGAGAAGTTGACATTCTGGATGTAGCCCTTCTTCAGGACTTGGGGTGGGTGTAAGGAGAGCTGTAGATAAAGAGGGTGGAGGGGGAAGAGTGGTGAGGAGGGGATAGGTGAAGACAGGTAGAGGGTACGACTTGGTTGGTCAATAGGAGAAATTAATCTGGTAGGTGGCTGAGAGGAATGGAAGAGAGGGGGAGAGGCTTGAAGGGAGGTTATTTGAAATTGGAGAATTCACCTGTTACCGGATTCACTCCTCCCATCAAACAACCAGGTTGTACTTTCTACCTGTCTTCATCTATCCCCACCTCACCAACCCCCCTTACACCCACCCCCAGTCCTGAAGAAAGGTTACACCCAAAACATTGGCTTCTTCATCTCCTGATGTTGCCTGGCTTGCTGTGTTCTCCAAGCCTCCTGCTTGTCTACCTTGGATTCCAGCATCTGCAGTTTTTTTTGTCTCTAACATAACTCAGGGTATGGGCCAAGTCCACGTGAGCAGCTACGATAGGGGACTCTGTCATCAGAGACACAGGCAGGCGTTTCTGCAGCTGCAAGTGAGATTCCAGGATGGTGTGTTGCCTCCTTGGTGACAGGTCAAAGATGTTTCGGAGCGGTTACAGCAAATTCTCAAAAGGGATGGTGAGCATTCGGAGGTTGTGGTACACATTGGTACCAATGACATAGGTGGAAAAAGGAAAGAGGCCCTGTAGAGTGAATATAGGGAGTTTAGCAGAATCATTAGGGACATTTAAGCGACTGCTGGACATGCACATGGATAACAGTGAATTGAAGGGTGTGTGGGTTAAGTTATTTTATTTTACATTAGGATTAATCCTCGTCACAACATCATGGGCCAAAGGGCCTGTTCCATGGTGTTTTTTCCTATGTTCTATGTTAAAAAGCAGGATCCCAAGGGTAGTAATTTCTTGATTACTCTTGGTGCCACATGCTCGTGAGAATAGGAATAGGACAATGCAGTAGTTGAATGTGTAGCTGAGAAACTGGTGCAGAGGACAGGGGTCCAGATTTTTGGATCATTAGGATATCTTATGAAACAGAAGTGTCCTGTACAAAGGGATGGGTTGCACCTGAGCTAGAGGGGGACCAATATTCTGGTGGAGAGATTTGCTAAAGCTACTTGGGTGTGTTTAAAACTAATCTGGCAAGAGGTGCTAGAAAAACTGTTAGGCAAACAAGGAATGTGGAAAGGAATGGTCTGTCCAACTGTTTTTCTCCGGGGTCCATCTCCACCCTTCATTTACCTCTTCCTTACCCCCTCTCTACCATATATGCCAATCTTTTCCTAGCCACAATAAGTTCTGACCTGAAACATTAACTCTGCTTTCTCTCCACAGATACTACCAGATCTGTTGAGTTTTTCAGCAATTTCTCATTTTGTTTCTGATTTTCTGCATCTGCAATTTTTTCATATAGATAGGTTGGAGAGGCTTGGATGGAGGAATGACAGATGGAATTTAATCTGGTCAAAGTGAGGTGTTGCATTTGGAAGATCTAATGCAGGAAAGAAGTATAAAGTAAACGCCAGAACCCTGTGAAGCTGAAACATTCAGAATGATCTTGGCACACAGGTCCGCATTTCCTTGAAAGGGGCAACACAAGTGGATAAGATGAAAAAAAAAGGTATGCTTGTTTTCATCATTTGGGGCATAGAATATAAAACTTGGCAAGTCATGTTTAACAACACTGAGGCCACATTTGGAATATTGCATACAGTTCTGATTGCTACACTACCAGAGGGATGTGGAGACTTTGGAGACAGTACAGAAACAGTTTACCATGATGTTGCTTGGTTTGGAGGATTTTAGCTATGAGGAGAGGTTGGGCAAGCTTGGTTTGCTTTCATTTGAAGGGGATTTTCACTTGAAGTTTAGGCAAGGCTGCAACCCTAACCAGTAGTGAGGCAAAAAAGAAGCTTGAGGGTGGTATAGAAGTTAAAGAGAGCAAATTAAATAGACAGCACAGCAGAAATGAAGAATTAAACTACATTTATTTCAATGCAAAATGCCTGACAAGTAAGGCAGGTGAACTAAGGGTATGGATGGGAACATGGGATTGGGATATCATAGCCCTTACAGAAACATGGCTGAGGAACAGGACTAAGCATCTCAATGTTCTGGGGCAAAGATGCTATTGGAAGGATATAGGGGGAGTCAAGAGAGGAGGGGAAATGCATTTTTGATTTGGGAAAACATCATGGCAGCACTTAGAGAGGATATTCTTGAGGGATTGTTCAGTGAAGCTATATGAGTGGAACTGAGAAATAAGAAGGGGTGATCACTTTGATGGTCTTGTACTATAGGGCCCTAATAGTGGGAAATTAAGTTAGCTGTTAGAATAATAAGGTTGTAATAGTGTGGAATTTTAACTTTCCAAACATAGACTAGACTCCCATAATGCTAAGGGCTTAGATGGGAAGGAACTTGTTAAGTGTGTTCAAGAAAACTTTCTCAATCAATCTGTAGATGGCCATACTGGAGAGGGGGAAAAACTCAACTTCTTCTAGGGAAATAAGGTATGGTGAATGACTGAGGTATTAATAGGGGAGCACATTGGTTCAAGCGACCATAAATCTATTAGTTTTGAAATAGTAATGGAAAAGGATCGGCCTAATCCATAAGTTCGGTGGTATGGTGGCTCAGTGGTTAACACTGCTGACTCAGTGTGCCAGGGGCCTAGGTTCAATTCTACCCTTGGATGACTGACTGCCTGGGTGGAATTTTCACATTCTCCTTGTCTCTGGCTGGGCCAACATTTATTACCAATCCCTAATATCTCAGAGGGGCAGTTAAAAATCAACCATATTGCTGTGGGTCTGGAGTCACATATAGGTTAGACCAGGTAGATATGCCAGTTTCCTTCCCTAAAGAACATAAGTGAACCAGATAGATTTTCCAACAATTAGCAATGGATTCATGGTCATCATAGAACATAGAACATAGAACATAGAAGAATACAGCGCAGTACAGGCCCTTTGGCCCTCGATGTTGCGCCGATCCAAGCCCACCTAACCTATACTAACCCACTATCCTCCATATACCTATCCAATGCCCGCTTAAATGCCCATAAAGAGGGAGAGTCCACCACTGCTACTGGCAGGGCATTCCATGAACTTACGACTCGCTGAGTGAAGAACCTACCCCTAACTTCAGTCCTATATCTACCCCCCCTTAATTTAAAGCTATGCCCCCTTGTAATACCCGACTCCATACGCGGGAAAAGGTTCACACTGTCAACCCTATCTAACCCCCTAATCATCTTGTACACCTCAATCAAGTCACCCCTAAACCTTCTTTTCTCTAATGAAAACAGCCCCAAGTGTCTCAGTCTTTCCTCATACGATCTTCCTTCCATACCAGGCAACATCCTGGTAAACCTCCTCTGCACCCGTTCCAGTGCCTCCACATCCTTCCTATAGTATGGCGACCAAAACTGCACACAATATTCCAGATGCGGCCGCACCAGAGTCTTATACAACTGCATCATGACCTCAGGACTCCGGAACTCAATTCCTCTACCAATAAAAGCCAGTACGCCATATGCCTTCCTCACTGCACTATTTACCTGGGTGGCAACTTTCAGAGATCTGTGTACATGGACACCAAGATCCCTCTGCTCATCCACACTACCAAGTATCCGATCATTAGACTCTTAATTTCAAATTTGTATTTCATTCAAAATCCACCATCTGCCATGACAGGATTTGAACATTATCTGGGTCTCTGGATTAACAGTCCAGAGGATATCACCTCCCCATCTCTGTAATTTGTTACAAATTTATTTTAATTGTACATGTATAGACGAGCTGCCAGAGGAAGTGGTGGAGGCTGGTACAATTGCAACATTTAAGAGGCATTTAGATGGGTATATGAATAGGAAGGGTTTGGAGGGATGTGGGCCGGGAGCTGGCAGGTGGGACTAGATTGGGTTGGGATATCTGGTCGGCATGGACAGGTTGGACCGATGGGTCTGTTTCCGTGCTGTACATCTCTATGACTCTATGACTCTAATATGTGCCAATCTCCATGGCCAGTCTGTGACTTTAGACATTAGTGTAGATTATTGCCTTTTCCCAAAGCTGCTCTTAAGCAAGAGATTAATGATTGACATTTCTGAAATAGCTGCTGTTATCAAAGTCAAGGATAGTTTAGATGGTCATTACCTCCAAAACAATTTGCACAGAACAAACTGAGAGAGTGATCAAACTGACTCAGCAACAATACAGATCAAACCAGATTGCGTACAGCAAAAGTAAATACTTTATTTCACCTTACAAAGTCCAATATGCTCTGTTCGAAGAAAAATGGCAACTGTGGTTATCACCAGACTGACTGCTTTCTGACACATTGTGTGTTGAATTCTCATTCCATTGTTCTCTGTACAGAGAGTCATAAAGTCATAAAGCACAGAAGCACACCCTTTGGTCCAACCAGTCCATGCCGACCTTAATCTCAAACTAAACTAGTCCCGCCAACCTGCGCTTGGGACATATTCCTCCAAACGCTTCTTATTCATGTACTTATCCAAATGCCTTTTAAACGTTGTGCGTGTATCTACATCCATCACTTTGTCTGGAAGTTAATTTCACACAAGAATCACTCTCTGTGTAAAAACATTGCCCCCCATGTTCTTTTTACATCTTTTTCCTCTCATCTTAAAAATATATCCGCTAGTTTTGAAATCCCCCTCCTAGGGAAAAGACGTCAGTCATTCACCTTATCTATGCTACTCATGATTTTATAAACCTCAATAAGATCACCCGTCAACCTCCTATGCTCCAGTGAAAAGTATCTTAGCCTAATCAGCCTCTCCCTGTAACTCAAACCTTCCATTCCTCGCAACATCTTGGTAAATCTTTTCTGAACCCTCTCCAGCTTTATATCTTTCTTTTAACCAGGTGACCAAAACTGAACACAGTATGCAGAAGAGGCCTCACAAACGTGACTACCCAATTCGAACACTCAAAAGTCTGAGCAATGAAGGCAAATGTGCTAACCGCCTTCTTAACTATACTGTTTACATGTGACACAAACCTCAAAGAATTATGCACCTGTACCTCGAGGTCTCTCTGTTCTACAACACTATCCAAGGAGAAAGTGAGGACTGCAGATGCTGAGAGTCAGTTTCGAAAAGTGTGATGCTGGAAAAGCACCGCAGGTCAGGCAGCATCCGAGGAGCGGGACAGTCAACGTTTTGGGCATAAGCCCTTCATCAGAAATGTCAACTCTTCTGCTCCTTAGATGCTGATTGACCTGCTGTGCTTTTCCAGCACCACACTTTTAAACACTACCCAAGGCTTTACTTTTAATTGTGTACACCCTGCTGTTGTTTGTTTACCAAAATACAATATCTCACATTTATCTGAATTAAGCTCCATCTGCCACTTTTCAGTGCATTGACCCAATTGATCAAGATTGCTTTATAATCTTCGATAGCTTTGTTCACTACCCACCATTACACCAATTTTGGTGTCATTTGTAAACTTACTAACCATGCTTTCTATGTTCTCAAAGTCTGAAGTCACACAACACCAACAGATTTATTTGAAATCACAGGCATTCAGTGCGCAGCCCCTTTGTCAGGTGTAGTGAGTCTTATATTCTCTATATTCTCATCTAAGTAATTTATATAAATGACAAACAAAAGCAGACCAAGCACCAATCCCAGTGGAACATTATTGGTAGCAGGCCTCCAGTTTGAAAAGGGTCTGGTTGAATTCTATCAACCATCTTAGTGTTGTCTAAGTTCACTTTCTTACTCTGTCCAACTGCTCTGTGTGCTGTCACTCTGCCTCACTGCACTTTCTGTCCTGATACTCTGTTTAACTGCACTCTGTGGAGAAAGTGAGGTCTGCAGATGCTGGAGATCAAAGTTGAAACTTTATTGCTGGAACAGCACAGCAGGTCAGGCAGCATCCAGGGAACAGGAGATTCGACGTTTCAGGCACAGGCCCTTCTTCAGGAATGAGCAGAGAGTGTTCAGCAGGAGAAGATAAAAGGTAGGGAGGAGGGACTTGGAGGAGGGGCGTTGGAAATGTGATAGGTGGAAAGAGGTCAAGGTGAGGGTGATAGGTCGGAGTAGGATGGAGGCGGAGAGGTCAAGAAGAAGACTGCAGGTCAGGAAGGCGGTGCCGGGCTGGAGGGATTCGGCTGAGACAAGGTGGGGGGAGGGGGGATGAAGAAACTGGTGAAGTCCAAGTTCATCCCCTGTGGTTGGAGGGTTCCCAGTCGGAAGATAAGACGCTCCTTCTCCGACCGTCGCGTTGTTGTGGTTTGGCGGTGGATGAGTCCAATGACCTGCATATCCTCGGTGGAGTGGGAGGGGGAGTTGAAATGCTGTGCTACAGGGTGGTTGGGTTGGTTCGTCCGGGTGGCCCAGAGGTGCTCTCTGAATCGCTCCGCAAGTAGGCGGCCTGTCTCCCCAAGATAGAGGAGGCCACACCGGCTGCAGCGGATGCAGTAGATGATGTGGGTGGAGGTGCAGGTGAATCTGTGGCGGATATGGAAGTTTCCTTTGGGGCCTTGGAGAGAAGTGAGGGGGGAGGTGTGGGCGCAAGTGTTGCACCTCCTGCGGTTGCAAGGGAAGGTGCCGGGAGTGGAGGTTGGGTCGGTGGGGGGTGTGGATCTGACAAGGGAGTCGCGGAGGGAGTGGTCTCTACGGAAAGCTGATAGGGGAGGGGAGGGAAATATATCCTTGGTGCTGGGGTCTGTTTGGAGGTGGCGGAAGTGACGGCGGATGATGCGCTGTACATGGAGATTGGTGGGGTGGTAGGTGAGGACCAGTGGGGTTCTGTCCTGGTGGCGGTTGGAGGGGCGGGGCTCAAGGGCGGAGGAGCGGGAAGTGGAGGAGATGCGGTGGAGGACACCATCGACCACGTCGGGGGGGAAATTGCGGTCCTTGAAGAAAGAGGCCATCTGTGTTGTACGTATTTTGAACTGGTCCTCCTGGGAGCAGATGCGGCGGAGACGAAGGAATTGGGAGAATGGGATGGCGTTTTTACAGGGGGCAGGATGGGAGGAGGTGTAGTCCAGGTAGCTGTGGGAGTCAGTTGGTTTGTAGTAGATGTCCGTTAACTGCACTCTGTCCCCATCATTCAGTCTCACTGCAATCTCTCTCCCGTCATTCTGCCTCATGCACCCTTGTCACTGTATTCAAATGCACTCTCTCATCCATCACTTTGTCTCACTGCATTCTCCAACAAGAAAGAATCTTATCCAACAGCCTTTAAATTTATCATGACTCACTGGATAGTGCACTGGAAATCGTGCCCAACAACTGTTGAATTCATCATAAAGTTGAAACTGCCTGATTTTTAAACACTGATTGATAGAAAGGACAGACTCGGTTTCTGTTCGGGATGCTTTCAAAAGTGTGATAAAGAGAGTTCAGAGTCATTATGTTCCTATTAAGAGTAAATCCCTGGGACCTTATCAGGTGTACCCCAGAACTTTGTGGAAAGCTAGAGAAGTAATTGCTGGACCCCTGGTGAACATATTTATATCATTGATAGCCACAGGCAAGATGCCAGAATACTGGAGGTTGGCTGCTGTGGTGTTAATGTTTAAGAAATGCGGTAAGGAAAAGCCAAGGAACTATAGACTGGTGAGCTTGATGTCAGTGGTGGATAAGTTGTTGGAGGGGATTCTAAGGGGCAGGATTTATATGTGGATGTAGGTTTGCTCACTGAGCTGGAAGGTTTGTTTTCAGATGTTTCATCACCATACTAGGTAACATCATCAATGAGCTTCTGGATGAAGCACTGGTGGTATGGCCTGCTTTCTATTTATGTGTTTAGGTTTCCTTGGGTTGGTGAAGTCATTTCATGTAGTAACATCATTTCTTGTGATATCATTTACATGTCATTTATATCTCATTTACAGGATTTACATGTATTTGGAAAAACAAGGATTGATTTAGGATAGTCAACATTGTTTTATATATGAAAATCACTTCTCACTGACTTGATTGAATTTTTTGAAGAAGGGATGAAGAAGATTGATGAAGGCGGAATGGTGGATGCTGTCTATATGGACTTTAATAAGGTGTTTGACAATGTTCCACATGGTAGACTGGTAAACAAGGATAGATGACATGGAATCTTGGGAGGGCTAGCCATTTGGCTTGAAGACAGGAGAGTGAGGGTGGTGTTGGAGGGTTGCTTTTCAGACTGGATGCCTGTGACGAGTGGTGTGGCACAAGGATCGTTGCTGGGTCCACTACTTTTTGTCACTTATATTGATGACTTTGATGTGAATATAGGAGGTATTGTTAGTAAGTTTACAGACGGATACCAAAATTGATGGTGTAGTGGACAGCCAAGAAGGTTACCTCAGAGTAAATAGGATCTTGATTAGATGGACAAATGGGCCAAGGAGTGCAGATGGAGTTTATTGTAGGTAATTGTGAGGTGATGTTTTTTGTAGGACAAAACAGATCAGAACTTATACACTTAATGGTAAGGGCCTAGTAAGTGTTGCTGAACAAAGAGACCTTGGGTCAATAAAAAGGTAAGTAGCAGGTTAGCATGTTTGCATGAAGGTTTAACAACATGGCAGACTATGAAAGACATAAAAAGGAAGGATAACTCAGGAGATATTATTAATGGAGAATGTTGGAATTCATAAAGGGTACAAAAACTATCATAAGGGCAGTTTATCTGAACATTCGTGGCATTCGTAACAAGGTAGATGAGTTAACGACATAAATCATTGTGAATGAATATGATTTAGTAGCCATTACAGAGACATGGTTGCAGGATGGTCACACTGGGAGTTAAATATCCAGGGGTATCAGACTATTCAGCAGGACAGACAGGAAGTTAAGGGAGGAGGTGTAACTCTGATATTTAAGGATGACATCAGGGTGGTAGTGAGAGATGATACAGGTTCTATGGAGAATAAGGTTGAATTCGTTTGGATGAAAATTAGACATTCTAAGGAGAAAATGTCAATTATAGGTGTAGTCAATAGGCCACCAAATAATAATGCCCCATTGGGTGGGCAATAAACAAAGGAATAACTAATGCCTGTAAAAATGGTACTGCAATTATCATGGGGGATTTTAAACTACATGTAGATTGGTCAAACCAGCTCAGTCACGGTAGCCTTGAGGAGGAGTTCATTGAGTGTATATATGATAGTTTTCTTGAACAATAAGTAATGGAACCAAGAATGGAGCAAACTGTCCTAGATCTGGTCCTGTATAATGAGACAGGAATAATTAATGATGTCTTAGTTAGGGATCCTCTTGGAAGGGGAAATTATAGGTTGGTTAAATTTAAAATATAGATGGAAAGTGCAAAGATAAGATCCAATACCACAGTCCTGTGCTTAAACAAAGGAGACTACAATAGGATGAGGGAAGAGTTAGCTCAAGTAGGCTGGAAGCAAAGACTTTTTGGTGGGACATTTGACAAACAGATGACTTTCAAAGCAAGTTTTCAAAGTGGTCAGCAAAAGTATATTCCAGTGAAAAGAAAGGGCTGTAAGAAGAGGAATAATCTGCCATGGATGTCTAAGGAAATAAAGGAAGCTATCAAATTAAAAGAGAAGGCATACAAAGTGGCAAAGACCATCAGGAAACTAGAAGATTGGCAAAGCATTAAAAGTCAACAGAAAACCACAAAAAAAGCTATAAAGAAAAGTAAGATGGATTATGAGAATAAACTAGCTCAGAATATAAAGACAGACAAGGCAAAAGTTTCTATAAATTTATAAAATAGAAAAGAGTGGCTAAAGTAAATATTGGTCCTTTAGAGGATGAGAAGGGGCATTTAGTAATGGGATATGAGAAAATGGCCAAGGTATTGAACAGGTATTTTGTGTCAGTCTTCACAGTGGAGGACATGAATAACATGCAAGTAATTGACAAAGAGACGAAGGTAAGTGAGGACTTGGAAACAATCATTATCACAAAAGAGGTAGTGTTGGGCAAGCTAATAGTAGCCAAGTCTCCTGGCCCTGATGAAATGCATCCCAGGGTACTAAAAGAGATGGCAGGAGAAATAGAAAATGCACTTGTTGTAATTTTTCAAAATTCACTGAGATCTGGGACAGTTCCATCAGAATTGAAAATAGCAAATATAATCCCGCTGTTTTAAAAAAAGGTAAACAAAATATGGGGAATTATAGATGGTTAGCTTAACTTCTGTAGCAGGGAAAATGATTAAGTCTATTATCAAGGAAGAAATAGGAAGGCACCTCGATAGAAATTGTCCCTTCGGGCAGATGCAGCATGAGTTCATAAAGGCAGGTCATGCTTAACTGATCTACTGGAATTCATAAAGTCATTATGAACACAGTGGATAACGGGGATCCAGTTGATGTGGTGCATCTAGATTTCCAAAAGGCATTCAACAAGATGCTATTATCTTATCTGCTGGGTAAGATAGAGAGTCATGGTGTTACAGGCAATGTATTAGCATGGATAGAGGATTAGTTAACTAACAGGAGGCAGAGAGTGGGGACAAATGAGTGCTATTCTGGTTGGCAATCAGTTACTAGTGGTGTGCCTCAGGGATCACCTGAAGAAGGGCCTGTGCCCGAAACGTCGAATCTCCTGTTCCCTGGATGCTGCCTGACCTGCTGTGCTGTTCCAGCAATAAAGTTTCAGCTTTGATCTCCAGCATCTGCAGACCTCACTTTCTCCTCAGGGATCAGCATTGGGACCATAATTATTCGCAATTTACATAGATGATTTGGAGTTGGGGACCACTTGTAGTGTGTCAAAGTTTGTGGATGACACTAAGATGAGTGGTAGAGAAAAGTATGCAGAGGACTATGAAACTTTGCAAAGGGATATCGATACTTTAAGTGAGTGGGCAAAGGTCTGGCAGATGGAGTACAGTGTTAATTAATGTGAAGTCATCCATTTTGGTATGAATAACAGTAAAATGGATTATTATTTGAATAGTATAAAGTTGCAGCATGTTGCTATTCAGAGGAACCTGGGTGACCTTGTGCATGAATCACAGAAGGTTGGGCTGCAGGTGCAACAGGTAAAAAAAGTGGCAAATGGAAATTCGTTCTTCGCTGCTGAAGGGATTGAGTTTAAAAGCAGGGAGGTTATATTGCAGCTGTATAGGGTACTAGTGAGGCCGCACCTGGAGTACTACATGCAGTTTTTGAACAAAGAACAAAGAAAATCACAGCACAGGAACAGGCCCTTCGGCCCTCCAACCTTAGCCGATCCAGGTCCTCTATCTAAACCTGTCGCCTATTTTCCAGGGATCTGTATCCCTCTGCTCCCTGCCCATTCATGTGTCTGTCTAAATACATCCTAAATAATGCTATCCTGCCAACCTCTACCACCTCAACTGGCAATGCGTTCCAGGCACTCACCAGCCTTAGTGTAAAGAACTTTCCATGCATATCTCCCTTAAACTTTTCCTTTTTCACCTTGAACTCGTGACCCCTAGTAATTGAGTCCCCCACTCTGGGAAAATACTTCTTGCTCTCCACCCTGTCTATACCTCTCAAGATTTTGTAGACCTCAATCAGTTCTCCCCTCAACCTCCATATTTCTAATGAAAATAATCCTAATCTACTCAACCTCTCTTCATAGCTAGCACCCTCCATACCAGGCAACATCCTAGTGAACCACTTCTGCACCCTCTCCAAAGCAGCCACATCCTTCTGGTAATATGGTAACCAGGACTGTATACAGTATTCCAAATGTGGCCGAACCAAAGTCTTATACAGCTGTAACATGACCTATGCCAGTAGCAGTGGTGGACTCTCCCTCATTATGGGCATTTAAGTGGGCATTGGATAGGCATATGGAGGATAGTGGGCTAGTGTAGGTTAGGTGGGCTTGGATCGGCGCAACATCGAGGGCCGAAGGGCCTGTACTGCGCTGTATTCTTCTATGTTCTATGTTCTATGTTCTATTAACTCTTGTACTCAACACCCCATCTAATGAAGGAAAGGATGTTGTATGTCTTCTTGACTATTCTATCAACCTGCATTGCCACCTTCAGGGTACATTGGACCTGAACACCCAGATCTCTCTGTACATCAATTTTCCCCAGGGCTCTTCCATTTACCGTATAGTTCACTCTTTAATTGGACCTTCCAAATGCGTCACCTCACATTTGTCTGGATTGAACTCAATCTGCCATTTCTCTACCCAGCTCTCCAATCTATTTATATTCTCCTGCATTCTCTGACAGTTCCCTTCACTATCTGCTACTCCACCAATCTTTGTGTCATCTGCAAACTTGCTAATCAGACCACTTATACCTTCCTCCAGATTGTGGGCGGCACTGTGGCTCAATGGTTAGCACTGCTGCCTCACAGCACCAGGGACCTGGGCTCAATTCCCACCTTAGGCGACTGTGTGGAGTTTGCACATTCTCCCCGTGTCTGTGTGGGTTCCCTCTGGGTGCTCTGGTTTCCTCCCACAATCCAAAGATATGCAGATCGGGTGAATTGGCCATGCTAAATTGCCCATAGTGTTAGGTACATTAGTCAGTGGTAAATGTAGGGGAATATAGGGTGGGTTACTCTTTGGAGCGTCGGTGTGGACTTGTTGGGCTGAAGAACCTGTTTCTATACTGTCGGGAATCTAATCTAATCATTTCTGTATATCACAAATAACAGTGGTCCCAGCACGGTTCAGTGTGGAACACCACTGGTCACAGTTCTCCATGTTGAGAAACTCCTTTCCACTACTACTCCCTATCTACTGTTGCCCAACTAGTTCTCTATCAATCTAGCTATCCATTTGGTCTCCTTACTTGAGAAAGGATATTCTAGCACTAGAGGGGATGCAGAGGAGTTTACTAGGTTGATTTTGGAGTTGAGGGGGGTTGGCATCATGAGTGAGAGAGTGAACAATATGGGGTTATATTCATTGGAATTTAGAAGAATGAGGGTAGATCTTATAGAAATATATAACCTTTTGGAGGGAATAGATAGAAGTAGAGAGGATGTTTCCACTGGCGGGTGAAACCAGGACAAGAGGGCATAGCCTCAAAATTGGGAGAGCAGATTTAGGACTGAATTGAGAAGGAACTTCTTCACCTAGAGGGTTGTGAATCTATGGAATTCCCTGCCCAGTGAAGTAGTTGAGGCTTCCTCAGTAAATGTTTTTAAAGCTAAGATAAATAATTTTTGGGCGGTTAGTTGGAGCTGAGGCCACAAAAAAGTCAGTCATGATCTTATTGAATAGCAGAGCAGGCTCGAAGGGTCAGATGGCCTACATCTGTTCGTGGTTCTTATGTTCGGGGTGCAAGTTTATAGTTCCTTGAAAGTGAAGTCACAGGTAGACAAGTTGATGACAAAAATGTTTGGTACTCCTTTCTTTATTGGTCAATTGCATTCAGTACAGAAGTTGGAAGGTCATGTTAAGACTGTACAGGATATTGCTTAGGTCACTTTTAGAATACTGCATTCAATTCTGGTCTCCCTGTAATAGGAAAGATGTTGTGAAACTTGAAAGGATTCAGAAAAGATTTACAAAGATGTTGCCAGGTTTGGAGTGTTTGAGGGAGAGGTTGAATTGGCTGGGGCTATTTTCCCTGCAGCATCGGAGCCTGACGGGTAGACGTTTATAAAATCATGAGGAGCATGGATAGGATGAATAGCCAGGGTCTTTTCCCCAGGATACTGGTATCCAAAACTAGAGGGCATAGGTTTAAGTTGAGAGGGGAAAGATTTAAAAAGAACTGAAGGGGAAACCTTCTCACGCAGAGGGTGGTATGTGTATCGACTGAGCTGCCAACAGATGTGGTGGAGACTGATACAATTACAACATTTAAAAGGCATCTAGATGGGTATATGAACAGAAAAGTTTTCGAGGGATATGGGCCAAATGCTGGTTAGAAACAAAAAAACTGCAGATGCTGAAATCCAAAGTAGATAAGCAGGAGGCTGGAAGAACATAGCAAGTCAGGCAGCATCTGGAGGGGGAGAAGTTGACATTTTGGGTGTAAACTTTCTTTAGGACTGTTAACCCCCTTTATCTGGAGTTCCCCTTACACCCCCCTTATCTGCAGTTCCCCTTACACCGAACCACAGTCTTGAAGAAGGGTTACTTCTCCACCTCCTGATGCTGCCTGGCTTGCTGTGTTCTTCCAGCCTCCTGCCTGTCTACTATGGGCCAAATGCTGGCAAATGGGACTAGATTTATTGAGGATATCTGGTTGGCATGGACATGCTGACCTGAAAAGCCCATGCTGTACATTTCTATGATTCTTTATAAACAGAGTGGCTGCAAGTGCAGGTCAGAAGCTAGGAATACTGCAGTGGTAACTCACCTCCTGACTTCCCAAAGGCATACACACATACAAACACACACTCACAATCACACTCGCACTCTCTCTCACACACATACACACATACACAAACACACACATAGAAGTCTATGGGGTGAATTTGCATTTGCAGAATTGTATTTGCAGATACAATCTATTTTGCTCAAAAAGCACACAATCTGCAAGCAGTCATAGTCATAGGGCCATGGAGATGTACGGCATGGAAACAGACCCTTCGGTCCAACTTGCCCATGCTGACCAAATATCCCAATCTAGTCTCCCACCTGCCAGCACCTGGCCCATATCCATCCAAACCCTTCCTATTCATATACCCATCCAAATGCCTTTTAAATGTTGCAATTGTCCCAGCCTCCACCACTTCCTCTGACAGCTCATTCCTCTGTGTGAAAACATTGCCTTTTAGGTCTCTTTTATATCTTTCTCCTCTCACCCTAAACCAACGCCCTCTAGTTCTGGACTCCCCCACCCCAGGGAAAAGACTTTGTCTATTTATCCTATCCATGCTCCTCATGATTTTATAAACCTTGTAAATCTTTTCTGAATCCTTTCCGATGGGAAGGAGACCAGAATTGCACGCCAATATTCCAACAGTGACCTAACCAATGTCCTGTACAGCTGCAACATGACCTCCCAACTCCTGTACTCAATACTCTGACCAATAAAAGAATCCAAAATGGAGGATGGGAAAAATCTCTGGCTGTAACAGCTGCCCTGTTTTTTGAGGTATTTTAGATGTTGGAGGTGATTTCCTAGAATTCCAGGAACAGCAATTACTGTTTTATATGCTGTTGCATTGTTTTGGAACTTTGGAGAAAAAAAAGTCAAAACAACAGCACTTTTAAAAGGAAGAGGAACAGACAAAGGAAGCACATGGTGAGGTCAGTGCAGGACAGAGAGAGAGAGAGAGAGAAAGAAACTGACCCTGTAGTGAACCAGCACAGTTACTGCTTTTGCTGTTTGAATTCATGTATCGCTGGAGATCGGAGTGCGTCTGGGAAAATTAATAAACAGTGAAATTCACATCTAATCTCGGAGGAACCTGTTTGGGAGAGGTCACAGTACAGAAACCGATAAGTGAATATTTAAGCGTGGCCTTACGGTAAGTCTGCAATGGTGAGTGGAGTGGTTTCTTTCTTGATTGTATGTTTTATTGAGATATGTCACTTGATTAAACTTAAAATATAAGCCACAACTATTAATTTAACCTGTAGCAGTGTTTTGTAGAGGAATAAGATGGTGCTATTTTCTGGGTCTGTAGGTTATGAAGGAGCAAAAATGGCCTTTAGTAGAATGAAATGCTCTTCTTGTCGGATGTGGGAGTTTGGGGAGAGTTTATGGGTTACTGAAGATTATATCTGCAATAAATGCCGTTGGTTGCAAATCATATCAGATCGAATGGATCATTTGGAGAGACAGTTAGAGGCAATAAGGAATTTACAAGAGCAAGGGGGCGTGATGGATGGCAGTTATATGAAGGGGGAAAAGTCACAGATACAGTCATATAGATGGGTTAACTCCGGGAAAGGTAAGAGAGGTAGTCAGTTATTGCAGGAGTCTTCTGTGGTTATCCCCATTTCAAATAAGTATGCTGTTTTGGAAAATGTAAGGGGTGATAGATTCTCAGGGGAATGTTGCACGAACAGTCAAGTTTCTGGTATTGAGACTAGCTTGAATGCAATGAGGGGTATGTTAGGTTCCAAGAGATTGATTGCGTTAAGGGATTCTTTAGTCCGAGGCACAGACAGACGTTCCTGTAGCCAGCAGCAAAAAAAAAATCAGTCAATCCATGTGACATTTTAAAAACTCCTACTTTGGAAATAGAACCAGTCTGACTCAAGATTGGGATACAGACACTCTAACCTCACACCTTTAATGCATTGTCTGAGCTGAGATGTCATTTTTTTTATAAAACGTTAAGTTATCTCGGGAATGTGACTTGAAAGAAGTTTTGGGATTTACATATTAATGAATCAAAATCTACCTGTTCTGTGATTAAAGACTTAACAACAGTTAACAACACTGCTACAGGTTAAATTAATAGTTGTGGCTTATATTTTAAGTTTAATCAAGTGACATATCTCTTAGGGTGGCACAGTGGCACAGTGGTTAGCACTGCTGCCTCACAGCGCCAGAGACCTGGGTTCAATTCCTGCCTCAGGCGACTGACTGTGTGGAGTTTGCACGCTCTCCCCGTGTCTGCGTGGGTTTCCTCCGGGTGCTCCGGTTTCCTCCCACAGTCCAAAGATATGCAGGTCAGGTGAATTGGCCATGCTAAATTGCCCGTAGTGGTAGGTAAGGGATAAATGTAGGGGTATGGGTGGGTTGCGCTTCGGCGGGTCGGTGTGGACTTGTTGGGCCGAAGGGCCTGTTTCCACACTGTAAGTAATCTAAAAAAAAATCTAAAAAAAACAGTCAAGGTTTGTTCAATACTTTGCATCAGTTATATGACACATTGATCTTTTACTATAAATTCCATGTCATATGATCCTGCTCTACTAGCTACCTGACCAAGGAGCAGCGCTCTGAAAGCGTGTCCTTCCAAATAACCCTTTTGATCTATAACCTGGCGTTGTATGATTTTAACTTTGCAGAAGACAAGGCATCATCTCCAGTAAGGGGGCGTGGCCTAGCTACTGAGTGCGGGCCTGTCCTCAGGGGCGGGGTCTAATCACAGGGGCGGAGTCTAGTCACGGGTCAAGCTGCTCTCCAGGGGCGGGGTCTAGTCACGGGGGCGATCCTGTCTCCAGGGGTGGGATCTAGTCACGAGGGCCGGGTGACTGTAATGAGCGGTATGGTACCCAGGGGCGGGGTCTGGTCACGGGGGCGGTCCTGTCTCCAGGGGTGGGGTCCAGTCACGAGTGGGGCCCGTCTCCAGGGGTGGGGCTCCGAGTGGTATGGTATCCAGAGGCGGGGTCTAGTCACAAGTGAGGCCCGTCTCCAGGGGCGGGGCGCCGTGTGGTATGGTATCCAGGGGCGAGGTCTAGTCACAAGTGAGGCCCGTCTCCAGGGGCGGGGCGCCGTGTGGTATGGTATCCAGGGGCGGGGTCTAGTCACGAGTGGGGCCCGTCTCCAGGGGCGGGGTCTAGTCACGAGTGGGGCCCGTCTCCAGGGGCGGGGTCTAGTCACGAGTGGGGTCCGTCTCCAGGGGCGGGGCGCCGAGTGGTATGGTATCGGGGCAGGGTCTAGTCACGAGTGGGGTCCGTCTCCAGGGGCGGGGCGCCGAGTGGTATGGTATCCAGGGGCGGGGTCTAGTCCCGAGTGGGGCCCGTCTCCAGGGGCGGGGTCTAGTCACGAGTGGGGCCCGTCTCCAGGGGCAGGGTCTAGTCACGAGTGGGGCCCGTCTCCAGGGGCGGGGCGCCGAGTGGTATTGTATCCGGGGGTTCTGTTTCTGAGCCTGATCTTGGGCCTCGGTATTGATAAGGAATGTGCGTGATGGGAGATGTCGGTCGCTCAATAACGGAGTCCGGATGCTGCTTTGGGCCTCGGCACCTGGAAGGTGATTGTGGTCCTTGGGAGGTTCCAGAGAGAGAGAGAGCGGGATTGGGCTGCACCTTCCCATAGCCCAGGCCCGAACCTATTACCTGCTGAGGCGGAGGCGGAGGCGGGGGTAGGGGTAGGTCAGGCCGTGGAATGCGGTTCAGGGGTCAATGAAGAATTTTGTAGATATTATCTGATCAGTCTGTCCAGAGATGTTATTACACAACTCCAACTTGACACTGACATTTTTTTACAAACCCACCGACTCCCACAGCTCCCTGCATTACACCTCTTTCCATCCTACCTCCTGCAAAAATGCCATCCTGTATTCCCAATTCCTCTGCCTCCACCGTATCTGCTCCCAGGAGGACCAGTTCCACCACAGAACACACCAGATGGCCTCCTTCTTTACAGACCGCAATTTCCCTTCCCACGTGGTTAAAGATGCCCTGCAACGCATCTTGTCCACATCCCACCCCTCTGCCCTCAAACCTTACCCCTCCAACTGCAACAAAGACAGAAACCCCCAGTGCTCACTTCCACCTTACCAACCTCCGCATAAACCAAATCAAGCGACAACATTTCCGCCACCTCCAAACAGACCCTCCCACCACCAGGGATATATTCCCCTCCCCACCCATTTCCGCAAAGACTGCTCCCTCCGTGACTACCCGGTCAGATCCACATCCCCCAACAACCCATCCTCCCTTCCTGACACCCTCGCCTGCCACTGTAGGAATTGCAAAACCTGTGCCCACACCTTCCCCCCTCTTCCCCTCCATCCAAGGCCCCAAAGGAGCCTTCTACATCCATCAAAGTTTTAACTGCACATCCACCAATATCATTTATTGTATCCGTTGCTCCCAATGCGGTCTCCACTACATTGGGGAGACTGGACGCCTCCAAGCAGAGCGCTTTAGGGAACATCTCCGTGACACCCGCACCAATCAACCCCACCGCCCCGTGGCCCAACATTTCAACTCCCCCTTCCTCTCTGCCGAGGACATGCAGGTCAACGGCCTCCTCCACTGCCACTCCCTCACCACCCAACGTCTGGAGGAAGAACACCTCATCTTCTGCCTCAGAACACTTCAACCCCAGGGCATCAATGTGGACTTCAACAGTTTCCTCATTTCCCCTTCCCCCACAACACCCCAGTTCCAACCTTCCAGCTCAGCACCGTCCCCATGACCTGTCCTACCTGCCTATCTTCCTTTCCACCTATCCACTCCACCCTCCTCTCTGACCTATCACCTCTATCCCCACTCCCATTCACCTATTGTATTCTATGCTACTTTCTCTGCACTCCACCCCCTCTCATTTATCTCTCCACTCGGCAGGCACTCTGCCTCCATTCCTGATGAAGGGCTTTTGCCCGAAACATCGATTTTCCTGCTCCTCAGATGCTGCCTGACCTGCTGTGCTTTTCCAGCACCACTCTAATCTAGACTCTGGTTTCCAGCGTCCGCAGTCCTTGTTTTTACACATCAGTTAGAACTTAACCAGGTCACAGCACCACTGAGCTCTGGGGCTGAGATATATAATTAGCTAAGGTTCAAACAAGTTTTAATTCCTGTACTTTATCCAGGTGATTAAGTTTTTTTTGTGTGAGTGGCTTTGTCTAGGCCAGCATTCGTTGTTCAGTTATTAATTGTCCTGAAGAATTGCTATGCCACCTTAGACGCTGTAGTCTATATGATGTAAGTATAGTTGCAGAACTGTTAGGGAGTTCCAAGATTTTGACCCAGTAGAAAGAATGGCAGAATATTTCCAAGTCATAGAGATGTACAGCATGGAAACAGACCTTTCAGTTCAACTTCTCCATGCAGACCAGATATCCTAGATAAATCAAGTCCTAATTGCCAGCACTTGGCACATATCCTGAGTGGGAGCAGTGGCCGAGTAAAGGCGAACCCGGGAGACTACAGCTAAGGTAAGACAGTTTGTTTCAAAATTACTTACCTGTAGCGGGCAGCGGTGTTTTTTTTTCTCTCTCTTCACAAAAAGAGCGGGAGCAGCAGAGGAAGTGACGGCAAACAGAGGGGCAGCCGGGAAGGAGAACTGTGAGTATAAATACTCACCCTTTAATCACTAACGGTCATTTGAGTGGGAGCAGCGGAAGTGAGGTTGGAGCGCATAGCTGGGCGGGAAGGTAAGTGATTAGTATTTGAGTGGGTGTGTTCTAGACCCCAGGTCCTACTTCCGTAGGGTCTCCTCTAACCTAACTTTAAAGTCCACAGGTAAGTGACTCAGTGTTATTGACTCAGTGTTCTTGTTTTTGGAGAAAGTGTACAGTCATGGCAGCGCAGGCGGTGAAATGTTCCTCCTGCAGGATGTTTGAGGTAGGGGTGACCACCGATACTCCTGCCGACTTCGTCTGCAGGAAATGCAGTCAGATCCTGATCCTCACCGAACGAGTTAGGGAACTGGAACTGGAGTTGGATGAACTGAGGATTATTCGAGAGGCTGAGAGGGTGATTGATAGAAGCTACAGGGACATAGTTACGCCGGAGAACAGAGGTAGCTGGGTAACAGTTAGATGTGGGAAGGGGAAGAAGCAGGCAGTGCAGGGTTCCCCTGTGGTCGTTCCCCTAAAAAATAAGTATACAACTTTGGAAACTGTTGGGGGGGACAGCGTTGCAGGTGTAAGCTGCAGTGAAGGGGTCTGTGGCTCTGAGACTCAGAAGGGAAAGGGGGAGAGGAGGAGAGCGCTAGTTATAGGGGACTCTCTAGTTAGAGGGATGGACAGGCGGTTCTGTGGACATGGGCGAGACTCACGGATGGTTTGTTGCCTCCCGGGTGCTAGGGTCCGAGACGTCTCAGACCGTGTCTTCAGAATCCTTAAGGGGGAGGGTGTGCAGCCAGAAGTCGTGGTACACATTGGCACCAACGACATAGGTAGGAAGAGGGGTGGGGAGGTCATTCAAGAGCTCAAGGAGTTAGGCTGGAAGCTAAAAGCTAGGACAGACAGAGTCGTCATCTCTGGGTTGTTGCCGGTGCCACGTGACAGTGAGGCAAAGAATAGGGAGAGAGTGCAGTTGAACACGTGGCTGCAAGGCTGGTGTAGGAGGGAGGGCTTCAGATATTTGGACAATTGGACTGCATTCTGGGGAAGGTGGGACCTGTACAAACAGGACGGGTTGCACCTGAACCAGAAGGGCACCAATACCCTGGGGGGTAGGTTTGCTAGCACTCTTCCGGGGGGTTTAAACTAATTTGGCAGGGGGATGGGATCCGGACTTGTAGTCCAGCAAGTAAGCTAGCTGTGTGTCAGGATGCCCAAGACTGTAGGGAGGCTGTGGAGAAGGTAGCACTGACAGGGACCACTTGCGGACACAGAGATGGGCTCAAGTGCGTATACTTCAACGCAAGGAGTATCAGAAATAAGGTGGGTGAACTTAAGGCGTGGATCGGTACCTGGGACTACGATGTTGTGGCCATCACGGAAACGTGGATAGATGAGGGACAGGAATGGCTGTTGGAGGTTCCTGGTTACAGGTGTTTCAGTAAGATTAGGGAGGGTGGGAAAAAAGGAGGGGGGGTGGCATTGCTAATTAGAAATGGTATAACGGCTGCAGAAAGGAAGTTTGAGGGGGATCTGCCTCTGGAGGTAGTATGGGCTGAAGTCAGAAATAGGAAAGGTGCAGTCACCTTGTTGGGTGTTTACTATAGGCCCCCCAATAGCAGCTGAGATGTGGAGAAACAGATTGGGAAACAGATTTTGGAAAGGTGCAGAAGCCACAGGGTCGTAGTCATGGGCGACTTCAACTTCCCAAATATTGATTGGAAGCTCTTTAGATCAAGTAGATTGGATGGGGCGGTGTTTGTGCAGTGTGTCCAGGAAGCTTTTCTAACGCAGTATGTAGATTGTCCAACCAGAGGGGAGGCCATATTGGATTTGGTACTCGGTAATGAACCGGGACAAGTGGTGGGCTTGTTAGTGGGTGAACATTTTGGTGATGGTGACCACAATTCTGTGACTTTCACCTTGGTTATGGAGAGAGATAGGTGCGCACAACAAGGTAGATTTTATAATTGGGGGAAGGGAAATTACGATGCTGTAAGGCAGGATTTGAGGAGCATACGTTGGGAGCATAGGCTGTCAGGAAAGGATGTGGTGGAAATGTGGAACTTTTTCAAAGAGCAGATACGATGTGTCCATAATATGTATGTACCTATCAGGCAGGAAAGAAATGGTCGTGTGAGGGAGCCTTGGTTGACAAGAGAGGTTGAATGTCTGGTAAAGAGGAAGAAGGAGGCTTACATAAGGTTGAGGAAACAGGATTCAGACAGAGCAGTGGAGGGATACAGGATAGCCAGAAGGGACCTGAAGAAAGGGATAAGGAGAGCTAAGAGAGGGCATGAAAAATCGTTGGCGGATAGGATCAAGGATAACCCCAAGGCATTTTATGCGTATGTGAGAAACCTGAGAATTACGAGAACGAGGGTAGGTCCGATCAAGGACAGTAGTGGGAGACTGTGTATTGAGTCGGAAGAGATAGGAGAGGTCTTGAACAAGTACTTCTCTTCAGTATTTACGAACGAGAGGGACCGTATTGTAGAAGAGGAGAGTATGAAATGGACTGGTAAGCTAGAAGAGATACCTGTTAGGAAGGAAGATGTGTTGTACATTTTGAACAACTTGAGGATAGACAAGTCCCCCGGGCCTGACGGGATATATCCTAGGATTATGTGGGAAGCAAGAGAGGAAATTGTAGTACCGTTGGCAATGATCTTCTCGTCTTCACTGGCAACGGGGGTGGTACCAGGGGACTGGAGAGTAGCGAATGTTGTGCCCCTGTTCAAAAAAGGGAATAGGGATAACCCCGGGAATTACAGGCCTGTTAGTCTTACTTCTGTGGTAGGCAAAGTAATGGAAAGGGTACTGAGGGATAGGATTTATGAGTATCTGGAAAGACACTGCTTGATTAGGGACAGCCAGCACGGATTTGTGAAGGGTAGGTCTTGCCTTACAAGTCTTATTGAATTCTTCGAGGAGGTGACCAAGCATGTGGATGAGGGTAAAGCAGTGGATGTAGTGTACATGGATTTTAGTAAGGCATTTGATAAGGTTCCCCATGGTAGGCTTATGCAGAAAGTCAGGAGGCATGGGATAGAGGGAAATTTGGCCAATTGGATAGAAAACTGGCTAACCGGTCGAAGGCAGAGAGTGGTGGTAGATGGTAAATATTCAGCCTGGAGCCCAGTTACAAGTGGAGTTCCGCAGGGATCAGTTCTGGGTCCTCTGCTGTTTGTAATTTTTATTAATGACTTAGATGAGGGAGTCGAAGGGTGGGTCAGTAAATTTGCAGATGATACGAAGATAGGTGGAGTTGTGGACAGTGAGGAGGGCTGTTGTCGGCTGCAGAGGGACTTAGATATGATGCAGAGCTGGGCTGAGGAGTGGCAGATGGAGTTCAACCCTGCCAAGTGTGAGGTTGTCCATTTTGGAAGAACAAATAAGAATGCGGAATACAGGGTTAATGGTAGGGTTCTTAGTCAGGTGGAGGAACAGAGGGATCTTGGGGTCTATGTACATAGATCTTTGAAGGTTGCCACTCTTTGAAGGATAGAGTTTGTAAGAAGGCCTATGGAGTATTATCGTTCATTAGCAGAGGGATTGAATTCAAGAGTCGTGAAGTGATGTTGCAGCTGTACAGGACTTTGGTTAGGCCACAGTTGGAGTACTGTGTGCAGTTCTGGTCGCCTCACTTTAGGAAAGATGTGGAAGCTTTGGAGAGGGTGCAGAGAAGATTTACCAGGATGTTGCCTGGAATGGAGAGGAAGTCGTACAAGGATAGGTTGAGAGTTCTCGGCCTTTTCTCGTTGGAACGGCGAAGGGTGAGGGGTGACTTGATAGAGGTTTATAAGATGATCAGAGGAATAGATAGAGTAGACAGTCAGAAACTTTTTCCCCGGGTACAACAGAGTGTTACAAGGGGACATAAATTTAAGGTGAAGGGTGGAAGGTATAGGGGAGATGTCAGGGGTGGGTTCTTTACCCAGAGAGTGGTGGGGGCATGGAATGCGCTGCCCGTGGGAGTGGTAGAGTCGGAATCATTGGCGACCTTTAAGCGGCATTTGGATAGGTACATGGATGGGTACTTAATCTAGGTTGGAAGTTCGGCACAACATCGTGGGCCGAAGGGCCTGTTCTGTGCTGTATTGTTCTATGTTCTATGTTCTATGTTCTATCCTCTGAACCCTTCCCATTCCTGTACCCATCATGATGCCTTTCAAATGTTGTAATTGTACCCGCCTCCTCCACTTTCCTCTGGCAGCTCATTCCATAATGTACCAATCTCTGTGAAAAAGTTGCCCTTTAGGTCCTTTTTAAATCTTTCCCCTCTCTCCTTAAACCTATGCCCTCTAGTTTTGGACTGTCCCACCATGGGGAAAAGACCTTTCCTATTTACCCTATCCATGCCTCCCATGATTTTATAAACCTCTGCAAGATCACCTCTCAAGAGCCCCTGACACTCCAGGGTAAATATCCCCAGCCTATTCAATCTCTCCCTATAGCTCAAACTCTCCAACCTTGGCAACATTGTTGTAAATCCTTTCTGAACCCTTTCAAGTTTCACAATATCCTTCCTATAGCAGGGAGACCAGCATTGAATGCAGTATTCCAGAAGTGACCTAATCAATGTCCCGTACAGCTGCAACATGACCTCCCAACTCCAAAACCCAATGCACTAACCAATAAAGGCAAGTATACCAAATTAATTCTTCACTATCCTATCTACCTGCAACTCCACTCTAAGGGAAATATGAACCTTTGTTCAGCAATAGTCCCCAGGACCTTGCCTTTCCAAAACGTAGCACCTCACATTTTTCTAAATTAAACTCCATCTGCCACTCATTGGCCAGTTGTGCGCTGAGGTAACCTTCTTTGCTGCGCATTACACCTCAATTTTAGTGTCATCTGCAAACTTACTTACCATGCCTCCTATATTCACATCCAAATCATTTATATAAATGACAAAAAGCAGTGAACCCCGCATCAATGCTTGCACGTCATCGCTGGTCACAGGCCTCCAGTCCAAAAAGCACTCTCCATCACCACCCTCTGTCTCCTAAACAGAAACAGAAGTAGCTGGAAAACCTCAACAGGTTTGGCAGCATCTGTGAAGAGAAATTTAAGTTAATGTTTTGGGTCTAGTGACGCTTCCTCAGAACTCTTAGAACATCTGCAGTTGTATCCAATTGGTTAGCTCTCCCTGGATTCCATGTGATTATTAGATTACTTACAGTATGGAAACAGGCCCTTTGGCCCAGCAAGTCCACACCAACCTGCCGATGCTCAACCCACCCAGACCCATTCCCTTACCTTTACCCCTTCACCTAACACTACAGGCAATTTAGCATGGCCAATTCACCTAACCTGCACATCTTTGGACTGTGGGAGGAAACTGGAGCACCCTGAGGAAACCCACGCAGACACGGGGAGAATGTGCAAACACCACACAGTCAGTCACCTGAGGCGGGAACTGAACCCGGGTCTCTGGCGCTGTGAGGCAGCAGTGCTAACCACTGTGCCATCGTGCTGTCCCATCTAACTTTGCTAACTGGTCTACCGTATTGAACCTTGTCATAGAATTCCTACCGTGTGGAAGCAGACATTTCAGCCCACGCTGATTCTCTGACGAGGTTCACTCAGATGATTGCTAGGATGAAGGGATCGATGCATTGATAACTGATAAACTAAGTAGAGTTTAAAAGAATTAGGGGTGACCTTATTGAAGTATACAAGGTTCTGAGGGGCTTGACAGGGTAGGTGTTGAAATGATGTTTCCACTAGTGAGCAAACCTCAAACTAGGGGACATTGTGACAGAACATGTTGATTGATTTTTGAAATTTCAAAGAGTTGAGGGATCTGACCAGGAAGCCCGTAAGAGAAGTTGTGGCTTGAGGCAGATTAGCCATAATCTTATGATATGGCAGAGCAGGCTGGAGGGTCTGTATGCCCTACACTGTTTGTGTCTAACATTAGTAGAGTGGTCATGAAGAGTGCTATACAATTGCAAAGTACTTTTGTAGAGAAACAGAAGTTTCTCTACAAATTCAATAGGACCGCAACTGTTTATATTAATGACTTGGAGGGATGAAGCACAAGTTGTCTGAGAGTGAAGAAGGCGTTTGGTATGCTTTCTTTTATTGGTCAGAATATTGAGTACAAGAGTTGGGAGGCCATGTTGTGGCTGTACAGGACATTGGTTAGGCCATTGAAGGAATATTGCATACAATTCTGGTCTTCCTATCAGAAAGATGTTGTGAAACTTGAAAGGGTTCAGAAAAGATTTACAAGGATGTTGCCAGGGTTGGAGGATTTGAGCTATAGGGAGAGGTTGAATAGGCTGGGGCTGTTTTCCCTGGAATGTCGGAGGCCGAGGGGTGACTTTATAGACATTTATAAAATCGTGAGGGGCATGGATAGGATAAATAGACAAAATCTTTTCCCTGAGGTGGGGGATTCCAGAATTAGAGGGCATAGGTTTAGGGTGAGAGGGGAAAGATATAAAAGAGACCTAAGAGGCAACCTTTTCACTCAGAGGGTGGTATGTGTATGGAATGAGCTGCAGAGGAAGTGGTGGAGGCTGGTACAATTGCAACATTAAAAAGTCATCTGGATGGGTAAATGAATAGGAAGGGTTTGGAGGGGTATGGGCCAGGTACTGGCAGGTGGGACTAGATTGGGCTGGGAATTCTGGTCAGCATGGACGAGTTGGATCGAAGGGTCTGTTTCCCTGTACATCTCTATGTGCTGTACACCTCTATGACTCTAAATAGATGGACAGGCATGTGTGAGATATTGATAGGTTAAGTGGACAATAAAATGTGGAAAATATGAATTCATTTTGGAAGAGAGAACCAAAGAGCAGAGTCTTATTTAAATGGGAAAAATCTGCAGAAAGTTGCAACACAGACTTGGGGGCAGTTGTGCTTGAAACAATGAAAGCTAGCACACAGGTGCAGCAAGGAATAATGAAAGCTAATGGAATGTTGGCCCCTTATTTCAAGGAAGTTGGAATATAAGAGTAATCTTACTGTAACTATACAAGTAGTGAGGTCCTATCTGCTGTACAGTGAGCAGTTTTGGCCTTATTTAAGGGCAGATATTGTTCCATTTGAGGCAGTTAAGAGAAAATTCACTTGATATGATCCCTGGTGTGGAGGGATTGTCTTATAAGCAAAGGTTAAACAGGGCGTGACTCTACTCATTGGAATTTAGAAGAATGAGAGATAATATCAGTGAAATATATAGGATTCTTGAGGGGCTTGACTGGGTAAATGCTGAGAGGAGGTTCCCCTCGCAGAAAAGTCTGGGACCAGAAAGTGTAGTTTCAGAATAAAAGAGTGCTACTTTAAGACTGAGATGAGGAGGAATTTCTTCTCTGAGGGTTAAGTCTTTGTAACTCCTTGCTGTGGACGCAAATGTATATGTTTAATGTTGAGATAGGTGGATTCTTGATTAGACAATAGACAATAGACAATAGGTGCAGGAGTAGGCCATTCAGCCCTTCGAGCCTGCACCGCCATTCAATATAATCATGGCTGATCATTCCTAATCAGTATCCTGTTCCTGCCTTATCTCCATAACCCTTGATTCCACTATCTTTGAGAGCTCTATCCAACTCCTTCTTAAATGAATCCAGAGACTGGGCCTCCACTGCCCTCTGGGGCAGAGCATTCCACACAGCCACCACTCTCTGGGTGAAGAAGTTTCTCCTGAGCTCTGTCCTAAATGGTCTACCCCGTATTTTTAAGCTGTGTCCTCTGGTTCGGCACTCACCCATCAGTGGAAATATGTTTCCTACTGCCAGAGTGTCCAATCCTTTCATAATCTTATACGTCTCAATCAGATCCCCTCTCAATCTTCGAAACTCAAGGGTATACAAGCCCAGTCGCTTCAGTCTTTCAGTGTACGGTAATCCTGCCATTCCAGGAATTGACCTTGTGAACCTACGCTGCACTCCCTCAATAGCCAGAATGTCTTTTCTCAAATTTGGAGACCAGAACTGCACACAGTACTCCAGGTGTGGTCTCACCAGGGCCCTGTACAGCTGCAGAAGCACCTCTTTGCTTCTATACTCAATTCCTCTTGTTATGAAGGCCAGCATGCTATTAGCCTTCTTCACTACCTGCTATACCTGCATGCTTGCCTTCATTGACTGGTGTACAAGAACACCCAGATCTCTCTGTACTGCCCCTTTACATAAATTGATTCCATTGAGGTAGTAGTCTGCCTTCCTGTTCTTGCTACCAAAGTGGATAACCATACATTTATCCACATTAAACTGCATCTGCCATGCATCTGCCCACTCACCTAACTTGTCCAGGTCACCCTGTAATCTCCTAACATCCTCATCACTTTTCACCCTGCCACCCAGCTTTGTATCATCAGCAAATGTGCTAATGTTATTGCTGATACCATCTTCTATATCATTAACATATATTGTAAAAAGCTGTGGTCCCAGCACGGATTCCTGCGGTACCCCACTGGTCACTGCCTGCCATTCCGAAATGGAGCCGCTTATCACTACCCTTTGTTTCCTATTAGCCAACCAATTTTCAATCCAATCTAGTACTTTGCCCCCAATACCATGCGCCCTAATTTTACTCACTAACCTCCTGTGTGGGACTTTATCAAAAGCTAGATTAGTGGAGGTGAGAAAGTTTATAGCCTTAAATATTGTCCTTAAACATTTAGACTAAAATGTAATTTTGAATTATGGAACACATTTGCTGCAGACTAGAAAATGGTATGTATGGAAGATAAGATAATTAAGAACATTTGCCTTAACGTCGGCGAATCTGTATAAACAAGACACCGAGTGATAACTTTCACGGCTGTTCCTTTGTGAAATTAATTTCACAATGTTTAATTCTGACCTCGGAACAAAACTGTATCGAATTAACTTCTCTTCTGAATTATTGTCCTTTGCTCTTATCTGTCTAATTCAGAACATGCAGTGCTTTTGTTAACTTTTGTGTTTGTGACGGTAGTGCCTTTGTAAACCTGTGTATAAAAATAGTTTGTTTTTGATCATACGATGGAGTAGCTGGCCAGACCTCTTGGCAGAAGACCGATTTCTACTCTCCTGGATAATTAGAATCCAGTTAGTCTGGCTTATAGGTATCCATATTATGTTGTAACATAAAGGGAATTATTAAAATTAAACTAAACTGTAAGATTTTTTTATTCCAGACCACCAAGGAGTACGAATTCCGGGATGAACTGAGACGCTTACAGGTCTGTAGGCCTCAGGGGATTCCCTGAGCTGTCTCAAATCTGTACTTTAACAGGGGTATCAGTAGAGCAGGAAATTGTTTAGAGGAACATTAGATCATCTTACTGAATGGCAGAACAGACTCAAGAGGCCGACAGCCTATTCCTGCTCCTATTTCTTGTGATCTAACTGGTCCCATTCCTCATAAATCTAATGCCATTCCTCCAACAGTAGTTTTCCAGCCACATATTCCGTCACTTAACTTTTCGTGTTTCTGTGCACTTAGCATGTAGGACTGGGAGTTATCCTGAGATTACTGCTTTTGAGGTCCTGCTTTTAAACACCTTCCCAGCTCCCTGGAATCTGATTTCAGAACCTCTTTCCCCCTTTTTATTTAAGTCATTTTGATGACATGGACCTGAACATATGGCTTGCCCCTTCCAAAGAATGTCATGAGCCTCCACGTCTCGCCTTTGACCCTGACATCAGAGAAGCTACACACCATCCTGGAGTCACCATCCCAGCCACAGAAACACCAGTCTGTTTCCCTAATCAACAAATTCCCTGCTGGTTTTCTTTTCCTCTTCCTTCCCTCTTTTACAGCTGGTCTGCCTGTACTTCCACAAACCTGTCCTCTAAGGAACCAACACCCTCAGCAGTATCCAAAGCAGAAAACTTATCACAAAGTGAAATGTCAAGGAATTCCTGCCCTCTGTACTTGGTTCTCACGGACTACCTAGCTGTCATATTTTCCTTTCCTGACTCCATGTTTCTAGTCTATGATGTGATACCTCGCTAACATCCTATTCACATAACTCTTAGCTGAAAATGTGTTGCTGGAAAAGCGCAGCAGGTCAGGCAGCATCCAGGGAACAGGAGAATCGACGTTTCGGGCATAAGCCCTTCTTTGGGCTTATGCCCGAAACGTCGATTCTCCTGTTCCCTGGATGCTGCCTGACCTGGTGCGCTTTTCCAGCAACACATTTTCAGCTCTGATCTCCAGCATCTGCAGACCTCACTTTCTCCTCACATAACTCTTAGCCTGGCGGGTGTACTACAGATTACAGCTCAAGCTGCATAATCTGAAACTTTCATTTCTGCACATGATGTCACTTCCTGCAGACGGCAGCTAATTCAATCTAAAATTCCCAGTCTATGATCAGTCTTCAAGCCAAAAATGTTTATAATGAAATTTCTGGTTAATTGTGATCCTCAGGATATTGATATAATCTATTGATTTTCTTTTGTCCGTTACAATCGTACAGGGCATTGGTGAGACCCGCATTTGGGGTATTGTGTACAGTTTTGGTTTCCTACCTTGAGAAAAGATATCAAATTGTTGCAGTTCAGAAAAGACTCGCTGGATTCCTGGAACCGAAAGTGGGGGGATGGGGAACTGAGGAAAGCTTGGACAGATTGGTTTATATTTGCTGGAGTTTAGAATTTTTAAAGGTGATCTTATTGAAGCATACCAGCTTCTGGGGCGAATTAACAAAATGGGTGATATGAGAGGTTGTTTATCTTTGTGGGGAGAGTAGAAATAGGGAGAGTTAGTTTTGTTTCTGATGATTAGTAGGTCTTTGGAAACTTCTTTGTCAGACTGTAGTAGAAACCAAAGTAATTGAAGTTTAATGCAGAATTGGATTATTATTGGCAAGGAAGCCAGATGATATTTCAGGTTTGAGAGATCATATGATTCTGTTCCCCATTCATATGACTGAGCATTTAGAACATAGACCAGTACAGCACAGTACAGGTCCTTTGGCCTTTAGTGTTGTGCTGACCTTTTATCCTACTCTAAGAACAAACTAACCTTCATTTTATTATCATCCATGTGCCTATCCAACAGTTCCTAATGCATCTGACTCTACTACCACCGCTGGCACTGCATTCCACACACCCATCACTCTGTGTAAATAACCTACCTCTGACATTTCCCTAAACCTTCTCCAATCACCTTAAAATTATGCCCCCTCAAGATGGCCATTTCCACCCTGGGGAAAGAGTCTCTGGCTATCCACTCTATCTATGTCTCTCATCATCTTGTACACCTCTATCAAATCACCTTTCATCCTTCTTCGCTCCAATGAGAAAAGCCCAAGCTGATGCAACCATTATTCATAAGACATGCCTTCCAGTCCAGGGAGCATCCCAGTAAATATCCTCTGCACCACCCTTAAAGCCTTTGCCTGCAACGGTAGTAGATTTGCCAACTTTAGGTACATTTAAGTTGTCATTGGACAAGCATATGGACATATATGGAATAGTGTAGGTTAGATGGGCTTCAGATTGGTATGACAGGTCGTGCAACATCGAGGGCCGAAGGGCCTGTACTGTGCTGTAATGTTCTATGTTCTATGTTCCTAAATTATGAGGTGACCAAAACTGAACACAATATTCCAAGTGTGGTCTAACTAGGGCTTTATTGAACTGCAGCATAACCACGTGGCTCTTAAACTCAATCCCCCTGCTAATGAAAGCCTTCTTAACAACCCTATAACATGGGTGGTAACTTTGAAAGATCTATGGACATGGATCCCAAGATCCCTCTGTTTCTTCATTTTGCCAAGAATCCTGCCTTTAACCTTGTAATCTGCATTCAAGTTTGACCTTCTAAAATTAATCACTTCACACCTTTCCAGGTTGAATTCATCTGCCTCTTCTAAGCCCAGCTCTGCATCCTGTCAATGTCCCTTTGCAACCTACAACAGCCCTCCACACTATCCACAACTCCACCAACCTTCGTGTCATCAGCAAGCTTACTAACCCACCCTTCCAGTTCCTCGTCCAACTCTTTTATGAAAATTACAAAGCAGAGGTCCCAGAACAGATCCCTGCAGAACACCACTGGTCACCGAGCTCAAAGCTGAATACCTTCCATCTACTACCATCCTCTGTTTTCTATGGGCCAGCCAATTCTGAATCCAAGCAGACAGGTTTCTTTGTATCCCATGTCTCCTTACTTTCTGAATGAGCCTCCAATGGGGAGCCTTATTAAATGCCTTGCTAGGCTAATGCCCGAAACGTCGATTCTCCTGTTCCCTGGATGCTGCCTGACCTGCTGCGCTTTTCCAGCAACACATTTCCATCTCTAAAATCCATATACACCAGAAAAAACTGCTCTACCTTCATCAATGTGTTTTGCCACATCCTCAAAGAATTCACTAAGGTTTGTGAGGCATGACCTGCCCCTCACAAAGCATTGCTGACTATCTAATCAAACAATGTTTTTCCCAATAATCATAAATCCTGTCTCTCAGAATCCTCTCCAATAATTTGCCTACCACCAGTGAAAGACTGACTGATCGGTAATTCCCAGGATTACAGATCAGAGGAGATGGGTTAAGTGCTAAATAAACACTTTTCGTCAGTATTCACACTAGGAAAAAGACCATGTTGTGGAGGAGAATACTGAAGTATAGGCTACTAGACTAGATGGGATTGAGGTTCATTAGGAGGAGGTGTTATCTATTTTTACACTTTGTAGAATTGTTAAGTCCCATGGACCAGATGGGATTTATACTAGGACTCTTTGGGAAGCCAGGGAGGAGATTATTGAGCCTTTGGCTTTGATATTTATGGTGTCATTGCCTACTGGAATAGTGCTAGAAAACTGGAGGATAGCAAATGTTGTTCCTTTGTTCAAGAAGGGGCGTAGAGACAACCCTGGTAATTATAGACCAGTGAGCTTTACTTCGGTTGTGGGTAAAGTGTTGGAAAGGGTTATAAGAGATAAGATTTATAACTATCTAGAAAGGATTAAGTTGATTAGGGATAATCAATATGGTTTTGTGAAGGGTAAGTCATGCCTCATAAACCTTATTGAGTTTTTTGAGAAGATGACTAAACAGGAGGATGAAGGTAAAGCGATGTGGTGTATATGGATTTCAGTAAGGTGTTTGGTAAGGTTCCCCATGGCAGACTACTGCACAAAATACGGCGGCATGAGATTGAGAGTGATTTAGCGATTTGAATCCAAAATTAGTTAGCTGAAAGACAGAGGATGGTGGCTGATGGAGAATGTTCATCCTGAAGTTCAGTTACTCATGGTGTACCGCAAAGATCTGTTTTAGATCTACTGCTGTTTATCATTTTTATAAATAACCTGGATGAGAGCATAGAAGGATGGGTTAGTAAATTTGTGGATCACACTAAGGTCTGTAGACTTATGGATAGTCAGGAAGGATGCTGTAGGTTACAGGGGGAGATAGATATGCTGCAGAGCTGGGCTGAGAGGTGGCAAATTGAATTTAATGCGGAAAAGTGAGGTGATTCACTTTGGAAGGAGTAACTGGAAAACAGACTACTGGGCTAATGGTAAGAGTCTTGGTAGTGTCGATGTACATAGATGCTTGAAAGTTGCCACCCAGGTTGATAGGGTTGTTAAGAAGGCATATGGTGTTTTAGCTTTTATTGCTAGAGGGAGGGAGTTTCTGAACCATGAGTCGAGTGTGTGGTGCTGGGAAAGAACAGCAAGTCAGGCAGCATCCGAGGAGCAGGAGAATCGAAGTTTCAGGCAAAAGCCCTTCATTGGTAATGAGACTGTGAGCCAAGGGGGTGGAGAGATGAATGGGAGGGGTTGAGTCTGGGAGGAAGGTAGCTGAGAGTGTGATAGGTTGATGGAGGTGAGGGTAATGGTGATAGATCAGAGAGTAGGGTGGAGCAGATAGGTGGGAAGGAAGATGGATAGGTAGGAAAGATCATGAGACTGAGTTGGAAGGTTAGAACTGGGATAAGGTGGGGGGGGAGGGGAAATGAGGAAACTGGTGAAATACACATTGATGCTATGTGGTTGGAGGGTCCCGAGGCAGAAGATGAGGCATTCTTCCTCCAGGCTTTGTGTGGTTAAGGACTGGTGATGGAAGAGGCCCAGGACCTGCATGTCCTTGGTGGAGTGGGAGGGGGATTTGAAGTGTTCAGCCATGGGGTGGTGGGGTTGGTTGGTGCAGGTGTCCTGGAAATGCTCTCTGAAGCACTCTGCAATTAGGCGTCATGTCTCTTCAATGTAGAGGAGACTGCATCGGGATCAATGGATACCTTAAATAGTGTGTGGAAGTTTAGGTAAAAGTCTGATGGATGTGTAAGGCTTGGGGTCTCCAGCATCTGCAGACCTCACTTTCTCCTTTGGGGCCTAGGACAGAGATGAGGGGGCAGGTGTAGGTGCAGGTTTTGCAATTACTGCAGTAGCAGGGGAAGGTGCTGGGAGGAGAGGGTGGGTTGGTTGGAGGTATGGACTTGACAAGGGAGTCGTGAATGCAATGGTCTTTACGGAGAGCAGATGGGGTAGGGAGGGAAATATTTCTCTGGTGATGGGATCTATTTGTAGCTGGTGGAAATAGCAGAGGATATACAAAGGTTGATTGGGTGGCAGGTGAGGACCAGGGTTTCTGTCCATGTTGCGGTTGGAGGGATGGGGTTCAAGGATGGAGATGCAGAAAGTGGATGAAATGTGCTGGAGGGCATCATCAACCATGTGGGAGGAGAAATTGCAGTCTTTGAAGAAGGAAGCCATCTGGTGTGTCCTATGGTGGAACTGGTCCTCCTGGGAGCAGATGCAGCAGAGATGGTGGAATTAAGATTAAGGGATAGTGGTTTTACTGATGGCAGGGTGGAGGACGTGTAGTTCAGGCAGCTGTGGGAGTTGGTGGGTTTGTGGAAGACGTCAGTGTTGAGTTGGTCACTGTTGATGGAGATGGAGAGGTCCAAGAAGGGGAGGGAGGTGTCTGAGATGGTCCAGGTGAACTTAAGGTCAGGGTGGAATGTATTAGTGAAGTTAATAAACTGTTCAAACTCCTCACAGGAGTATGAGGTGGTGCTGATACAGTCATCAATGTAGCTGAGGAAAAGGTGGGGAATGATGCAAGTGTAACTGTGGAAGATGGACGGTTCCACATAACTGACAAAGAGACAGGCATAGCTGGGGCCTATGCGGGTGCCAATGGCTACCCCTTTCATCTGGAGGAAGTGGGAGGAGTTAAAGGGGAAATTGACGGTAAGGACCAGTTCAGCCAAATGAGTGCGTGTGTCAATGTAAGGGTACTGGTGGGAACACTGGGAGATGAAGAAACAGAGGGCTTGAAAGCCGTCATCTCGGCAGATGGAGGTGTATAGGGATGGATGTCCATGGTGAAGATGAGGTGTCAGGGACCAGGGAAATTAAAGTCTTGGAGGTGGTGGAGGGCATGAGTGGTGTCCTGAATATATGTCGGGAGTTCATGGACCAGGGGGAAAGGACAGGATCAAGGTATGTGGAGATGAGTTCGGTGGGCAGGAACAGGCCAACACGATGGGTCGGCCGGGCAATCAGGCCACAACATCGAAGTCCCAGGTACCAACCCATGCTGCAAGCTCACCCACCTTATTCCGGATGCTCCTGGCGTTGAAGTAGACACACTTCAAACCAACTTCTTGCTTGCCGGGGCCATCTTGTGTCCCTGAAACTTGATTTCGGACCTCCCTACTCAAAACCTTTTCTATACTCGAACTGCAACTTTGGTTTCTATCCCCCTGCTGGATTAGTTTAAACCCACCCCAATAATCTTAGCGAATATCAGAAGATAATAAAATGAAAACAAATACAAAAACAATACAACTACTATCTCCTAACTATTAACCTACCCTCTAATACAAAACAAACCCTAACACTGTGCAAAGCAACACCAAAAAAAACAGAAAAGCAAAAAAAAAACACCGAATACAGCACAGCTATGCTCGGCGCAAAGCTCCCAAACAAAGGAACGGGAGCATTTTACATATACCGTATTAACTCAGGAGACCTTCTCCAGGGCCCAGGACTTGACAAATCTAACCATCCTGTTTCAACAAATGCCCTAGTTAAGATAACTGACAAATCTGTTTCCAAATAACTCAAGTGCCATATCTTATAAAAATGGTCTGTTGTGTGGTGCACCATGTTTGTAAATAAAAAGTCCAAGGGAATGTGCTCCATAATTAATGTCTGCCATCCCAGCAAGCCCGGCGGGTTCTCAGACACCTAATTCATTAGAATATTCTTCCATGCACAGTATGCAAGAATATTATATGCCCATGCCTGTCTAAAGATGGTAAATTCAGTACACCTAAGAAGAGAGATATCGAGTCTACTTTGACTTCAGTCCTCAATACCCTCCCTATCTCTCCTGCCACAGTGTTCCAGTAAACACGAAGCCTGTGGCATGTCCAGAAGCAATGGGTAAGAGTACCTACACTTATTTTACATTTGGGGCACACTCTTTTGATTTAAACTTCGCCAGACGGTCTGGTGCCAGGTGAGCCCTGTGCAGAACTTACAGATTGAGGTCTTTCGAGCATTCTCCCGGATGTTCTCCCATGTTTCAGATGTTCGCAGGTAAAGGGACGGCTGGAAAATGGGAAGCCTTCAGAAATGAGATAATGAGAATCCAGAGAAGGTATATTCCTGTCAGGTTGAAAGGGAAGGCTGGTAGGTATAGGGAATGCTGGATGACTAAAGAAATTGAGGGTTTGGTTAAGAAAAAGAAGGAAGCATATGTCAGGTACAGACAGGATAGATCGGGTGAATCCTTAGAAGATTATAAAGAAAGTAGGAGTGTACTTAGGGAAATCAGGAGGGCAAAACGGGGACATGAGATAGCTTTGGCAAATAGAATTCAGGAGAATCCAAATGGTTTTTACAAATATATTAAGGACAAAAGGGTAACTAGAGAGAGAAAAGGGCCCCTCAAAGATCAGTAAGGCAGCCTTTGTGTGGAGCCACAGAAAATAGGGGAGATACTAAATGAATATTTTGCATCAGTATTTACTGTGGAAAAGGATATGGAAGATATAGACTGTAGGGAAATAGATGGTGACATCTTGCAAAATGTCCAGATTAAAGAGGAGGAAGTGCTGGATGTCTTGAAATGGTTAAAGGTGGATAAATCCCCAGGACCTGATCAGGTGTACCTGAGAACTCTGTGGGAAGCTAGAGAAGTGATTGCTGGGCCTCTTGCTGAGATATTTGTATCATCGATAGTCACAGGTGAAGTGCCAGAAACTGGAGGTTGGCAAACGTGGTGCCACTGTTTAAGAAGGGTGGTAAGGACGAGCCAGGGAACTATAGACCAGTGAGCCTGACATTGGTGGTGGGCAAGTTGTTGGAGGGAATCCTGAGGGACAGGATGTACATGCATTTGGAAAGGCAAGAACTGATTCGGGATAGTCAACATGGCTTTGTGTTTGGGAAACCATGTCTCACAAACTTGATTGAGTTTTTTGATGAAGTAACAAAGAAGATTGATGAGGGCAGAGCAGTAGATGTGATCTATATGGACTTCAGTAAGGCGTTCGACAAGCTTCCCCATGGGAGACTGATTAGCAAGGTTAGATCTCATGGAATACAGGGAGAACTAGCCATTTGGTTACAGAATTGGCTCAAAGGTAGAAGACAGAGGCTGGTGGTGGAGGGTTATTTTTCAGACTAGAAGCCTGTGACCAGTGGAGTGCCACAAGGATCGGTGCTGGGCCCTCTACTTTTTGTCATTTGCATAAATGATTTGGATGCGAGCATAAGAGGAACAGTTAGTAAGTTTGCAGATGACACCAAAATTGGTGATGTAGTGGACAGCGAAGAGGGTTACCTCAGATTACAACAGGATCTGGACCAGATGGGCCAATGGGCTGAGAAGTGGCAGATGGAGTTTAATTCAGATAAATGCGAGATGCTGCATTTTGGGAAAGCAAATCTTAGCAGGACTTATACACTTAATGGTAAGGTCCTAGGGAGTGTTGCTGAACAAAGAGACCTTGGAGTGCAGGTTCATATCTCCTTGAAAGTGGAGTCGCAGGTAGATAGGATAGTGAAGAAGGCGTTTGGTATGCTTTCCTTTATTGGTCAGAGTATTGAGTACAGGAGTTGGGAGGTCATGTTGCGGTTGTACAGGACATTGGTTAGGCCATTGTTGGAATATTGCGTGCAATTCTGGTCTCCTTCCTATCGGAAAGATGTTGTGAAACTTGAAAGGGTTCAGAAAAGATTTACAAGGATGTTGCCAGGGTTGGAGGATCTGAGCTGCAGGGAGAGGCTGAACAGGCTGGGGCTGTTTTCCCTGGAGCGTCGGACGCTGAGGGGTGACCTTATAGAGGTTTACAAAATTATGAGGGGCATGGTTAGGATAAATAGGCAAAGTCTTTTCCCTGGGGTTGGGGAGTCCAGAACTAGAGAGCATAGGTTTAGGGTGAGAGGGGAAAGATATAAAAGAGACCTAGGGGGCAACTTTTTCTCACAGAGGGTGTACATGTATGGAATGAGCTGCCAGAGGATGTGGTGGAGGCTGGTACAATTGCAACATTTAAGAGGCATTTGGATGGGTATATGAATAGGAAGGATTTGGAGGGATATGGGCCGGGTGCTGACAGGTGGGACTAGATTGGGTTGGGATATCTGGTCGACATGGACGAGTTGGACCAAAGGGTCTGTTTCCATGCTGTACATCTCTGACTCTATGAGATCTCCACTCCTAGCTCTTGCTCCCAGACCCCTCATAACCGGTTAATATCCTGCCAGGTCCTGCCACCCAGCAGGCAATAGAGGGCACTAACCGAAAGAGTGCTTGTGGAATACAGCAACAGCCTCTCTGTATTGGGCTTATAGGGCTTAGTGAGAAACGTAGTCTTCTTCTGGATGAAATCCCGAGCCTGAAAAAAAACGGAAAAGATCTCTGCTGGGTATTTCAATCTCAGTTGCTCAAAAGACATCATAATCTCCCCTCAAACAAGTCTCCCAAACTAGAAACTCCTCTCGCTGCCCATGGTTTGAACCCTGAGTCCATCATCCTTGGTCGGAACCCTGGCATGCCAACTATAGGTGTAAGTGGTGAAGTCTTGGATAAACAACCCTCACTCTGCGCATCGCCCTCCATGCCTTGACTGTACGAATGACAATGGGGTTCTGGCAATGGTCCATAACTGTCCTCATCTGGCACCAACGACATAGGTAGGAGGAGTGCCGAGGATGTTAGACAGGCTTTCAGGGAGCTAGGTTGGAAGCTCAGAGTTAGAACGAACAGAGTTGTTGTCTCTGGTTTGTTACCCGTGCCACGTGATAGAGATTCGAGGAATAGGGAAAGAGAACACTTAAATGCGTGGCTACAGGGATGGTGCAGGAGGGAGGGATTCCGGTTTTTGGATAACTGGGGTTCTTTCTGGGGACGGTGGGACCTCTATAAACAGGATGGTCTACACCTGAACCTGAGGGGCACCAGTATCCTTGGGGGGAGGTTTGCTAGTGCTCTTGGGGGGGGGGTTAAACTAACTCTGCAGGGGCATGGGAACCCAGATTGTAGCTTCAGGGTGCAGGGTCTGGAGTGTAGGGAGGTTAGGAACATGGCATCAATTTCAAAGGAGGGTGCCTGTAAACAGGAAAGTGGCTTGAAGTGTGTATACTTCAATGCAAGAAGTATACGAAATAAGGTAGGTGAACTTGCAGCGTGGGTTGGTACCTGGGACTTCGATGTTGTGGCTATTACGGAGACATGGCTAGAACAGGGACAGGATTGGCTGTTGCAGGTTCCAGGATTTAAATGTTTTAGTAGGGTCAGAGGTGGAGTTAAAAGAGAGGGAGGTGTGGCATTGCTTGTCAAAGATAGTATTACAGTGGTGGAAAGGACGATGGATGAGGACTTGCCATCTGAGGTAGTTTGGGCTGAGGTTAGGAATAGGAAAGGTGAGGTCACCCTGTTAGGAGTCTTTTACAGGCCTCCTAATAGTCCTAGAATCATTGAAGAAAGGATAGGGAAGGTGATTCAGGAGATGAGTGACAGTAATAGGGTGGTTGTTATGGGGGACTTTAACTTTCCTGATATTGATTGGGAAAGCTATAGCTCAAGTTCGTTAGATGGGTCAGTGTTTGTTCAATGTGTGCAGGAGAGTTTCCTGACACAATATGTAGACAGGCCAACAAGAGGTGAGGCCATACTGGATTTGGTTATGGGTAACGAACCAGGCCAGGTGTTAGAATTAGAGGTAGGTGAGCACTTTGGGGATAGTGACCATAATTCGGTGATTTTTACTCTCGTGATGGAGAGGGATAAGTGTGTACTACAGGGCAAGAGTTATAGCTGGGGTCAGGGAAATTATGATGCGGTGAGGCATGACTTAGGATGTGTGGCTTGGAAAAGTAGACTCCAAGGCAAGAGTGTAAATGATATGTGGAGCTTGTTCAAGGAGCAACTATTGAGTGTCCTTGATAATTATGTACCTGTCAGGCAGGGAGGAAAGGGTCGTGCGAGGGAGCCGTGGTTTAATAAGGAATTGGAATCCCTTGTTAAATGGAAGTGGGCGGCCTATCTCAAGATGAGACGTGAAGGTTCAATTGGGGCGATTGGGAGTTATAGGGTAGCCAGGAAGGACCTGAAGAGAGAGCTAAGAGCAGCAAGGAGGGGACATGAAAGGTCCTTAGTTGGTAGGATTAGGGAAAACCCTAAGGCTTTCTATAGGTATGTTAGGAATAAAAGAATGACTAGGGTAGGAATATGTCCAGTCAAGGATAGTAGTGGGAAGTTGCGTGTGGAGGCGGAAGAGATTGGGGAGACACTGAATGAATACTTTTCTTCAGTATTTACTCAGGAACAGGGCATTGTCGTCGATGTGAATACTGAGTCACAAATAAGTAGAATGGATGGCTTTGAGGTATGTAGAGAAGAGGTGTTGGAAATCCTGGAAAAGGTGAAAATAGATAAGTCCCCTGGGCCTGATGGCATTTATCCTAGGATTCTCTGGGAAGCAAGGGAGGAGATTGCAGAGCCATTGGCCTTGATTTTTATGTCCTCTTTGTCTACAGGAGTAGTGCCAGAAGACTGGAGGATAGCAAATGTGGTTCCCTTGTTCAAAAAGGGGAGTAGGGATAACCCTAGTAACTATAGGCCGGTGAGTCTCACTTCTGTTGTGGGCAAAGTCTTAGAGAGAATTGTAAGGGATAGGATTTATGCACATCTGGATAGGAATAATGTGATCAAGGATAGTCATCATGGTTTTGTGAAGGGCAGGTCGTGCCTCACAAACCTTATTGAATTCTTTGAAAAGGTGACGAAGGAGGTTGATGAGGGGAAAGCGGTAGATGTGGTATATATGGATTTTAGTAAGGTGTTTGATAAGGTTCCCCATGGTAGGCTACTTCAAAAAATACGGAGGCATGGCATTGAGGGTGAGTTGGAGGTTTGGATTAGGAATTGGCTGGATGGAAGAAGACAGAGGGTAGTAGTTGATGGTAAAGGTTCATCTTGGAGTGCAGTTACTAGCGGTGTTCCGCAAGGATCTGTTTTGGGACCATTGCTGTTTGTCATTTTTATAAATGACCTGGAAGAGGGGTTAGAAGGTTGGGTGAGCAAGTTTGCGGATGATACGAAAGTCGGAGGAGTTGTTGACAGTGAGGAAGGATGTGGCAGGTTACAGCAGGATATAGAAAAGCTGCAGAGCTGGGCAGAAAGGTGGCAAATGGAATTCAATGTAGCTAAGTGTGAGGTGATTCACTTTGGGAAGAATAACAAAAAGATGGGGTACTGGGCTAATGGTCGGATACTTGGTAGTGTGGATGAGCAGAGGGATCTTGGTGTCCATGTGCACGGATCTCTGAAAGTTGCCACCCAGGTAAATAGTGCGGTGAGGAAGGCATATGGCGTACTGGCTTTTATTGGTAGAGGAATTGAGTTCCGGAGTCCTGAGGTCATGATGCAGTTGTATAAGACTCTGGTGCGGCCGCATCTGGAATATTGTGTGCAGTTTTGGTCGCCATACTATAGGAAGGATGTGGAGGCACTGGAACGGGTGCAGAGGAGGTTTACCAGGATGTTGCCTGGTATGGAAGGAAGATCGTATGAGGAAAGACTGAGACACTTGGGGCTGTTTTCATTAGAGAAAAGAAGGTTTAGGGGTGACTTGATTGAGGTGTACAAGATGATTAGGGGGTTAGATAGGGTTGACAGTGTGAACCTTTTCCCGCGTATGGAGTCGGGTATTACAAGGGGGCATAGCTTTAAATTAAGGGGGGGTAGATATAGGACTGAAGTTAGGGGTAGGTTCTTCACTCAGCGAGTCGTAAGTTCATGGAATGCCCTGCCAGTAGCAGTGGTGGACTCTCCCTCTTTATGGGCATTTAAGCGGGCATTGGATAGGTATATGGAGGATAGTGGGTTAGTATAGGTTAGGTGGGCTTGGATCGGCGCAACATCGAGGGCCAAAGGGCCTGTACTGCGCTGTATTCTTCTATGTTCTATGTTCTATGTTCTATCTTATCCATGAACAACAGGTTAATAAGAGGGCACTTTGCTTGGGAGGCCTCAATATCCAGCCATATTGAGTTTGGATCGTTACCTACCCAATCACAGACAATGGACAGCAGGGAACTCAATTGATACCTCCTGATGTCTGGGAAATAAACTCCTCCCTCTCCTTGAGGCAACTGCAATTAAGTAAGTTTGATGAGGGGCTGCCCACTATTGCCAGACAAAAGAACCAAACCACCACATAAGCTTCCGCAGCGTTTTCCTGGGAAACATTATAGGGAGCATACGCATGGGATAAAGCAAACGAGAAAGAACATTCATCTTAATGAGAAATATTCAGCCCAGCCAATAAATTGGAAGAGCCTCCCATCTCTGGATATCTCGCCTAATATTGTCGAGCAAGTGAGCAAAGTTAGTCCGAAATAACAGATCAAACTTGGGGGTAATAAAAATGCCTAGGTACTGGAACCCTGCCTGTGACCCTTAAAAGGAAACTTAGGGCCACCTTCAACTTCTGGCACATCCTTATGGTTCCCCAAAGGCATAGCCTTGTGATTTTGCAAAGTTAACCTTATTTCCTGAAATAGCCCCAAATGAATTGATACATTGTATCAAACGAAGTACAGAGGTCATCGGGTTCGATTAAAGACAGAAGGACATCATCCGCATACAGTGTAATCTTGTGTGCCCTCGATCCCACTTCCGGAGCGGTTATGTGGACGTTCTGACGAATGGCCTCTGCTAGTGGCTCTATCACCAACGTAAACAACAACGGTGAGAGGGGACAGCCTTGCCGACTACCCCTACCAATCTTAAAATTCCCAGACTTCACCCCGTTGGTGATGACCACGGCCAGGGGGTGGTGATATAAAACCTCCACCCACTTAGCAAAGACTCCACACAACCCAAACTGTTCTAAAAAAGATACGGCCATTCCACCCGGTCAAATGCTTTCTCTGCATCTAAGGAATCACCAACCCCTGAATCGATCGTTGCTGACATGGACCACATTCAGCAAACTTCTAATATTATTAGAGGACCTATGTTCCCTTATAAAGCCTGTCTGGTCCTCTTTAATAATATGGGGCAACACCCTTTCCAATCTCAGCGTCACGATCTTGGACAGAATCTTGAAGTCTGAATTTAATAGAGAGATGGGCCTGTATGAGTCACAATCCTCAGGAACTTTCCCCTTCTTAAGAATTAAGGAAATATTAGCTTCTCTCAAAGATGGTGGTAGGCATTCATGCATATGTGAGTGATTGTACATCTCCAACATCGGCCCTGACTGAATCCCTATAAACTTCTTATAAAACTCACCAGGGGGACCATCAGGGCCAGGTGCTTTCCCACTCTGAAGTTGCCTAGCTGCCTCCTGTATTTCCTGAACTGTCAAGGGGGTATTAAGGAGAGAGGCCTGTTCCAAGGTCACCCCTGAGAGGTCCAGGTTCTTAAAAAAGGTCTCCATTTTAGCCCTCCTGTCTTTGCAACCTTCAGACCGATTACAATTCGGAGTAAAAGCTCCAAAAAGCCTCATTACTCATTTTAGCATCATTTGTAAGGACCCCGGTGCTGTCTCTGATTGCAGCAATGGATTGGGGAGCACGCTTTTTCCTAGTCAGGTATGCTAAATACTTTCCTGGCTGATCCCCATTTCGAAAAGCTTCTGTCTAGCAAAAGCAAGTTCTTTCTTTGCGTTTTGTGTCAGTATTAAATTCAAGGCAGCCTGAAGGGCCATGATCCGCTGTAGCTTAGTCACCGAAGGCCGTGCAAAACGTGCTGCCGCCGCGGCTTTTAACCACGATTAGAGTAGACGCTGCTGTTCCTCTGTCTGTAGTTTCTGGCTAGCCAAATAGGAAATAGCTAATCCCCTAGCAAAGGCCTTAGCAGTCTCCCATAGCATGGATGGACTACTAGCCGTGCCTGAGTTGATAGTCAAGAATTCCTGAAACTCTTTCAAAACGTATTCCACAAATTTGGAATGCTTAAGGAGAAAAGGGTCAAAACGCCAATGCGCCTTCACTCTTGGCCTTAACTTCCAAATATACAGCCATGTGATCAGAGATAGCTATATTCCTAATTTTACAACTCATAATTGAATCCAGAAAGAGGTCAGTCCTCGTGTGACATTTATGTGGGTTTGAAAAAAGGTGAAGTCCCTGCTGGTATGGTGAAGACATCTCCAAATACCCACCAGCCCCAACTCCTCGCATAAGTCAATTAAAATCACCCACCCCCTATAATAATGTGCCGTGTTCTAAAAACATTCAACTTAGAGAAAGCGCTAATCAAAAATTTGAGGGGATGCGCCGGAGGACAGTGGATGTTAAAATGCCATATTCCTCCCCATGTGTCAGGGCTTTAAGTATCATAAACCGTTCCTGCTCATCTTTCACCTGCTCTAATAATGTGAACAGAAGATTTTTCTGGATAAGTACTGCCACTCCCCTACTTTTAGTAGTAAAGGATGAAAAGAATACTCTGTCATAACCCCCCTGTTGTAATTTCAGGTGTTCCTCATCATCAAGATGGGTTTCCTGCAACAAAGCGATATCAACCCTTTCTCTCTTAAGGCTAGAAAGTACTTTTTTCCTTTTAACAGGCAAATGACTTCCCTTAATGTTCCAGTTGCACCATTTAATAAGACACTTAGTCATATCCCCTTTCAGACACCCTTGAACCCCTCGGAGGGAGAATCCTGCATACAAAGCGCCGAGCATAAGTAAATCAAAACTCGTGTAATGGAAAAATTATATATACAAAAACTACTCTATCATAACTATAAACAACTATTACTACGAAAAAACTACGAAGAAAATCAATTATAGAACCTTGAATGGAAGACTCTTCCCCCTGCCCACAGGGAGCACTCGCCTTACCCATCCCCTCCTTCACAGCTCCTTCAAACCCGCACTGTGCCCCAGCCTTAGGCCAGAAAAAAAAACAAGGAGATGATCCTTAAATCAACAGAAAAAAAGACCAAGTCAGGATGAGCACTCCACCCATCCCTGGCTTCATGTCACCCCGACTTGTGACTAAAAGAGAAACGGAACAAACAAAAAAAAGGGGAGAGAAACAACAAAGAACATTCACAAAATTTCCCATCAGAAAATCCAGTTATTAAAATAAAGGAACAGCTTATTCCAAAGTCTTTTCCAAAAAGGAAATTATTAGGGAGGGAGAAAGGAAAACATGGGGAAAGATGGAAAAGAGAACAAACATTAACCGTATTCTTCAGGCCAGTCCGTCTATTTTAAAGTGTCTACAAAGTTTTTAGCTTTATCCGCTGAGTCTCATGTATAAACTGAGTCCTTGTGGCTGAAATGGAGCACTGCGGGGTATCTCATGGAGTACTGGATGCCCAGGTTCCTCAGCCTCTTTTTAACTTCATCGAAGGACTTCCTCTTTCGAATGAAAGCTGCTGAAAAATCCTGGAAAAACATGATTTTTGACTCCTTGTACAGCAGTGCCTGCGGATCTTTTCCCAGTAATCTAGAAGCTTCTATGACTTTTTGCTTGTCTTTATATGAATGGAAGTGCACTCGGACTGAGCGGGAACGCTGCACCGGCCCTGACCTGTGCACTGTAACCCAATACACCCTTTCAATCTGAAGCCTACTGGACTCAAATGTGAAGGCCCAAAAACTTCAGCAGCCAGCTTTCAAAGAAGCTGACTGGCTGCTCACCTTCCTCACCTTCAGGGAGCCCTACAGTTCGGAGATTTATCCTCCGACCTTGATTTTCAAGGTCGTCGATATGGTCTCGCAAGGTCCGCACCTCTCGCTCCAGCACCTGGATCCGACTGGATGAGGACTCCATCGCAGTTTCCAAGGCCTTAGTTCGACCCTCCACCTCCTCCAGCCTCTCCCAGAGGCCCTGGATCTCCTGCTCACGCTTCTGCAGCATGGATGCGATGGATTGGACCTGGGCACGAATCTCCCCATGGATTTCCTCAATCGCAGCCCCAACTTTCAAGGTAAGTCTCTCCATCGCCGCAGCCAATTCCTGTGAGTCTGTCAGGTCCCCGGGGGTTCAGGAGAGGCTGCTGCTGCTGCAGTCTCTGGTGTGGTAGGTGCTGCAGGGGAGTGTCCTCCCTGCTGCTGTTTGCTTGCTCCTTTTCCCTTTGGCATCCTTCCCACTCCCAAATATGACCAAATATGTGTTCTGTAAGGTTTTAAACTAATAATTCTACCACATAAGTTGGCCAGGGATGGCAAAAAACACCAGTATGCCTTGGCTGTGAGGCAGAGCTGTCCACAGCAGTTCTACAGAATCGCTGCCATCGTGCCGAGTCCCGGGGATATAACTTTTAATTGAGGGGTAATAGATATAGGACAGATGTCAGAGGTAACTTCTTTACTCAGAGTAGTTGGGGTGGACCACCCTGCCTACAACAGCAGTAGACTCCAACTTTAAGGGCATTTAAAAGGTCATTGGATAGGTGTATGGACGAGAATGGAATAGTGTAGTTTAGATGGACTTCAGATTGGTTTCACAGGTTGGTGCAACATCGAGGGCTGAAGGACCTGTACTGTGCTGTAATGTTCTATGTTCTTTGATTGTCCTTATTCCCTGTCTTGAACAAGGGAATAACATTTGCCACCCTCCAATTATCTGGTGGTACCACAGTGGACAGTGAGGATGCAAACATTATTGTCAAAGGCACAGCAATCTCTTCCCTCGTATACCCTGTCTGGCCCAGGAAACTTATCTATCCACATTTTACAAAATTTCCAGCACATCCTCCCTTAACATCATCCTGTTCAAGCATATTAGCCTGTTTCATACTGTCCTCACAAACGACAAGGTCCCCCTCTTTAGTGAATACTGAAGCAAACTATTCATTAAGGACCTCCCCTACCAGCTCCATCTCCAGGCAAATTTCCCTCCACAATCCCTGATCAGCCTTACCCTCACTCTGACCATCCTGTTGTTCCTCACATAAGTATAGAATACCTTGGGGTTTTTCTTAATCCTGCCCGCCAAGGCTTTTTCATGTCCCATTTAGCTCTCCTAAGTCCATTCTTCAGTTCCTTTCTGGCCACCTTGTAACCCTCTAGAGCAGTGTTTCTCAACCTTTCCGTATTCCATGCCCTCTTCTTATCCTTTTTTTCTCACAGCAGAGAGCGGCGCGAGCTGGGCGGAAGTGAGGTTGGAGCGCAGAGCTGGTCGGGAAGGTAAGTGATTGATATTTGAGTGGGTGTGTTCTAGACCCCAGGCCCTACATAGTAGGGCCTCCCTCCCATCCTCCTCCTCGAATTTTAAAGTCCATAGGTAAGCTACTCAGTGTTCTTGTTTTGGGGACGAAGTGTAGAGTAATGGCAGCGCAGGCAGTGGAATGTTCCTCCTGCAGGATGTTTGAGGTAGGGGTGACCACCGATACTCCTGCCAACTTCATCTGCAGGAAATGCAGTCAGATCCTGCTCCTCACAGAACGAGTTAGGGAACTGGAGCTGGAGTTGGATGAACTGAGGATTATTCGAGAGGCTGAGAGGGTGATAGATAGAAGCTACAGGGACATAGTTACGCCAGAGAACAGAGGTAGCTGGGTAACAGTTAGAGGTGGGAAGGGGAGGAAGCAGGCAGTGCAGGGATCCCCTGTGGTCGTTCCCCTAAACAATAAGTATACCGCTTTGGGTACTGTTGGGGGGGACGGCCTAGCAGGGGTAAGCTGCAGTGACCGGGTCTCTGGCACGAGGTCCGGTTCTGAGGCTCAGAAGGGAAAGGGGGAGAGGAGGAGAGCGCTAGTTATAGGAGACTCTATAGTTAGAGGGACGGACAGGCGGTTCTGTGGACATGGGAAAGACTCTCGGATGGTTTGTTGCCTCCCGGGTGCCAGGGTCCAAGACGTCTCGGACCGTGTCTTCAGAATCCTTAAGGGGGAGGGTGTGCAGCCAGAAGTCGTGGTGCACGTTGGCACCAACGACATAGGTAGGAAGAGGGGTGGGGAGGTCATTCAGGAGCTCAGGGAGTTAGGCTGGAAGCTAAAAGCTAGGACGGACAGAGTCGCCATCTCTGGGTTGTTGCCGGTGCCACATGACAGTGAGGCAAGGAATAGGGAGAGAGTGCAGTTGAACACGTGGCTGCAAGGATGGTGTAGGAGGGAGAGCTTCAGGTATTTGGACAATTGTACTGCATTCTGGGAAGGTGGGACCTGTAAAAGCAGGACGGGTTGCACATGAACCAGAAGGGCACCAATATCCTGGGAGGTAGGTATGCTAGCACTCTTCGGCAGGGGGATGGGATCCGGACTTGTAGTCCAGCAAGTAGGCTAGCTGTTTGTCAGGATGTCCAAGAATGTAGGGAGGCTGTGGAGAAGGTAGCACTGACAGGGAGTACTTGCGGACACAGAGATGGGCTCAAGTGTGTATACTTCAATGCAAGGAGTATCAGAAATAAGGTGGGTGAACTTAAGGCGTGGATCGGTACCTGGGACTACGATGTTGTGGCCATCACGGAAACGTGGATAGAAGAGGGACAGGAATGGTTGTTGGAGGTTCCTGGTTACAGATGTTTCAGTAAGATTAGGGAGGGTGGTAAAAAAGGAGGGGGGTGGTGTTGCTAATTAGAAATCGTATAACGGCTGCAGAAAGGCAGTTCGAGGGGGATCTGCCTTTGGAGGTAGTATGGGCAGAAGTCAGAAATAGGAAAGGTGCAGTTACCTTGTTGGTGTTTACTATAGGCCCCCCAATAGCAGCTGAGATGTGGAGAAACAGATTGGGAAACAGATTTTGGAAAGGTGCAGAAGCCACAGGGTAGTAGTCATGGGTGATTTCAACTTCCCAAACATTGATTGGAAGCTCTATTAGATCAAGTAGATTGGATGGGGCGGTGTTTGTGCAGTGTGTACAGGAAGCTTTTCTAACTCAGTATGTAGATTGTCCGACCAGAGGGGAGGCCATATTGGATTTGGTACTCGGTAATGAACCGGGACAAGTGATGGGCTTGTTAGTGGGTGAACATTTTGGTGATGGTGACCACAATTCTGTGACTTTCACCTTGGTTACGGAGAGAGATAGGTGCGTGCAACAGGGTAGGTTTTACAATTGGGGGAAGGGTAAATACGATGCTGTAAGACAGGATCTGAGGAGCATAAGTTGGGAGCAGAGGCTGTCAGGGAAGGATGTCGTGGAAATGTGGAACTTTTTCAAGGAACAGATAAGACGTGTCCTTGATATGTATGTACCTGTCAGGCAGGAAAGAGATGGTCGTGTGAGGGAACCTTGGTTGACGAGGGAGGTTGAATGTCTTGTAAAGAGGAAGAAGGGGGCTTACATAAGGTTGAGGAAACAAGGTTCAGACAGAGCATTGGAGGGATACAGGATTGCCAGAAGGGAGCTCAAGAAAGGGATTAGGAGAGCTAAGAGAGGGCATGAAAAATCTTTGGCGGATAGGATCAAGGATAATCCCAAGGCATTTTATGCGTATGTGAGAAACATGAGAATGACGAGAACGAGGGTAGGACCGATTAAGGACAGTAGTGGGAGACTGTGTATTGAGTCGGAAGAGATAGGAGAGGTCTTGAATGAACATAGAACATAGAACATAGAACATAGAACATAGAAGAATACAGCGCAGTACAGGCCCTTTGGCCCTCGATGTTGCGCCGATCCAAGCCCACCTAACCTATACTAACCCACTATCCTCCATATACCTATCCAATGCCCGCTTAAATGCCCATAAAGAGGGAGAGTCCACCACTGCTACTGGCAGGGCATTCCATGAACTTACGACTCGCTGAGTGAAGAACCTACCCCTAACTTCAGTCCTATATCTACCCCCCCTTAATTTAAAGCTATGCCCCCTTGTAATACCCGACTCCATACGCGGGAAAAGGTTCACACTGTCAACCCTATCTAACCCCCTAATCATCTTGTACACCTCAATCAAGTCACCCCTAAACCTTCTTTTCTCTAATGAAAACAGCCCCAAGTGTCTCAGTCTTTCCTCATACGATCTTCCTTCCATACCAGGCAACATCCTGGTAAACCTCCTCTGCACCCGTTCCAGTGCCACCACATCCTTCCTAGAGTATGGCGACCAAAACTGCACACAATATTCCAGATGTGGCCGCACCAGAGTCTTATACAACTGCATCATGACCTCAGGACTCCGGAACTCAATTCCTCTACCAATAAAAGCCAGTACGCCATATGCCTTCCTCACCGCACTATTTACCTGGGTGGCAACTTTCAGAGATCCATGCACATGGACACCAAGATCCCTCTGCTCATCCACACTACCAAGTATCCGACCATTAGCCCAGTACCCCATCTTTTTGTTATTCTTCCCAAAGTGAATCACCTCACACTTAGCTACATTGAATTCCATTTGCCACCTTTCTGCCCAGCTCTGCAGCTTCTCTATATCCTGCTGTAACCTGCCACATCCTTCCTCACTATCAACAACTCCTCCGACTTTCGTATCATCCGCAAACTTGCTCACCCAACCTTCTAACCCCTCTTCCAGGTCATTTATAAAAATGACAAACAGCAATGGTCCCAAAACAGATCCTTGCGGAACACCGCTAGTGACGGCACTCCATGAAGAAACTTTGCCATCAACTACTACCCTCTGTCTTCTTCCATCTAGCCAATTCCTAATCCAAACCTCCAACTCACCCTCAATGCCATATCTCCGTATTTTCTGCAGTAGCCTACCATGGGGAACCTTATCAAACGCCTTACTAAAATCCATATATACCACATCTACCGCTTTCCCCTCATCAACCTCCTTCGTCACCTTTTCAAAGAATTCAATAAGGTTTGTGAGGCACGACCTGCCCTTCACAAAACCATGCTGACTATCCTTGATCACATTATTCCTATCCAGATGTGCATAAATCCTATCCCTTACAATTCTCTCTAAGACTTTGCCCACAACAGAAGTGAGACTCACCGGCCTATAGTTACCAGGGTTATCCCTACTCCCCTTTTTGAACAAGGGAACCACATTTGCTATCCTCCAGTCTTCTGGCACTACTCCTGTAGACAAAGAGGACATAAAAATCAAGGCCAATGGCTCTGCAATCTCCTCCCTTGCTTCCCAGAGAATCCTAGGATAAATGCCATCAGGCCCAGGGGACTTATCTATTTTCACCTTTTCCAGGATTTCCAACACCTCTTCTCTACATACCTCAAAGCCATCCATTCTACTTATTTGTGTCTCAGTATTCACATCGACGACAATGCCCTGTTCCTGAGTAAATACTGAAGAAAAGTATTCATTCAGTGTCTCCCCAATCTCTTCCGCCTCCACACGCAACTTCCCACTACTATCCTTGACTGGACCTATTCCTACCCTAGTCATTCTTTTATTCCTAACATACCTATAGAAAGCCTTAGGGTTTTCCCTAATCCTACCGACTAAGGACCTTTCATGTCCCCTCCTTGCTGCTCTTAGCTCTCTCTTCAGGTCCTTCCTGGCTACCCTATAACTCTCAATCGCCCCAATTGAACCTTCACGTCTCATCTTGAGATAGGCCGCCCACTTCCATTTAACAAGGGATTCCAATTCCTTATTAAACCACGGCTCCCTCGCACGACCCTTTCCTCCCTGCCTGACAGGTACATAATTATCAAGGACACTCAATAGTTGCTCCTTGAACAAGCTCCACATATCATTTACACTCTTGCCTTGGAGTCTACTTTTCCAAGCCACACATCCTAAGTCATGCCTCACCGCATCATAATTTCCCTGACCCCAGCTATAACTCTTGCCCTGTAGTACACACTTATCCCTCTCCATCACGAGAGTAAAAATCACCGAATTATGGTCACTATCCCCAAAGTGCTCACCTACCTCTAATTCTAACACCTGGCCTGGTTCGTTACCCATAACCAAATCCAGTATGGCCTCACCTCTTGTTGGCCTGTCTACATATTGTGTCAGGAAACTCTCCTGCACACATTGAACAAACACTGACCCATCTAACGAACTTGAGCTATAGCTTTCCCAATCAATATCAGGAAAGTTAAAGTCCCCCATAACAACCACCCTATTACTGTCACTCATCTCCTGAATCACCTTCCCTATCCTTTCTTCAATGATTCTAGGACTATTAGGAGGCCTGTAAAAGACTCCTAACAGGGTGACCTCACCTTTCCTATTCCTAAACTCAGCCCAAACTACCTCAGATGGCAAGTCCTCATCCATCGTCCTTTCCACCACTGTAATACTATCTTTGACAAGCAATGCCACACCTCCCCCTCTTTTACCCCCACCTCTGACCCTACTAAAACCTTTAAACCCTGGAACCTGCAACAGCCAATCCTGTCCCTGTTCTAGCCATGTCTCCGTAATAGCCACAACATCGAAGTCCCAGGTACCAACCCACGCTGCAAGTTCACCTACCTTATTTCGTATACTTCTTGCATTGAAGTATACACACTTCAAGCCACTTTCCTGTTTAAAGACACCCTCCTTTGAAATTGATGCCATGTTCCTAACCTCCCTACACTCCAGGCCCTGCACCCTGAAGCTACAATCTGGGTTCCCATGCCCCTGCAGAGTTAGTTTAAACCCCCCCCAAGAGCACTAGCAAACCTCCCCCAAGGATACTGGTGCCCCTCAGGTTCAGGTGTAGACCATCCTGTTTATAGAGGTCCCACCGTCCCCAGAAAGAACCCCAATTATCCAAAAACCGGAATCCCTCCCTCCTGCACCATCCCTGTAGCCACGCATTTAAGTGTTCTCTTTCCCTATTCCTCGACTCTCGATCACGTGGCACGGGTAACAAACCAGAGACAACAACTCTGTTCGTTCTAACTATGAGCTTCCAACCTAGCTCCCTGAAAGCCTGTCTAACATCCTCGGCACTCCTCCTACCTATGTCGTTGGTGCCAATATGGACCACGACTTCGGTCTGCTCCCCCTCCCCCTCCAGGACCCGGAAAACACGATCAGAGACATCACGTACCCTTGCACCTGGGAGGCAACATACCAAACGTGAGTCTCTCTCGTTCCCACAAAACCGCCTATCTGTGCCCCTAACTATCGAGTCCCCAATTACTACAGCTCTGCTCTTCTTCACCCTTCCCTTCTGAGTAACGGGGACAGGCTCCGTGCCAGAGACCTGAACCCCGTTATTTACCCCTGGTAAGTCATCCCCCCCACAAGTATCCAAAACGGCATACTTGTTCTTGAGGGGAACGGCCGCAGGGGGTCCCTGCACTGGCTGCTTCCTCCCAGTCCCCCTCACTGTCACCCATCTATCTGCCATCTTTGGAGTTACTACTTCCCTATAACTCTGATCTATGACCCCCTCTGCCTCCCGAATGATCCGAAGTTCATCCAACTCCAGCTCCAGTTCCCTAACACGGTCTTGGAGAGGCTGGAGATGGGTGCACTTCCTGCAAGTGTAATCGGCAGGGACGTCGATGGCATCCCTCACCTCATACATGTTGCAGGAGGAACATTGCACTGCCTTCACTGCCATCCCTCTAAAGCTAACTTTTATTTTAAAAAAAACTGGGTCTAAAGAATACAACAAGCAAAATTCAGCACTTACCTACTTACCACAACAGGTGAATGAATATTTTTCTTCAGTATTTACAAACGAGAGGGACCGTATTGTTGAAGAGGAGAGCGTGAAACGGACTGGTAAGCTAGAGGAGATACTCGTTAGGAAGGAAGATGTGTTGGACATTTTGAATAACTTGAGGATAGACAAGTCCCCCGGGCCTAACGGGATGTATCCTAGGATTATGTGGGAAGCAAGAGAGGAAATTGCAGAGCCGTTGGCAATGATCTTTTCGTCTTCACTGTCAACAGGGGTGGTACCAGGGGACTGGAGAGTGGCGAATGTTGTGCCCCTGTTCAAAAAAGGGAATCGGGATAAACCCGGGAATTACAGACCAGTTAGTCTTACTTAGGTGGTAGGCAAAGTAATGGAAAGGGTACTGAGGGATAGGATTTATGAGTATCTGGAAAGACACTGCTTGATTAGGGACAGCCAGCACGGATTTGTGATGGGTAGGTCTTGCCTTTCAAGTCTTATTGAATTCTTTGAGGAGGTGACCAAGCATGTGGATGTGGGTAGAGCAGTGGATGTAGTGTACATGGATTTTAGTAAGGCATTTGATAAGGTTCCCCATGGTAGGCTTATGCGGAAAGTCAGGAGGCATGGGATAGAGGAAATTTGGCCAGTTGGATAGAAAACTGGCTAACCGGTCGAAGTCAGAGAGTGGTGGTAGATGGTAAATATTCAGCCTGGAGCCCAGTTACAAGTGGAGTTCCAAAGGGATCAGTTCTGGGTCCTCTGCTGTTTGTAATTTTTATTAATGACTTGGAAGAGGGAGTCGAAGGATGGGTCAGTAAATTTGCAGACGATACGAAGATTAGTGGAGTTGTGGATAGTGAGGAGGGCTGTGTCGGCTGCAAAGGGACTTAGATATGATGCAGAGTTGGGCTGAGGAGTGGCAGATGGAGTTCAACCCTGCCAAGTGTGAGGTTGTCCATTTTGGAAGGACAAATAAGAATGCGGAATACAGGGTTAACGGTAAGGTTCTTAGTAAGGTGGAGGAGCAGAGGGATCTTGGGGTCTATGTTCATAGATCTTTAAAAGTTGCCACTCAGGTGGGTAGAGCTTGTAAGAAGGCCTATGGTGTATTAGCGTTCATTAGCAGAGGGATTGAATTCAAGAGTCGTGAAGTGATGTTGCAACTGTACAGGACTTTGGTTAGGCCACATTTGGAGTACTGTGTGCAGTTCTGGTCGCCTCACTTTATGAAAGATGTGGAAGCTTTGGAGAGGGTACAGAGAAGATTTACCAGGATGTTGCCTGGAATGGAGAATACGTCGTACGAGGATAGGTTGAGCGTGCTAGGCCTTTTCTCATTGGAATGGAGAAGGATGAGGGGTGACTTGATAGAGGTGTATAAGATGATCAGGGGAATAGTTAGACAATCAGAAACTTTTTCCCCGGATACAACAGAGTGTTACAAGGGGACATAAATTTAAGGTGAAGGGTGGAAGGTATAGGGGAGATGTCAGGGGTAGGTTCTTTACCCAGAGAGTGGTGGGGGACATGGAATGCACTGCCTGTGGGAGTGGCAGAGTCAGAATCATTGGCGAACTTTAAGCGGCAATTGGATAGGTACATGGATGGGTGCTTAAGCTAGGACAAATGTTTGGCACAACATCGTGGGCCGAAGGGCCTGTTCTGTGCTGTATTGTTCTATGTTCTATGTTCTATGTTCATGCAAAGCCCCCAAATCACTAAAGTCTGTTTTTGCACATATAACTGCAATACACTGCAGTGCTGAAAATGGAAAACGTTTGTGAAATATGTTTTATATGCAACAAAAAATAAATGTTATAATTTATTACTGTTCTTGCTGTCCACCTACTTTTGGTTCACTCTATACAGAATTTAGTCTGTGACAGCAAAATAGCAATGCGATCCTTTGATTCATGTTGTCTTGCTAAATCATATATGTCTGGTTCAATTTTTGTCAAAAGCAATCTCAGGCCACCACGCTGAACAACATCCATGCGATTGCAGGTCTTATGTTGTATTCTGGCAACGGTACTGAATCCTTTCTCAACCAAATAAGAGGTAGGAATTGGTCGTGCAAACTGCTTTGCCTCTTCGCTTAATAGCGGGAAATGACATCGGGTGGCATCTTGAATCCAAAAAAGGGGCTCACCCATTTGCGAAAACCGAATTTTCATTGCAGTGTCATTTTGGAATTCTATCATTTCTTCCTGAAGGCGAATGTCCATTTCTTCTGCGCATGAGATAAAGGGGTCAGTCAGCCATGTAGGGATCTCCATCTCGATAAGATCAGCAATTCGTATTTTCATATCATCCTGCAGTGCATGAATGTGAGCTGAGTAGATAAGTAATTGACGATCAGTAACATCCTCCGCGATAGTTTTTAAACTTGAGAACTGCTAAAAGTCAAGACGACTGATATTCCAATGAAAGAGATCAAGTTTTGCAATAAAAGATGTAACAGCATTCCTTGCTTTTATGAAACTCTCATTATCTCCTTGTATCTGCATGATCAGCGAATTGCACTTATCAAATATATCCGCGAGGTATGCACAGTCGTGTTTTACAGTTTCGGCTTTCATACAAAGGTTTTCATTATTTCCGAGTAGCAATTCGATGATAGAATCGAACAGTTCATGGAAACGATTGAGGCTTTTTCCTTCGAGAGCCATCTCACTTCTGTGTGTAGCAGCAATTACAGAAATTCATCTTCATTATCTTTACAGAGTTGGCGGAGACATCGTTCATTCAGAGCATGTTTCTTTATACAATTTACCACATCTATCACCATATGTAGAGAATGGTTGAGGGATTCACTAAGTTTATTTGCAGCCAGAAGCTGCCGATGGGTAATGCGGTGTACAGTGAAAACATGTGACACTTCTCTCTTTAATAATGCGACAAATCCATGATGTTAGCCAGTCATAGCACGTGTGCCATCAGTAGCATAAGCAACAATGTTTTTGAGGGGAACAGACTTTTTATCAAAATAATCCTTGATGCAGTCTCGGATAGTCTTACCTTTGGTATCTGTCAGTAGATTCAATGCAAAAAGTAGTTCTTCTCGTATTTCATTTTTGTCGATGAAACGTACGTACCCCAAAAGTAAAGCTTGATTTTCGCATATAGTAATTTCATCAATTTGTAAGGCAACTTCTTTCGATATCAACAGAGAACATAATTTATCCTCAACGTTTGAGGCCATTTCATCAATGCGCCTTCTCACGGAATCGTTGCTAAGAGGAATACGCTTAATAGTCATTGATGGTTCCTGATGTAGCACGGTTGATAATACTTCGGCAATAGCTGGAAGCACCAACAATTCACCCACGGAATGAGGTTTACCACACTTTGCAATTAGCTTCGCTATGTTGTATGATGCCACACGGCCATCCACATTTGTGGCTCCCATCTTTGAAAAAGCAATGGAAGTTGTTGGTTGCTGATTGAATTTATTCTTTTAATGTTTGAAAATATGCCAAATCTTTGTCCCTTTTGTCACTGTCACTATTTATTTTCTAAATATTTAATAAGACGGGAAGGTTTCATGGCCTCGTTGGAAAAACTTTGTTCACAGAGCAAGCACAGTGGTAACTGCTTATTAGATGGAGATTGAATAAAGCCATATCGCAAATAGTCCATGCTATACTGCCTGCATCTTTTCATTCTCAATGAGGCCATTTTTACACTGTCGCTCGAATACCCTGATGGAATCACAGGTTTTACCTTATCGCGATAATTTTAAGACGCTCAGACAAGTGGCAAAAATTTGATTGGCTAATTAGCTGTAATGTGCTTTCATTCTGCCACCCAGTAGAATAGTTGAAAAGCTGTGTTTCGTCTTCCTAGAAGCGACACGAGTTAGGTGATATTGATCTCGGCAGTAGAATCAGTGCCAACCGCGAATGAGTTCAAATAGTTTGCCATTTACAGAAAAGATTATCAATAATAGCGCAGCAACCAATCGGAGCGCACGCCTCCATGGGTGCAGGGAAAATAACAGACTTGTGTTATGCGACTATCCATTTGCACACAGCAATGTCCTTCAAGGACACGGCAATCTTCCAAGTGATTGGTAAGCTATCTACAAAGTATTTCAGTGCCCCCTTGCCACCCCCTTTGACTTCAATGCCCACTGAAGGAAGGCAAATGCCCCTTGGGGCGCTTCTGCCCCCGTTGAGAAACATTGCTCTAGAGCCCTGTCTAATCAATGCTTCCTCAACATTAAGTAAGCTTCCTTCTACCTCTTGACGAAATGTTCCACATCTCTTGTCATCCAAGTTTCCTTCACCTAACCATCCCTTCTTTGTCTCACTGGGACAAACCTATCCAGCACTTGCAGCAAGTGCTCCCTAAATAACTTCCAGATTTCTGTCATGCATTTTTCTGAGAATATCTGTTCCCAGTTAATGCTCCACAGTTCTTGCCTAATAGCACCTTAATCCCCCCTCCCCCAAGTAAATACCTTCCCATGCCATCTGCTCCAGTCCCTCTCCATGACTATAGTAAAGGTCAGGGAGTTGTTCAAAGTTTGTGAGAAGATTTGTAGCTCGGGTGCTCGTTGTTGTGGTTCTGTTCGTCGAGCTGGGAATTTGTGTTGCAGATGTTTTGTCCCCTGTCTAGGTGACATCCTCAGTGCTTGGGAGCCTCCTGTGAAGCGCTTCTGTGATCTTTCCTCCGCCATTTGTAGTGGTTTGAATCTGCCGCTTCCGGTTGTCAGTTCCAGCTGTCTGCTGCAGTGGCCGGTATATTGGGTCCAAGTCGATGTGCTTGTTGATTGAATCTGTGATGAGTGCCATGCCTCTAGAAATTCCCTGGCTGTTCTCTGTTTGGCTTGTCCTATATTAGTAGGAAAATAAACGACACGACCAGCTATCCTTAGTAGCCACACACGCAGATGACAAGCAACATGAGTTTGACGAGAACAACACTACTATTATAGGACAAGCCAAACAGAGAACAGCCAGGGAATTCCTAGAGGCATGGCACACATCCACAGATTCAATCAATAAGCACATCGACCTGGACCCAATATACCGGCCACTGCAGCGGACAGCTGGAACTGACAACCGGAAGCGGCAGATTCAAACTACTACAAATGCCGGAGGAAAGATCACAGAAGCGCTTCACAGGAGGCTCCCAACCTCGTCAGGGAGTTGTGATCACTATCACCGAAATACGTTCCCACCGAGAGTTGAGACTTGTCCTGGTTTGTTGCCAAGCACCAAATCCACCATGGCCTCCCCTCTGGTTGGCCTATCGGCATATTGAGTCAGGAATCCTTCCTGGACACACCTGACAAAATCTGCCCCATCCAAACTATTTGCACGAAGGAGTTTCCAATCAATATTAGGGACCTTTTGAAGTCACCCATGACAACACCCATTACTTCTGCAATTTTCCAAAATCTGCCTCCCAATCTGCTCCTGTGTCTCTGTTGGTATTGAGGTGTCTATAGAAAACTCTCAATAAAGTGACTGCTACTTTCCTGTTTCTGACTTCCACCCATACTCACTCAGTAGACAAACCCTCCTTGATGACCTTTTCTGCAGCTGTGATACTATCCCTGATTAGCAGTGCCACTCCCCCACCTCTCCCCCTATTCCTTTTGAAACGTCTAGACCCCGGAATATCCAACAACCATTCCTGTCCCAGTGATATCCAAGTCTCTGTAATGGTTTTAACATTGTAGCTCCAAGTACTGATCCATGCTCTAAGTTCATCACCCTTAATCCTGACACTTCTTGCATTAAAATAGACATACTTCAACCCATCATATTGACTGCAGCTTTGCCCTACCAACTGTCTATCCTTCCTCACAGACTCCCTGCATGTTGTATCTGCCTGTTCACCAGCTACCCCATCATCTGATCTGTAGCTCTGGTTCCCATCCCCCTGCCAAACTAGTTTAAACCTTCCTGACGAGATCTAGCAAACCACCTGCCCAGGATATTGGTGCCCTTCCAGTTCAGGTGCAACCTGTCCTCCTTGTATTGGTTCTACCTTCCCCAGACGGTATCCCAATGATCCACATATCTGAAGCCCTCCCTCCTACACCAGCTCTGCACCACGTGTTCAGCCGCACTTGCTCTCTGTTCCTGGCCTCACTAGCCCATGGCACCAATAGCAATCCAGAAAGCTACTCAACTCGAGCTACCTTTTAGCTTTCAACCTAACTCTTTATATTCACTTTTCAGATCCTCATCCCTTTTCCTAGCTATGTCATTAGTACCAATGTTTACCACGACTTCTGGCTGCTCACCCAACCCCTTTAAGAATTTGTAGGCTTTTCGTGCAGTTTTGCACTCCTCAGCCCTGTGGAACATCCTTGGCTGAACTTGCAATGTTGATCTTATAGTTATGTGTGATAGTACACAGGGTCAAGGTAATGGGTCAGGCAACAAGGTAGCAATGTAAATTCGCAGTCAAAGTGACTGCCCTGTTGCTGTTTGTACAAAAAATGTCAATGTTTTCTGAGTGTTGCAATAGATTAGTGTCCCAACAATGTAGGAGTTTTACATTTGTTCCCAGAAAGTAGATTTCCAACAAAATCTGATCCTGGGTAGAACAATTACTTCAATGTTCAATGTAACCAAATAGTTACAAAAGCCAGCTTTTACACCCCTAATACATCACTTACCTTCATGCCACTGCTTCCCAAACTTTTTCCCACCTTGCCTCCTTTGGAACATGGAAAATTGTTGGGACTCCACAGTCAGAACTGAAATTGCAGCTCATAACATCTCACAGGACAGAAGATGCCATTCAGCCCATCAGCTCTGGACCACCAAGACTATGTTAAATAAGACCATAAGAAATAGGAACAGGAATAGTCATTTAGATATTTGACAGTGATCAGTAAGATCATGGCTGTTTCACCATTCCTCATGCCCATTTTCTGCTCTTTCCCCATCAGCCTTATTTACCTACTGATCAAGAATTTATCTATCTCCACCTTAAATATACACAGGAACTCTATCCCCAATAGCTCTCTGTGGCATTGAGTTCCAAGATTCACAACTCTGAGAGAAGAAATTCCTCATCTCAAAACCTTATCTTAAATTGACACCTGAGACTATGCCCTCTGGTCCTAGACTCTTCTATGACTGAAAACTATATTGGTCCCACTTTCCAGCAGTAGTGCCATAGCCTTGAATGTTATGACACGTCAGATACTCATTCAGGTACTACTTACATTTTGAGAGGTTACCTGACTCCACTAACCTGCCAAGAAGTGCATTTCAGATTTCCACCACCTTCTGAAATCCCCTCTAAACCTCCTGCCTTTCAGTTTGAAAGTGTACCCCTTGTTACTGACCCTGCAATTAAGGGAAACAGCTGCTTTCTATCCACCCTGTCAATGCTTCCCAAAGTCATATACACTCCTATCAGATACCCTCTCAACCTTCTGCGCACTGAAGAAAATAACCCAAGCTTCTCCAGCCTCTCTTCGTAGATAAACTGTTTCATCCCAGGCAACATCCTGGTGAATCTCCTTTGCACCCCTGCAATGCAATCATATCCTTCCTATTGTGCAGTGACTGAACTACATTCAGCACTCCAGCTGTGATCTAACCAAAGTTTTGTACAGTTCCAATGTAACCTCTCTCCTCTTAATCAATGCCTCGAGTGATAAGGGCAAGTGTCCCATATGCAGCCTTAACCACCCTGTTAACATATACTGCTACCTTCAAGGATCTATGGATAAACACCCCAAGATCCATCTGTCCTCTGAACTTCCTAACGTCCTGCCATTCATTGACATAACCCTTATTATTACTTCTTCTAAAATGTACCACCTCACATTTATCAGGGTGAAATTCCATCTGATATTGATCTGACCAATCCGTTTAGATCATCCTGTAGCCCAAGACCTCCTTCCTCACTGTCAACCAGTCTTGCAGCTGTGTGGAGTGATGGGAGGATTTCAGTTTGACAATATGATTGGTTAAGAATAAACTAGACAGGACACCAGATAAGTAAACATCATTATTTTACTTAGCACTTCTAAAACAAAAGCAGCACTGTATCGGAGTGTTAAAGTAAAGAAATGCATAATTGCCTTTACTCTTGTACTGCCACAAAATAGCAGCACCATAACCTTAATGTATACTCCATGCTAAAATGAAACAATATTTGTATTATAGCGTTCAGAGTTGCATGTAGCCTTCAATGACTCAAAGTCTCAAAAGAACACAAAACATCAGCATTTTGTGAAGTCGATGGCCTCCTCATGATGTTATCGTAGACTATTTATTCAGCTGGGGGTCTCCGATTCGAATCCTGCTATGGTAGATGGTGGAATTTTAATTCTGATTGATATCTGGAATTAAGAATCTAATCAAGACCATGAAGCGCTATTGGAAAACTAGCTATGGCTTAGAGTGCTTTGGTGTATAGGAATTATGGTGTCCTTGTATGAATCACAGGTATAGTAGATAATAAGGAAAGCAAATAGAATTTTGGCATTTGTTGCTAAATGAATAGAGTATGAAAGTAAGAATATTTTGATACAGCAAAACAAAGACATCGGTGAGACCCCACCTGGAATATTGTGTACGATTTTGATCCCTTTACAGAAGACAGACAGTGTCATAGAGTATACAGCAAGGAAACAGGCCTTTGAATCCAATTCATTCCTGCCAACCAGGTTTTCTAAAGTGAATTAGTCCCATTTGTCTGTATTTGACCCATATCCCTCTTCGGCTTTTCTATTCATGTACCTGTCCAAAAGTCTTTTAAATCTTGTAATTGTATCTATCACTCCCTCTGGCAGCTTGTTCCATACACACACCATCTCTGTGTGAAAAAGTTGTCCCTCAGGTCCTTTTAGATCTCTCCCCTCTCACCTTAAACCTATGCTGTCACTTTTGGATTCCCCCACCCTGAGAAAAAGACCTTGGGTGTTTACTTATCTCTATGACCCCCATGATTTTATAAATCTCTATAAGGTCACCACTCAATCTCCTATACGCCAGAGGAAAAAAGTCCTAGTCTATCCAGCCTGTCTGCACAACTCAAAGCCTCCAGTCTTCGGTAACCTCCTTGTAAATCTTTCTAGCACCCTTTCCAGTTGAATAACATCCTGCCTATAGCAGGGCAGCCAGAATTGTACATAGTATGTTGTATACAGCTGTAAAAGATGTCCAAACTCCTATACTCAATCTTCTGACCGATGAAGGCAAATGTGCCAAAGACCGCCTTCACCACCCTGTATGACGCCACTTTCAAGCAGATATGTACCTGCACCCCTACGTTTCTATGTTTGACAACATACTTCAGGGCCCTTCCATTGACAGTGTAAGTCATGCCTTGGTTTGTTTTACTAAACTGCAACGCATTTTAATTAATCTCCACCTGCCATTCATTGGCCCTCTGGCCCAGTTGATCACGATCACATTGTACTCTTAGATAACCTTGGTGGGCGGCACGGTGGCACAGTGGTTAGCACTGTTGCCTCACAGCGCCAGAGACCCGGGTTCAATTCCCGACTCAGGCGACTGACTGTGTGGAGTTTGCACGTTCTCCCCGTGTCTGCGTGGGTTTCCTCCGGGTGCTCTGGTTTCCTCCCACAGTCCAAAGATGTGCAGGGCCAGGTGAATTGGCCATACTAAATTGCCCGTAGTGTTAGGTAAGGGGTAAATGTAGGGGTATGGGTGGGTTTCGCTTCGGCGGGTCGGTGTGGACTTGTTGGGCCATAGGGCCTGTTTCCACACTGTAATGTAATCTAATCTAAAAAAAAAAACCTTCACTGTCTGCTATAACACCTATCCACAAAGTTGCTAACCATGCCTCCTATATTCTCATCCAAATCATTCAAATAAATGGCAAACGACAGTGGATGCTGCACACAGTTGGTCACAGGCCTCCAAGTCTGGAAAAAAACAACCCTCGACCAGCACCCTTTGTCTCCTATCGTCAAGGCAATTTTGTACCTACTTGGCTAGCTATTCCCATGTGATCTAACCTTACCAACCGGTCTACCGTGTGATACCTTGTCAAAAGCCTTGCTAAAGTCCATGTCGACAACATCTACTGCTCTGCCCTCATCTATTTTCTTGGTCACCTCTTCAAAAAACTAAATCAAATTAGTGAGACACGATTTCCCACGCACAAAGCCATGCTGACTGTTCCTAATCAGTCTTTGCCTTTCCAAATACATGTAGATCCTGTCTTTTGGAATCCCAGCCAATAGCTATCCTGTCACTAATGTTAGGCTTACCGGTCTGGCATTCCCTGTTTTTTCCTTACAGCCTATCTTAAATATTGGCACAACATTATTCCAGCATCAGTAGTCCAGCATCTTACCCATGGCTATCAGTGATACAAATAACTCTGCTAGGGGCCCCACAATTTCCTCTGTAGCTTCTTTGTGTCCTGGGATGTACTTGATCAGGTCCTGGGGATTTATCTATCTTTATGCATTTTAAGACCTCAAACACCACCTGTTCTGTAATGTGGACTGTTTTCAAGACATCACTGTTCACTTCCCCAAGTTTCCTAGCTTCCATATCTTTCTCCACTGTAAATGCTGACATGAAATATTAGTCTAGGATCTTGCCCATCTCCTGTGGTTCCTTGGTGACCTTTAAGAGGCCTTATTCTCTCCTTGTGTTATTCTTTTGCCCTTAATATACTCTGGAGTCTCCTTGGATTATCCTTCACTCCATCTTTTTGTCTTCTTGGTTTCCTTATTATGTGTACTCCTACTGCCCCTACACTCCAAAAGGGATTCACTTGATCTCAGCTGTCTGTACCTGACATGTGCCTCCTTCTGTTTCTTGACCAGAGCCTCAATATCTCTAATCATCTAATGTTCCCTCCTCCTACCAACCTTGCCCTTCACATTAGCTGAAAGACGCTCTCCCTGAACTCTGGTTATCTCACTTTTGAAAGTTCCTGTCTGATACTGTCAAAATTGGCTATTCCCCAAGTTAAATTTTAACTTGTGAACCAGGCCTATCCTTTTCCATAATTATTTTAAAATTATGAGAATTATGGTCACTGAACCCAAAATGCTTCCCCACTGACACCTCAGTCACTTGAGTCGCCCTATTTCCCAAGGTTGGATTTTGCCCTTTCTCTAGTAGGGTCACCTATATGTTAATTGAGAAATCTTTCCTGTACGCACTTTACAAAACTCTCCCATCCAAGCCCTTAACAGTCCCAATCTATGTTTGGAAAGTTAAAATCCCCTACTATTACAACACTTGTTCTTGCAACTATCTGTGATCTCACTACATATTTGCTCTCAATTTCCTGCTGACTATTGGAGGGCCTGCAATACAGTCCATAAAAGGGATCACCTTATTTCTCAGTTCCACCCATATAGCTTCACTGGACTGTCCTCCAAGAATATTCTCTCTCTAAGTTCTACCATGATGTTTTCCCTAAATAAAACACCATTTTGCCACATCTCTTGCCTTCCCTTCTATCCTTCCCAGATCATCTATACCCTGGAACATTGAGCTGCCAGTCCTGTTCCTTCCTCTGCCATGTTCTCTAATATCTATGATATCGCAGTCCCATGTTCCCATCCATGCTCTGTGTTCATCTGCCATACTTGTCAGGCCTCTTGCATTGAAATAAATGCAGTTTATTTCATCAATCTTTCTCATTCCCTGCCATGCAGTTGCCTGCCTTGTGTATTTAACTTGCTGTCTTTAACTTCTGTACTAGCCTCAACCTTTTCTTGTTTTTCTACACTATTGCTTAGGGTCCCACCCTTGCCAGACTACTTTTAAACCCTTCTGGGGTTTATGCCCAAAACATTTAAATACTGCAACATTGGGCTGTCAGTCCTGCCCTTCTCTCACCACGTTTCTGTTGTGGCTACTACTTTGGAATTTTATGTACTAATCCAGGCTGTAAGCCCATCTGCTTTGCCTGTATTAATCGTTTATTTAAAATAAATACACTTCAGACTGTTGGTACTGCCGTGTTCATTAGCCTGGTCTAACCTGTTCTTCCTTTTAGATTTCCTTGACTTAACTTTTACCTTCTCCTCAACTACTCCACATGCTGATCTATTGCTGTGGTTTCCACTCCCTGCCGTACTAATTAAAACTCTCCTGAGTGGCACTGGCAAATCTCCCTTCCAGGATATTGTTGCCCCTCCAGTTTAGGTACAACCTGTCCTCCTTGTACAAGATTCTGTACGAGAAGAGATCCCAATGATTAAGATATCTGAATTTCTCCCTCCTCTGCCAGCTCTTTAGCCATACATTCAACTGTATTATCTTCCTATTTGTGGCCTCGCTAGCAAGTGTACAGGGAGATTACAACCCTATAAGTTCTGCTTTTCAGCTTTCCACCTAACTCCCTAAATTCCCTTTACTTATCTCTCATTCTGTCTATGGTCATTAGTGATAATATGAACCATAGCCTCTGGCTGCTAACCCTCCCTTTTCAAAATATCCTGTACCTGCTCAGAGACCTCCTTGGCATTGGCACCAGGGAAGCAACATGCCAACCTGGAGTCTCGTTCGCACTAACTGCCATTACTACCTTCTTCGAGTAACTATTTGATTAAAACAAAAGACTTTGCTGTAACTTAATGCTGCTCATCCTCCTCAGTGAAGTCCAATTCTCCCCAAAGACCCACACTTTGACATCGACAGCAGCATTTCAGTCTCACTGCTGAAGCACTATTAAGGCTCCTCTGTAATTACTGCTTCTAAGCCTAGACTCTCCCAAAAGGGCACACTACTTCTACACCCACCCTGTCAAGTGCCCAGAGATCCTTGTGTGTTTCAGTAATGTCACCTCAATTCTCTTTATTCCAACAAATACCATAATTTCCTGTTTACATTAAGAATTGATTAGCCTACCTTAATTTTCTGATGCACGCAGCTGTTTGTTTTGTGTGAGGATGTAATGGTTAGGGGTCTGGAATCAGTGTTCACCCTCTGTCCCCATCCCCAGTTGCTAAAGTCCCCACCAGCAACTGTGCCCCATTCTTAAATGCAATTTTCAGCACTTTTACCGCACAATGTGATGAATTCTTGAAATGTCATATTTTTACTTGTTTTGTGCTGCATATGCTGAATTCAGAATATTTGTTTATATACAGTCGGAGCCTGGAGTTGTGGGTAAGGCTTTTTTAGTCGCAGTTGTGGGCGGCACGGTGGCACAGTGGTTAGCACTGCTGCCTCACAGTGCCAGAGACCCGGGTTCAATTCCCACCTCAGGCGACTGACTGTGTGGAGTTTGCACATTCTCCCCGTGTCTGCGTGGGTTTCCTCTGGGTGCTCCGGTTTCCTCCCACAACCCAAAAATGTGCAGGTTAGGTGAATTGGCGAGGCTAAATTGCCCGTAGTGTTAGGTGAAGGGGTAAATGTAGGGGAATAGGTCTGGGTGGGTTGCGCTTCGGCGGGTCGGTGTGGACTTGTTGGGCCGAAGGGTCTGTTTCCACACTGTAAGTAATCTAATCTAATCTGATTCTGGATACCAGCACATTGATGGAGCTTATTCCTACATGAATGAGGCAGAGGTAGGAGCTGCTGTGAAAAAGAAGATTGATGAAGGAGTTGTGACAAGAGAAAATCTCCTCATAGTTAGTAAAGTAATTAAATATGGACATCACTTGATTGTCATCTGCAGTAACGATAATAACATCTCAGATGTTATTTCCCCAGTATTACGAACATCGTGAGTGGGACTTCCCATGATGCACTCGTGACTGAGTGAACACTTCCAATTAAATTGGCATTGACCTACTAATGGTAACAATAACATTACATTTTTTGTAGTGCAAATTGATAGTAGTGCTTCAGGTCACTTTTTAAAAATCCTTCCATGGGATATGGGTGTTGCTGGCAGGGTGATATATGAACATCCAAATCAGAAGCAGACTTTTAATTCCTTGAACCTGCTCTGCTATTCAATAAGATGGTAGCTGATCTGATTGTAACCTCGAATGTGCATTCTCGGTTACTCCTAATTACCTTTTACCCCCAATACCCCCAGCTGAACAAGAATCAATCTACCTCTGCCTTAAAAATATTCAAAGATTCTGCTTCTACCATCTTTTCAGAAAGAGAGTTCAAAGCCATTCAGTCCTCAGAAAAAGAACATTCATCTCTTCTCTTTCAAATGACTGATACCTGATTTTTCAAAATGTCGATTCTCCTGTTCCTTGGATGCTGCCTGACCTGCTGCGCTTTTCCAGGAACACATTTTCAGCTCTGATCTCCAGCATCTGCAGCCCTCACTTTCTCCTCTTTTGAACAGTGACCCCTAATTCTATATTCTTTCATAAGAGGAAAAAATCCTCTCCACATCTACCCTGTCAAGACCCCTCAGAATTATATATGTATTAATTAAGTTACCTCTTAATCAATCCAAAGATGTGCAGATTGATTGAATTGGCCAAGCTAAATTGCCCATAGTATTCGGAGATATGGGGTTGGGTGCACTATGCAAAAGTAAGTATAGGATAATAAGGTAGAGAAATGGGTCTGGGTGGATTACTCATCGGAGGGTTTGTGTGGACTTGTTGGGCCAAAGGGCCTGTTTCCACACTGTAAGGATTCTATGATTCTTACTCAAGTTACCAGTGGTTCTGTAGAAGGATCACTGGACCTAAAATGCGAACTCTGATTTCTCTCCACAGGTGCTGCCTAACATGAATTTTTTCCAACAATTTCAGTTTTCATTTACCTCTTACTCTTCTCTACCCCTGTGGGTACAAACCTAGCCTGTCCACCCTTTCTCATAAGACATCTGCCTATTTCTGATATTAGCCTGATAAAGCTTCTCTGAATTACTTCAACCTATTTACATCCTTCCTTAAATAAAGTAACCAATACAGTTCACAGTACTCCAGATGTGATCTCACCAGTACCCTCTGTAACTGCAGCATGACCTTCTTTTTGTCCTGCCTTATTGCAGAGATATGCTGGAAATCAAGCCCTGGTATTCCTGGATCATGAAAGATTTTTTAAAAATACATACAATTCCCTAAAATACTTGTTTATTAGACTCACTTCTACAGAAAGTCTGGCCAGGATTTTGTACTTAATAAAAGTTACTATTTATTCTGAATACATTGGTTCTAATGATGAACAGTCAACATATCCTCCTAGTTAATATTCTAACCCCCCTTATACAACTCAACCTTACACAGGCATACAGAAACACAAAAATGGGTATTAGGGGAGAGGGAAAGACTGAGAAGGCAGTTCAATGGTCCCTGTCAACAGGGTTTGTAGAGATAATGCTTTTGGCATGTCAGGTCAAGAACAAAGAAAAGAACAAAGAAAATTACAGCACAGAAACAGGCCTTTGGCCCTCCAATTTTGCACCAATCCAGATCCTCTATCTAAATGTGTGACCTATTTTCTAAGGATCTGTAGACTTAGCAAATTTAAGAGCAATTAAATGGTTATTGGATGAACATATAGATGAAAATGGGATAGTGTTGGTTAGACAGGCTTCAGATTGTTGCACCACTTGTGGAACCATCGAGGGCCGAAGGGTCTGTATTATTTATGTATATCACAAACATCAGAGGTCCCAACACAGATCCCTGTGGAACACCACTGGTCACAGTTCCCTATTTTTAGAAACTCCCTTCCACTATTACTTTCTGTTTCCAGCTATCTAGCCAGTTCTCTATCTATCTAGCTAGTACACCCTAGACTCCATGCGATTTCACTTTCTCCATCAGCCCACAATGGGGAGCCTTATCAAACACCTTACTGAAGTCCATGTATATGACATCCCTCATCAAACAACATTGTAATTTCCTCAAAGAAATCTATTAAGTTGGGAAATAATAATTCCAATCAAACACATCTTCAAACTGAGACCCAGGGCTCTGCTCCACCCTCTGCAATTGTATCCTTCAACAGACTGCAATCAGTGAGAATAGGCAACACCGCCTCCTCCAGGACAATGCTTAACACCAGTGCCCCGCAAGGTTACTTACTCAGCCCCTTACTATATTCCCTGCACATATCTGAATGTGGTCAAATTTTGTCCTAACTAAATGTACAAGTTTGCCGATGATACCACTGTTGTAAGCCAGTTCTCAAACATGATGGGACAGAATACAGGAAAGAGACGGTGTGGTTAGTTGTGTGATGCAAAGATAATCTTTCTCTCAATATCAGCAAACAAAAGAGCTGGTCGTTGACTTCAGGAAGGTGGAGGGCACGCCCCTATCGATTTCAATGGAGCTGAGCTGGAGGCAGTCGCAAGCGTTAAGCTTCTTGGAGTGACAATCACTGTGTGTCCTTGTCAACCAACATTCCTGATGAAGGGCTTTTGCCCAAAACGTCAATTTTCCTGCTCCTCGGATGCTGCCTGACCTTCTGTGTTTTTCCAGCACCACTCTAATCTTAGACCCTCATCTACCAATGTTGATGTGATGGTCAAGAAAGCACAACAGCACCTCTACCTCCCTAGATGAATAAGGAAATTTGGCATATCCATGAAGTCTCTTACCAGCTTTAATCGATGCACCATAGAAAGCATTCTATCCAGGTACATCCCAGCTTGGTAGGGCAAGACAGTAAGAAACTACATAGTGTTGTGAACAGAGCCCAGTCCATCATACAAGCCAGTCTCCCATCCAATCTCTCCTTGGGAAGGCAGCCAACATAATCAAAGGCCCCTCCCACCTCAGTTATAATCTCTTCCATCAGGCAAAAGATACAAAAGCTTAAACACATGTACCGACAGATTCAAGAACAGCTTTGGAGGACAGGAAAAAATTCTGGCTGTAACAGCTGCTTCTTTTTTGAGGTATTTTAGGTGTTGGAGGTGATTTCCTCGAAATCCAGGAGCAGCAATTAGTGTTTCATTTGCTGTTGCGTTGTTTTGGAACTTTGAAAATAAAGTCAAAACAACAGCACTTTTAAAAAGGGAGAGGTACAGACAAAGGAAGCACATGGTGAGGTCTGTGCAGGAGAGAGAGAAAGAAACTGACACCACAGTGAACACGCACATTTACTGCCTTTGCTGTTTGAATTCATGTATTGCTGGACATCGGAATGCATCTGGGGAAATTAACAGAAAGTGAAATTCACAACTGATCTTGGTGGAACTGTTTGGGCGAAGTCACAGCACAGAAACAGATAGGTGAATAGTTTTAAGTGTGGCCTACAGAAAGTCTGCATTAGTGAGTAGAGTGGGTTCTTTCTTGATTATGTTTTTTGAGATATGTTTCCTGATTAAACTTAAAATATAAGCCATAACTATTCATTTAACCTGGAGCAGTGTTTTGTAGAGGAATAAGACATAGAACATAGGACATAGAACAATACCACGCAGAACAGGCCCTTCAGTCCTCGATGTTGCGCCGACCTGTGAACTATTCTCAGCTTGTCCCCCTACACTATCCCATCATCATCCATGTGCTTGTCCAAGGATTGTTTAAATCTCCCTAATGTGGCTGAGTTGACTACAATAGCTCTCTGTGTAAAGAATCTGCCTCTGATGTCTGTCTTAAATCTATCACTCCTCAATTTGTAGCTATGTCCCCTCGTACAAGCTGACGTCATCATCCTAGGAAAAAGACTTTCACTGTCTACCCTATCTAATCCTCTGATCACCTTGTATGTCTCTATCAAATCCCCTCTTAGCCGCCTTCTTTCCAATGAGAACAGACCCAAGTCTCTAAGCCTTTCCTCATAAGACCTTCCCTCCAGACCAGGCAACATTCTGGTAAATCTCCTCTGCACCTTTTCCAATGCGTCTATATCTTTTCTGTAATGGGGTGACCAGAACTGTACACAATATTCCAAGTGTGGCCACACCAACGTTTTGTATAGTTGCAGCATGATATTGCGGCTCCGGTACTCAATCTCTCTATCAATGAAACCTAACACACCGTATGCCTTCCTAACAGCACTATCCACCTGGGTGGCAACTTTCAGGGATCTATGTACATGGACTCCAAGATCCCTCTGCACATCCACACGACCAAGAATCTTTCCATTGACCCAGTATTCTGCCTTCCTGTTATTCTTCCCATAGTGCATCACCTCACATTTAGCTGCATCAAACTTCATTTGCCACCTCTCAGCCCAATTCTGCAATTTATCCAAGTCCTCTGCAACCTGTAACATTTTTCCAAACTGTTCACTACTCCACCGACTTTAGTGTCATCTGCAAATTTACTAATTCATCCACCTATGCCTATGTCTAAGTAATTCATAAAAATGACAAACAACAGTGGTCCCAAAACAGATCCTTGTGGCACACCACTAGTAACCGGACTCCAGGCTGAATATTTTCCATCAACCACCACTCACTGCCTTCTTTCAGAGTACTAAATCACCCTCAATTCCATGCCTCTGCATTTTCTCCAACAGCCTACCATGTGGAATCTTATCGTCAATTGCCCTACCCTCATCTACATGCTTGGTCACCTTCTCAAAAAACTCAATGAGGTTTGTGAGACACGACCTGCCCTTGACAAAACCATGTTGACTATCTGAAATCAAATTGTTTCTTGCTAGATTATTATAAATCTTATCTTGTTATTTTCTGGGTCTGTAGATGTGAAGAAGCAAAAATGGTCTTTAGTAGAGTGATATGCTCTTGTCAGATGTGGGGGTTTAAGGACAGTTTATGGGTTACTGTGGATTATATCTACAATAAATGCTGTTGGTTGTGAATCCTACCAGATCGAATGGATCGGTTGGGGACATAGTTAGATGCAATGAGGAATTTGCAACAGCAACGGTATGTGATGGATGGCAGTTATAGGAAGGGGGAGAAGTCTCAGATAAAGTCACATAGATGGATTAACTCCAGGAAAGGTAAGAGAGGTAGGCAGTCAGTGAAAGAGTCTTCTGTGGCTATCCCCATTTCAAACAAGTATGCTGTTTTGGAAAATGTAGGGGGTGATCATTCACAGGGGAACATCGCACGAACAGTCAAGTTTCTGGTATTTTGACTGGCTCTAATGCAATGAGGAGTATGTTGGGTTCCAAGAGATCAGTTGTGTTAGGGGATTTTGTAGTCAGAGGTACAGACAGAAGTTTCTGTGGCCAGCAGCGAAAAATCAGAATGGTGTATTGCTTCCCTGGTGCCAGGATCAAGGGTGCCTCAGAGAGGGTGCAGAATTGTCCACATTGGAGTCAATGACAGAGGAAGGGAAAAGGTTGAGATTCTGAAGGGAGATTAGTGGGCGGCACGGTGGCACAGTGGTTAGCACTGCTGCCTCACAGCGCCTGAGACCCGGGTTCATTTCCCGCCTCAGGCGACTGACTGTGTGGAGTTTGCACGTTCTCCCCGTGTCTGCGTGGGTTTCCTCCGGGTGCTCCGGTTTCCTCCCACAGTCCAAAAGATGTGCAGGGTCAGGTGAATTGGCCATGCTAAATTGCCCGTAGTGTTAGGTAGGGGGTAAATGTAGGGGTATGGGTGGGTTTCGCTTCGGCGGGTCGGTGTGGACTTGTTGGGCCGAAGGGCCTGTTTCCACACTGTAATGTAATCTAATCTAAAAAATTACAGAGAGTTAGGCAGGAATTTAAAAAGGAGATCCCTGAGAGTAGTAATATCTGGATTACTCCCGGTGTTATAAGCTATTGAGGCCGACGAGATGAATGCATGGCTGAGGAGCTGGTGTATGGGAGAAGGATTCACATTTTTGGATCATTGGAATCTCTTTTGGGGTAGAAGTGACATGTAGAAGAAGGATGGACTGCACCTAAATTGGAAGGGGACTAATATACTGGCAGGGAAATTTGTTAAAACTGCTTGGGAGGACTTAAACTAGTAAGGTGGGGGGGAGGTGGGACCGAGGGAGATAGTGAGGAAAGAGATCGATCTGAGACGGGTACAGCTGAGAACAGAAGTGAGTCAAACAGTCAGGTACAAGGTAGGACTAATAAATTAAACTGCATTTATTTCAATGCAAGGGTTCTAACAGGAAAGGCAGATGAACTGAGGGCATGATTAGAAACATGGGACTGGGATATCATAGCAATTACAGAAACTTGGTTCAGGGATAGACAGGACTGGCAGCTTTATGTTCCAGGATATAAATGCCACAGGAAGGATAGAAAGGGAGGCAAGAGAAGAGGGGGAGTGATGTTTTTGTTAAGGAATGACATTACAACTGTACTCAGGATATTCCCAGAAATACATCCAGGGAAGTTATTTGGGTGGAACTGAGAAATAAGAAAGGGATGATCACCTTATTGGAATTGTATTATAGACCCCCCAATAGTCAGAGGGAAATTGAGAAACAAACTTGAAATGAGATCTCAGTTATCAGTAAGAATAATGGGGTGGTTATGGTAGGGGATTTTAACTTTCCAAACATAGATTGGAACTGCCATAGTGTTAAGGGTTTAGATAGAGAGGAATTTGTTAAGTGTGTACAAGAAAATTTTCTGATTCAGTATGTGGATGTACCTACTAGAGAAGATGCAAAACTTGACCTACCCTTGGGAAATAAGGCAGGGCAGGTAACTGAGGTGTCAGTGGGGGAGCACTTTGAGGCCAGTGACCATAATTCTAGTAATGTTAAAATAGTGATGGAAAAGGATAGACCAGATCTAAAAGTTGAGGTTCTAAATTGGAGAAAGGCCAATTTTGACAGTATTAGGCAAGAACTTTCAAAAGCTGATTGGACGCAGATGTTCACGGGTAAAGGGATGGCTGGAAAATGGGAAGCCTTCAGAAATGAGATAACGAGAATCTAGAGAAAGTATATTCCTGTCAGGATGAAAGGAAAGGCTGGTAGGTATAGGGAATGCTGGATGACTAAAGAAATTGAGGGTTTGGTTAAGAAAAAGAAGAAAGCATATGTCAGGTATTGACAGGATAGATCGAGTGAATCCTTAGACGAGTATAAAGGAAGTAGGAGTATACTTAAGAACAAAATCAGGCGGGCAAAAAGGGGACATAAGATGGCTTTGGAAAATAAAGTTAAGGAGAATTCAAAAGGTTTTTACAAATACATTAAGAACAAAAGGATAACTAGGGAGAGAATAGGGCCCCTCAAAGACCCTGAAGAAGGGCCTGTGCCCGAAACATCGAATCTCCTGTTCCCTGGATGCTGCCTGACCTGCTGTGCTGTTCCAGCAATAAAGTTTCAACCCCTCAAAGATCAGCAAGGCGGCCTTTGTATGGAGCTGCAGGAGATGGGGGAGATACTAAACAGGTATTTTGCATCAGTATTTACTGTGGAAAAGGATATGGAAGATATAGACTATAAGGAAATAGATGGTAGCATCTTGAAAAATGTCCAGATTACAGAGGAGGAAGTGCTGGTGTCTTGAAATGCATAAAGGTGGGTAAATCCCCAGGACCTGATCAGGTGCACCCTAGAACTCTATGGGAAGCTAGGGAAGTGATTGGAACTCTTGCTGAGATATTTGTATCGACGATAGTCACAGGTGAAGTGCCGGAAGACTGGAGGTTGGCTAATGTGGTGCCACTGTTTAAGAAGGGTGGTAAGGACAAGCCAGGGAGCTTATAGACCAATGAGCCTGACATCGGTGGTGGGCAAGTTGTTGGAGGGAATCCTGAGGGACAGGATATACATGTATTTGGAAAGGCAAAGACTGATTCGGGATAGTCAACATAGCTTTGTGCGTGGGAAATCATGTCTCATATACTTGATTGAGTTTTTTGCAGAAGTAACAAGAGGATTGATGACGGCAGAGCGGTAGATGTGATCTATAAGGACTGCAGTAAGGCGTTCGACAAGATTCCCCATGAGAGACTGATTAGCAAGGTTAGATCTCACGGAATACAGGGAGAACTAACCATTTGGATACAGAACTGACTCAAAGATAGAAATAGAGGGTGGGGTGGAAGGTTGTTTTTCAGAATGGAGGCCTGTGACCAGTGGTATTCCACAAGGATCGGTGCTGGATATTCTACTTTTTGTCATGTTATATAAATGATTTGGATGTGAGCATAAGAGGTACAGTTAGTAAGTTTGCAGATGACACCAAAATTGGAGGTGTAGTGGACAGTGAAGAAGGTTACCTCAGATTACAACAGGATCTTGATCAGATGGGCCAATGAGCTGAAAAGTGGCAAATGGAGTTTAATTCAGATAAATGCAAGGTGCTGCATTTTGGGAAAGCAAATCCTAGTAGGACCTACACAGTTAATGGTAAAGTCCTGGGGAGTGTTGCTGAACAAAGAGACCTTAGAATGTAGGTTCATAGCTCCTTGAAAGTGGAGTCATAGGTAGATAGGATAGTGAAGAAAGCGTTTGGTATTCTTTCCTTTATTGGTCAGAGTATTGAGTACAGGAGTTGGAAGGTTATGTTGCAACCGTACAGGACATTAGTTAGACCACTACTGGAATATTGCATTCAATTTTGGTCTCCTTCCTATCGGAAAGATGTTGTGAAACTTGAAAGGGTTCAGAAAGGATTTACAAGGATGTTGCCAGGATTGGAAGATTTGAGCTATAGAGTGAGGCTGAGGGGTGACCTTATAGAGGTTTACAAAATTGAGGGGCATGGATAGGACAAATAGACAAAGTCTTTTCCCTGGGGTGGGGGAGTCCAGAACTAGAGGGCATAGGTTTAGGGTGAGCAGGGAAAGATATAAAAGAGATCTAACGGGCAATGTTTTCACACGTGAAAATGTATGGAATGAGCTGCCAGAAGTCATGGAGGCTGGTACAGTTGCAACATTTAAAAAAATAGTTGGATGGGTATATGAATAGGAAGGGTTTGGAGGGATATGAACCAGTTGCTGTCAGGTGGGACTAGGTTGGGTTGGGATATCTAGTTGGCATCGATGGGTTGGACCGAAGAGTCTGTTTCCGTGCTGTACATCTCTGTGACCTCTATGGTAAGGCATGACCATTCCTGCACAAAACCATGTTGCCTATCACTGATAAGCCTATTTTCTTCCAAATAGGAATAGTGGGCGGCATGGTTGCACAGTGGTTAGCACTGCCGCCTCACAGCGCCAGAGACCTGGATTCAATTCCCGCCTCAGGCGACTGATTGATTGTGTGGAGTTTGCACATTCTCCCCGTGTCTATGTGGGTTTCCTCCAGGTGCTCCGGTTTCCTCCCACAGTCCAAAAATGTGCAGGTTAAGTGAATTGGCCATGCTAAATTGCCCGTAGTGTGAGTTGAAGGGGTAAATGTAGGGGAATAGGTCTGAGTGGGTTGCGCTTCGGTGAGTCGGTGTGGACTTGTTGAGCCAAAGGGCCTGTTTCCACACTATGTAATCTAATCTAAGTAATCTAATCTAATCTAATCTAATCTAATCTAATCCTATCCCTGCTACCCTCTGTAAACAAGGGGAGAACATTAGCAATTTTCCAGTCCTCCAGGACCATCTACCGGAGTTCAAGGATGCTGCAAAGATATCTGTTAAGGCCCCTGCCATTTCCTGTCTTGCTTCCCTCATAACATGGGATAGATCCCTTCTGGACTTGGGGACTTGTCCACCTTAATGCCTTTTAGAATACCCAACACTTCCTTCCTCCTTGTGCTAACTTGACCCAGAGTAATCAAACGTTCATCCCTAACTTCGACATCCAACATGTCCCTCTCCTCTGTGAATACCAATGCAAACTACTCAATAAGAATGTCACTCATTTTCTCTGACTCCACGCATAACTTTCCTCCTTTGTCTTTAAGTGGGCCAACCCTTTCTCCAGTTAGGAGAAAGTGAGGTCTGCAGATGCTGGAGATCAGAGCTGAAAATGTGTTGCTGGAAAAGCGCAGTAGGTCAGGCAGCATCCAGGGAACAAGAGAATCAATGTTTCGGGCATAAGCCCTTCTTCAGGAATAAGCCCTTCTTCTTCCTGAAGAAGGGCTTATGCCCGAAACATCGATTCTCCTGTTCCCTGGATGCTGCCTGACCTGCTGCGCTTTTCCAGCAACACATTTTCAGCCTTTCTCCAGTTACCCTCTTGCACCTTATACCTGACTAAAAGATTTTGCGATTTTCCTTAACTCTTTTTTTAAAATATGTTTCGTGAACCTCTTAATTCCTCGTTTCAGATTGGTTCTTCTTTCCCAATATTCTTCAAAAGCTTTGTCTGTTTTCAGTCACTTCGACCTTATGTGTGCTTCTTTTTTCCTCTTAATTAGTCTTCCAATTTCACCTGTCACCCATGGTTCCCTAACCTTGCCATTTCTATCCCTCATTTTCACAGGGACATATCTGTCCTCCACTCTAAGCAACCTCTCTTTAAAAGCCTCCCACTTATGGCAACAGGGTGGTGGTGATGAGAGATTTTAATTTTCCCAACATTGACTGGGATGCACTCAAGTGTCAGAAGTCTGTGTGGGGCAGAATTTGTAAGGAGCATCCAGGAAGGTTTTCCAGAGGAGTGTATCAATAGTCCAACTAGGGAAGGGGCCATATTGGACCTGGTGTTGGGGAATGAGCCAGGCCAGGTGGTAAAAGTTGCAGTGGGGAATTTCTTTGGGAATAGTGACCACAATTCTGTAAGTTTTAGAATACTCATAGACAAAGGTGAGAGTAGTCCTAAGGGAAGAGTATGAAATTGGGCCAAGGTCAATTATATCAAAATTCGGCAGGAGCTGGGAAATATGAATTGGGGGCAGTTATTTGAAGGGAAGTCCACATTTGATATGTGGGAGGTTTTCAAAGATAGGTTGAAGATAGTGCAGGATAGGCATGTCCATTTGAAAGCAAGGGATAAGAAAGGCAAGATTAGTGAACTGTCGATGACAGGAGAAATTGTGCAAGAGAAAGGCAAGAGGAAAAGGGAAACGTACATAAGGTCCAGGCAGCTAAGAACAGAACATGCTTTGGAGGAATATTGGTAGAGTAGGACCATAGAGTCATAGAGATGTACAGCATGGAAACAGACACTTCGGTCCAACCCGTCCTTGCCGAGCAGATATCCCAACCCAATCTAGCCCCACCTACGAGGAATCAAGTGGGCTAAAAGGGGTCATGAAATAACTTTTTAGTGAGCAGAATTAAGGAGAATCCAAAGGCCTTTTATTCATATATAAGAGGCCAGAGGGTAACTAGAGAAAGGGTTGGTCCAGTAAAGGATAAGGAACGAAGGTTGTAGCGAACCTGAGAAAATGGGTGAGATTGTCAATGATTACTCAGTGTTCACTGAGGAGAGGAACATGGTGAATATTGAGATTAGAGAAAGTAGTTTGTTTACTCTGGATCATGTTGACATAAGGAGGGAGGATGTGTTGGGTAGGCTAAAGGATATTAAGGTGGACAAATTCCCAGGAATGGATGGGATCTATCCCAGGTTGCTGAGGGAGGCGAGAGAGGAAATAGCTGGGGCCATGACAGATATCTTTGTAGCATCCTTAAACACAGGTGAAGTGCCACATGACTAGAGGGTTGCTAAAGTTGTCCCCCTGTTCAAGAAGGATAGTAGGGATATTCCAGGTAACTACAGTGAGCCTGATGTCAGTGGTGGGAAAGTTGCTGGAAAAGATACTGAGGAATAGGATCTATTTATATTTGGAAGAGAATGGGCTTATCAGTGATGGGCAACATGGTTTTGTGCAGGGGAGATCATGCCTTACCAACTTAATAGAGTTCTTTGAGAAAGTGACCAAGTTGATAGATGAAGAAAGAGCTGTAGATGTCATATACATGGATTTTAGTAAGGTGTTTGATAAGGTTTCCCACGGTAAACTAATGGAGAAACCTGAAATCACATGGTGTGCAGGGAGTTCTAGCTCGGTGGATAAAGAACTGGTTGAGCAACAGGACATAAAATAGTAGTTGAAGAGAGTTTCTCGAATTGGAGAAAGGTGACCAGTGATGTTCCACAGGGGTCAGTGCTGGGGCCACTGTTGTTTGTGATATACCTAAATGATCTGGAAGAGGGCATTGGTGGTCTGACCAGTAAGTTTGCAGATGACATGAAGTTTGGTGGAGTAGTAGAAAGCATAAAGGAATGTCAAAGGATCCAGGAGAATACAGATAGATTAGAGACTTGGGCGGAGAAGTGGCAGATGGAGTTCAATCTGGGCAAACATGAGGTGATACATTTTGGAAGGTCTAATTCTAGAGTGAACTATACTGTAAACGGAAGAGCCTTGGGAAACGTTGATGAGCAGAGAGATCTGGGAGTGCAGGTCCATTGTACCCTGAAGGTGGCTGCACAGGTAGATGGAGTGGTCAAGAAGGCATATGGTATGTTGGCCTTCATCGGATGGGGTATTGAGTATAAGAGCTGGCAGGTCATGTTAAAATTCTGCAAGACTTTGGTTCGGCCGCATTTAGAATATGGTGTACATTTCTGGTCACCACATTACCAAAAGGATGTAGACACTTTGGAGAGGGTGCAGAGGTTTACAAGGATGTTGCCTGGTATGGAAGGTGCTAGCTATGAAGAGAGGTTGAGTACATTAAGATTGTTTTCATTAGGAAAAAGGGAGATTGAGGGGGGAACCTGATTGAGGTCTACAAAATCATGAACGTATAGGAGGGTGGATAGAGATAAGCTTTTTCCAGGATGAGGGATTCAATAGCAAAGAGTCACACGTTCAAGTTGAGAGGTGAAAAGTTTAAGGGGGATATACGTGGAAAGTACTTTACACAGAGGTGCCTGGAATGCGTTGCCAGCAGAGGTAGTAGAGGTAGGCATGGTATATTCTTTTAAGGTATGTCTGAACAGATGCATGAGTAGGTGGGGAGCAGAGAGATACAGATCTTTCAGAATTGGGTGATAGGTTTAGACAGTGGATTTGGATCGGTACAGGCTTGAAGGGCCAAAGAGCCTGTACCTGGGCTGTAAATTTTCTTTGTTTTTTGTATATCCGATGTGGATTTACCTTCAAACAGTTACTCCCAATCCACATTCCCTAGCTCCTGCTATTGTTGGCCTTCCTACAATTTAGCCCTCTTCATTTAGGACCATTCTCATTCTTGTCCATGAGTATTCTAAAACTTACAGAATTGTGATCACTGTTCCCAAAGTAATCTCAGACTGAAACTTCAACCACCTGGCCTGTTTCATTCCTCAACACCAGGTCCAGTATGGTCCCTTTCCAAGTTGAACTATTTACATACTGCTATATAAACCCTCCTGGACGTTCCTTACAAATTCTGCTGTATCTAGACCTCTAACACTAAGTGAATCCGAGTCAATACTGGGAAAATTAAAATCTCCTATCACCATTACCATGTTGCTCCTCCATCTTTCCATAACCTGTTTACATATGTTACGACAAGGTGGTAAACCTTTCGGCTAATTAAACCAAACACACACCTCGCCTCGTAATCTGTTAAAATATGAGTGTGAGAGACCTACCCAAATTCCACTATTTAACGAAAAAATATCTATTATTCTTTAACTCTAAAAGTGAACATTAAACCATTTACAACTCAAAGCTTCCTTTGTCTTAAAGATTTGTTATCTATCTCCCATTCTATAACAATATACTGATCCGATAAAGCCCCTATTACATTTACAGCAAATCAATTTTTAAAACCAGACAGCGTTGATTTTCCATTGTTTGTAGACTTCCCTTGGTTGTCTTCTGTCTTGTGCACAGACTTTTCATATGAAAAGGTACCTTTTAGAGAGTTTTCCGCCAGTCTGTCTAACAATGACAAGTGGTGTTCTTTCTCTGGCTAACTGTCCAAAATGCCTGTTTTGTATATCCCACATACATGATCGTCTCATTGGTTTGATGCTGTCAAAACGTAACATTCAAATTTGATTGGGTTTTAGTATCTTAGGGCATAATGTAAACTGGTTGAATTTGAACTGCTGTGAAAACAACTCATGTATCTTGATTACAAACCAAATGTTCCATCTTCAAGTTGTCCAGGGCACTTTGTGACATTGATAGGTGTTTGCCAGCTTTCACCCGCTCTTAAAGGTATAGTACACACCTTCAACTTCGTAAAACCTCCCACCCTTAAGAAAAGGAATGAACCATCAGAACGAAAAGATGGCTTCATTTTTTTCTTCTCCTTCTTAACCCCATTACCATGAAATACATAGGATATTAATCTAAGTTCATACTAACGTCTGCACGCTCACATATACATAACATTGGTATCTGTTCAATCCTATCTATACTTTATCCATTAAATCCGTGATAATGCATCTGCTAACACATTCTTAATGACCCGCAACATGTACAATTTGTAAATTAAAAGTCTGTAACATAAGATTCCAACAAAATAGTCTCATGTTCTTGTCTTTAAATCTTTCCAAGATTGTAAGAGGATTGTGATCTGTGTTCACAACCCTCTCCTACACATTGTTCATGACATAAACATTAAATTGATGTGAGGCCACTACCAAACTCAATAATTCTTTCTCAATTGTAGTGTATTGTCTCTGGTGGGTGTTGCATTTCTTTGAAAAGTAACCAACTAGCAGTTCAATTCCATCATCATCTTCCTGTAGCCATGCAGCTTCAACTCCTATGTCACTAGCATCGATTGCAACTTTGAAAGGTTTCAAAAAGTTTCATGTAGCTAAAACTAATGCGGTAGCTAGTATTGTTTTAAATTGTCAAATGCCTTCTGGCATTGTTCGGTCCACCAACATTTTGTGTTCTTCTTGAGCAAATCTGTTAACGGTGCCACTATGCTGCTGAAGTTTGGAACAAATTTCCAGTAGAATCCACTAGGTAAAAGTGAGGCCTGCAGTTGCTGGAGATTAGAGTCAAGAGTGTGGTGCTGGAAAAGTACAGCAGGTCAAGCAGCATCAGAGGAGCAGGACAGTCAATGTTTTGAGCAAAAGCCCTTCATCAGGAATGAGGCTGTGAGCGGAGGGAGTGGTGAGATAAATGGGAGGGGTGGAGCTGGGAGTAAGGTAGTTGAGAGTGTGATAGGTAGATGGAGGTGTGGGTAATGGTGATAGGTTGGAGAGGAGGGTGGAGTGGATAGGTGGAAGGAAGATGGGCAGGTCATGAGATTCGAATTGGAAGGTTGCATCTGGAATAAGGTGGGGGGAGGGGAAATGAGGAAACTGGTGAAATCTACATTGATGCCATGGGTTGGAGGGTCCCGAGGCAGAAGATGAGGCGTTATTCCTCCAGGCATTGGGTGGTTCAGGAGTGGCAATGGAGGAGGCCCAGGAACTGATTCCAAGAGGAGGTTGAACAGTTCATCAACTTCACCAACACATTCCACCCTGACCTAAAATTCACCTGGACCATCTCTGACACCTCCTTCCCCTTCCTGGACCACTCCATCTCCATCAACAGTGACTGACTCAACAGTGACATCTTCTACAAACCACTGACTCCCACAGCTACCTGGACTACACCTCCTCACACCCTGCCTCCTGTAACAATGCTATCCCCTATTCCCAATTCCTCCGCCTCCCCGCATCGACTCCCAGGAGGACCGTTCCACTACAGAACATCCCAGATGGCCTCTTTCTTTAAGGACCGCAATTTCACCTCCCACATGGTTGACGATGCCCTCAAACACAGCTCATCCACTTCCCGCACCTCCACCCTCAAACCCCACCCTTCCAAACCACAACAAGGCCAGAAACCCCCAGGTCCCCACCTTCCATCCCACCATATTTCCGCCACCTACAAATGGACTCCACCACCACAGATATATTTCCCTCCCCACCCTTAACCACTCTCCATAAAGACCATTCCATGCATGATTCTCTCATCAGGTCCCTCCCACCCACCCTTCCCTCCTGGCACCTTCCCTTGCCACCACAGGAATTGCAAAACCTACGCCCTTACCTCCTCCCTCACCTCTGTCCAAGGCCCCAAAGGAGCCTTCCAAATTCATCAAAATTTCACCTGCACTTCCACATATATCATTTGCTGTATCTATTGTTCCCGATGCAGTCTCCTCTACACTGGAAAGACAGGACGCTTACTTGCAGAGTGCTTAAGGGAACATCTCCAGGACACCCGCACCAACCAACCCCACTGCCCCATGGCCAAACTTTTCAACTCCCCTTCCCACTCTGTCAAGGATATGCAGGTCTTGGGCCTCCTCCATCGCCACTCCCTAACCACCCGATGCCTCATTTCCCCTCCCCTCACCTTATCCCAGATCCAGCCTTCCAACTCGGTACCGCCCTCATGGCCTGTCCTACCTGTCAATCTTCCTTCTCACCTATCCACTCCACCCTCCTCTCTGAACATTACCCCCACCTTCATCTACCTATCGCACTCTCAGCTACCTTCCCTCAGCCCAACCCCATCCCATTTATCTTACCACCCCCTCGGCTCACAACCTCATTCCTGATGAAGGGCTTTTGCCCAAAATGTCAACTGTCCTGCTCCTCGTTTACTGCCTGACCTGCTGTGCTTATCCAGCACCACACACTCTCTCCTTCCGGTAGAATCCGCTTAGTCCCAAAAATCGAAGCACCTCTTTCTTCAAGGTTGGTCCTGGAATTTCCTCGATGGCCTTCATCGTTACATTCCTTGGGGTCAACCTTCCATGACCGATGTTATGTCCCAAGAATGTCACCTCTGCTTTTGCAAATTCTCTTTTCTTAAGTTTATTGCCAGTTTTGCTTCTCATAATCGTTTAAAGAGCTCTGCCAACTGTATCATGTGATCTTTCCAGGACTCACTAAAGATCACTACATTATCCAGATAGACTGCACAGTTTGTTAACACAGCCACAACTCTGTCCATGAGTCTTTGGAATGTGGCGAGTGCCTTTTTCATTCCAAGGGCATCACTTTAAATTGATAAGCCCATTTAGGGTTACAAACACAAATTTATTTTGCTTTCTCTGATAAAGGTACCTGCCAATAACCATGCACTAAGTCCAACTATGTGATCTAACTGGCTTGTTCAACTTTCTGTATACAGTCCTCCAATTGGGTATGAATCCAATTTTGTTATGGCATTGACCTTCCAATTGTCCACACAAAATCATTGAGTCCTGTCAAGTTTGGGACCTAAGACGATCAGCGAACTCCACTCACTCAGACTTGGTTCGATGATATCTTCATTGGGCAAAAGCCCTTCATCCAATTCCTTCTGAACCTGTGTGGCTTTGAAAGGATTAAGCCTGTAGGGGTGTTGTTTTATCAGAGTAGCATTCCCTACTTCTACCTCCTGCACAATAGCATTAGTCCTCCCCATCTTATTCCTGCTTATGTCCTCATACTGCTGCAACAAACCTTTCAATTGTGTTCTTTGTTCCTGAGACAGTTTACTAACCTATCCCACTCCTCAAGGACTTCCTCATTATTTAACATATTTTGAGGTACATCAGACTCCACAACACCTGGATTTGATTCCTCATTCTGCAGGTGAATTTGTTGTGGAGAGTTCGCACCTGATGCTCCAGGATAATCACGAGAAGACGTAGAGAATTCCTCAAGAAGTAAAACTTTTATTTGCAACAAAACCTGTGACAATCAGAAAATGGCTTCCCGATTGCCCCCGATTCTTGGGGCTCACTACTTTTTATACTTTTTGTTGCCGAGCTTATCTGGTGTCATTAGCATAACCAATCCTATTAGCTTGTATTGTCTTTCTAATCATCATCTGCCACAATGGTCTTCTACTTTACACTTAACCTATCACATTATGCCACCATTGTCTTTAACATTTGCTCAGGTGGGAGGGGCGGGGGCTTGCTGGGTCTGTATTGTCTGCACTTTTGTATGTAACGGTATTGTCTAATGTACAAATGTCATTGTCACTGTCTTGTCATATGTCGAACTGGGATTTGAGGGTTGTCCTCCTCTCCCTGTAAATTGGTTGAACGGTATGGTTCGGGGCCTAGCTTTGCTGCTCCTCTCCTTTGTAAAATTGCTGTCTTTTGTGTACAGCTGTCAATGTTTTTTTGTAAACTGTTTTGTAATTTGTTTAATAAAATAAAATTAACATTTGCTCATTTATCATGTGATTTGACTAACCTATCATTGTGCTACCATTATTTTCAGCCTGTGCTCATCTGTTGTTGATCTGTCACATGATTCTATGTATTACTCCATTACTTAATTACACAATTGTCATATTACTTTCCATACAGGGCAATATCTAACACCTGTTTCCCTAGTTCCTTCTCATTATTATAATAGGGTTTCAGCATATTCACATGACATACTTGATGCATTCTTTTTCTATCTGGCATCTTTACCGGAGAGTTTACCTGACTCAACTGTTTCTCAATTTGATAAGGACCACTAAACCTGGCTTTGAAGGGGCCTCCCTACCACTATTAACAATACAAATATGTCATCTCCACGGGAAATATCTGAATTTCAGAGTTTTTATCTGTCATCTGCTTCATTCTATGTTGTGGCCTCTTCAGCTGCTATTTAGCTAATTCACCTACCAGAATTAATCTCTCCCTTACCTCAGACACATAATCCAAATGTGAGATCTCCAACTTTGGTCCTGTCAATTTCTCTTTAATTAACTTCAAAGGCCCTCTCATCTTTTGTCAGAGTATTAATTCAAAGGGAGTAAACTGAGTAGATTTGTTTGAGGCATCTCTAATGGCAAACAGTACGAATGGGATAACTTTATCCCAATCATTTGGGTAATCCTGACAGTACGAACTCAACATGGTCTTCAGGGTCCGATGCTGCCTTTCTAAAGCTCCCTGGGATTTGGGTCGTTATGCACCTGATTTTTTGAAGAAGTAACAAAGAGGATTGATGAGGGCAGAGCGGTAGATGTGATCTATATGGACTTCAGTAAGGTGTTCGACAAGGTTCCCCATGGGAGACTGATTAGCAAGGTTAGATCTCACCGAATACAGGGGAGAACTAGCCATTTGGATACAGAACTGGCTCAAAGGTAGAAGACAGAGGGTGGTGGTGGAGGGTTGTTTTTCAGACAGGAGGCCTGTGACCAGTGGAGTGCCACAAGGATCGGTGCTGGGCCCTCTACTTTTTGTCATTTACATAAATTATTTGGATGCAAGCGTAAGAAGTATAGTTAGTAAGTTTGCAGATGACACCAAAATTGGAGGTGTAGTGGACAGCAAAGAGGGTTACCTCAAATTACAACAGGATCTGGACCAGATGGGCCAATGGGCTGAGAAGTAACAGATGGAGTTTAATTCAGATAAATGCGAGGTGCTGCATTTTGGGAAAGCACATCTCAGCAGGACTTATACACTTAGTGGTAAGGTCATGGGGAGTGTTGCTGAACAAAGAGACCTTGGAGTGCAGATTTATAGCTCCTTGAAAGTGGAGACGCAGGTAGATAGGATACTGAAGGCAGCGTTTGGTATGCTTTCTTTTACTGGTCAGAGTATTGAGTACAGGAGTTGGGAGGTCATATTGCTGCAGTACAGGAGATTAGTTAGACCACTGTTGGAATGTTGTGTGCAATTCTGGTCTCCTTCCTATCGGAAAGATGTTGTGAAACTTGAAAGGGTTCATAGAAGATTTACAAGGATGTTGCCAGGGTTGGAAGATTTGAGCTATAGTGAGAGGCTGAACAGGCTGGGGCTGTTTTCCCTGGAGCGTCGGAGGCTAAGTGGTGACCTGATAGAGGTTTACAAAATCATGAGGGGCATGGATGGGATAAATAGACAAAGTCTTTTCCCTTGGGTGGGGGAGTCCAGAACTAGAGGGCATAGGTTTAGGGTGAGAGGAGAAAGATATAAAAGAGACCTAAGGGGCAACGTTTTCACGCAGAGGGTGGTATGTATATGGAATGAGCTGCCAGAGGATGTGGTGGAAGCTGGTACAATTGCAACATTTAAGAGGCATTTGGATGGCTATATGAATAGGAAGGGTTTGGAGGGATATGGGCCGGGTGCTGGCAGGTGGGACTAGATTAGGTTGGGATATCTGGTCGGCATGGACGGATTGGACCAAAGGCTCTGTTTCCATGCTGTACATCTCTATGACTCTATGCTGTATACCTAAGCTATCTATGAATTCCTTAAACAGCCTGGCAGTAAACTTAGACCCTTAGTCTGACTGAATCTCTCTGGGTAGCCCATACCGCATGAAGAAAGCTATTAACTCCTCGACCATCTTTTTGCCTTAATACTCCATAATGAAATTACCTCTTGAAATCTGATAGACACATCCATGATGGTTAGCAAGTACTGGTTCTCACTTATAGTCTTTGGAGGGGACCTACACAATCAATTATAACCTGCATGAAAGATTCTTCGAATGCAGCAATTGGCAACAAAGGTGCTGGTTTTAATATCGCCTGTGGCTTGCCTACCATTTAGCATGTATGAAATGCACGACAAAAGCTAATCACCTCCTTGTGTATTCCAGGTCAATATAAATGCTTTTGTACCTTAGCCTGAGTCTTTCATACTCCTAGGTGACCTCCTACTAGTAGTTCATGTGCTACCTGTAACACCTGTCTGTCTGCTACTGACAACACAATCTGGTACACTTCTACCCATTTTCCCTTCTGCACCAACTTGCCATGGTCTCCAGTTTCATCTTCGGATTCAGTCTTTGACATAATAACCCTCAGGAATATTCTCTCCCACCTTTTCCGAATATGCATCAACAAAAAGACCTTTTATTGTCTCGTCTTTCTGTTGTACATACATTAACCTTTCAAGACTAAACACTTCAACCTGACCTTCTGCCTTCAGGTTTTTCCTGCACCATTACATCAACCATGGTGTCTGCTAACTGAACCTCAACTCCTTCATCTTTTTCTTTAGTCTTTGCTTCGTGCTGTGAATTATGATAGTGGGATCTTGTTACTACACAGTCTGGGAAAATACCAGGGTATTTTTCTTTTAACTCCTCAGTTCCCTGGTCTCCCTTGGCCTTCTCCACAACAAGGGGTATCACTTCTCTCTTTGATCCTGTTAAATCATTCCCAAGAACAAACTGGATTCCTGGAACTGACACTCTGTCGATCACTCCCAGTATTACCTCTCCAGTCTTGAGTTGGCACTCCAACTTGACCTTACATGGGGGAATGCTAAATTTCAGTCCATTTATCCCACAAATTACCACTCTTTTGGGTAACAGGTCAGAATGAGTACAAACACATTTATCTGTTTCTATTAGAGACTGGTTAGATCCTGTATCTCTCAAAATTATAACTTCCTGTTCTTCTTCCCCATTCTTTCCGAATAAACTTTACCCACAGAAGCAAATTCTTTATAGAGATCAGGTTGTAACTCTATACCCAGCCCCTGCCGAGGCTGTGCACTCTCCTGCAGCTCCTTGACTTTTCTTGGGGATTCCTTTACAATCTTCACTCATGCCATTGTCTTGGCTTCTTTTACCACATCTTTTCCCACAACTTAAACTAGTATGGCAGGGGGGTGGGAACCTGAGCTGTATACCGGAGGTGAGAGTTGATGCAGATGAGGCAATAGCAAGAGGTAGACCAGCTAGTGGGAAGGATTTTCCTGGGAAGGAACCAAGGGATCAGTTAAAGTGTGTTTGCTTTAACGCAAGGAGTATCAGAAATAAAAGTGATGAACTTAGAGCATGGATCAGTACCTGGTGCTATGGTGTTGTGGCCATAACAGAGACATGGATTTCTCAGGGGCAGGAATGGTTGCTGGATGTTCCAGGGTTTAGAGCATCTAAAAAGAATAGGGAGGGGGGGAAAAAGAGGAGGGGGTGTAGCACTATAATCAGAGAGGGTCTCACAGCTACAGAAGCTTCCATTGTCAAGGAAGATCTGCCTACTGAGTCAGTATGGGTGGAAATTAGGAACAGCAAGGGAGCAGTCACCTCTTTAGGGGTTTACTACAGGTCCCCCAATAGCAGCAGGGAGATGGAAGAAAGCATAGCTCAGCAGATTTTGGAAAAGTGTGGACATAGTTGAGTTGTTGTAATGGGTGACTTTAACTTTCCCAATATTGATTGGAACCTCCTTCGAGCAGAAGATTTGAATGGAGCTGTTTTTGCAAGGTGTGTTCAGGAGGGTTTCCTAACTCAGTACGTTGACAGGCTGATAAGGGGAGAGGGCATTCTAGACTTAGTGCTCGGAAACGAGCCGGGGCAGGTATCAGATCTTGTGGTGGGAGAGCATTTTGGTGATAGTGACCACAACTGCCTCACATTCTACATAGCTATGGAGAAGGAGAGGGTTAGGCAAAATGGGAGGATATTTAAATGGGGAAGAGGAAACTATGATGCGATTAATCATGAGTTAGGAAGCATGGATTGGGAGCAATTGTTCCATGGTAAAGGCACTATAGACATGTGGAGACTGTTTAAGGAACAGGCAAGAAATAGTAAGATAAAGGAACCTTGGATGACGAGAGCGGTGGAGCTTCTCGTCAAAAGGAAAAAGGTAGCTTACATAAGGTGGCGGAAGCTAGGGTCAAGCTCAGCTCTACAGGATTACAGGCAGGTGAGGAAGGAGCTTAAAAATGGTCTGAGGAGAGCCAGGAGGGGGCACGAGAAAGGCTTGGCAGCACGGATTAGGGAGAATACAAAGGCATTTTACACTTATGTGAGAAATAAGAGAATGGTCAAAAAAAGAGTAGGTCCGATCAGGGATAGCATAGGGAATTTGTGTGTGGAGTCTGAGGAGGTAGGGGAAGCCCTAAATGAGTTTTTTGCTTCTGTCTTTACGAAAGAAACGAACTTTGTAGTGAGTGAAACCTTTGAAGAGCAGGTGTGCATGCTGGAATGGATAGAGATAGAGGAAGCTGATGTGCTGAAAATTTTGTCAAACATTAAGATTGACAAGTTGCCAGGCCCGGACCAGATTTGTCCTCGGCTGCTTTGGGAAACGAGAAATGCAATTGCTTCGCCACTTGTGAAGATCTTTTCATCCTCGCTCTCCACTGGAGTCGTACCTGAGGACTGGAGAGAGGCAAATGTAATTCCTCTCTTCAAGAAAGGAAATAGGGAAATCCCCGACAATTACAGACCAGTAAGTCTCACGTCTGTCGTTTGCAAGGTGTTAGAAAGGATTCTGAGGGAAAGGATGTATGACCATCTGGAAGAGCATGGCTTGATTAAATACAATCAGCACGGCTTTGTGAGGGGCAGGTCATGCCTCACAAACCTTATCGAGTTCTTTGAGGATGTGACTAGAAAAGTTGATGAGGGTCGAGCTGTGGATGTGGTGTATATGGACTTTAGCAAGGCATTTGATAAGGTTCCCCATGGTAGGCTCATTCAGAAGGTCAGGAGAAATGGGATACAGGGGAACTTAGCTGTCTGGATACAGAATTGGCTGGCCAACAGAAGACAGCGAGTGGTAGTAAAAGGAAAATATTCTGCCTGGAAGTCTGTGGTGAGTGGTGTTCCACAGGGCTCTGTCCTTGGGCCTCTATTGTTTGTAATTTTTATTAATGACTTGGATGAGGGGCTTGAAGGATGGGTCAGCAAGTTTGCAGATGACACAAAGGTTGGAGGTGTCGTTGACAGTATAGAGGGCTGTTGTAGGCTGCAGCAGGACATTGACAGGATGCAGAGATGGGCTGAGAGGTGGCAGATGGAGTTCAACCTGGATAAATGCGAGGTGATGCATTTTGGAAGGTCGAATTTGAAAGATGAGTACAGGATTAAGGATAGGATTCTTGGTAGTGTGGAGGAACAGAGGGATCTTGGGGTGCAGGTACATAGATCCCTTAAAATGGCCACCCAAGTGGACAGGGTTGTTAAGAAAGCATATGGTGTTTTGGCCTTCATTAACAGGGGTATTGAGTTTAAGAGTCGTGAGATCTTGTTGCAGCTCTATAAAACTTTGGTTAGACCGCACTTGGAATACTGCATCCAGTTCTGGTCACCCTATTATAAGAAAGATGTGGATGCTTTGGAGCTGGTTCAGAGGAGGTTTACCATGATGCTGCCTAGACTGGAGGGCTTAGCTTATAAGGAGAGGTTGACTGAGCTCGGACTTTTTTCATTGGAGAAAAGGAGGAGGAGAGGGGACCTAATTGAGGTATACAAGATAATGAGAGGCATAGATAGAGTCGATAGCCAGAGACTATTTCCCAGGGCAGAAATGACTAACACGAGGGGTCATAGATTTAAGCTGGTTGGAGGAAAGTATAGAGGGGATGTCAGAGGGGGGTTCTTTACACAGAGAGTTGTGAGAACATGGAATGCGTTGCAAGCAGCAGTTGTGGAGGCAAGGTCATTGGGGACATTTAAGAGACTCCTCGACATACATATGGTCACAGAAATTTGAGGGTGCATACATGAGGATCAGTGGTCGGCACAACATCGTGGGCTGAAGGGCCTATTCTGTGCTGTACTGTTCTATGTTCTATGTTCTATGTTCTATGCCTTTCTTTAATGACTAGCACTGTGACTTTACATGTCCCACTTTATCACAATGGAAACACCTGAGGCCTTTCACCTCCTTTCCACCCTCTTGGGCTTCTTTTTAAACCAGTAGTAAACAATTACCAGTGTTCTCTAATCTTTGTTTCATAGTGTAGGATCTCCCCTTCTCCCAATTTCTGTCTGTCTCAGGATGAAATTCTTCCCAGAAGTGAAACTTTGCCTTGTGCACCAATGCGTTGTCATCTGTAATCTCTGCTGCTCTTCTCAGGTCTTGAACTTTCTGTTCATCCACGTAAATTCTTATCTCTGGAAGTGAGTTTTTAAACTCCTCCAGAAGAATAATCTCTCTTGGAACCTCATTGATCTTATCTATCTTTATGGCCCACACCTATCTATCAAAATTACTATGTGTAATTCTTTCAAACTCAACATTAGTGTGACCTGGTTCCTCCTTTGTTTCTGAACTGCTGTCTGTATGCTTCTGGTGCCAATTCATAAACACACAGAATAGTCTGACCTCTTCATAATCTCTTGACCCCTTATCTGACAGTGTGGCAAATACCTCACTAGCTCTGCCTACCAGTTTAGTCTGAACTAGCATTACTCAAAGTCCTCTGACGACTCCATCTGCCCAGCCAACTTTTCAAATGAAATAAAGAAGGCTTCAACATCTTTCCCATCAAAATGTGGCAGCGTTTTAACATATTTGTGCATATCACTACCTTCTCTTTTAATCTCCATCCTGTTAACTTGACTGTGCTGACTAGGTTGCAACTTCTGAAGTTCATGATTCGGATGAATCTGCATGAATTTATGTAAAACTCTGTTATCTCACTTTTTAGATTGGAATCAATCTAAACATCAGGTCATAGACAGAGAACACAGGGGGCTAACACCTTCAACATATTGTCTAGCTATCACCATTGTTAACAGCTAACCTGAGAATGCAACTTTAAATAAAAGGGTTTTGTGATTTACACATGAAAGAAGTGAAACTATCACTGTTTTCTAACAGATGAAAGGCTTAACAGACAATCAATTCTTCAATGTATAATTTCAGTTACATCACACTGCAAATTTTTGTTATAAATTCTGTGTTACGATCGAGCCCTCCACAATCACCTGATGAAGGAGCGTCGCTCCGAAAGCTAGTGTGCTTCCAATTAAACCTGTTGGACTATAACCTGGTGTTGTGTGATTTTTAACTCTGAAGTTCAAATTCTCTCCCTTTCTTCTCTCTACCTTTTCTCTCTTTTTCTCTCTTCTCTCTATGCTCAGCTAAGAACCTTCTCTCTCCTTCTTTTTCCTCTTTCTTGTCTCTCTCTTTCTCTCTCCCTTTTTCCTCTCTCTCTCTTTGTTTATTTTCTAATTCCATTTTTCTCAATTATGATTATAATTTAAGTTTCTCTAGCTCTACTACACTTGTCTGTTTCTCTGACACACTTAAGTGTTTGAGTAACTCCCTCACAATTTCAACTTTACTTTTGTCCTCAGTTAAAGCCAATTCTAACCTCTTTGCTAATTCTAAAAGTAAGGTCTTTTCCTGTCCTTCTGAACTTTGTTGGCAAATTTGGGATTCATCTTCAAACCCCAGAACTTCTTTAGCAATTTTATAAGCCATTTCTCTCACTTTTTAATTTAACCAACCACAAGGAACTGACACCACAAGAAGTGCAAAACCTGCGCCCATCCCCGCCCACCTCTATCCAAAGCCACAAGCGATCCTTCCATATCCAACCAAGATTTACCTGTATCTCCACACACGTTATCTACTGTGTAAATTGCTCTCGATGTGGGTCTCCTCTACATTGGGGAGACAGGACACCAACTTAGAGAATATTTCAGGGAACGTCTCTGGGATACATGCACTAAACAACCCCACTGCTCTGTGGCCGAACACTTCAACCAGCCCCCCCCCCCCCCCCGCCCCCCAACTCTGCCAAGGACATGGAAGTCCTGGGCCGCCTCTGCCACCAAATTCTAGCCAACTGACACCTGGAGGAAGAATGCCTCATCTTCCACCTTGGGAACCTCCAACCACAACAGATCAATATCGATTTCACCAATCTCCTTATTTCCCCTCCACCCCTCCCCATCCCAGATCCAACCCTCCAACTCAGCTCCACCCATTTCAACTGTGCTACCTGTCCGTCTTCCTGCCTTCCTACCTATCCGCTCCATTCCCCACTCCAATCTATCACAATCACCGCCCACCTTCATCTACCTATAACATTCTCAGCTACCTTTCCCCCAGCCCCACCCTCCTCCCATTTATCTCTTAACCCCCTTTTGCAGCACCATCCTTTCATCTAAATGAGTTACATAAACTGCAGTTGAGGTATCAACACTGGTCCCTGTGCTGCACCATTCGTTTTAGCTTGTCAACCTGATTAAAAATACTATTTACACCTATTCTCTGCTTTCAGTTAGCCAATCAATATTCTATCCATACCATTTTGCTACTCCCTACATCATGAGGTTTATTTTCAATCATATCCTTTGTGTCACCTATTCAAATGCCTTGAGAAATAAGAGTATTTTCACTGAATTGTTGACCATAAATCCTTACCTTATACTTAAGCTAAATAGTTTTGTAGGCCATTTTGGAGAGCAGTTAAGAGCCCAGTTGTGGGTCTATAGTCACCTGTAATCAGACGAGGTAAGTATGACGGATTTCCTTCCCTAAAAGATATTAGGGAACTAGATGGAATTTTATAGCAATTGGACACCAGTTATGTGTTCATTCTTAGACTATCGTTCTTAATTCCAAATTTTATTAAATTCAAATTTTCACCATATATCATGGTGGGGTTCAAATCACGTCTCAGACATTATGCCACCACCTCCTTTTTTTTCTGTACCATTGAAATGGGCATCTGAATAGGAATAACTTTGTTTGCTGTTGGACAGGAAGCTCAAAGGTAAACTGAAGAATGAATCCGGTTACTTTTAAAGAACCACATTTTAAAACTTCATAAAATTTATATCAGAGTTTTTACATTTTTTTTTTGTAAATATATTTATTTGCAAATTTTTTTAACTTTACAAACATATAAAATTATTGAAAAATACAATCAATAACAAATATCGGTATAATAAAAAAAAACACAAATTACAATACAACTACTGTCTCCTAACTATTAATCTACCCTCTAATACAAAACAAACCCTAACACTGTGCAAAGCAGCACCAAAAAAAAAGAAAGAAAAGTAACAAAACAAAAAAAAACACAGAATACAGAACAGCTATGCTCGGCGCAAAGCTCCCAAATAGCATTGTATATATATCCGTATTAACTCAGGAGACCCCCTCCAGGGCCCAGGGTTTGACAAATCTAACCATTCTGGTTAAACAAACGCCTTAGTTAAGACAACTGACAAATCTGTTTCCAAATAACTCAAGTAGGACTGGCATGTCTTATAAAAATGATCTGATTCGGAGATGCCGGTGTTGGAGTGGGGTGTACAAAGTTAAAAATCACACAACACCAGGTTATAGTCCAACAGGTTTAATTGGAAGCACACTAGCTTTCGGATCGACGCTCCTTCATCAGGTGATTGTGGAGGGCTCGATCGTAACACAGAATTTTTAGCAAAAATTTGCAGTGTGATGTAACTGAAATTATACATTGAAGAATTGATTGTCTGTTAAGCCTTTCATCTGTTAGAATACAGTGATAGTTTCACTTCTTTCATGTGTATATCACAAAACCCTTTTTTTTAAAGTTGCATGTTCGGGTTAGCTGTTAACAATGGTGAATTTGTACTTGCAGAGTTACATTGCACTTTGCTCAAAAACTGCATACAGTCATGTAGAACTCTGAGCTCAAAAACTGCATGAATTTATGTAAAACTCTGTTATCTCACTTTTTAGATTAGAATCAATCTAAACATCAGGTCGTAGACAGAGAACACAGGGGGCTAATACCTTCAACATATTGTCTAGCTATCACCATTGTTAACAGCTAACCCGAGAATGCCACTTTAAAAAAAAGGGTTTTGTGATTGAGATTGAGATCTTTCGAGTATTCTCCCATATGTTCTCCCATGTTTCAGAAGAGAAGTCCACTTCTAGCTCTTGCTCCCAGACCTCACATACCCCAAACTAGAAACTCCTCTTGCTGCCCACAGTTTGAACCCTGAGTCCATCATCCCTGGTCGGAACCCAGGCATGCCAACTATAGGTTAAGTGGTGAAGTCTTGGATAAACAACCCTCACTCTGACGCATCACCCTCCAAGCCCTGACTGTACTAATGACAATGGGGTTCCGACAGTGGTCCATAACTGTCCACATCTTAACCATGAACAATAGGTTAATAAGAGGGCACTTTGCCTGGGAGGCCTCAATATCCAGCCATATTGAGTTTGGATCATTACCGACCCAATCACAGACCAAGGACAGCAGGGAACTCAATTGATACCTCCTCATGTCTGGGAAATCAACTCCTCCCCCTCCTTGAGGCAACTGCAATTTAGTAAGTTTGATGAGGGGCTGCCCACTATTGCCAGACAAAGGAACCAAACCACCCCATAAGCTTCCGCAGCGTTGACCTGGGAAACATTATAGGGAGCATACACATGGGATAAAGCAAACGAGGAAGAACATTCATCTTAATGAGAGATATTCAGCCCAGCCATGAAATTGGAAGAGCCTCCCATCTCTGGAGATCTTGCCTAATATTGTCGAGCGAGTGAGCAAAGTTAGTCCGAAATAACAGATCAAACTTGAGGGTAATAAAAATGCCTAGGTACTGGAATCCTGCCCGTGACCCTTAAAAGGGAACTTAGGGCCACCTTCAACTTCTGGCATATACAATTAGATTAGATTACTTACAGTGTGGAAACAGGCCCATCGGCCCAACAAGTCCACACCGACCCGCCGAAGCGAAACCCACCCATACCCCTACATTTACCCCCTACCTAACACTATGGGCAATTTAGCATGGCCAATTCACCTGACCTGCACATTTTTGGACTGTGGGAGGAAACCGGAGCACCCGCAGGAAACCCACGCAGACACGGGGAGAACGTGCAAACTCCACACAGTCAGTCGCCTGAGGCGGGAATTGAACCCGGGTCTCTGGCGCTGTGAGGCAGCAGTGCTAACCACTGTGCCACCGTGCCGCCCACAATGTATTCACCAAAAACGGATACCCAATTTCATCAACAGATGCCTAAGGGAAAGACAATGGAACGAGGACATGCCACAACCCAAAGGATTAACCACACTACCATACATCAAGAGCATTTCCGAACTGACAGCCAGACTACTGCGACCACTAGGACTCATAACAGCACACAAACCAACAGCCACTCTCAGACAACAACTCACCAGAACGAAGGACCCGATACTCAGCATGAGCAAAACCAATGTAGTGTACAAAATCCCATGCAAGGACTGTACAAAACACTACATAGGACAAACAGGAAGACAGCTAACGATCTGCATCCATGAAAACTATCTAGCCACGAAACGACACGACTAGCTATCCTTAGTAGCCACACACTCAGATGACAAGCAACATGAATTCGACTGGGACAACACTACTATTATAGGACAAGCCAAACAGAGAACAGCCGGGAATTCCTAAAGGCATGGCACTCATCCACAGATTCAATCAATAAGCACATCGACCTGGACCCAATATACCGGCCACTGCAACGGACAGCTGGAACTGACAACCGGAAGCGGCAGATTCAAACCACTACAAATGCCAGAGGAAAGATCACAGAAGCGCTTCACAGGAGGCTCCCAAGCACTGAGGATGTCACCTAGACAGGGGATGAAACGTCTGCAACACAAATTCCCAGCTCGGCGAACAGAATCAAAACATCTTTAAACTTCCCCAAAGGCATAGCCTCTGATTTTGCAAAGTTCATCTTATTTCCTGAAATAGCCCCAAATGAATTGATACATTGTATCAAATGGGGTACGGAGGTCATCAGGTTCAATAAAAACAGAAGGACATCATCTGCATACAGTGTAATCTTGTGTGCCCTCGATCCCACTTCCGGACCGGTTATGTGGACGTTCTGACGAATGGCCTCTGCTAGTGGCTCTATCACCAACGTAAACAACAACGGTGAGAGGGGGCAGCCTTACCGACTACCCCTACCAATCCTAAAATTCCCAGACTTCACCCCGTTGGTGATGACCACGGCCAGGGGGTGGTGATATAAAACCTCCACCCACCTAGCAAAGACCCCACCCAACCCAAACTGTTCTAAAAAAGATACGGCCATTCCACGCGGTCATATGCTTTCTCTGCATCTAAGGAAATCACCAACCCCTGAATCGATTGTTGCTGACAAACGTGGACCACATTCAGCAAACTTCTAATATGTTCATAAATCTTTGAAAGTTACCACTCAGGTGGATAGAGCTTGTAAGAAGGCCTATGGTGTATTAGCGTTCATTAGCAGAGGGATTGAATTCAAGAGTCGTAAAGTGATGTTGCAGCTGTACAGGACCTTGGTTAGGCCACATTTGGAGTACTGTGTGCAGTTCTGGTCGCCTCACTTTAGGAAAGATGTGGAAGCTTTGGAGAAGGTGCAGAGGAGATTTACCAGGATGTTGCCTGGAATGGAGAATAGGTCGTACGAGGATGGGTTGAGAGTGCAAGGCCTTTTCTCATTGGAACGGCGAAGGATGAGGGGTGACTTGATAGAGGTTTATAAGATGATCAGAGGAATAGATAGAGTAGACAGTCAGAAACTTTTTTCCCCGGGTACAACAGAGTGTTACAAGGGGACATAAATTTAAGGTGAAGGGTGGAACGTATAGGGATGCCAGAGAGTGGTGGGGGCATGGAATGCGCTGCCTGTGGGAGTGGCAGAGTCAGAATCATTGGTGACTTTTAAGTTGCAATTGGATAGGTACATGGATAGGTGCTTAAGCTAGGACAAATGTTCGGCACAACATCATGGGCCGAAGGGCCTGTTCTGTGCTGTATTGTTCTATGTTCTATATTATTAGAGGACCTACGACCCCTTATAAAGCCTGTCTGGTCCTCTTTAACAATATGGGGCAACACCCTTTCCAATCTCAGTGCCAGGATCTTGGACAGAATCTTGAAATCTGAATTTAATAGAGAGATGGGCCTGTATGAGGCACAATCCTAAGGAACCTTCCCCTTCTTAAGAATTAAGGAAATATTAGCTTCTCTCAAAGATGGTGGTAGGCATTCATGCATATGTGAGTGATTGTACATCTCCAACATCGGCCCTGACAGAATCCCTATAAACTCCTTATAAAACCCATCCGGGAGACCATCAGGGCCAGGTGCTTTCCCACTCTAAAGTTGCTTAGTTGCCTCCTGTATTTCCTGAACTGTCAAGGGGGCATTAAGGAGAGAGGTCTGTTCCAAAGTTACCCCTGGGAGGTCCAGGTTCTTAAAAAAGGTCTCCATTTTAGCCTCCTGTTCTCACAACCTTCAGACCGATACAATTCAGAGTAAAAGCTCCGAAAAGCCTCATTAATTTTTTTAGCATCGTATGTAAGGACCCCGGTGCTGTCTCTGATTGTATTAATGGATTGGGGAGCACGCTCTTTCCTAGTCAGGTATGCTAAATACTTTCCTGGCCTATCCCCATATTCAAACAGCCTTTGTCTAACAAAAGCAAGTTCTTTCTTTGTGTTTTGTGTCAGTATTGAATTTAAGGCAGCCTGAAGGGCCATGATCCGCTGTAGCTTAGTCACCGAAGGCTGCGCAAAACATGCTGCCGCGGCGGCTTTTAACCGCGACTAGAGTAGACGCTGCTGTTCCTCCTTCTGTCGTTTCCGGCTAGCCAAATAGGAAATAGCTAATCCCCTAGCAAAGGCCTTAGCAGTCTCCCATAGCATGGATGGACTACTAGCCGTGCCTGAGTTGATAGTCAAGAATTCCTGAAACTCCTTCAAAAAGTATTCCACAAATGTGGAATGCTTAAGGAGAAAAGGGTCCAAATGCCAGTGCCGCAAACCTAACCCTTCACTCTTGGCCTTAACCTCCAACTATACTGCCGCGTGATCAGAGATAGCTATATTCCCAATTTTACAACTCATAATCGAATCAAGAAGGGCAAGGGAACCAGAAAGAGGTCAATCCTCGTGTGACATTTATGTGGGTTTGAAAAAAAGGTGAAGTCCCTGCTGGTAGGGTGAAGACATCTCCAAATATCCACCAGCCCCAACTCCCTGCATAAGTCAACCACCAGCTTGGCCTGCGAAGAAATAATTGGAGGCCCACAAGGCATCCTGTCCACTGTCGGATCCATAAGACAATTAAAATTCCGCCCCCCACCCCCCCTATAATAATGTGCCGTGTTCCAAAAGCACTCAACTTAGAGAAAGCACTAATCAAAAATTTGAGGGGATGCGCCGGAGGACAGTGGATGTTAAAATGCCATATTCCTCCCCATGTATCAGGGCTTTAAGTATCACAAACCATCCCTGCTCATCTTTCACCTGCTCTAATAATGTGAACGGAAGATTTTTCTGGATAAGTACCGCACTCCCCTACTTTTAGTAGTAAAGGATGAAAAGAATACCCGGTCATAACCCCCCTGTTATAATTTAAGGTGTTCCCATCATCAAGATGGGTTTACTGCAACAAAGCAATATCAACTCTTTCCCTCTTAAGGCTAGAAAGCACTTTTTTCCTTTTAACAGGCAAATGACAGCAGCAGATAAAAAACACTAAAAATGCCGAAGGAAACATCACAGAAGACGCTTCACAGGAGGCTCCCAAGCACGGAGGATGTCACCTAGACAGGGGACGAAACATCTGCAACACAAATTCCCAGCTCGGCGAACAGAACCACAACGAGCACCCGAGCTACAAATCTTCTTACAAACTTTGAAATTACTTCCCTTAATGTTCCAGGTACACCATTTAATAAGACACTTAGCTATATCCCCTTTCAGACACCCTTGAACCCCTCGAAGGGGGAACCCTGCTTACAAAGCACCGAGCATAAGTAAATTAGATTAGATTAGATTAGATTACTTACAGTGTGGAAACAGGCCCATCGGCCCAACAAGTCCACACCGCCCCGCCGAAGCGCAACCCACCCATACCCCTACATGTACCCCTTACCAACACACTACGGGCAATTTAGCATGGTCAAATCAAGACTCATAGGATCGAAAAACTATATTTACAAAAACTACCCTATCATAACTATAAACAACTATTACTACCAAAAAACTACGAAGAAAACCAACTATAAAACCTTGAATGGAAGACTCTTCCCCCTGCCCATAGGGGGCACTCGCCTTACCCATCCCCTCCTTCACAGCTCCTTCAAACCCGGACTGTGCCCCAGCCTTAGGCCAGAGAAAAAAAACAAGGAGATGATCCTTAAATCAACAGAAAAAAAGACCAAGTCAGGATGAGCACTCCACCCATCCCTGGCTTCATGTCACCCCGACTTGTGACTAAAAGAGAAACAACAAACCAAAAAAAGGGGGAGAAACAACAAAGAACATCCACAAAACTTCCCATCAGAAAATCCAGGTATTAAAATAAAAGGAACAACTTACTCCAAAGTCTTTTTCTCCTTCCTTTCCAAAAAGGAAATTATTAGGGAGAAAGAAAGGAATAAAACAAAGGGAAAACATGGGGAAAGAAGGAAAAGAGAACAAACATTAACCGTATTCTTCAGGCCAGTCCGTCTATTTTAAAGTGTCTACAAAGTTTTTATCTTTATCCGCTGAGTCTCATGTATAAACTGAGTCCTTGTGGCTGAAATGGAGCACTGCGGGGTATCTCATGGAGTACTGGATGCCCAGGTTCCTCAGCCTCTTTTTAACTTCATCGAAGGACTTCCTCTTTCAAATTAAAGTTGCCAAGGAATCCTGGAAAAACATGATCCTTGTACAGCAGTGCCTGCGGATCATTTCCCAGGTATCTGGAAGCTTCTATGACTTTTTGCTTGTCCTTATATGAATGGAAGTGCACTAGGACTGAGCGGGAACGCTGCACTGGGCCTGACCTGTGCACTGTAACCCAATACGCCCTTTCAATCTGAAGCCTACTGGACTCAAATGTGAAGGCCCAAAAACTTCAGCAGCCAGCTTTCAAAGAAGCTGACTGGCTGCTCACCTTCAGGGAGCCCTACAGTTCGAAGATTTATCCTCTGACCTTGATTTTCAAGGTCGTCGATATGGTCTCGCAAGGTCCACACCTCTCGCTCCAGCACCTGGATCTGACTGGATGAGGACTCCATCGCAGCTTCCAAGGCCTTAGTTCGACCCTCCACCTCCTCCAACCTCTCCCCGAGGCCCTGGATCTCCTGCTCATGCTTCTGCAGCATGGATGCGATGGGTTGGACCTGGGCACGAATCTCCCATGGATCTCCTCAATTGCAGCCCCAACTTTCAAGGTAAGTCTCTCCATCGCCGCAGCCAATTCCTGTGAGTCTGTCAGGTCCCCGGGGGGGTTCAGGAGAGGCTGCTGCTGCTGCAGTCTCTGGTGTGGTAGGTGCTGCAGGGGAGTGTCCTCCCTGCTGCTGTTTGCTTGCTCCTTTTCCCTTTGGTATCCTTCCCAATCGGAGAAAGTGAGGACTGCAGATGCTGGAGACCAGAGTTGAAAAGTGTGGTGCTGGAAAAGCGCAGCAGGCCAGGCAGCATCCGAGGAGCAGGAGAATCGGCATTTCGGGCATGAGGCTGGTGTGCCAAGCGGGCTGAGATAAAAGTTTGGGGGGGGATATTTGGGGGAAGGGCTCCCCCCACCTTATCTCAGTCCCAACCCCCAGATTCAGCACCGCCCTCTTGACCTGCAATCTTCTTCCCGACCTCTCCGGCCTATTACCCTCACCCTCACCTCCTTCTACCTAACGTATTCTCAGCGCCCCTCCTCCAAACTCCCCCCCCCCACCCCACCTTTTATCTCAGCCCACTTGGCACACCAGCCTCATTCCTGATGAAGGGCTTATGCCCGAAATGTCGATTCTCCAGCTCCTCGGATGCTGCCTGGCCTGCTGCGCTTTTCCAGCACCACACTTTTCAATCCTTCCCACTCCCAAATATTAATAAATATGTGTTCTGTAAGGTTTTAAACTAATAATTCCACCACATAAGTTGGCCAGGGATGGCAAAAAACACCAGTATGCCTTGGCTGTGAGGCAGAGCTGTCCACAGCAGTTCTACAGAATCGCCGCCATCGTGCCGAGTCAGAGTTTTTAACATTGTAACATCCTTTACCAGCTTTCTCCTAAGTTTTTGTTTTGTATGTCCAGAAGATCCAGTGTACAGATCCAGATATTTCATATGCTGTGCTCTCTGTGCTCCAGTTCTGGTGTACGCTCCATATTCCAGAGGATGTGAAGCCAAGTCTGATAGAAAGTTTATGTGCCTTGCAGCTTAATTACCTCGATCTCTACCTCATCCACTTCCCTGTGGGATTCCAGGCATGTGTAGTTATTGTCAAATCCTTTTTCATGGTTTTCGTTTAATCCATATTATCTTATCTTTTCACCTCATTCTTAAACCAGGGTATTGTATTAATTGTTTTTGCATGGTAGCCAAAGTGGCGAATATTGGAGCTGAGGCTTGACTTTTATATAGTTAAACCTTATTTACAGAGCCTGCATTATAAACTATAGACCTCCAATCCCAATGGATCCTATCAATAGCATCCATCTTGTGCACAGATGGCTGCAGAATAGTGGCACTGATCCAGGGCTTCTTTACATCTGTCAGCTTGCTTTGTTTCTTCCTTTTTTTAATGTTTTTACTCTTTTGCTCCTCCACCTTTTTGGAGGCTTTTTCAGCGTATTCGGCAGGGCAAGAGTGGGCTCAGCCTCCACAGCATGTGCAATAATGATGGCAGGAATTGGCTCATTGGAGAGTGAGCCCGGACTGGAGAACAGCAAGCCCTCTGACCTCACAGTGGCAGTGATTGTGGGCGCAGTATCGAGGACTGGCGACTTCGTTGGTGGGCCCGGCGCAGAACTTGACGCAGTGACATCGGCACGGGCTTTCAAAATGGTAACAATGGCAGGGCACCCTCTGCAGGGAGCAGAAAGGGTGGCTTCTGTGGTTGGCATTGGTCAGCTGCGGCAATGCGGTAGGCACAAATGGGTACTCCTGGTTGATTGATGGGAACAGCAGTTGCTTTGGCTGAGGTATGGTCGGCCTGGAGCGCTGCTTCTGATGATGTAGCAGTGGTGGCCCCAAAACCAGTCACCTGGTATGGACTGTGCAGGGAAAGTGTGCCAAAGCGAAGGAGATTGAAGTGTGCATAGCTAAGCACCTTAGAAAGACTGAAAATGTGTTGCTGGAAAAGCGCAGCAGGTCAGGCAGCATCCAGGGAACAGGAGAAGGGTTTCCTGAAGAAGGGCTTATGCCCGAAACGTCGATTCTCCTGTTCCCTGGATGCTGCCTGACCTGCTGCGCTTTTCCAGCAACACATTTTCAGCTCTGATCTCCAGCATCTGCAGCCCTCACTTTCTCCACCTTAGAAAGACTGTAATGTTTAAACTTGTGGCGTTTTTTTTTATTTTTCTACTTAATACTTGGAAAGTCTATACTGTTTAACTTCAACTTTATTTCTTTCTACCTTGTTCTTAAGATTTTATATTTAGGTACTTGTATCTAAGATGGTGCTGTGTGTGGCAACATTGTACAGTTCACTGTACTCCTGTACTTTTGTACTTGACTTTATGTGATACTTAAAGTCTAAACATAAATATAGGAGCACTCTTGAACTGTAAGTTAATACCTACCATCTGAATGGATGCTGGATCCACAGCTGGACTGCTGTGAACAGTTTTGGGCCCCTTATCTTCCTCCATGTATATTATAATGGGTCATGCCTTCACCCTGAGGCTGAGCCCTCAGATCCTAGCATCTCCTACTAGTGAAAACTTCTCAGTCTTCTAAACATCCACTTCATCCAGGCCTCTCAGTATTCACTAAGTTACAATCAGATCCCCCTCATCCTTCTTAACTCCAGCGAATACAGACCCAGAGTCCTCCATGCTCATTTGCATCAGAGTTCACTGAGGAATGGGTGGTGATGAATGCTGAGATTAGAGATACAAATTTGTTTACTCTGGATCAGGTTGACATAAGGAGGGAGGATGTGTTGGGTAGGCTAAAGGATATTAAGGTGGACAAATTCCCAGGACCGGATGGGAACTATCCCAGGTGGCTGAGGGAGGCGAGACAGGAAATAGCAAGGGCCCTGACAGATATCTTTGTAGCATCCTTAAACACAGGTGAAGTACCACATGACTGGAGGATTGCTAATGTTGTCCCCCTGTTCAAGAAGGATAGTAGGGATATTCCAGGTAACTACAGACCAGTGAGCCCAATGTCAGTGGTGGGAAAGTTTCTGGAGAAGTACTGAGGGATGGAATCTATTTATATTTAGAAAAGAATGGTCTTATCAGTAATAGGCAACATGGTTTTGTGCGGGGGAGGTCGTGCCTTACCAACTTAACAGAGTTCTTCGAGGAAGTGACCAAGTTGATAGATGAAGGAAGGGCTGTACATGTCATATACATGGACTTTGGTAAGTTGCTTGATAAGGTTCCCCATGGTAAACTAATGGGGAAACTGAAGTTACATGGTGTGCAGGGTATTATAGCTAGAGGAATTGAGCAACAGATTGAGCAACAGGACACAAAGTAGTAGTTAAAGGGAGTTTCTCGAAATGGAAAAAGGCGACCAGCGGTGTTTCACAGGGATCAGTGTTGGGGCCACTGTTGTTTGTCATATACATCAATGATCTGGAAGATGGTATTGTTGGTCTGATCAATAAGTTTGCAGATGACACGAAGATTGGTGGAGTAGCAAAAAGCATAGGGGACTGTCAAAGAATACAGGAGAATATAGATAGACTGGAGAGTTGGGCGGAGAAGTGGCAGATGGAGTTCAACCCAGGAAAATGTGAGGTGATGCATTTTGGGAAATGTAATTCTAGAGCGAACTTTACTGTAAACAGAAGAACCTTGGGAAAAATTGATGGGCAGAGAGATCTGGGAGTTCAGATCCATTGTACCCTGAAGGTGGCTGCACAGATGAGTAGAATGGTCAAGAGGCATATGGTATGCTTGCCTTCATCGGATGGGGTATCGAGTATAAGAGCTGACAGGTTGTACAAGACTTTGGTTCGGCTGCATTTAGAATACTGTGTACAGTTCTGGTCGCCACATTACCAAAATGTGTGAATGCTTTGGAGAGGGTACAGATAAGGTTTATGAGGATGTTGCCTGGTATGGAAGGTGCTAGCTATGAAGAGAGTTGAGTACGTTAGGATTGTTTTCATTAGAAAAAAGGAGATTGAGGGGGGGGGGTCTGTTTGAGGTCCATAAAATCATGAAGGTATATACAGGGTAAATAGAGATAAGTTTTTTTCCCCAAAGTGAAGGATTCAATAACGAGAGGTCATGTATTCAAGGTGAGAGATGAAATGTTTAAGGAGGACATACGCGGCAAGTGCATTACACAGGGTGGTAAGTGCCTGGAACGTGTTGTCAGCAGAGGTAGTAGAGGCAGGCACAGTAGATTCATTTAAGGTGTGTCTGGACAGATGAATGAGTAAGTGGGGAGCAGAGGGACACAGATGCTTAGGATTTGGGCGATAGGTTTAGACAGTGGATTTGGACCGGCTCAGGCTTGGAGGGGCCGAAGGGCCTGTACCTGAGCTGTAAATTTTATTTGTTGTTCTTCTTTGTTCTTTGTTCTCTTCATCACTGGATCATTCACATAAACCTCTTTCTGAAACGTCTCCAACACCAGCACATCCATCCCTGGGTGCAAGACCCAGAACTGCTTTGAGTATTTCAAATACAGTCTGACAAAAACCTTCTACAGCTTCAGTGATACATTTCTGCTCTTTTTTTTAGTCCTCTTGAAATGAATGCTAATGTCACATTTGCCTCTCTAACAGCCAACTAAATCCAAAGCAAATCATGCACTATGATTCTTCTGGTTCAGATTTTGAAAGCTTTTCTCTGTTCAGGGCATTAACTATGCCTCTATTCTTCTTACAGAGAATAACCTCACACTTTCCCACATTGTATTCCATCAGCCACTTCTTTGCCCAATCTCCTAGACCTTCTGCAACCTTCCTGCTTCCTCAACACTACCTGTCCCTCCATCTATCTTTGTGTCATTTGCAAACTTAGCAGCAATGCTATCCATTCCTTTGTCCAGATTGTTAATGTATAATGTGAATAGTTGTGGTCCCAACACGGACCCCTGTAGAATTACCCTACTCACCAGCGCCATCCTGAAAAGGACCCCTTTCTCCCTACTCTCTGCCTTCTGTCAGAGAGTCAAACCTCGACAAGTTTGGCAGGGGGGTGGGAACCGAAGGGGAGGCTCTGAATTAGCAGGAGTGGTTGAGGGTATAAGGAAAAAGAGAATCAAGACATTAAATAAAAAGCAAGAAGCAGCAGAACAGTGTAGCACTAAGAAGAATGGAAACCAGGTAGTGAAAGATAAAGAATGTTTGAAAACCAAGGTTCTTCTGGTGGAGATATTAAGATTCAAATAAAAGGGATAAAAACTAGCATAAGGGGACTTTATCTGGATGCTCGTAGCACTAAAAGCATGGTAGATAAGTTGACAGTGCAAATCATCATGAATGGTATGATTTAGTGGCTATTACAGAGACATGTTTGCAGAGTGATCACAACGGGAGGTAAGTATCCAAGAGTATTAGACTATTTGGAAAGACAAGGAAAGGGAGGTGGTGTAGCTCTGATATTTAAGGAGGACATCATGGTGGTAGAGAGAGATGATATGGGTTCTATGGAGAAATAGGTTCAATCAATGTGGGAGAAAATTAGAAATAGTCAAGGGAAAAAGTCACTTGTATGCGTAGTCTGTACACCACCAATAATACCATCATGGTGGGGCAGGCACCAAACAAGGAAATAACTGATGCAAGCAAAAATGGTAAGCAATTATCATGGGGATTTAAGTCTAGATATTGATTTGTCAAACCAAGTTGGTCAAGGCAGCCATTGAGAGGGGTTTGTAGAATGTATCCATAGTAGTTTCCTCAAACAGTATGTAATGGGACCTACAAGGGAGCAAGCTATCCTATATCTGGTCCTGTGTAATGAGGCTGGAATAATTAATGATCTCCAGCGTTAGGAATCTTCTTGGAAGGAACGATTGCAGTATGTTGAATCTAAAGTACAGCTGGAGGGTGAGAAGGTTCCTGTGCTTAAAGGAGACTACAATGGGATAAGGGAGGTGTTGGCTGGAGCAAAGACTATATGGTGGGACAATTGAGGATGGTGGATGACTTTCAAGGAGATTTTTCACTCAGCAAAAGTATATGCCATTGAAAAGGAAGGACTGTAGGAAAAGGGGGAATCAGCCATGGATATCTAAAGAAATAAAGGGGGTGTCAAAGTAAAAGCTAATGCATGTGAAGTGACAAAGTATAGTGGGAAACCAGATGATTGAGAAATCTTTATAGGTCAACAGAAAGCCACGAGAAAATCTATAAAGAAAGATAAGATAGATTGAAAGTAAACTAGCGCAGAATATAAAAACATAGCAAAAATTGTTACAAACATATAAAATGAAAAAGAGTGTTTGAGGTAAACATTCATCTTTTAGAGGATGAGAAAGAGGAAATCAAGAAATGAGGCATTGAACAGGTATTTTGTGTCGGTCTTCGCAATGGAAGACACAAACTACATGCCAGTAATTGATGACAAGAAGGCTATGGCAGGTGAGGACCTAGAAACAATTATCACTAAAAGGGTAGTGTTGGGCGAGCTAATGGGGCTAAAGGTAGACAAGTCTCCTGGCCCTGATGGACTGCATCCCAGTGTACTAAGAGAGATGGTGGGGGAAATAGCAAATGCACTTGTAATTTACCAAAATTTGCTGGACTCTGGGGTGGTTCTAGCAGATTAGGAAACCGCAAATGTGACGCAACTGTTCTTAAAAAAAAAGGAGGCAGACAAAAGGCAGGTAGCTATAGGCCCATTAACTTAACTTCTATAGTGGAGAAAAATGCATGAATCTATCAAGTAAGAAATAGCAAGACATCTGGATAGAAATTGTCCCATTAGGCAGATGCAGCATGGGTTCATGAAAGACTGGTTATGTTTAACTAATTTGCTGGAATTTTTTGAGGATAAGTGCTGTGGACAATGGAGAGCAGGTGGACATGGTTTATTTGGATTTCCAGAAGGCTTTCAACAAGGTAACATACAGCTGCTGCATTAGATAAAGGTGAATGGCATTACAAGTAAAGTATTAGCATAGATAAAAGATTGGTTAACTAACAGAAAGCAAACAGTGGGAATAAATGGGTGTTTTTCTGGTTGGCGATCAGTGGTTACTACTGTGCGTCAAGGATCAGTGTTAGAACCTCAGTGTTGGTTTACAATTTGCACACATGATTTGGAGTTGAGGACCAAGTGTCGTTCATCAAAGTTCACAGATGACATTAAGATGAGTGGTAAAGCAAAGTTTCAGAAGACACAAAGCCTGCAGAGGGATATAGGTAGGTTAAGTGAGAGAGCATGGGTATGATGGATGAAGTACAATGTTGGTAAATGTGAGGTCATTCATTTTGGCAGAAATAACAGCAAAATGAACTATTATTTCAATGGTGAAAAATTGCAGCATGCTGCTGTGTAGAGGGTCCTGAATCCTTGTACATGAATCACAAAAAGTTAGTTTGCAGGTGCAGCAGATAGTTAAGAAGGCAAATGGAATATTGTCCTCAGTTGCTAGAAGGACATGGTTTTAAAATAGGGAGGTTATGCTGCAGCTATGTAGGGTACTGGTGAGGCCACACCTGGAGTACTGTGTACAGTTTTGGTCTCCTTATTTGAGAGAGGATGTACTGGCAATGGAAGTGGTGCAGAGGAGTTTCAATGGTTGATTCCAGAGTTGAGAGGATTGGCTTAAGAAGAAAGATTGAGTAGACTTGAGCTTTACTTATTGGAATTTAGAGGAATTATGGGAGCTCTTTTAGAAACACTAAACTATGAAGGGATAAATAAGATAGAAGCAAGGTGGTTATTTCCAGTGGTGGGTGAAACTAGAACTAGGCACATAACCTCAAAATAAGGGGGAGCAGATTTAATACTGAGGTGAGAAGACACTTCATCCTCTAAAGGGTTGTGAATCTGTGGAATTCTGTGCCCAGTGAATGTTTTTAAGGCAAAGATATATTTTTGAAAATAAAGGAATTAAGTGTTGTGGTGAGCAGGAGGGTAAATGGAGCTGAGTCCATGAAAAGATCAGCCATGATCATGTTGAATGGCGGAGCAGGCTCGAGGGGCCATATGGCTTACTGCTATTTCTGTTTCTTATGTTCTTTATCCATGCAAGTGCCTTGCCATAACAACATGGGTTCTTATTTAGCAGCCTCCTGTGTGAAACTTTATCAAAGGCCTTCTGGAAATTCAAATAGATCACGTTTACTGCCTCTCCTTTGCCTGACTTGCTCATTACTTCCTCAAAATATTCTAACAGATTTGTTATGACCTCCCTTTGATGAAACCAAGCTAATTCAGCCATATTTTATCACGCATTTCCAAGTACTCCAGAGTCTCACCTTAATATTGGACTCTGAAATCTTACCAATAACCAAGGTTAAGCTAACTGGCCTAAAAATTCCTATCATTTGCCTCCCTCCTTTCTTAAATATCCTTGGATATTAACCATTAACCATTTTCTAGTTCTCTGGGACCCTCCCTGACTCCAGTGATTCTTGAAAGATCACTACCAGTGCTCTCAAATCTCCGCTATCTCCTTCAGAACTCTTGGATGTAGTCCATCCAGCCCACACAATTTATCTAACTTCAGGTCTTTGAGCCACCCCAGGACCTTCTCCAAAGTGATGACCGCTACAAACACTCCTGCCACCCGACGCTCTTGAAGTTCTGGTATGCTGCTGGTATCTTCCACTGTGAAATCTGATGCAAAGTACCTACTCAGTTTCTCTGCATTTCTTTGTACCCCGAGGGGCACTGCTCCTCCAGGGACAAAAACAGAAATAGCTGTAAAAACTCAGCAGGTTAGCAGAATCTCTGGAGAAAAATCAGAGTTAACATCTCTATTTCTCCAGCCTTACTTTCCAGTAACCCAATGGCTACTCTGCTCTTACCTTTCCTTTAAAAAAAACTTTTGCAGCTACCTTTTGTATTTCGAGCTTATTTGCTCTTGTATTTCATTTTCTCTCCACTTAATGCTTTTTGAATTATCCTCAGGTTTTTAAATACTTCCCAATTCTCTGGCTTCCCACTAGTTTTCACTACATTATATGCTTTTTCTTTTGCTTTTGTGCTGTCCCTGACTTTTTTTGTCAGCCATGGTTGTACAATCCTTTCCTTAGAATATGTCTTTTTCCGAGGATAAATTTCTGCTGTATCTCCCGAATTACACCTAAAACTTTCTAATTGCTGTTCCACCATCTCCCCATTAGGTTTCCCTTGCAATCTACTCTGCAACTTCATCCTTGTATCTTTGTAGTTATCTTTACTCAACTATGATCCTGTTGCATCTGATTCAGTTGTCTTCCCCTCAAACTGCAGGGTGAATTCTATCATAATGTGATCACTGCCCTCTAGGAGGTTCCTGCACCTTAAGCTACTTAAACAAGTCAGCCTTGTTACTCATCACCAATTCAAAAATTCCCTAATGGGTTCTACTTCTTCAAAACAAACTCTTGTATAAATCCTTTTCCTTGAGATCTGCAACCAATCTGATTTTCCAAGTCCAACTTCATATTGAAGACCCCTATGATTATTGTAATAGTGTCTTTCTTGCATGTCTTTTTTATCTGCTGATTTATTTTCCTTCCCACATCCTGACTATTGCTACTCGCTTGTACACAACTCCCATAAGAGTCTTTTTTCCCTTTGCAGTTCCTCAATTCTGGCCACATAGAACAGTGTTTGTTCCTTTGACTATTGTTATGGACCAAGCCAGACCCCTCAAAACATTTTAAGAAAGTAGCCCAGACCCTAATTTTGTTGCTTTAAGCAGTTATAAGGTGGATATTCCAGGAGTGATGCAGGTGCCGCAACTACTCGGGTTTAAACAAAACAAATCTTAGCAGGACTTATACACTTAATTGTAAGGTCCTAGGGAGTGTTGCTGAACAAAGAGACCTTGGAGTGCAGGTTCATAGCTCCTTGAAAGTGGAGTTGCAAGTAGATAGGATAGTGAAGAAAGCGTTTGGTATGCTTTCCTTTATTGGTCAGAGTATTGAGTACAGGAGTTGGGAAGTCATGTTGCGACTGTACAGGACATTGGTAAGGCCATTGTTGGAATATTGCATGCAATTCTGGTCTCCTTCCCATCGGAAAGATGTTGTGATACTTGAAAGGGTTCAGAAAGGATTTACAAGGATGTTGCCAGGGTTGGAGGATCTCAGCTATAGGGAGAAGCTGAACAGGCTGGGGCTGTTTTCCATGGAGCATTGGAGGCTGAGGGTTGACCTTATAGAGGTTTACAAAATTATGAGAGGCATGGATAGGATAAATAGACAAAGTCTTTTCCCTGGGATCAGGGAGTCTAGAACTAGAGGGCATAGGTTTAGGGTGAGAGGGGAAAGATATAAAAGAGACTTAAGGGACAACTTTTTCTCGCAGAGGGTGGTACGTGTATGGAATGAGCTGCAGAGGAAGTGTTGGAAGCTGGTACAATTGCAACATTTAAGAGGCATTTGGATAGGTATATGAATAGGAAGGGTTTGGAGGGATATGGGCTGGGTGCTGGCAGGTGGGACTAGATTGGGTTGAGATATCTGGTCGGCATGGACGGGTTGGACTGAAGGGTCTATGACTCTATACACTAACAAAAGGGAACTGCATATAGAATAACATAATTTATCTGAAAACCCAGTCGACTCTATCGCAACTTAATGATGCTGTTCCAAATGCTTGCAATATTCCCATAAATACTCCCTTGGCAAAAATGGTAAAATCAGACACATATTCTTACAGGAGAGATGTCAGAGAGCGAGAGAGAGAGAGAGGATCAGCATACAGCTGTTTCTTTGACTCGCAGCCTCAAAACACCGATTGCTTACTAAAACCAAATCAAACTATAGAAAAGCTGAGCTGGGAGAACAGGCCACTCCCCTTTCATTGTACAAGTGTTATTTTTTAAACTTGAAAGCCTTTTTCCCAGAGGCAGTGTCTGTTAGCTATAATCAAATTGGCCATAAAACCCATACAAACCAGATATGTCGAATTCTATGCATTTATGACCCCTTTGGTTTAAAAAAAACACCAAGGACAATCTAACCTTGTTAAAAGAGCAGCATTGTCACACTATACTATTCTGATTCAACCATATTTCTCTTCTCTCCTTCTTGAATAGCTCCCTGTACCACAGGGCTATGATCAATTGGCTTACCCTCCCTGCAGCATCTACTCTCATCCACATAGGGAGCAAGAATCGCAAATCTATTAGACAAGCTCAATGGCTAAGTCTCTGTCAGCATTATCTGCTGAAAAGCTACCTGTCCGTCAGAAAAGTTGTGCAGCAGAAGACCAAGGAAAAGATAGGAAAATACAGGAAAATCTGCAGAGGAATATCTACAAAGGAGAATTGACAACTGGCTGGTTTTGAGACATGTTTTTTATTTGTAAATCTTAATTGGATTTTTTAAAAATCACCTGCACCTCCACCCACATCATCTACTGCATCCGCTGCAGCCGGTGTGGCCTCCTCTATATTGGGGAGACAGGCCGCCTACTTGCGGAGCGATTCAGAGAGCACCTCTGGGCCACCCGGACGAACCAACCCAACCACCCGGTAGCACAGCATTTCAACTCCCCCTCCCACTCCACCGAGGATATGCAGGTCATTGGACTCATCCACCGCCAAACCACAACAACGCGACGGTCGGAGAAGGAGCGTCTTATCTTCCGACTGGGAACCCTCCAACCACAGGGGATGAACTTGGACTTCACCAGTTTCTTCATCCCCCCTCCCCCCACCTTGTCTCAGCCGAATCCCTCCAGCCCGGCACCGCCTTCCTGACCTGCAGTCTTCTTCTTGACCTCTCCGCCTCCATCCTACTCCGACCTATCACCCTCACCTTGACCTCTTTCCACCTATCACATTTCCAACGCCCCTCCTCCAAGTCCCTCCTCCCTACCTTTTATCTTCTCCTGCTGAACACTCTCTGCTCATTCCTGAGGAAGGGCCTGTGCCCGAAACGTCGAATCTCCTGTTCGCTGGATGCTGCCTGACCTGCTGTGCTGTTCCAGCAATAAAGTTTCAACTTTTTTAAAAATCAGACCAGTATTGTAGAGTGGGAGGTAAAAGATAGGTTTAAGAGAAAGGAGTTATAAATAATTGTGGTTTTAATATTCTCTGTTGGACTTAAAGTATAAAATTGTTAATTTTTACTTTAACTAGTGAAATCTGGGATAGTTCTTTGCCACTTGAAATTCAACAGATTATGGCGTAAGGTGAGCATCTGTGTGTCGGGTTTAAATTAGCAGAGGGGTTCACCCCATGTCGTAAGACAGGCTACAAACAATTACTATAGATGTGTCCACTATGAACCACAGTGGGATCCACACCTCCCACATTATGCAGTTACAACACATTGCCTGACCAGGCATCTCTATTTTATTAATTTGTTCTTTTTTTTTAACTTGTACCGGTCATGTAGCTTGTAGCCTGTAAATATTTCCCGTATTTACCTTCAGTTTGAAACTAATCTATAATAGTCAAATTAGTAGCTATCACCATCAATGAACTTACGGTTTTACCTATGATATCACTTTTTTTGCGCCCTTAATCCTGGACTTCAAATTACCTCTGGCTGTCTCACTTTGGATGTGTTCTCTTCCTGATCATGTGACTCTTACTGATGTGGCATCTTATCAAATGCCTTTTGGAAATCTGTGTGAATACATATGCTGGTTCCTCTTTATCTACAGCATTAGTTGCTTTATCAAAGGACCCTTTTAATTATTAGTTAAAAAGTTCTATAAATTGTTGAAATTACACCTAACATATTATGATCATTGTGTACAAGTTGATAATTATCCTGTTTCCTGCTATTTTCACTGATCCATTTCTAAAATATTCAACTTTTAATGTTTTAACATTCTTTCCTTGTCTTTTTATTGTCCAGTTCTTAACTAATTTTATTTTCTGAATTTCAGTGTATTTGTCTATTTTGTCGACGCCTTTCAAAGTGTGTTAACATCTAAAAGCTTTATCTGTGGACTTGAGAATTTAGTATTGGTTACTTTTTAATAGAATATATTCTGTATTTCTACGCTTTTTGATTCAAAAAAAAGAAATTGTTCTGTTAATCTATATTTCCATGTTTGAACATTTTATTTCATCTCACTGTTTTTGGAAGCCTCAGAAGCCTCATTGTAACACTCTGACAAAACCTACACAAGGACTTGATGTACCTTCCTACTTCATTGAACACTCTGAATTATCTGTGTTATATGCAATAAGTTATTTCCTCCTTAACAGAAAGTGCTGGGTGAACTGTTTCCAATGCAAGAAGGCAGAATTCTAGTGACTGATACTGACTACATGGACACCTGGAGGGTGAGTCCCAAGTGGAAAGTGATCATAGATCAATTTGTTCATAAAGAAATGGGAAGAAAAGTGAAGTGAAGAAAAGTGGGAATAAGATTCTGTGAATTGTGTGGGCTCCCAATTCCGTGCCAGTATCATTATACTTGATGTACAGGGTCTTAGAAGTGCACACCTGCCCTCCATTTAGATTGGGAACAATGGTGGTTTGGCTAGTTCTGTCAAAAAATTTCACTTGATACATCTGAAAGATCTGAAAATGTGTTCCTGGATCATCTTGTGTATCCTTCTCTTTAATTCAATAAAAAATTGTAGTAATTACAATTGAAACTTCTAGCTTTGTGCTTATGAACAGGAGGTAGAAATATATTCACCAGTCCATGGGCGTAGGGTGATGGTCCTTTTGTATTTAGAATGTATGCCAATTATTTTGGGAAAACAGAAGCTTTTGTTGCTAACTTGAACCTGTTCTCTTGTGCCAATTTAAATACTGTAACATTTAGGAAATGTACACTTTTCTGTGTGCTGTGTCTTTAATGAAGAAATTGTGATATTGATGAATTCTTCCAATTCTATTTCTGAAAATCCAAATATCTGTAGTAACACATGGATCCTAAGGTGCATTTGAAAACAGCTCTCTTCCCACTCTATTATATATGCATATCCTGGGCAATTTCTGACCCATAGCTGCGTCTTTGATTTTTTGGAGATAAAATTCATTATCCAATTCTGAGTCATTTTTTTGTTAACCGAAGTGTCCTAACCGAATTATAGTGTCATCTGATCTGCCAGGCTGTGGGAATTTGTTAAAAATATTTCTGGCAGCCAGCATATCTCTTTCAGTATTTATACAGAATCTTTCAACATGCATTGTCAAAAATAAGTACTGCATTGGTGGATTTAGTGCAACAGGCAAATCCCTCTTTTTAGCTCAGTTTTTTTTTACCTTTGTTCATTCATGGGATGAGGACATAGTTGGCTAGGCAGCATTTGTTGCCCATCCCTAATAATCCAGAGGGCAGTTCAGAGTCACGCACATTGCTGTGGGTCTGGAATCACATGTAGGCAAACCAGACGAGGATGGCAGTTTCCTTCCCTAAGGAACATTAATGAACCAATTGAGTCTTTCCAACAATCGACAATGGGGATTCATGGTCATCTTTAAACTCTTAATTCCAGATATTTATATTGGCTTGGAAAAATCACAGGAATGCAAAGTATGTAAGAATTAAACCATTCTTTATCAAGTAAGTACCCTTGGTGCTGCAGGATTAATTTGTGTCTTTGCCCCTTGTTCCACAGTTGGATCTTTGTCAGTGAGTATCCTAGCATTTTTGTCAATGTCCACTTTAAACCAAAGTGTTCAGGGAAATAAACTTTAAATCAGTAGAAGAAAACAAAGCCTTCCAGCTAGAATGCTAATTGGTTGCAATTATGTTCTGGCCTTCATAGCTAACAAACAGTTGTATCAACCACATAAAAAATCTCAAAAAAGTAATTAAACTAGACAGACCACTTGGTATTAGGTAAAAACACCCTAGTTCCAAGCTTCCAGCTCAGCACTGTCCCCATGAGTTGTCCTACCTGCCTATCTTCTTTTCCACCTATCCACTCCACTCCCCCTTCCCCCCGATCTATCACCTTCATACCCTCCCCCACTCACCTATTGTACTCTATACTACTTTCTCCCCACCCCCACCCTCCTCTAGCTTATCTCTCCACCCTTCAGGCTCTGCCTTTATTCCTGATGAAGGGCTTTTGCCCGAAACGTCAATTTTACTGCTCCTCGGATGCTGCTGTGCTCTTCCAGCACCACTGATCCAGAATCCACTTGGTATTAACCTAGGCATCGGTAATGACAACAATAAATCCATCACAATTGATCCTGCAAAGCCCTTATTATGATAGAAAACATTACTGTTTTTAACATAAATTATTTTAAGTTTGACATATGAATTTGTGTGTCTGAATTTAATAATGAACTTTTATTGGTGATAATTTCTGAGAACTACTTTAGCAGCTCTGAAGATTTTTATTGTTTAGAGTGTTTTACAACTTGTCAAACCATTGTGCTTTAATTTGGAGGAGCTAGTGTTGGACTGGGTGGATAAAGTTAAAAATCTCAACACCAGGTTATATTCCTGATGAAGAAGCAATGCTTCGAAAGCTAGTGCCTCCAAATAAACATGTTGGACTATAATCTGGTGTTGTGTGATTTTTAACATTGTGCTTTAATATCTGTTAGAAGTTTAGATTTTTTAAAGCTTCAGGAAACATCCCTTGTTTGGCCAATTCTTTGAATATCCCCATCTTCAATGATGGAAGTGCTCAATATGTTGCAAAAGAGAAGGTTGAAGATTGTTGCAAAAAGATTGTAGTACAGTCACAACTCTGACATCTACCCAACAATGTGGAAAATTGCCCAGTATGTTTTGTACCCACAATACATAAATCCAACAGTGCCATCATGCATCACTTGTTTATGCTCAGTTTGGGTTTTGCGAGGGCCACTCAGTTCCTGACCTCATCACAACCTTGGTTCAAACATAAACAGAAGTGCAGGTCAGTGGCTATGAATCCCTATAGTGAGTAACTTGCTTCCTGATTCCCCAAAGCCTATCCATCGTTCAAAATTGTCTGTCAGGATTGTGATGGAATACTCCCCGCCAGCCTGGATGAGTGCACCTTCAAATATATTCAAGAAGCTTGAAATCATCCAGGGTAAACAGTTTACTTAAATGGCACCCACCTACCACCTTCAACATTCACTCCCTCTACCACTGATGAACATGGTATCAGTGTGTACCACCTACAAGCTGCACTGCAATGACTCATCAAGGTTCCTCCAAATTCTCAGCTTCTCCCATGTAGAAGGGCAAGGACAGCAAATAGATGGGAACACCACCACCTGCACATTCCTCTCCAAGCCACTCGCCATCCTAACTTACAAATATATCACCATTCCTTCACTGTCACTGGGTCAAAGTCATGCAAATCTCTCCCTAGGGGCATTATAGGTCAACCTACAACAAATGGACTGCAGTGGTTCAAGAAGTTCACCTTCTCTAAGGCAACTAGGATTGGTAATAAATGCTGGTAATACATCCCACCCAGCAATGCTCAAGTCCCATGAGTGAAATAAAACAAAACTTACAGCAAGCATTGCGTAGACAGCTGTTTGAACAAGCAGTAATTGAAGGGATTGCATACAACCGAGACAAGGGATTTTGTGCACAGGTGGAGCTGTGTGGCAATAAGAAGTAGTTCTATGGACTATCTAGTTATCATTGATAAAATCCTTTTGCCTGCCAACAGCTGTGATTGATTCTCAGGTAACTGATCAGTTTGGGGCTGGGAACAAGATAGAGGGAAATATTTTGATCTTCACCTGCGCAGAACCTATCTCTGTTCTTTACAGTAAAAATTCATTCTAAACCTGAAAAGAAAAGTCCTCCTTTGTTTAGTTGCAGTGTAGTAAGCCAGAGACATTTATAGGAGAGACTGAGGACTGGAGATCAGAGTCAAGAGTGTGGTGCTGGAAAAGCACAGTAGGGCAGGCAGCATCTGAGGAGCAGGAGAATCAACATTTTGGGCAAAAGCCGTCCATTAGGAATGAGGCTGTGAGCCGAGGAGGTGGAGAAATAAATGGGAGGGAGTGGGACTGGGGGGAATGTAGCTGAGAGTGCAATAGGTACATGGAGATGGGGGGAATGGTGATAGGTTGGAGAGGAGGATGGAGCGGATAGGTGGGAAGGAAGATGGACAGGTCATGAGGGCGGTGCCGAGGTGGAAGGTTGGAAGGTTAGCACTGCTGCCTCACAGCACCTGAGACCCGGGTTCAATTCCCACCTCAGGCAACTGACTGTGTGGAGTTTGCATGTTCTCCCCGTGTCTGCGTGGGTTTCTTCCGGGTGCTCCGGTTTCCTCCCACAGTCCAAAGATGTGCAGGTCAGGTTAATTGGCCATGCTAAATTGCCCGTAGTGGTAGGTAAAGGGTAAATGTAGGGGTATGGGTGGGTTGCGCTTCGGCAGGTCGGTGTGGACTTGTTGGGCCGAAGAGCCTGTTTCCACACTGTAATGTAATGTAATGTAATGTAATGTAAAAACTAGGATAAGGTGGGGGAGTGGAAATGAGGAACTGGTGAAATCCACAAACAGCCACCTTGTGTCTTTTGCAAACAAGTAGAAGCATCCAAAGAGAGATGACTGAAGGGCAACTTCTGATTGGCGTAACAATCAGAAGGATCACCTCACCAATCTATGAATAGAAGCCACTGAACTGCCTTTCAATTTTCTTTCACTACTAGCTTATTTTTACATGTCACCCTGTGCGTTTGTGTTTAAGGGGAGAATACATAATGTATTATAGTTTTAACTTACAATATTTCATTCTGACCATTTATAACTGGTTACCTGTAGCTAGAGTCTAAGTAAGTGTTTAAGTAAAAAGTGATTCTTGTTAAGTAGGGAAACCTGGTGTTAAGGTTCACCTCAGCACTGGCTTGTGTTTTCTAGCAACCTTTGTCTGGAATTATTGTAAAATCTTTAACTTCAGTGACAACCCTGGGATCAGTGAGGCTTTATTTCCATCAACCTACACCAGTGAGTCATGGCATAAATAGAGTAGAGCACACGTTTCCTTTTCTGTAGGATAAGGTAAAGTGTGCAGCGCCTTCATGCTAAACACAATACACATTTCTTGTTCCATGGTTATAGCGTATATTTTAATAAGGTTTAATTCTTTTCTTTTTACCAACAGGCTATGGAAAGTTTGGTGGATGAAGGACTGGTGAAATCGATTGGTGTTTCCGATTATAATATTTCCCAGTTGAAAAGACTCCTGTCAGTAGCTCGTAAAGCTCCGGCAGTGAATCAGATATTTATGTTCTCTATTGGAATGGAACATTACTCTTTCCCAATGTTCTGGCACAGACATATGATCCACCTCATTCCCCAGCATCACATCCAGCAGTGCCTCAGTCCTTATTGGCCTGAGAATGTAGAACAAGGGACTTCTCCTGAATGCATTTCAAGAATTCCTTCACCCAACTTTTACCATTTAGTCTATCTTTTTGAATGATAATTTTGTAATTAAGGACTATAGTCCTTGAGCATCTCTTTGATTTCCCTATAGATTTGTTCCCCTCTCATTCACTGCTTGCAGAGTAACAGGATGTTCATATCTATTTTACTACTCAGCTCTAATCAAAGGGATTGCACCTTTAACTCCTTGACATCCTATCTTTCTAACACAAATAATACTACTCACCTACTTCTCTTTTCTCTTTCTCTACCTTTCTGAACTCTTTGTATGCTTGTTTTTCTCCTTTTTTCTTAATTCTTTCATGTGATTTGGATGCTATTGGTAAGGCCAGCAATTGTTCATCCCTAGTTGCTGTTGAACTGTGTGTCTCACTGGGCTGTTTTAGAGAGCACTTAAGAGTCAACCACATTGCTGAGAGTCTAGATTAGAAAAGCACAGCAGGTCAGGCAGCATCCAAGGAGCAGGAAAATCGACGTTTTGGGCAAAAGCCCTTCACCAGCACCACTCTAATCTAGACTCTAATCTCCAGCATCTTCAGTCCTCGCTTTTGCCACATTGCTGAGAGTCTGGAGTCACTTGCAGAACAGACTAAGTAAAGACAGCAGTTTTCCCTCCCTAAAGGACATTAGTGATCCAGATGGGTTGTTTTCTAATTTCATGGACACCCTGAGACAAGCTTTCAATTCCTGATTTAAATAAATGAATTTAAATTCCATTATCTACGTGGTCAAACTTGAAGACAACAGCAAAAAGCAATCTAAAGTTGAACTTCTGAAATGGAGATGGACTTAATTTAGAGTAATGTGACAATAGAACATAGAAAATTACAGCACAGTACAGGCCCTTCGGCCCTCGATGTTACGCCGCCCTGTCATACTAATCTGAAGCCCATTCCACCTACATTATTCCATGTACGTCCATATGCCTGTCCAATGGCGACTTAAATGCACTTAAACTTGGCAAATCTACTACCAATGCAGGCAGGGCATTCCATACCCTCACTACTCTCTGAGTAAAGAAACTACCTCTGACATCTGTCTTATACCTATCTCCCCTCACTTTAAGGTTGTGTCCCCTCATGTTTGCTGTCCCCATACTTGGAAAAAGGCTCTCCCTGTCCACCCTATCTAACCCTCTGATTATCTTGTATGTCTCTGTTAAGTCATCTCTCAACCTTCTTCTCTCTAATGAGAACACCCTCAAGGCCCTTAGTTTTTCCTCGTAAGACATTCCTTCCATATCAGGCAACATCCTAGTAAATCTCCTCTGCACCCTTTCCAAAGCTTCTACATCCTTCTTATAATGCGGTGACCAGAACTGTACACAATACTCCAAGTGCGGCCGCACCAGAGTTTTGTACAGCTGCAGCATAACCTCCTGGTTCCGGAACTCAATCCCTCTATTAATAAAGGCCAAAATACTGTATGCCTTCTTAACAACCCTGTCAATCTGGGTGGCAACTTTCAGGGATCTGTGTACATGGACACCAAGATCTCTCTGCTCATCTGCATTCCCAAGAATCCTACCATTAGCCCAGTACTTTGCATTCCGATTACTCCGGCCAAAGTGTATCACCTCACACTTGTCCACATTAAACTCCATTTGCCACCTCTCAGCCCAGCTTTGCATCCTATCTATGTCTCTCTGCAACCTACTACATCCTTCGTCACTATCCACAACTCCACCAACCTTAGTGTCGTCTGCAAATTTAGTAACCCACCCTTCTAAGTCCTCATTCAGGTCATTTATAAAAATGACGAACAGCAGTGGACCCAACACTGACCCTTGCGGTACGCTGCTAGTAACTGGATACCAAGATGAACATGTTCCATCATCTACAACCCTCTGTTTTCTTTCAGTAAGCCAATTACTGATCCAAACTGCTATGTCTCCCACAATCCCATTCCTCCGTATTTTGAACAATAGCCTACTGTGGGGAACCTTATCGAACGCCTTGCTGAAATCAATATACACCACATCAACCGGTTTACTCCCATCTACCTGTTTGGTCACTTTGTCAAAAAACTCAATAAGATTCATTAGGCACGACCTAGCCTACACAAAACCGCGCTGACTGTCCCTGATCAGATTATTCTTTTCTAGATGGTTGTAAATCCTATCTCTTATAACCTTTCCCAACACTTTACCAACAACTGAAGTGAGACTCACTGGTCTATAATTACCAGGGTTGTTTCTACTACCCTTTTTGAACAAGGGAACCACATTTACTATCCTCCAGTCCTCAGGCACTATTCCTGTAGACAATGATGATTTGAAGATCAATGCCAAAGGCTCGGTGATCTCTTCCCTTGCTTCCCAGAGGATCCCAGGATAGATCCCATCCAGCCCAGGGGACTTGTCTATTTTCACACTCTGTAGTATTTCTAATACCTCTTCCTTGTGAACCTCAATCTCTTCTACTCTCAATGCAAGTATCTCTGTATCTTCCTCGCCAACATTCTCATTTTCTCTAATGAACACTGTCGAAAAATATTTATTTAGTGCTTGCCCTATCTTCTCTGACTCCACAAAAAACTTCCCACTATTATCCTTGATTGGCCCTAATTTAACTCTCGTCATTCTTTTATTCCTGACATACCTATGGAAAGCCTTAGGGTTAACCCTGATCCTATCCGCTAACAACATCTCATGTCCCCTCCTGGCTCTTCTGAGCTCTCTTTTTAGGGCTTCCGTGACTTGTAACCCTCAAGCGCCCTAACTGATCCTTCACATCTCATCCTAACATAAGCCTTCTTCTTTTTCTTGACCAGGGATTCCACTTCCTTAGTAAACCACGGCTCACGCGTTCTATATCTTCCTCCCTGCCTGACAGGTACATACTTATCTAGGACACACAGGAGCTTTTCCTTGAATAAGCTCCACATTTTTAATGTGCTCATCCCCTGCAGTTTCCTTCCCCATTCTATGCTTCCTAAATATTTCCTAATTGTATCGTAATTTCCCTTCCCCCAGCTGTAACTCCTGCTCGGTGAAGTACCCTTTCCATCACTAAAGTAAACCTGACAAAATTGTGATCACTGTCTCCAAAGTACTCACCTACTTCCAAATCTAACACCTGGCCAGGCTTGTTACCCAGTACTAAATCTAAAGTGGCTTCGCCCCTTGTAGGCCTGTCTACATACTGTGTCAGGAAGCCCTCCTGCACACACTGGACAAAAACTGACCCATCTGTAGTACTCGTACTGTAGTGATCCCAGTCAACATTTGGATAGTTGAAGTTCCCCATGACAACTACCCTGTGTCTCTCACTCCTATCGAGAATCATCTTTGCTATCCTTTCCACTACATCACTGGGACTATTCGGAGGCCTATAGAAAACTCCCAGCAATAGACGATCTTTAATGGAGATGTTGATTCAGGTACAGGGGTAGCATGTTCCAAAAGGAAAGAAAGTAGAGGAACTGTAACTAAGGCTCTGTGGATGATGATGAGGTATGGAAAGTGAATTTAATGAAATGGAAGAGAGGAATGATAGATCTCAGGTGAATTCTTCAATTAAGAACCAGAAAACACAAAACTGAGAGGACAAGTGAAGAAGGAAATATTGCCAAAGAGTAATATGAGAATAGAACAGCATTTAACATAAAAGGTATGGGATCATATTCAAATAACAACCAAAATCGGTGATTGGCGAAAATAGTCTCGTCATTCAGTAACCGCAGTAGCACAGTTTGAAGTGGTGAAGGAGTCCTGAAATACAGCATTACATAGCCTATTTATACATAATTCTTAAAGAAATCAAAATTCTATCACTATAGTGTTACATTGTTTTATCTGTTGTATATACAAAGGTTTGGATGACTTCTGTGCTGGGAAACAGGAGATGGTTTGAACATTTGTTAAATGGTGGCTGTTGCTCCTGATAGGATTAGAACGTTTGTTCAGTCTGAGCTTGCATAATTAAGCGGAATTAGTCCCGGTGTCTTTTAAGTTAGTAAAAATACCAGACCTTTTGCTCTAAATAAGTTAAAAATTATACATGTATTAAATAAAACTATAAAATAAATTAACCTGATGGCACACAGGTGTGCCATGAAGTTTTGTTTACTATTTGCCGGTGTGAGTGCAATTTCACAGAAGTGCTGTTTTGATAGTAAATTTAGCAGCCCTGTTTAATGTACTTAACGATACATACTAATTGGGAAACTAATATTCTGTAATCAGGGGACAAATTGAATGTTTAAGAAGGAAATTGAAGGGAAAGTTAGAACAAGAGAAGTCAAGAAAGACAACTGTATCAATGAGGCAGAAAACTCAAAGGGATCATGCTGTAAGGTTGAGTGAAATAAGGGTTGATGGGAAGGGTGAGGGCAGTAACAAATTAAAAATACTATACATGAATGCACGAAACATTAGAAATAAGATGGATGAGCTTGAGGCTCTTTTGGAAATTGGCAGATACGATATTGTGGGGATAACTGAGACGTGGCTTCAAGTGGACAGGGCCTGGGAAATGAATATTCAAGGCTACACGTGCTATCGTAAGGACAGACTGACGGGCAGAGGGGATGGGGTGGCCATGTTGGTAAAGGATGATATTCAGTCTCTTGCACGGGGGGACCTAGAATCAGGAGATGTAGAGTCAGTGTGGATAGAGCTGAGAAATTCTAAGGGTAGAAAGACCCTCTTGGGAGTTATCTACAGGCCCCCAAACAGTAGTCTGGATGTTGGATGTAAGTTGAATCAGGAGCTGAAATTGGCCTGTCGCAAAGATGTCACTACAGTTGTTATGGGGGATTTCAACATGCAGGTAGACTGGGAGAATCAGGATGGTATTGGACCTCAAGAAAAAATTTTGTGGAGTGCCTCCGCAATGAATTCTGAGAACAGCTGGTGCTGGAGCCGACCAGGGAGAAGGCAATTCTGATCTGATATTGTGCAACGAATCAGAATTCGTCAGGGACCTCGAAGTGAAGGAGCCATTGGGAAGTAGTGACCATAATACAATAAGCTTCAATCTGCAATTTGAGAGGGAGAGGGTATGATCGGAAGTGACAATATTTCTGTTGAATAAAGGGAACTATGGAGCTATGAGGGAGGAGCTGGCCAAAGTTCAATGGTGCAATACCTTAGCAGGGATGACAGTGGAGGAACAATGGCGGATATTTCTGTGTATAATGCAGAAGTTGCAGGATCAGTTCATTCCAAAAAAGAAGAAAGATCCGAGGAGGAGGCATGGGTAGCCGTGGTTAACGAGGGAAGTTAAGAAACATATAAAGTTAAAAGAGAAAAAGTATAACATAGCAAAGATAAGTGGGTAAACGGAGGACTGGGAAGCTTTTAAAGAACAACAGAGGATTACTAAGAAGGAAATATGCAGAGAAAAAATGAGGTACGAAGGTAAACTAGCCAAAAATATAAAGGAGGATATTAAAAGATTTTTTAGGTATGTGAAAGGCAAAAAAATGGTTAAGACTAAAATTGGGCCCTTGAAGACAGAAATAGGGGAATATATTACCGGGAACAAAGAAATGGCAGAAGAATTGAATTGGTACTTCAGATCTGTGTTCACTGGGGAAGACACAAGCAATCTCCCTGAGGTAACAGTGGCTGAAGGACCTGAACTTAAGGGAATTTATATTTGCCAGGAATTGGTGTTGGAGAGACTGTTAGGTCTGAAGGTTGATAAGTCCCCAGGGTCTGATGATCTACATCCCAGGGTACCGAAGGAGATGGCTCGAGAAATCGTGGATGCGTTGGTGATTATTTTCCAGAGTTCGATAGATTCAGGGTCGGTTCCTGAGGATTGGAGGGTGGCTAATGTTATACCACTTTTTAAGAAAGGTGGGAGAGAGAAAGCAGGAAATTATAGACCAGTTAGTCTGACCTCAGTGGTGGGAAGGATGCTGGAGTCTATTATAAAGGATGAAATTACGACACATCTGGATAGTAGTAACAGGATAGGTCAGAGTCAGCATGGATTTATGAAGGGGAAATCATGCTTGACTAATCTTCTGGAAGTTTTTGAGGATGTAACTCTGAAGATGGACGAGGGAGATCCAGCAGATGTCGTGTACCTGGACTTTCAGAAAGCTTTTGATAAAGTCCCACACAGGAGGTTAGTGAGTAAAATTAGGGCACATGGTAATGGAGGCAAAGTACTAACTTGGATTGAAAGTGGGTTGGCTGATAGGAAACAACGAGTAGTGATAAACGGCTCCATTTCGGAATGGCAGGCAGTGACCAGTGGGGTACCGCAGGGATCCGTGCTGGGACTGCAGCTTTTTACAATATATGTTAATGAAATAGAAGATGGTATTAGCAATAACATTAGCAAATTTGCTGATGATACTAAGCTGGGTGGCAGGGTGAAATGTGAGGAGGATGTTAGGAGATTACAGGGTGACCTGGACAAGTTAGGTTAGTGGTCAGATGCATGGCAGATGCAGTTTAATGTGGATAAATGTATGGTTATCCACTTTGGTGGCAAGAACAGGAAGGCAGATTACTACCTAAATGGAATCAATTTAGGTAAAAGGACAGTACAGAGAGATCTGGGTGTTCTTGTACACCAGTCAATGAAGGTAAGCATGCAGGTACAGCAGGTAGTGAAGAAGGCTAATAGCATGCTGGCCTTCATAACAAGAGGGATTGAGTATAGAAGCAAAGTGGTTCTTCTGCAGCTGTACAGGGCCCTGGTGAGACCACACCTGGAGTACTGTGTGCAGTTCTGGTCTCCAGATTTGAGGAAATACATTCTGGCTATTGAGGGAGTGCAGCGTAGGTTCATGAGGTCAATTCCTGGAATGGCGGGATTACCTTACACTGAAAGACTGGAGAGACTGGGCTTGTATGCCCTTGAGTTTCGAAGATTGAGAGGGGATCTGATTGAGACATATAAGATTATTAAAGGATTGGACACTCTGGAGGCAGGAAACATGTTTCCGCTGATGGATGAGTGCCGAACCAGAGGACACAGCTTAAAAATAAGGGTAGACCATTTAGGACAGAGATGAGGAGAAACTTCTTCACCCAGAGAGTGGTGGCTGTGTGGAATGCTCTGCCCCAGAGGGCAGTGGAGGCCCAGTCTCTGGATTCGTTTAAGAAAGAGTTGGATAGAGCTCTCAAAGATAGTGGAATCAAGGTTGTGGTTCTGTTCGCCGAGCTGGAAATTTTTGTTGCAAACGTTTTGTCCCCTGTCTAGGTGACATCCTCAGTGCTTGGGACCCTCCTGTGAAGCGCTTCTGTGGTGTTTCCTCCGGCATTTATAGTGACCTGTCCCTGCCGCTTCTGGTTGTCAGTTTCAGCTGTCCACTGTAGTGGCCGGTATATTGGGTCCAGGTCGATGTGTTTGTTGATGGAGTTTGTGGATGAGTGCCATGCTTCTAGGAATTCCCTGGCAGTTCTTTGTTTGGCTTGCCCTATAATGATACTGTTGTCCCAGTCGAATTCATGTTGCCTGTCGTCTGTGTGTGTGGCTACTAAGGATAGCTGGTCGTGACGTTTCGTGGCTAGTTGATGTTCATGGATGCGGATCGTTAGCTGTCTTCCTGTTTGTCCTATATAGTGTTTTGTGCAGTCCTTGCATGGGATTTTGTACACTACATTAGTTTTGCTCATGCTGGGTATCGGGTCCTTCGTTCTGGTGAGTTGTTGTCTGAGGGTGGCTGTTGGTTTGTGTGCTGTTATAAGTCCTAGTGGTCGCAGTAGTCTGGCTGTCAGTTCTGAAATGCTCCTGATGTATGGTAATGTGGCTAGTCCTTTGGGCTGCGGCATGTCCTCGTTCCGTTGTCTTTCTCTTAGGCATCTGTTGATGAAATTGCGCGGGTAACCGTTTTTGGCGAATACCTTGTACAGGTGTTCCTCTTCCTCTGTTTGCAGTTCTGGTGTACTGCAGTGTGTTGTGGCCCTTTTGAATAGTGTCTTGATGCAACTTCGTTTGTGTGTGTTGGGGTGGTTGCCTTCATAGTTTAGGACTTGGTCTGTGTGTGTGGCTTTCCTGTATACCTTTGTGGTGAATTCTCCGTTTGGTGTTCTCTGTATCATCACGTCTAGGAATGGGAGTTGGTTATCCTTTTCTTCTTCTCTCGTGAATCGGATTCCTGTTAGTGTGGCGTTGATGATCCAGTGTGTTTTCTCTATTTCCGTGTTTTTAATGATTACAAAGGTGTCATCAACATATCTGACCCAGAGTTTGGGCTGAATTTGTGGTAAGACTGTTTGTTCTAACCTTTGCATTACTGCTTCTGCTATGAGTCCCGAGATCGGTGAGCCCATGGGTGTTCCGTTGATTTGTTCGTATATCTGGTTGTTGAATGTGAAGTGTGTTGTGAGGCACAAGTCCAGTAGTTTAAGTATGCCATCTTTGTTGATAGGGGTGACTTGATAGAGGTGTACAAGATGATTAGGGGTTTAGATAGGGTTGACCATGAGAATCTTTTTCCACGTATGGAGTCAGCTATTACAAGGGGGCATAGCTTTAAATTAAGGGGGGGTAGGTATAGGACAGATGTTAGGGGTAGGTTCTTTACTCAGCGAGTCGTGAGTTCATGGAATGCCCTGCCATTAGCAGTGGTGGACTCTCCCTCTTTATGGGCATTTAAGCAGGCATTGGATAGGCATATGGAGGATAGTGGGCTAGTGTAGGTTAGGTGGGCTTGGATCGGCGCAACATCGAGGGCCGAAGGGCCTGTACTGCGCTGTATTCTTCTATGTTCTATGTTCTATGTTCTGTGTTCTATGTTCAACGTCCTGTTGTCTGTTCTGTATGTCCAGCAGGTTGGCTATTGTTTCTCTGGCTAGGGCTTTGTCAATAGAGGTGAACAGTGCCGTTACGTCGAATGAGACCATAGTTTCTTCCTTGTCAATGTGTATATTTCTGATGATGTCCAAGAATTCCTGTGTTGATTGGAAAGAGTGTCTGGATCCGCTGATCAGGTGTTTCAGTTTCACAGGAGGCTCCCAAGCACTGAGGAAGTCACCTAGACAGGGGACGAAATGTCTGCAACAAAAATTTCCATCTCGGCGAACAGAATCACAACAACGAGCACCCGAGCTACAAATCTTCACCCAAACTTTGAATCACTTCTCTAGCTTCCCACAGAGTTCTCGGGTACACCTGATCAGGTCCTGGGGATTTATCCACTTTTAACTATTTCAAGACATCCAGCACTTCCTCCTCTGTAATCTGGACATTTTGCAAGATGTAACCACCTATTTCCCTACAGTCTATATCTTCCATATCCTTTTCCACAGTAAATACTGATGCAAAATATTCATTTAGTATCTCCCCCATTTTCTGTGGCTCCACACAAAGGCCGCCTTGCTGATCTTTGAGGGGCCCTATTCTCTCCCTTGTTACCCTATTCTCTCCCTCGTTACCCTTTTGTCCTTAATATATTTGTAAGAACCCTTTGGATTCTCCTTAATTCTATTTGTCAAAGCTATCTCATGTCCCCTTTTTGTCCTCCTGATTTCCCTCTTAAGTATACTCCTACTTCCTTTATACTCTTCTAAGGATTCACTTGATCTATCTTGTCAATACCTGACATATGCTTCCTTTTTCTTAATCAAACCCTCCATTTCTTTAGTCATCCAGCATTCCCTACACCTACCAGCCTTCCCTTTCACCCTGACAGGAATATACTTTCTCTGGATTCTCATTATCTCATTTCTGAAGGCTTCCCGTTTTCCAGCCGTCCCTTTACCTGCGAACATCTGCCTCCAATTAGCTTTCGAAAGTTCTTGCCTAATACCGTCAAAATTGGCCTTTCTTCAGTTTAGGACTTCAACTTTTAGATCTAGTCTATCCTTTTCAATCACTATTTTAAAACGAATAAAATTATGGTCGCTGGCCCCAAAGTGCTCCCCCACTGACACCTCAGTCACCTGCCCTGCCTTATTTCCCAAGAGTAGGTCAAGTTTTGCACCTTCTCTAGTAGGTACATCCACATACTGAATCAGAAAATTGTCTTGTACACATTTAAGAAATTCCTCTCCATCTAAACCTTTAACACTATGGCAGTCCCAGTAGATGTTTGGAAAGTTAAAATCCCCTACCATAACCATCCTATTATTCTTATAGAGCGCGGAGATTTCCTTACAAGTTTGTTTCTCAATTTCCCTCTGACTACTGGGGGGTCTATAATACAATCCCAATAAGGTGATCATCCCTTTCTTATTTCTCAGTTCCACCCAAATAACTTCCCTGGATGTATTTCCAGGAATATCATCCCTCAGCACAGTTGTAATGCTATCCCTTATCAAAAATGCCACTCCCCCTCCTCTCTTGCCTCCCTTTCTATCCTTCCTGTATCATTTGTATCCTGGAACATTAAGCTGCCAGTCCTGCCCATCCCTGAGCCATATTTCTGTAATTGCTATGATGTCCCAGTCCCATGTTCCTAACCATGCCCTGAGTTCACCTGCCTTCCCTGTTAGGCCCCTTGCATTGAAATAAATGCAGTTTAATTTATTAGTCCTACCTTGTCCTTGCCTGCCCTGACTGTTTGACTCACTTCTGTTCTCAGCTGTACCCGTCTCAGATCGATCTCTTTCCTCACTATCTCCCTGGGTCCCACCCCCCCACCTTACGAGTTGAAATCCTCCCAAGCAGTTCTAGCAAATTTCCCTGCCAGTATATTAGTCCCCTTCCAACTTAGGTGCAATCCGTCCTTCTTGTACAGGTCTATTCTACCCCAAAAGAGATTCCAATGATCCAAAAATGTGAATCCTTCTCCCATACACCAGCTCCTCAGCCATGCATTCATCTGCTCTATCCTCCTATTCCTGCTCTCACTAGCTTGTAGCACTGGGAATAATCCAGATATTACTACCCTTGAGGACCTCCTTTTTAAATTTCTGCCTAACTCTCTGTAATCTCCCTTCAGAATCTCAACCTTTTCCCTTCATATGTCGTTGTCCACATTGGAACCAATAACCTCCTGCTGGCCCCTCTCCCCCGTGAGAACATTCTGCACCCTCTCTGAGATATCCTTGATCCTGGCACCAGGGAAACAACACACCATTCTGCTTTCTCTCTGCTGGCCACAGAAACATCTGTCTGTACCTCTGACTACAGAATCCCCTAACACAATTGATCTCTTGGAAGCCAACATACCCCTCGTTGCATTAGAGCCAGTCTCAATACCAGAAACTTGGCTGTTCGTGCGATGTTCCCCTGAGAATCCATCACCCCCTACATTTTCCAAAACAGCATACCTGTTGTTCAGTATTTCCCAGGAGCTGAAAAATTACGCCATGTTCTTTGTGACCTGCAACACATTATCAATGAGGATGAGTACCTCACCAAGACCTTCCACACACCTCCACTACTTGCCTTTAAACAACCGCCAAACCTCAAACAGATCATTGTTCGTAGCAAGCTGCCCAGCTCTCAGGACAACTCCATACAACCCTGTCACGGTAGACTCTGCAAGACGTGTCAGAGTGTGGACATAGATACCACCATTACACGTGGGGACACCTCCCACCTTGTACATGGAAGGTACTCATGTGACTCAGCCAACGTTGTCTATCTTATACATTGCAGGCAAAGATGCCCGGAGGCATGGTACATTGGGGAAACCGAGCAAAGGCTATGACAACAGATGAATGGGCACCACACAACAATCAACAGACAGGAGGGTTCCCTCCCAGTTGGGGAACACTTCAGTGGTCCAGGACATTCAGCCTCGGACCTTCGGGTGACCATCCTCCAAGGTGGACTTCAGGACAGGCAGCAGAGGCTGATAGCTAAGTTCGGTACCCATAGGGAGGGCCTCAACCGGGACCTTGGGTTCATGTCACATTACAGGTGACCACCATTGCACTATACACATACACAGATACTCGTACACACACACACACTCTCTCTCTCTCTCTCACACACACACTCACACACACACACAGGCACTCCTGTACATACATACACACTGACACACATTCACACAGACGTGCACACAGACACTCACACACACCCTTACAGACACACACACTCCCACACTCACACATGCACCCCCTCACAGACTTAAGACACTGCACTCACTACACACACACATATACTTTCTCACATTCACAACCCCCAACCCATACAGGCACACAGACAGACAAAGACCCACATGCACATATATATTTTGTGGGGTGAATTTGTACTTTCAGGGTTACATTGTACTTTGCTCAAAACTGCATACATTCATGTAGAACTCTGAGCTCAAAAACTGCATGAATTTATGTAAATCTCTGTTATCTCACTTTTTAGATTAGAATCAATCATAACATCATGGCATAGACAGAGAACACAGGGGGCCAACACCTTCAACATATTGTCTAGCTATCACCATTGTTAACAGCTAACCCGAGAATGCAACTTTTTTAAAAAGAAAGGTTTTGTGATTTACACATGAAAGAAGTGAAACTATATTCCGAATTCTAACAGATGAAAGGCTTAACAGACAATCAATTTTTCAATGTATAATTTCAGTTACATCACACTGTAAATTTTTGCTATAAATTCTGTGTTACAATTGAGCCCTCCACAATCACCTGATGAAGGAGCGTCGCTCCGAAAGCTAGTGTGCTTCCAATTAAACCTGTTGGACTATAACCTGGTGTTGTGTGATTTTTAACTTTGTACACCCCAGTCCAACACTAGCGTCTCCAAATCGAGATTAGAGATAGAAATTTGATTAGTCTGGATCACGTTGACATAAGTAGGGAAGACTTGTTGGGTAGGTTAGAGGTTATTAAGGTGGACAAATCCTCAGGACTGGATGGGATCTATCCCAGGTTGCTGAGGGAGGCGAGAGAGGAAATTGCTGGGACCCTGACAGATACCTTTGTGGCATCCTTAAATACAGTTGAGGTGCCAGAGGACCGGAAGGTTGCTCATGTTATGCCCCTGAACAAGATGGGTAGTAGGGATATTCTGGGTAACTACAGACTAGTGAGCCTGACTTCAGCGGTGAGAAGTTGCTGGAGAAGGTACTGAAGGATAGGATCTATTTATATTTAGAAAAGAATGTGCTTATCAGTGATAGGCAACATGGTTTTGTGCGGGGGAGATCGTGCCTTACCTACTTAATAAGTTCTTGGAGGAAGTAACCAAGTTGATAGATGAAGGAAGGGCTGTTGATGTCATATACATGGACTTTCGTAAGGCGTTTGATAAGGTTGCCCATGGTAGACTAATGAAGAAAGTGAAGTCACATGGTGTGCAGGGTGTTCTAGCTGGGTGGATAAAAAACTGGTTGAGCAACAGGAGACAGAGTAGTAGTAGAAGGGAGTTTCTCGAAATGGAGAAAGGTGACCAGTGGTGTTCCACAGGGGTCAGTGCTGGGGGCGCTGTTGTTTGTAATATACACATATGATCTAGAAGAGGGCACTGTTGGTATGATCAGCAAGTTTGCAGGTGACACGAAGATTGGTGGAGTAGCAGAAAGCATAAGGGACTGTCAAAGAATACAGGAGGATATAGATAGACTGGAGAGTTGGGCATAAAAGTGGCAGATGGATTTCAATCCAGACAAATGTGAGGTGATGCATTTAGGCAAGTCTAATTCTAAAGTGAATTATACAATGAACGGAAGAGCCTTGGGAAAAGTTGATGGGCAGAGAGATCTGGGAGTGCAGGTACATTGTACCCTGAAGGTTGCTGCACTGATGGATAGAGTGGTCAAGAAGGCATATAGTATGCTTGCCTTCATTGGATGGGGTATTGAGTATAGAATTGGCATATCATGTTAACATTGTACAAGACATTGTTCGGCCGCATTTAGAATGCTGTGTACAGTTCTGGTCGCCACATTACCAAAAGGATGTGGACACTTTGGAGAGGGTGCAAAAAATGGTTACGAAGATGTTGCCTGGTATGGAAGGTGCTAGCTTTGAAGAGAGGTTGAGTAGGTTAGGTTTGTTTTCATTAGAAAAAAAGAGATTGAGGGGGGACCTGATTGAGGTTTACAAAACATGAAGGTTATAGACAGGGTGGATAGAGACAAGCTTTTTCCCAGGGTGAAGGATTCCATAACAAGGAGTCACGCTTTCAAGGGGAGAGGTGGAAAGTTTAAGGGGGACACACGCAGCAAGTACTTCACACAGAGGGTGGTGGGCGTCTGGAACGCGTTGCCAGCAGAGGTGGTAGAGGCAGGCACGGTAGATTCATTTAAGATGCATCTGGACTAATGCATGAGTAGATGGGGAGCAGAGGGATATAGATGCTTAGGAATTGACCAACAGGATTAGACAGTATATTTGGCATCGGCTCAGGCTTGGAGGGCCGAAGGGCCTGTTCCTGGGCTGTAAATTTTATTTGTTCTTTGTATTAAGTAATTACAGCACCAGGAGAACTTCTTTAAACTTTCCTTTGGCCTGAAAGAAAAAAATTTCAACCCTTAAATGTCTACTCCTCCCTTACTCACAGTTTTAGATTTTAAGATTAGATGTGTACTCTGACTAGAGATCTGTAACTAATGGTATTCCACAGGAATCGATGAACGTAGAACATAGAAAAGTACAGCACAGAACAGGCCCTTCAGCACGATGTTATGCCAAGATCAATCCTAATCTAAAACAAAACAACCCAACCTATGTACCCCTCAATTCACTGCTGTCCATGTGCATGTCCAGCAGTGGCTTAAATGTCCCTATTGATTCTGTTTCCACCACCACCACTGGAAACGCAGTCCATGCATTCACAACTCTTTGCATAAAGAACCTATCTCCTCTTTACCCTCCTCCTAACACCTTAAACCTATGACCCCTCGTGCCAGTCAATCCTGCCCTGGGGAAAGGTGTCTTGCTATCGACTCTATCCATGCCTCTCATTACCTTGTACACCTCGATCAGGTCATCTCTCTTCCTCCTCTCCAGAAAGAAGAGTCCTAGTTTAGTCAACCACTTTTTGTAAGACAAGCCCTCCAGTCCAGAAGGTAAACCTTCTTTGCACCATCTCCAAAGCCTCCATATCTTTCCTATAATAAGGCGACCAGAACTGGGCACAATATTGCAAGTGTGGTCACACCAGGGTTTTGTAGAGCTGCAGTAAAACCTCACTGCTCTTCAACTCGATCTCCCTGTTAATGAAAGCCAAAACACAATATGCTTTCTTAACAACCCTATCCACTTGGGTTGCAACTTTAAGGAATACATGCACTTGAATACCAAGATCCTGCTGTTCCTCCACTCTGCCAAGAATTCTGTCTTTAATCCTATATTCAGCATTCAAGTTTGACCTTCCAAAATGCATCAATTCACAGTTATCCAGGTTGAACTCCATCTGCCATTTCTCAGCCCAGCTCTGCATTCCTGTCAATGTCATGCTGCAGCCTGCAATAGCCCTCAATATTATCAACGGCACCTCCAATCTTTGAGTCATTGGCAAATTTACTAACCCACACCTCAAACCACCTCATCCAAGTCATTTATAAAAACTACAAAGAGCAGAGGCCCAAGAAAAGAGCCCTGCAGGACCCCAATCAACACTGACCTCCAGGCAGATTACTTTCCACCTACAACAACTCTCTGCCTTCAGTCAGCCAAGCAATTCTGAATTCACACAGCCAAATCTCCCTGCATCCCATACCTCCTGACTTTATGAATGAGCCTACCATGGGGAACCTTATCAAATGCCTTGCTGAAGTCCATATACACCACATGCACTGCTCGACCTTCCTCAACCTGTCTCGTCACCTACTCAAAGAACTCAGCAAGATTTCTGAGGCATGACCTGCCCCTCACAAAGCCATGCTGACTGCTTTTAATCACGCTATGCTTTTCCAAATAGTGATAAATCCTATCCCTCAGAATTCTTTCCAAAATCTTGCTGACCATAGATGTAAGACTGACTGGTCTGTAATTGCCAGGGATTTCCCTATTCCCCTTCTTGAAAAGAGGAACAACATTCGCCTCCTTCCAATTCTCCAGTACGAATCCCGTGGAGAGTGAGGGGGCAAAGATTTGCACCAGTGGCTTAGCAACCTCCTTTCTCGTTTCCTGGAGTAACCTAGGATAAATCTGGTCTGGCCCTGGGGACTTATCAATCTTAATGTTTTCCAAACTTTTCTGCACATCAACTTCCTCAATCTTGATCTGTTCAAGCCTATTTCCCAGCTCCTTAAAGTTCTCATTCACAACAAGGTCCCTTTCCTCAGTGAAAACCGAAGCAAAAAACTCATTTAGGGCTTCCCCTATCTGCTCAGATTCCACGCACAAGTTCCCTCCGCTATCCCTGATCGGCCCTACCTTCTTCCTGATCATTCTCTTATTCCTCATGTATGAGTAAAATGTCTTTGGGTTCTCCCTAATCCGTCCTGCCAAGCCTTTTTCGTGGGCCCTCCTGGCTCTCCTCATTCCATTTCTGAGCTCCTTTCTAGTAAGCCTGAAATCCTCTAAAGCTATGCTAGATCCTTGCTTCCTCCACCTTACGTAAGCTGCCTTCTTCCTTTTGACGAGAAGCTCCTCTGTTCTCATCATCCAAGATTCCTTAATCTTACCCCTTCTTACTTGTCTCAGAGGAACAAATTTGTGCATCACTCGCAACAACTGCTCCTTAAACTGCTTCCACATGTCTGTTGTGCCCTTTCTGTGGAACAATTGCTCCATATCTGTACTTCCCAACTCCTGTCTGATAGCGTCATAATTTCCTTTTCCCCAATTAAATATCTTCCCTTGGTAACTGCTCCTTTCCCTCTCCAAGGCTATGGTAAATGTGAGGCAGTTGCGGTCACTATCACCATGAGATCTGACACCTGTCCTGGCTCATTGCTGTGCACCAAATCCAAATTGGCCTCTCCCCTCGTCGGTCTGTCTACATACGTAGTAAGGAAACCCTCCAGATCACATCTGACAAAAACGGCTCCATCCAAACCATCTGCACTAAGGAGGTTCCAGTCAATATTGGGAAAGTTGAAGTCAGCCACAACAACAACCCTGCTACATCTGTATTTTTCCAAAATCTCCTAGGCTATGAGTTCTTTGATCTCCCGACTGATAATAGGGCGTCTGTGGAAAACCCGAATGAAGTGGCTGCTCCCTTGCTGTTCCTAACTTCCACCCAAACTGACTCAGTGGACAAACCTTCGACAATCTTCATTTCTGTAGCAGTGACGCACTCTCTGATTAGCAATGCTACACCAACCTTTTTTCTCCATCCCTGTTCTTTTTAAATGTCCTAAACCCTGGAACACGTAGCATCCATTCCTGCCTCTGTGAAACCCACATCTCCGTTATGGCCAAAACATCATAGTCCCAAGTACTGATCCATGCTCTAAATCAGTGATTCTCAACGGGGGCGGAAGCACCCCCTGAGGGGCGTTTGCCTTCCTTCGGTGAGCATTGAAGTCAAAGGGGGAGGCAAGGGGGCACTGAAATACTTTGTAGATAGCTTACCAATCACTTGGAAGATTGCCATGTCCTTGAAGGACATTGCTGTGTGCAGATGGATAGCCGCATAACACAAGTCTGTTATTTTCCCTGCACCCATGGAGGCGTGCGCTCCGATTGGTTGCTGCGCTATTATTGATAGTCTTCTCTGTAAATGGCAAACTATTTGAACTCATTCACGGTTGGCACTGATTCTACTGCCGAGATCAATATCACCTAACTCGTGTCGCTTCTAGGAAGACGAAACACAGCTTTTCAACTGTTCTACTGGGTGGCAGAATGAAAGCACATTACAGCTAATTAGCCAATCAAAGTTTTGCCACTTGTCTGAGTGCCTTAAAATTATTGTGATAAGGTAAAACCTGTGATTCCATCAGGGTATTCGAGCGACAGTGTAAAAATGGCCTCATTGAGAATGAAAAGATGCAGGCAGTATAGCATGGACTATTTGCGATATGGCTTTATTCAATCTCCATCTAATAAGCAGTTACCACTGTGCTTGGTCTGTGAACAAAGTTTTTCCAACGAGGCCATGAAGCCTTCCCGTCTTATTAAATATTTGGAAAAGAAACACTGTGACATATTTTCAAACATTAAAGAATAAATTCAATCAGCAACCAACGATTTCCATTGCTTTTTCAAAGATGGGAGCCACAAATGTGGATGGCCGTGTGGCATCATACAACATAGCGAAGCTAATTGCAAAGTGTGGTAAACCTCATTCCGTGGGTGAATTGTTGGTGCTTCCAGCTATTGCCGAAGTATTATCAACCGTGCTACATCAGGAACCATCAATGACTATTAAGCGTATTCCTCTTAGCAACGATTCCGTGAGAAGGCGCATTGATGAAATGGCCTCAAACGTTGAGGATAAATTATGTTCTCTGTTGATATCGAAAGAAGTCGCCTTACAAATTGATGAAATTACTATATGCGAATATCAAGCTTTACTTTTGGGGTACGTACGTTTCATCGACAAAAATGAAATACGAGAAGAACTACTTTTTGCTTTGAATCTACTGACAGATACCAAAGGTAAGACTATCTTCGACTGCATCAAGGATTATTTTGATAAAAAGTCTGTTCCCCTCAAAAACATTGTTGCTTGTGCTACTGATGGCACACGTGCTATGACTGGCCAACATCGGGGATTTGCCGCATTATTAAAGAGAGAAGTGCCACGTGTTTTCACAGTACACCGCATTACCCATCGGCAGCTTCTGGCTGCAAAGAAACTTAGTGAATCCCTCAACCATTCTCTACATATGGTGATAGATGTGGTAAATTGTATAAAGAAACATGCTCTGAATGAACAACTTCTCCGCCAACTCTGTAAAGATAATGAAGATGAATTTCTGTAATTGCTGCTACACACAGAAGTGAGATGGCTCTCGAAAGAAAAAGCCTCAATCGTTTCCATGAACTGTTCGATTCTATCATCGAATTGCTACTCGGAAATAATGAAAACCTTTGTATGAAAGCCAAAGCCGTGAAACACGACTGTGCATACCTCGCGGATATATTTGATAAGTGCAATTCGCTGATCATGCAAATACCAGGAGATAATGAGAGCTTCATAAAATGCTGTTACATCTTTTATTGCGAAACTTGATCTCTTTCATCGGAATGTCAGTTATCGTGAGTTTTGCCAGTTCTCAAACAATATCGCGGAGGATGTTACTGATGGTCAATTACTTATCTACTCAGCTCACATTCATGCACTGCAGGATGATATGAAAATACGAATTGCTGATCTTATCGAGATGGAGATCCCTACATGGCTGACTGACCCCTTTATCTCATGCGCAGAAGAAATGGACATTCGCCTTCAGGAAGAAATGATAGAATTCCAAAATGACACTGCAATGAAAATTTGGTTTTCGCAAATGGGTGAGCTCCTTTTTTGGATTCAAGATGCCACCCGATGTCGTTTCCCACTATTAAGCGAAGAGGCAAAGCGGTTTGCACGACCAATTCCTACCTCTTATTTGGTTGAGAAAGGATTCAGTACCATTGCCAGAATACAAGATAAGACCTGCAATCGCATGGATGTTGTTCAGCGTGGTGGCCTGAGATTGCTTTTGACAAAAATTGAACCAGACATATATGATTTAGCAAGACTACATGAACCATTGACTATTTTGCTATCACAGACTAAATTTTATATAGCGTGAACCAAAAGTAGGTGGATAATAAGAATAGTAATAAATGATAACATTTATTTTTTGTTGTATATAAAACATATTTCACAAAAGTTTCCTTTTCAGCACTGCAGTGTATTGCAGTTATATGTGCAAAAACAGACTTTAGTGATTTGGGGGCTTTGCATGATTTCAAGGATAAGAAGGGGGCATGGAATACGGAAAGGTTGAGAAACACTGCTCTAAATAACTCTTATTTCTGACTGGGACTGCTGTTGTTTGTAATACTAAGGGGCAACTTTTTCAAGCAGAGAGTGGTACGTGTATGGAATGAGCTGCCAGTGGATTGGTGGAGGCTGGTACAATTGCAACACTTAAGAGACATTTGGATGGGTATATGAATAGGAAGAGTTTGGAGGAATATGGGCCGGGTGCTGGCAGGTGGGACTAGATTGGGTTGGGATATCTGGTCGGCATGGGCGAGTTGGACCGAAGAGTCTGTTGCCATGCTGTACATCCCTATGACTCTATGCATCTCAATATAAATGTTTTGGAGGAGATTGTAGGTGACCTGATTAGTACATTTGCAGTCAGTACAAAGATTGGGGGAGCTTCAGATTTTGGAGACGGCACGGAAACTGTTTACAGAATTTTGCCAGGTTTAAGACCATAAGAAATAGGAGTGGAAGTAAGGCCATTCAGCCCATCGAGTCATTCCGCCATTCAATCATGGCTGATGGGCAATTCAATGCCACCTACCTGCACTCTCCCCATATCCCTTAATTCCTTGCGAGATTAAGAATTTATCAATCTCTGTCTTGAAGACATTTAACATCCCGGCCTCTACTGCGTTCCGTGGTAGTGAATTTCACAGGCCCACCACTCTCTGGCTGAAGAAATGTCTCCTCATTTCCATTCTAAATTGACCCCCTCTAATTCTAAGACTGTGCCCACGAGTCCTAGTATCCCCGCCTGATGGAAACAATTTCCCAGCATCCACCCTTTCTAAGCCATGCATCTCCTCCACTTCCCGCTCCTCCACCCTTGAGCCCCACCCTTCCAATCGCCACCAGGACAGAACCCCAGTGGTCCTCACCTACCACTCCACCAACCTCCATATACATCATATCATCCGTCGTCATTTCCAAACGGACCCCACCACCAGGGATATATTTCCCTCCCCTCCCCTATCAGCGTTCGAAAAGACCACTCCCTCCGTGACTCCCTTGTCAGGTCCACACCCCCCACCAACCCAACCTCCACTCCCAGCACCTTCCCCTGCAACCGCAAGAAATGCAAAACTTGCGCCCACGCCTTCCCCCTTACTTCCCTCCAAGGCCCCAAGGGATACTTCCATATCCACCACAAATTCACCTGCACCTCCACACACATCATTTACTGCATCCGCTGCACCCGATGTGGCCTCCTCTATATTGGGGAGACAGGCCGCCTACTTGCGGAACATTTCAGAGAACACCTCTGGGACACCCGGACCAACCACCCCGTGGCTCAACACTTCAACTCCCCCTCCCACTCCACCAAGGACATGCAGGTCCTTGGACTCCTCCACCACCAGACCATAACAACATGACGGTTGGAGGAAGGGCGCCTCATCTTCCGCCTAGGAAACCTCCAACCACAAGGGCTGAACTCAGATTACTCCAGTTTCCTCATTTCCCCTCTCCCCACTGTGTCTCAGTCCCAACCCTTGAACTCAGCACCACCCTCCTAACCTGCAATCTTCTTCCTGACCTCTCCGCCCCACCCCCACTCCGGCCTATCACCCTCACCTTAACCTCCTTCCACCAATCGCATTTCCAATGCCCCTCCCCCAAGTCCATCCTCCCTACCTTTTATCTTAGCTTGCTTGGCACACTTTCCTCATTCCTGAAGAAGGGCTCATGCCTGAAACGTCGATTCTCCTGCTCCTTGGATGCTGCCTGATCTGCTGCGCTTTTCCAGCAACACATTTTCAGCTAACTACAGCTTTATAAAGTCTCACTGCTTTTACATTCCAACCCTCTTGAGATAAATGACAACATTACATTTGCTTTCTTAACCACGGACTCAACCTGTAAGGTAACCTTTAGAGAATCCTGTACTCGCACTCCCAGATCGATTTGTACTTTGGCTTTTTGAATTTTCTCACCTTTTATAAACTAGCCCATGCCTGTGATCTTTTTTCCAAAGTACAAGATCTTGCATTTGCTCACATTGAATTTCATCGTCCATTTCTTGGACTACTCTCCTAAACTGTCTAAATCTTTCTGTGGCCTCCACACCTCCTCAGAACTACCTGCCTGTCCAGGGTATTTGAGGGTATTAGCTATGCGGAGAGATTGGTCAAACTTGGTTTGTTTTCACTTGAATATCAAAGGGTGAGGGGTGACCTGATAGCAGGTTACAACCTTACGAATACAATGGAAAATCTGAGTCTTTCTCCCAGGGTAGAAACATCAAGTACCACAGTCATAATTTTAAGGGAAAATGGAATAATTTTAAAGTAGATATGAGAGGCAAGTCTTTTTTTATCAAAATCTGGTAAATGTCTGTATTGCGCTGTCAGAGGAGGTGGGGAGGTAAGTACAATAACAACTTTCAACAATTTGAATGTAGATATGATATATGAATAGGCATGGAGTAAAGGAATATACGCATCATAGACGCAAAAGGCATCATGTGTCGGCAGAGTCCTGGTGGGCTGCAGGACCTACTCCTACTTGTTATGGGCCAGGCCAGACCCCCTCAAAATATTTTAAGAAGGTAGCCTAGGCCCTAACTTTTTCTTATTTTAATGGCAGACGTGAAGGGGATTTTCCAGGTGTGGTGCAGCTGGTCAAACCACTTGGCTTTCAACAAAACAGAATTTATTTGAACAGTACAGTTGAAACACAAACAAAAGAAAATGGAATTTAGAAGAACTTAACTATTGGAAAACTTAACCGTCCCTTGACTAAGAAACTGTTCTAATCCAGTAACATATCACAAGCACACCCCTTGCCAAAAAAGTAAGTTGAAACGCAGCTTCTTACATGCAGGAGGGAACAACTTCCAAGGAGATTTCAGAAAGAAAAGTCAGTCAAGAATCATTCCTTGAAAGTGGAGTCACAGGTAGATAGGATAGTGAAGAAGGCATTTGGTATGCTTTCCTTTATTGGTCAGAGTTTTGAGTACAGGAGTTGGGAGGTCATGTTGCGGCTGTACAGGACATTGGTTAGGGGCCACTGTTGGAATATTGTGCATAGTTCGGAAGGACGTTGTGAAAATTAAAAGGGTTCAGAAAAGAGTTAAAAGGATGTTGCCAGAGTTGGACGATTTGAGCAATAGGGAGAGTCTGAATAGGCTGGGTCTGTTTTCCCTGGAACATCGGACACTGAGGAGTGACCTTATAAAGGTTTATAAAATCATGAGGGGTATGGATAGGGTGGGGGAGTTCCGAACTAGAGGGCAAAGGTTTAGGATGAGAGGGAGAACATTTCAAAGAGACCTAAGGGGCAACTTTTCATGCAGAGGGTGGTGCGTGTATGGAATGATCTGCCAGAGGAAGTAGTCAAGGCTGGTACAATTGCAGCATTTAAAAGGCATCTGGATGGGTATGTGAATAGGAAGGGTTTAGAGGGATGTTGGCCAAGTGCTGGCAAATGGGACTAGATTAGGTTAGGATAACTGGTAAGCATGGATGAGTTGGACCGAAGGGTCTGTTTCCGTGCTGTACATCTCTCTGACTCTATCTGCTGAAGCTTGGAACCTTTCCTGGACTCTAGCATCTTGACTGCTGCAGCTAAACCAAACTAGAAAAAACCTGAACTGGGACAACTGGCTGTTCTTCTGCCATTGTCAAACTAGGCTCTTCTGAGACCCCTCAGCACCTCTGTCTTTATGATCTCTCTTTTTAAAAAAACGGACACAATAACTTTGTTAAAGTGACAGCATTGTCACACTGTGCTGCACTGTTCTTTATTTTTTATTCTAATTTTTAAACAGTGTTCAGTTGTTCTGGACTCATTCACAAGGGAAACATTCTTTCAATATTTCGCCTAGTCAAGACTGACCTGTTTAAGATCATGAACATTCAAGTCATCCTTCACTAACTTATAGAGAAAACATCCCGTCTGTCCAACATTTCCTCAAAACATAGTATTCAAAATGTACCTTAACCTATGCCCTGTGTAATTGAGGCATAACTTCCTTACTTTTATAAAAGCAAAATAAAGCTCTGTTTCTGTGCTGCTTATCTCTATGACCTCAGAATTTTAAAGTGGTTCTCCATTTAAATACTCCTCTACTGTTTTTATTTCTTCTGCCAAGTTAAACAGTTCATATTTTGCTACATTATATTCTAGCTTCCAGGTTTATGCCCCTCACTCAACCTATCTGTTTTTTATCTCCATCTTCCTTATGTCCTCTTCACAACATACTTTCCTAATTATTTTTGTGTCATCTGTGAATTTAGCTACCATGTCTTTGTTCCCCTCGTTTAAATTTAATTTTTTTTTACTTAACCTATTTTTCTAATCACCCTGTTCAGAGATATTATTACACATCTCTGGAGCTGGTAAGACTTAAACCTGGATTTCTCACTGCGGGAGTAGGGATGCTACCACTGTGCTACAAGAATGCCTTCTTTTCAGTCATCTAAGGCATTGATATAACTTGTAAAAAGCTGTGACCAGAGCACAGACCCTTGCAGAACGCCACTTACGTCCATAAGGTTAAAAGACCCTTTCTGCAATCTGTTTTTTCTAGCCAGTTAGCCAATCTTCATTCCAAGTTAATTTCTTACCTCTATACTATGAACTTGGTTGCACATGATGTTTTATTTGGTACCTTGTCAAATGCTGGCAATCCAAGGAAGTCAAATGTCATTTCCTTTCACAAAATCTATCCTGATTGCTTTAAGAACTTTTAAGTGCCCAGCCATAACCTGATTAATTCTAAAACCTTCCCATGACAGTTGTCAAGCTAACTGGCTGACAGTTTGTTGTTTGCTGCCTGTCTTTCTTCTTGAGTTTGAGAATGTGTTGCTGGAAAAGCACAGCAGGTCAGGCAACATCCGAGGAGCAGGAGAATCGACATTTCAGGCCAGAGCCCTTCATCATTTTCTTCTTGAGTAGTGGAGTTATCTCTGATACATCTACTACCTCATTAGCCTCCTATTTTAATTACCTAAGATGAAGTCCATCAGAGCCCAAGGCTTGTCAACTGGCAAGTCAATTAGTTTGTTCAGTACCACCTCGTAGTGATTGTAATTGCACTGCGTTCCTCTCCCCCTTCCACCTCCTGATTTACAATTTTACTGAAGTTTTTCTGTGCCCTTTATGGTGAAAGAAGCAAACTATTTGTCCATTTCAGCTGCCATTTCCTTATTATCTATTATTAACTCTTCATTCTCATTCTCTAGAGAACCAACACTCACTTTACTTTCTTTGCTTTTTAAAAATCTTCAGAAACTCCTGATTTAACCCTTTACTTATCTTCACATTATCATATGCTTTTTCCTTCAGTTGATGTTTTGTAGAACTACTTTAATTGATGATGGTCCTCCCCTTAGAAATCTTTATTACATAAATTTACTTATTCTGAGTTTTTAAAAGCATCACCATAAATGTCGCTATTTCTCTGTTGATCTGTCCCGTGGCCTAATATCCCAATTCACTCCAGCTATCTCCCATATAGTTACTCTTATTTAAGTTTAAAAGGCTACATTTCAGACCCACTGTTCTCTCGCTTTTGAACTGATTGTAAAATTCAGTGATGCAGGTGGTAACACCTGGGGATGCCTTTGCTCTGAGGTTAATTAGCTAATCTTGTCACATTACTTAATAGCAGGTCTAATATAACCTGATGTCTGGTCTAAGAAATTACCTTGAAAGTATTCTGCAAAATCATCAACCATGCACCCATTGTCAGTCGGATTTTTCCAATGTATATGTAGATTAAAATCACCCATGGTTATTGCCATCCCTTGATCACAAGCACAATGTTTCTTATTGTACACTTTGACGCACACTCTGATTTCTGTTAGGAAGCCTGTAGACATCTTTCAGTAGTGACATCTTTCCTCTTCTAATCATCACCTCTACTAAAACCAATTCTACATCCTGATGTCCTGAACCAAGGTTGTTCATAACTATTGCACTAATGCCATTCTTGATTAAATTGCTACTCCTCCACCTTTCTATTTCTAACTTTCTTTTTTTCTTGACTATCATATGTTCCATTATATTCAGGACCCAATCCTAGTCATGAAGCAGACACATCTGTGTAATAGCTATCAAAACATTTTTACTCAAATCAATGTGTGCTATCTATTACTTTGTTCAGCTACAGAATTTTTAGTGTAGTTTTTTGTTATCTTTGTTGTATCTAATCTTGACTGTCGATATATTCTTAGGTTTATTCTTTATTGGGTTGCAGGTACTAGAGAGCTGCTAACCTGTGGCTTTCAGCTCTCTGAGGCAGCACTTCCTGTTTCTGAAGGGCAGACATTACATTACTAATCTATTAACTGCTCATTGCCTATTAAAAAACTGTAGACAGTAGTTTTTTTCCTGACAGACCATTGACTTTGGTGAGGAGTGGGAGGCAGATGGACTTGGCACTATGTTAAATATGTCAAAGGAGTTTATTCTGAGACTAAGCAAATTGGATCTGAGTAACTGCATCAGAATACTTTGGCAGGAAGCTCAAAATTGGGAAGGGGCAGAGAGATTAGTATCTCGATATGAGTTTCTCATCATTATCTGACTTTGTTCTCTCTGTCATTCTTGTTTACAGGTGGAACTTCATCCATATCTGACTCAGGCTGAACCGGTGGAGTTCTGTGCATCCAGAGATATTGCACTGATGGCATTTAGTCCTCTTGGGTCTCCAGGTCGTACTCTGTGAGTGTGATGGGAGAATACTCCACGACTAATACTGTCCTCTTTCATGGCTCTTTCCAGATCCGATGCAATTTCCAGAAAAGACAGTTAATCTGCCAATTTAAAAACATTGAAACATAGAAAAGAGGAATAGAAGTAGGCCATTCAGCCATTCTTGCACTGCTTCACCTTTCATTGTGATCTTGATTATCCAATTCAATGGCCTGTTCCCGCTTTTACTCACTGTTTTTTTAATTCATGACCTCAGACTGCGACCCCTGCTTCTAGACTTGTCATCAGGAAGATCCTTCCTGTATCAAACCTGTCTAGTCTTGTTAGAATATTTCAGGTTTCTATGAGGTCCCTTCTCATTCTTCTGAACTCATGTCACTCCCACCATCCCAGGAATCAGGTGAACCTTCATTGCACTTCCTGTATAGCAAGAACATCCTTCATCTGATAAGGAGATAAAATATCCACAATATTCATGGTATAGTCTGGAATATGATGTACGATTGTAGCAAGTCATTCCTGCTCCTATAGAACATAGAAAAATACAGCACAGAACAGGCCCTTACGCCCATGATGTTGTGCCGAGACTTAATCCTAATGTAAAATATAGTAACTTAACCTACGCACCCCTCAACTCACTGCTATCCATGTACATGTCCAGCAGTCGCTTAATTGTCCCCAATGACTATGTTTCCATCACCACAGCTGGCAATGCATACCATACATTCACAATTCTGTAAAGAACCTACCTTTGACATCTCCTTTATACCTTCCTCCTAATATCTTCAAACTATGGCTTCTCGTACCAGTCAATCCTGCCCTGGGGAAAGGTCTCTGGCTATTGACTCTGTCTATTCCTCGCATTATTTTGTACACCTCGGTCAGGTCACCTCTCTTCTCCTTCTCTCCAGAGAGAAAAGTCTGAGCTTATTCAACCTTTCTTCATAAGGCAAGCCCTCCAGTCCAGGCAGCATCCTGGTAAACCTTCTTTGCACTCTCTCCAAAGCCCCTGTACCTTTCCTATAGTAGGGCAACCAGAACTGGACACAATATTCCAAGTGTGGTCTCACTAGGGACTTGTAGAGCTGCAGCAAAACCTCGCAGCTCTTAAAACCGATCCCCCTGTTAATGAAAGCCAAAACACCATATGCTTTCTTAACAACCCTATCCACTTGGGTGGCAACTTTGAGGGATCTATGTACTTGCACACCCAGATCCCTCTGTTCCTGCACACTGCCAAGAATCCAGTCTTTAATCCTATATTCAGCATTCGAGTTAGACCTTCCAAAATGCATCACTTCGCATTTATCCAGGTTGAACTCCATCTGCCATTTCTCAGCTCAGCTTTGCATTCCTGTCTATGTCACGCTGCAGCCTGCAGTAGTCCTCTATAATATCGACGACACCTCCAACCTTTGTCATCTGCAAATTTACTAACCCACACCTCAACCTCCTCATTCAAGTCATTTATAAAAACTACAAAGAGCAGAGGCCCAAGAACAGAACCCTGCAGGACTCTACTCAACACTGTCTTCCAGGCAGAATACTTTCCACCTGCAGCCACTCTCTGCCTTCTGTCAGCCAGCCAATTCTGAATCCAGATAGCCAAATCTCCCTGCATCCCATACTTCCTGACTTTATGAATGAGCTTACCATGGGGAACACGATCAAATGCCTTGCTGAAATCCATATACACCACATCCACTGCTTGACCGTCGTCAACCTATCTTGACGCCTCCTCAAAGAACTCAATAAGATTTGTGAGGCATGACCTGCCCCTCACAAAGCAATGCTGACTACTTTTAATCACACTATGCTTTGCCAAATAGTCATAAATCTTATCCCTCAGAATTCTTTCCAAAACCTTGCTGACCACAGACATGAGACTGACTGGTCTGTAATTGCCAGGGATTTCCCTATTCCCCTTCTTGAAAAGTGGAACAACATTCGCCTCCTTCCAATCCTCCGGTACGACTCCCGTGGAGAGGGAGGAGGCAAATATCCTCGCTAGCGGCTTAGCAACCTCCTTTCTCGCTTCCTTTAGCAACCTAGGATAAATCTGGTCTGGCCCTGGGGACTTACCAATCTTAATGTTTTCCAAAATTTCTAGCACATCATCTTCATCAATCTGGTCAAGACTGTATCCCAGCTCCTCTAAGTTTTCATTTACAACAAGATCCCTTCCCTTAATGAAAACTGAAACAAAAAACTCATTTAGGTCTTCCCCTATCTGCTCAGACTCCATGCACAAGTTCCCTCCGCTATCCCTGATCGGCCCTGCCCTCTCCCTGATCATTCTCTTATTTCTCATGTATGAGTAAAATGCCTTTGGGTTCTCCCTAATCCTTCTTGCCAAGCCTTTTTCGTGCCCCCTCCTGGCTCTCCTCAGTCCATTTCTGAGCTCCTTTCTAGCAAGCCTGTAATCCTCTAAAGCTGTGCTGGATCCTTGCTTCCTACACCTTACGTAAGCTGCCTTCTTCCTTTTGACGAGAAGCTCCTCTGTTCTTGTCATTCAAGATTCCTTAATCTTATCCCTTCTTACTTGTCTCAGAGGAACAAAGTTGTGCATCACTCGCAACAACTGCTCCTTAAACAGTCTCCACATGTCTGCTGTGCCCTTTCTGTGGAACAATTGCTCCATATCTGTACTTCCCAACTCCTGTCTGATAGCGTCATAATTTCCTTTTCCCCAATTAAATATCTTCCCTCGGTAACTGCACCTTTCACTCTCCAAGGCTATGCTAAATATGTGGCAGTTGCGATCACTTTCACCAAAGTGCTCTCCCACCACGAGATCTAACACCTGTCAATAGACAATAGACAATAGGTGCAGGAGTAGGCCATTCTGCCCTTCGAGCCAGCACCACCATTCATTATGATCATGGCTGATCATCCTCAGTCAGTATCCTGTTCCTGCCTTATCCCCATAACCCTTGATTCCACTATCCTTAAGAGCTCTATCCAACTCTTTCTTGAGAGTATCCAGAGACTTGGCCTCCACAGCCTTCTGGGGCAGAGCATTCCATACACCCACCACTCTCTGGGTGAAGAAGTTTCCCCTCAACTCTGTTTTAAGTGGCCTACCCCTTATTTTTAAACTGTGTCCTCTGGTTCGGGACTCACCCATCAGTGGCTCGTTGCCGAGCACCAAATCCAAAATGGCCTCTCCCCTCATCGGTCTGTCTACATACTGAGTAAGGAAACCCTCCTGAACACCCTGACAAAAACAGCTCCATCCAGACCATTTGCACCTAGGAGGTTCCAGTTGATATTGGGAAATTGGACTCACCCATAACTACAACCCTGCTACTTTTGCATTTTTCCAGAATCTGCCCGCCTATGAGATCTTCAATCTCTCTACTGCTATTAGGGGGTCTGTAGAAAACCCCCAATGTGGTGGCTGTTCCCTTGCTGTTCCTAACTTCCACCCATACTCAGTAGACAAACCTTCCTCCACAACCTTCATTTCTGTAGCTGTGATGCAATCTCTGATTAGCAATGCTACACCCCCTCCTCTTTTTCCACCCTCCCTGTTCTTTTTAAATGTTCTAAACCCTGGAACATCAAGCAACCATCCCTGTCCCTGTGAAACCCACATCTCCATTATGGCCACAACATCATATCCCCAATGTTGTGAAACTATACTTGAATACTTTCACTGTGAAGGACAACATTGTTGTAGCCATTACAGAAACATGGTTGAGAGCAGGGCAGGACTGGTAGCTCAGTGTTCCAGGGTTTAGATGTTTCAGGCATGATAGAGAGGCTGTAAAAGGGGTGAGGGGTGTTGCAGTACTGATTAAGGAGAATGTCATGTCTGCGCTAAAAGAGGACATCTTGGAGGGTTCATCCAACGAGGCCATATGAGTAGAGCTTAGGTATATGAAAGGTACAGTCACTATAATGGGGTTGTACGACAGGTCTCCAATAGCCAGCAGAGGCAGAGGAACATATATGTAAGCAGGTCATAAAAAGATGCAAAATAACAGAATCATTGTAGTGGGTGATTTTAACTTCCCCAGTATTGACTGAGACTCCCTTAGCATCACGGACTTAGATGGGGCAGAATTTATGAGGTACATCCAGGAATGTTTCTTGAAACAATATATAGACAGTCCAATGAAGGAAAGGGCCATACCAGACCTTGCATTGGGGGATGAACCTGGCCACACGATTGAAGTTTCATTGGGGGAGCACTTTGGGAACAGTGATCATAATTCCGTACGTTTTATGATAGTTATGGATAAGGATAAGACTGGCCCTTGGGTGAAGTGCAAAATAGGTGCAAGGCTAATTATAACAGTATTAGGCAGGAACTGGAGAAATTAGATTGGGGAAAATTAGGCAAGGTTATGTTCATATTCTAAGGCATGACAATATTAAGAAGGAAGAGGTGTTAGGTATCTTGAAAGACATTAAGATAGAAAAGACCTCAAGGCCTGATCGAATCTATCTTGGATACTGAGGAAGATGAGAGAGGAGATTGCTGGGGTCTTGACAGAAATCTTTGTGTCCTGTTTAGCCACAGGTGAGGTCCCAGAAGACCGAAGAATAACCAGTGTTTTTCCTTCATTTAAGAAGGACAACAGGGATAATCCAGGTATTTATAGGCTAGTGAGCATTACATAAATGAAAGGGAAATTATTGGAAATGGTTCTTAGGGGCAGAATTTACTCACACTTGACCTCTTGCTCAACTTGTTCAAATCTATCTACTTTTCACAGCTTACCCTCACACCCAGCTTTGCATCATCTGCAAATTCAGTGAGTTTACATTTACTTCCAAATATGTGAATCATTAATACATATCCTTGCAGTACCCCACTAGTCACTTCCTGCCATTCAGAAAAAGACCTGTTTATCCCTGTTCTTTGTTTCCTGTCTGCCAACCAGTTTTTGAACTATCTCAATGCACGCCTCAATCTCACGTGCATTAATTTTAAGTGCTAAGTTCTTATGTGGGTCTTTATCGAACGCTTCCTGCAAGTTCAAATAAATCACATCCACTGGTTCTCCCTCATCAACTCTTCTCATTACATTCTCAAAGAATTCCAGTCGACAAACTATAGAAACTTAGACAGTAAGTTTTTATGTTCCCTTCAATCTCAGTCTGCTACTCTCTTTTCCCTTTCTTGATTAATCCCTTTATGCTCATTTGCTTAATTCTAAACTACTGCCTCAAGTCGTGATCCACGTAGGCACTAACAACATAGGTAGGAAAAGGGATGGGGATTGAAGACAGAAATTCAGGGAGCTAGGGTGGAAGTTTAGCGCTCGAACAAACAGAGTTGTTATCTCTGGTTTGTTACCTGTGCCAAGTGCTAGCAAGGCAGGGAACAGGGAGAGAGAGAGGAATTGAACACGTGGCTACAAGGATGGTGCAGGAGGGAGAGTTTGGATACCTGGATAATTGGGGCTCATTCTGAGATAAATGGGACCTCAAAAAACAGGATGGTCTACACTTGAACCAGAGGAGTACCAATATCCTGGGGGGGATTTTTAACTAATGCTCTTCAGGAGAGTTTAAACTAATTCAGCAGGGGGGTGGGAACCTAAATTGTAGTTCGTGTCCGGGAGATTGAGAGTAGTGAGGTCAGAAATATGGTTTCAAGATCACAAGCAGGAAGGTGGTTTGAAGTGTGTCTACTTCAACACCAGGAGCATCCAGAATAAGGTGGGTGAACGTGCAGCATAGGTTGGTACCTGGGACTTCAATGTTGTGACCATTTCAGACACATGGATAGAGCAGGAACAGGAATGGTTGTTGCAGGTTCCAAGATTTAGATGTTTCAGTAAGAACAGAGAAGATGGTAAAAGAGAGGGAGGAGTGGCGTTATTAGTCAAGGACAGTATTACAATGGCAGAAAGGACGTTTGAGGACTTATCTGCTGAGGTAGTATGGGCTGAGGTTAGAAACAAAGGAGAAGTCACCGTGTTGGGAGTTTTCTATTGGCCTCCGAATAGTTCCAGAGATGTAGAGGAAAGGATAGCAAAGCTGATTCTCAATAGGAGCAAGAGTGACAGGGTAGTTGTTATGAGGGACTTTAACTTTCCAAATATTGACTGGGAATACTATTGTTCAAGTACTTTGGACAAAAACTGACCCACCTAATGTGTGCAGGAGGGTTTCCTGAGGGTTTCTACAGTATGGAGACAGGCCAAGAAGGGGTGAGGCCTCATTGGATTTGGTACTGGGTAATGAACCTGGCCAGGTGTTAGATTTGGAGTTGGTGAGCACTTTGGTGATAGTGACCACAATTCAGTTATGTTTACTTTCGCGATGGAAAAGGATAGGTATATACTGCAAGGCAAGGATTAAAGCTGGGCGAAAGGCAATTATGATGCGATCAGGCAAGATTTAGGATGCATAGGATGGGGAAGGAAACTGCAGGGTATGGACCTTATTCAAGGAACACCTACTGTGGGTCCTTGATAAGTATATACCTATCAGGCAGGGAGGTAGTTGTCGAGAGAGTGAGCCATGGCTTACTAAAGATGTTGAAGCTCTTGTCAAGAGAAAGATGAAGACTTATGTGAGGATGAGGCATGAAGAGCCAGGAGGGGACATGAGAAGTTGTGGCGGATAGGATCAAGGAAAATCCTAAAACCTTCTAGAAGTATATCAGGAATAAAGGAATGACTACTGTAAGATTGGGGCCAATCAAAGACAGTAGTGAGAAGTTGTGTGTGGAATCTGAGGACATAGGGGAAGCGCTTAATGATTACTTTCATCAGTATTCATATTGGAAAAGAACAATGTTAGTGAGAATACGAAGATACGGGCTACTAGATTAGATAAAATTATGGTTGACAAAGAGGAGGTATTAGTAATTTTGGAAGATCTGAAAATAGATAAGACCCCTGGGCTGGATGGGATTTAGGTCATAGATAGAGTCATAGAGATGTACAGCATGGAAACAGACCCTTTGATCCAACCCGTCCACGCCGACCAGATATCCCAACCCAATCTAGTCCCACCTGCCAGTACCCAGCCCATATCCCTCCAAACCCTTCCTATTCATATACCCATCCAAATGCCTCTTAAATGTTGCAATTGTACCAGCCTCCACCACTTCCTCTGGCAGCTCATTCCATACACGTACCACCCTCTGCGTGAAAAAGTTGCCCCTTAGGTCTCTTTTATATGTTTTTCCTCTCACCCTAAACCTATGCCCTCTAGTTCTGGACTCCCCGATCCCAGGGAAAACTCTGTCTACTTATCCTATCCATGCCCCTCATAATTTTGTAAACCGAGATAAGGTCAACCCTCAGCCTCTGATGCTCCAGGGAAAACAGTCCCAGCCTGTTCAGCCTCTCCCTATAGCTCAAATCCTCCAACCCTGGCAACGTCCTTGTAAATCTTTTCTGAACCCTTTCAAGTTTCACAACATCTTTCCGATAGGAAGGAGACCAGAATTGCATGCAATATTCCAACAGTGGCCTAACCAATGTCCTGTACAGTCACAACATGACCTCCCAACTCCTGTACTCAATACTCTGACCAAAAAAGGAAAGCATACCAAACGCCTTCTTCACTATCCTATCTACCTGCGATTCCACTTTCAAGGAACTATGAACCTGCACTCCAAGGTCTCTTTGTTCAGCAACACTCCCTAGGACCTTACCATTAAGTGTTTGAGTCCTGCTAAGATTTGCTTTCCCAAAATGCAGTACCTCACATTTATCTGAATTAAACTCCATTTGCCACTTCTCAGCCCATTGGCCCATCTGGTCCAGATCCTGTTGTAATCTGAGGTAACCCTCTTCGCTGTCCACTACACCTCCAATTTTGGTGTCATCAGCCAATTTACTAACTGTACCTCTTATGCCTCCATCCAAATCATTTATATAAATGACAAAAAGTAGAGGACCCAGCACCAATCCTTGTGGCACTCCACTGGTCACAGGCCTCCAGTCTGAAAAACAACCCTCCACCATTACCTTCTGTCTTCTTTGAGCCAGTTCTGAATTCAAATGTCTAGTTCTCCCTTTATTCCATGAGATCTAACCTTGCTAATTAGTCTCCCATGGGGAACCTTTTTGAACGCCTTATTGAAGTCCATATGGACCACATCTACTGCTCTGCCCTCTTCAATCTTCTTTGTTACTTCTTCAAAAAACTCATTCTCCTCGGATTCTCTAGGAAGCCAGGGAGGAGATTGCAGAGCCTTTGGCTTTGATCTTTATATCATCAGTGTCGACAGGAATAGTGCCAAAAGACAGGAGGATATCAAATGTTGTTCCCTTGTTTAAGAAGGGGAGTCAGACCAACTCTGGTAATTATAGGCCAGTGAGCTTACTTTGGTTGTGGGTAAGGTGTTGGAAAGGTTATTAGAGATAGGATTTGAAATCATCTGGAAAGGAATAGTTTGATTAGGGATAGTCAACACGGTTTTGAGAAGGGTAGGTCGTGCCTAGATTAGATTTTAGATTAGATTACTTACAGTGTGGAAATAGGCCCTTCGGCCCAACAAGTCCACACCGACCCGCCGAAGTGCAACCCACCCAGACCCATTCCCCTACATTCACCCCTGCACCTAACACTACGGGCAATTTAGCGTGGCCAATTCACCTGACCTGCACATTTTTGGACGGTGGGAGGAAACCGGAGCACCCGGAGGAAACCCACGCAGACACGGGGAGAATGTGCAAACTCCACACAGTCAGTCGCCCGAGGCAGGAATTGAACCCGGGTCTCTGGCGCTGTGAGGCAGCAGTGCTAACCACTGTGCCACCGTGCCTAACTAACCTTTTTGAGTTCTTCAAGAAGGTGACAAAACAGGTGGATGAAGGTAAAGCAGTTAATATGGCGTATATGGACTTCAATAAGGTGTTTGATAAGGTTCCACACGGTGGGCTATTGCACAAAATATGGAATTCAGATCATGTACATAGATCATGTGTCATGTACATAGATCCCTGAGAGTTGCCACCCAGGGTTGTTGAGAAGGCATCCGGTGTGTTAGCTTTTCTTGGTAGAAAGATTAAGATTCGGAGCCATGAGGTAATGTTGCAGGTGTACAAAACTTGCGTACAGTTCTGGTCGGGATTTACTAGAATGTTGCCTGGTATGGAAGGAAGGTCTTACGAGGAAAGGCTGAGGGAACTGAGGCTGTTTTCATTGGAAAGAAGGAGGTTGAGAGGTGACTTAATTGAGACGTAGAAGACAATCAGAGGGTTAGATAGGGTGGACAGTTGAAGGGTGAGTCAATTTGGCTAGAACTATGGAATAAAAAGGATGCAATTACATTGTTCGGTGTAGTCCAGAGACTGCCAACCAATGGGAAGAATGTAGTGGAACATGTCTGCAGTGAAATTACAGAGAATTACCAACATTACAGAGCAATTATAATGGGGGATTTCCGATACCCAAATATATAGATTAGGATGCTGGTAGTCACAATCAGTGAGGGGCAAGTGTTCCCAGATTGTATTAGGGAGAATATCCTACAGTAGTATTTGTCCAGTCCAGTAAGGTCCACTGTTGGACCTAGTCCTTGGAATTGGCCAAGTGGATCTAATGTCACTTAGAGGCAGTGACTATTATATTGTAAAGCTCAGGATGGTGCTGGAATATGACATAGTAAGGGGGTTTCAAAAGGGGAAATTGTGTTTAACTAACATGTTGGAGATTTTGAAGAGGTAACGGAAAGGTTTGATGAACAGTAACGCTTATGGCATGGTAAACATGATTTTCCAGAAGACATCTAACACAATGTCTCACGACAAACTTGTGAGGAATGTTGTAGGATATGTTATTAAAGGGACAGTGACAACAATGATACAGAATTGACTGAGTTATAGAAAACAGATGGATCAATGCATTTTTTGGGATTGAATTCCTCAGGGATCAGTTTTAGGCCCTTACTTTTCCTGATAGGCATTGGTGATCTGGATCTTGGTGTGCACAACAGAATTTCCAGGTTTGCAGATAACACTTGGGTGAATTGTAAACTGTAAGGAGGTCAGTAAGAACTCTAAAAGCACGTTGACAAGTTTGTGCAGTGGGCGGATAGGTGGTGGATGAGAGTCAACGCATGTAAAAATAAGGAAAATGTCAAAGGAGAAATCCTTAAAGTTTCCAAAGCAAGTAATAGGACAGATAATATAGAAAGGGTCAGGAATATAACTTGAGGCACAGCAGATGAGGGGACAACTATGAGAAAGGGAAGCAAACAATGCAGAACTTGAGGGTGTTGTACTTAAATGTGCGCAGTATATAAAACAAAGTAAATGGGCTTGTAGCACAGATTGAAATTGGTATAATGTAGGCATCACAGGAATGTGGCTTTAAGGGGATCAGGGCTGAGCACTAAATATCTAAGGATACACGTCCTATCGAAAGGATGGGTAGAGGGGGCAGCATTGCCTTGTTAGTAAATTAAATTAAGTCAATAGCAAGAAGTGATATAGAACTGGAAGGCATAGATTCTGTGAGGGTAGAGTTCTGGAGCTGCAAATGGAAAAAGACCTTGAAGAAAGTTCTGTACAAGCCTCCTAGCAGTATCAGAATGTGGGGCAGAAAATAAATCAGAAGATAGAAAAGGCATGTAAGAAAAGCACAGTAATCATGGAGGATTTAAATCTGCAGGCTGGGAAAATCAGATTGATAGCGGATCTCAAGAAAATGAATTTATGGGAAGTGTCCGAGTTATCTCTTACAGCAGCAGCAGCAGTTTGTAGTAGAGCCCACAAGAGAGAACAGAAAATTCTGAATTTGTTGATGTATAATGAGGCAGACTCAATTAGGGAGCTGAAGATGAAGGAGCCCCTCAGGACCAGTGACCATAATCTGATAAAATTCACCCTGCAGTTTGAGAGGGTAAAGCTAGAATCACATATAATGATACACAATTAAGGGGCGGGCAAGGCAAACATAGTTGACAACGGAAATCAGGAACAACATAGAAGCAAAAAAGATTTCAAATATGACGGTGATTAGGAAGCCTTTTAAGACCAACAAAGAATAATTTTAAAAAAGCAATAAAGGGGAAGATGAAATATGAGATTATGCTAGGTAGTAATGTAAATAAATTACAAGAGCTTTTTAAGGTATATAAAAGGTATGAGAGAGGCAAGAGTAGACTGTGGAAAATGAGCCTGGAGAAATAGTAATGGGAACAAAAAATGGCGGAGAAACTGAATAGGTTCTTTGCATCAGTGTTCATGATAGAAGAAATCAGCATACCAGACTTTAAGAGAGTCAGGGGGTAGACATCTCTGTAGTGGTCATCACTAAGGAAGTGTTGGGGAAGTGAAAAGGTCTGAAGGTGGATGAATCACCAGATAAAACGGACTAGACCTCAGAGTTCTGAAGCAGAGAGCTGAGGGAAAACTGGAAAATTGCTAACTAACAGCCCTGTTTCAGAAGGAAAGGAGGCAGATGACCAGAAACTATACGCTGGTTAGCCTGAGCTTGGTCACTAGTAAGGTTTTAGAATTCATTATTAAGAATGAGATGTGGTAAGATAGGGCTGAGTCAGCACAGCTTCATCAAGAGGAGATCATGCCTGACAAATCTGTTAGAATTCTTTGAGGAGGTAATAAACAAATTAGACAAAGGAGAGACAGTGGGCATGGTCTATTTGGATTTCTAGAAGGCCTTTGACAAGGTGTCACACAGGAGGCTGCTAAATACGTTTGGAGTCCATGGTATTAAGGGCAAGATACTGGCATGGTTTGAGGATTGGTTGACTGGCAGAAGGCAGAGAATAAGGATAAACGTGTCTTTTTCAGGATAGTAGCCTGTGACTAGTGGAGTTCCATAGGAGTTTGTGTTGAGACCATAATTATTCATGTCATACATTAAAGATCAGAACTGAGGGCAATGTTGCTAAGCTTACAGATGACACAAAACTGGGTGGAGGGACAGGTAGTGTTGAAGAAGCAGGGACGCTGCAGAAGAACTTGCCAGGCTAGGAGAGTGAGCAAAGTGGCTGATGCAATACAATGTGGGATAGTGAGAGATTATGCACTTTGTAGAAAGAATAGAAGCATAGACTATTTTTGAAACGGGGAAAGACTTTGGAAATCTGAAGCACAAAGGGACTTGGGAGTCATACTTCACAACTCTCCTGAGGTTAACTTGTAGGTTCAGTTGGTGATTAGGAAGGCAAATGCAATGTCAGCATTCATTTCAAAAGGCTAGAATACTAGAGCAGAAACTGTAAGCAGTTTTGGGGCCCTGTTTCTAAGGAAGCATAGAACATAAGAACTAGGAGCTATCTGGCCCTTCAAACCTGTTCCGCCATTCAGTAAGATCATCACTGGTCTTTTTGTGGCCTCCGCTCCACTTAGCCGCCCTCTCACCATTACCTTTAATTCCTTTACTCTTCAAAAAATTATCTATCTTAGCTTTAAAAACATTTACCGTGGGAACCTCAACCACTTCACTGGGTGGGGAATTCCATAGATTCACAACCCTCTGGGTGAAGAAGTTCCTTCTTAATTCAGTCCTAAATCTGCTCCCCAATTTTGAGGCTATGCCCTCTTGTCCTAGTTTCACACACCAGTGGAAACATCCTGAAGATTGGTGGAGCAGCAGAAAGCATAGGGGACTGTCAACGAATACTGGAGAATGCAGATAGACTGGAGAGTTGGGTGGAGCAGTGGCAGATGGAGCTCAATCCAGCCAAATGTGAGGTGATGCATTTTGTGAAGTCTAATTATAGAGCGAATTATGCAATGAACCGAAGAGCCTTGGGAAAAGTTGATGAGCAGAGAGATCTGGGAGTGCAGGTCCATTGTACCCAGAAGGTTGCTGCACAAGTGGATAGAGTGGTCAAGAAGGCATATGGTATGCTTGCCTTCATTGGCCTTATGCAAACTTGCTGATCATACCAACAGTGCCCTCTTCCAGATCATTTAGGTATATCACAAACAACAGTGACCCCAGCACTGACCCCTGTGGAACACCACTAGTCACCTTTCTCCATTTCGAGAAACTCCCTTCAACTACTATTCTCTGTCTCCTGTTGCTCAACCAGTTCCTTATCCACCTAGCTAGAACACCCTGCACACCATGTGACTTCACTTACTCCATTAGTCTACCACGGGGAAACTTATCAAATGCCTCACTAAAGTCCATGAATATGACATCAACAGCCCTTCCTTCATCTATCAACTTGGTCACTTCCTCAAAGAACTCTATTAATTTGGTAAGGCACAATCTCCCCCACACAAAACCATGTTGCCTATCACTGATAAGCCCATTCTTTTCTAAACATAAATAGATCCTATCCCACTGTACCTGCCTCAGCAACTTTCCCACCGCCGACGTCAGGCTCACTGGTCTGTAGTTACCCGGAATATCCTTACTACCTTTCTTGTACAGGAGCACAACATGAGAAACCTTCCAGTCCTCCGGCACCTCACCTGTGGTTAAGGATGTCACAAAGATATGTGCATTGACCGTGGCAGGACATGTGGAGAGAGCAGGTAAATAAAATAACCAGTGACTTTGATTTTATTAATAGAGGCAGGGAGTAAAAGAACAGGGAGGTGAAGCTGAACTTGTAGGCCTCAGCTGGAGTATTATGTTCAATTGTAGGTACCACATTATAGGAAATATGTGAATATATGAATGAGATTGCAGAAGCAATTTAAAGCAATGGTTTCAGGGATGAGAAACTTCCGTTCTGAGGATAGATTGAAGAAGTTGGGATTGTTCTTTCTGGAGAGAAGGAGGCTGAGAGGAGATCTGAGGTAGACAAGCAGGAAGCTGGGAGAACACACAAGCCAAGAGGTGGAGAAGTCAACGTTATAGGAAGAGATCGGAGACAAGTTTTCAAAATCACAAGCAGGCTGGACAGAGTACATGACAGAAGAAATAGGAGCAGGAGCACACTACTCAGTCCATCCTCTGTATAACATGATCATGGCTGATCTCATTTTGTACTTTTTCCTGATTACATCTTGGACTCAACTTTACTTTCCTGCCCACTCCCCATAACTGTTCAATCCATTACTAATTAAAAATCGGTCTATCTCCTTAAATTTCCTCAATGTCCCACCATACACCTCGATCTGTGGTAGCAAATTCCACAGATTCACAACTCTTGGGAGAGGCTGAATAGGCTGGCGTTGTTTTCCCTGGAATGTCGGAGGCTGAGTGGTGTCCTTATAGAGCTTTATAACATCATGAGGGGTACGGATAGGGTAAGTAGACAAGATCTTTTACCCACTGTAGGGGGTCCAAATGTAGAGGGATAGGTTTAAGGTGAGAAAGGAAAGATTTAAAAGGGACTTAAGGGGCAACATTTTCACACAGAGCATAGTAGGAATATAGAACGTGCTGCCAGGGAAGGTGGTGAAGGTAGGTACGATTACAACATTTTAGAAGGCATCTGGATGGGTACATGAATAGGAAGGGTTTAGAGGGATATGGACCAAATGCTGGCAAATGAGACTAGGTTAGAACATAGAACAATACAGCGCAGAACAGGCCCTTTGGCCCTCGATGTTGCGCCGACTTGTGAACTATTCTCAGTTCGTCCCCCTACACTATCCCAAAATCATCCATGTGCTTTTCTAAGGATTGTTTAAACCTCCCTAATGTGGCTGAGTTGACTACATTGACAGGTAGTGCATTCCACGCCCTTACCACTCTCTGCGTAAAGAACCTGCCTCTGATCTCTGTCTTAAATCTATCACCCCTCAATTTGTAGTTATGCCCTCTCATATAAGCTGATATCATCATCCTAGGAAAAAGTATTTCACTGTCTACCCTATCTAATCCTCTGATCATCTTGTATGTCTCTATCAAATCCCCTCTTAGCCTCCTCCTTGCCAATGAGAACAGGTTCAAGTCTCTCAGCCTTTCCTCATAAGACTTTCCCTCCAGACCAGGCAACATCCTGATAAATCTCTTCTGCACCTGTTCCAATGCTCCCACATTCTTCTTGAAATATGGGGACCAGAACTGTGCACAATATTCCAAGTGTGAGCCACACCAGCGTGTTGTGTAGTTGCAGCATATTGCGGCTCCAGAACTCAATCCCTCTACCAATTAAACCTAACACACCGTATGCCTTCTTAACAGCACTATGTGGGTGGCATGGTGGCTCAGTGGTTAGCACTGCTGTCTCACAGCACCAGGGTCCCAGGTTCGATTCCAGCCTCGGCTGACTGTCTGTGTGGAGTTTGCACATTCTCCCCGTGTCTGTGTGGGTTTCCTCCGGGTGCTCTGGTTTTCTCCCACAGTCACAAAGATGTGCAGTTTAGGTGAATTGGCCATGCTAAATTGCCCCATAGTGTTAGGTGCATTAGTCAGAGGGAAATGGGCCTGGGTGGGTTACTCTTCGGAGGGTCGGTGTGGACTGGTTGGGCCGAAGGGCCTGTTTTCACACTGTAGAGAATCTAATCTATCCACGGTGGCAACTTTCAGGTATCTATGTACGTGGACTCCAAGATCCCTCTGTACATCCACACTACCAAGAATCTTTCCATTGACCCAGTCCTCTGCCTTCCTGTTATTCTTCCCAAAGTGCATCGCCTCACATTTAGCTGCATTGAATCCCATTTGCCACCTCTCAGCCCAATTCTGCAGTTTATCCAAGTCCCACTGCAACCTGTAACATTCTTCCACACTGTACACTACTCCACTGACATTAGTGTCATCTGCAAATTTACTAATCCATCCACCTATGCCTGCGTCCAAGTCATTTATAAAAATGACAAACAGCAGTGGTCCCAAAACAGATCCCTGTGGCACACCACTAGTAACCGGACTCCAGGCTGAATATTTTCCATCAACCACCACTCGCTGCCTTCTTTCAGAAAGCCAGTTTGTAATCCAAACTGCTATTTCACCCTCAATTCCATGTCTCTGCATTTTCTCCAACAGCCTACCATGTGGAACCTTATCAAAGGCTTCACTGAAGTCCATGTATACCACGTCAACTGCCCTACCCTCATCTACATGCTTGGCCACATTCTCAAAAAACTCAATGAGGTTTGTGAGACACGACCTGCCCTTGATGAAAACATGTTGACTGTCTGAAATCAAATTGTTGCTTGCTAGATGATTATAAATCTTATTTCTTATAATCCTTTCCAAAACCTTTCCTACAACAGAAGTAAGGCTCACTGGTCTATAATTACCTGGGTCATCTCTGCTGCCCTTCTTGAACAAGGGCACAACATTTGCAATCCTCCAGTCCTCAGGTACCAAACCTGTAGACAATGACGACTCAAATATCAAAGCCAAAGATTCTGCTATCTCCTCCCTAGCTTCCCAAAGAATCCTCGGATAAATCCCATCCGGCCCAGGGGACTTGTCTGCTTTCACTCCCTCTAGAATTGATAATACCTGTGCGTAACTAATCTTGATCCTTTCTAGTCTAATATCTCGTACCTCATTCTTCTCCTCTACAATATTCTCCTTTTCCTGAGTGAAAACTGATGAGAAATATTTGTTTAGCACCACTCCGATCTCCACAGGATCCACACTCAACGTCCCACTTCTGTCTTTGACTGGCCCTATTCCTACACTAATCATCCTTTTATTCCTCACATACCTACAGAAAGCTTTAGGGTTCTCCTTTATTCTATTTGCTAAAGACTGCTCGTGCCCTCTCTTTGCTCTTCTTAACTCTCTCTTTAAATCTTTCCTAGCTGATTTGTAACTCTCCATCGCCTCATCTGAACCATCTTGCCTCATCAGCACATAAGCCTCCTTCTTCCGCTTAACAAGAGATGCAATTTCTGTTGTAAACCACGGTTCCCTTACCTTATCACTTCCTTCCTGCCTAACAGGGACATACCTATCAAGGACACACAATATCTGTTCCTTAAACCAGCTCCACATTTCCATTGTCTGCATCCCCTGCATTTTGCTACCCCATTCTATGCATCTTAATTCTTGCCTAATCGCATTATAATTGCCCTTGCCCCAACGATAACTCTTGACCTGGGGCATGTACCTATCCCTTTCCATTGCAAAACTAAACCTAACTGCATAATGGTCAATCTCTCCATAGTGCTCACCAGCTAAATCAAACACCTGAGATGGAAATGTGTTGCTGGAGAAGCGCAGCAGGTCAGGCAGCATCTAGGGAACAGGAGAATCGACGTTTCAGGCATTAGCCCTTCTTCCTGAAGAAGGGCTAATGCCCGAAACGTCGATTCTCCTGTTCCATAGATGCTGCCTGACCTGCTGCGCTTCTCCAGCAACACATTTCCATCTCTGATCTCCAGCATCTGCAGACCTCATTTTCAAATCAAACACCTGGCCTGGTTCATTACCAAGCACCAGATCCAGTGTGGCCTCCCCTCTTGTCGACCCTTTGACATACTGTGTCAGGAAACCCTCCTGTACACATTGGACAAAAACTGATCCATCCAACGTACTGGAGTTATAGCATTTCCAGTCAATTGTTGGGGAAGTTAAAGTCCCCCATAATGACCTGTTCCTTTCACTCCTAACCAGAGTAATTTTGCTAATCCTCTCTTCCACCTCCCTGGAACTCTGCGAAGGCCTATAAAAAACTCCCAGCAGTGTGACCTCTCCTCCTGTTTCTAACCTCAGCCCACACTACCTCAGTAGACGAGTCCTCGTCAAAAGTTCTCTCAGCCACCGTTATACTATCCTTGACTAACCAGGCTACACCTCCCTCTCTTTTACCACCTTGCCTGTTCTTAATGAAAGATCTAAACCCTGGAACCTGCAACATCCATTCCTCACCCTGCTCAATCCATATCTCCGAAATGGCCACAACATCGAAGTCCCAGGTACCTATCCACGCTGCAAGCTCACCTACCTTATTTCAGATACTTCTGGCATTGAAATAGACACACTTCAAACCATTTCGCTGTCTACCAGCACATTCCTGTGACCCTGAAATCCTGTCCCTGTCCTTCCTACTCTCATCCTCCTGTGCACTGCAACTACACCTCCGGTTCCCATCCCCCTGCTAGTTCCCTGCTGACCAGATATCCTGGACCGGATGAGATTTATCCTAGGATTCTCTGGGAAGTTAGGGAGGAGATTGCAGACCTTTGGCTTTGACCTTTATGTCACCATTGTCTACAGGAATTGTCCAGCCAGAAGACTGGAGAATAGCAAATGCTGTTCCCTTGTTCAAAAAGGAGAGTAGAGACAATCCTGGTAATTATAGACCAGTTTAGGATATCTGGTCGGCATGGACAAGTTGGAGTGAAGGGTCTGTTTCCATGCTATATGACTCTCTGACTTTGTTGAGAGAAGTAATTTTTCCTCATCTTTGTTTTAAATCAGCTACCCCTTATCTTAAAGCAATGTACTCTTGTTCAAGATTGGCCTCCATGAGGAAGCATACTCTTTACAACTTCGTCAATTCCCTGATCATCTTGTAGAGCTCAATTACATCTCCCCTTATTATTCTAAACTCTAGAGAGTGTAGGTCGAAACTGCTCAATCTCTCTTTGGGATCAATCTCGTGAATAATTTCTGAGCTGCCTTTAGAACATAGAAAAATACAGCGCAGTACAGGCCCTTTGGCCCTCGATGTTGCGCCGATCCAAGCCCACCTAACCTACACTAGCCCACTATCCTCCATATGCCTATCCAATGCCCATTTAAATGCCCATAAAAAGGGAGAGTCCACCACTGCTACTGGCAGGGCATTCCATGAACTCACGACTCGCTGAGTAACGAATCTACCCCTAACATCTGTCCTATACCTACCACCCCTTAATTTAAAGCTATGCCCCCTCGTAATGGCTGACTCCATACGTGGAAAAAGGTTCTCATGGTCAACCCTATCTAAACCCCTAATCATCTTGTACACCTCTATCAAGTCACCCTTAAACCTTTTTTCTCCAATGAAAACAGCCCCAAATGCCTCAGCCTTTCCTCATACGATCTTCCTACCATACCAGGCAACATCCTGGTAAACCTCCTCTGCACCCGTTCCAGTGCCTCCACATCCTTCCTATAGTATGGTGACCAAAACTGCACACAATACTCCAGATGCGGCCGCACCAGAGTCTTATACAACTGCAACATGACCTCAGGGCTCCGGAACTCAATTCCTCTACCAATAAAAGCCAGTACGCCATATGCCTTCTTCACCGCACTATTTACCTGGGTGGCAACTTTCAGAGATCTGTGTACATGGACACCAAGATCCCTCTGCTCATCCACAATACTAAGTATCCAACCATTAGCCCAGTACCCCATCTTTTTGTTACTCTTACCAAAGTGAATCACCTCACACTTACCTACATTGAACTCCATTTGCCACCTTTCTGCCCAGTTCTGCAGCTTATCTATATCCCGCTGTAACCTGCCACATCCTTCCTCACTGTCAACAACTCCAACGACTTTCGTATCATCCGCAAACTTGCTCACCCAACCTTCTAGCCCCTCCTCCAGGTCATTTATAAAAATGACAAACAGCAATGGTCCCAAAACAGATCCTTGCGGAACACCGCTAGTAACTGCACTCCAAGATGAACCTTTACCATCAACTACTACCCTCTGTCTTCTTCCAGCCAGCTAATGCAACTATATTGGGCGGGACGGTGGCACAGTGGTTAGCACTGCTGCCTCACAGCGCCAGAGACCCGGGTTCAATTCCCGCCTCAGGCGACTGACTGTGTGGAGTTTGCACGTTCTCCCCATGTCTGCGTGGGTTTCCTCCGGGTGCTCCAGTTTCCTCCCACAGTCCAAAGATGTGCAGATCAGGTGAATTGGCCATACTAAATTGCCCGTAGTGTTAGGTAAGGGGTAAATGTAGGGGTATGGGTGGGTTACGTTTCGGCGGGTCGATGTGGACTTGTTGGGCCGAAGGGCCTGTTTCCACACTGTAAAGTAATCTAAAGTAATCTAATTCTCCCTCAGTAAGGGGACCAAAATTGTGCAGTATAATATGTGTGGTCTCACTAATGCCTTGTACAGCTGCATCAACACTTACCTCCTTTTATACGCTATTCTTCTCATAAAATTACATCTGCCTTCCTTATTACCCACTGTACCTGCACACCAGTTTTCTGCTATTCTTGCACAAGAATACCAGACTCCCTCTGCAACAAAGCTTTTCTCCATTTAAATAATTGCACAACTGAATTGTGGAGCTTGTTCAAGGAACAGTTACTGCGTGTCTTTGATAAATAGGTACCTGTCATACAGGGAGGAAGTGGTTGAGTGAGGGAGCTGTGGTTTACTAATGAAGTTGAATCTCTTGTCAAGAGGAAGAAGGAGGTTTATGTTAGCATGAGGCATGAAGGCTCAGTTAGGGCGCTTGAGAGTTACATGTTAGCCGTGAAAGACCAGAAGAGACAGCTAAGAAGTGCCAGGAGGGGACATGAGAAGCCTTTCGCAGTTAGGATCAAGGAAAACCCTAAAACTTTCTATAGGTATGTCAGGAATAAACAAATGACTAGAGTAAGATTAGGGTCAGTCAAGGACTATAGTGGGAAGTTGTGCATGGAGTCTGAAGAGATAGGAGAAGCACTCAATGAATATTTTCCGTCAACATTCACACTGGAAAAAGGCAATGTTGTCGAAGAGAATACTGAGATACAGGCTACTAGACTAAACAGGATTGAGGTTCATAAGGAGGAGGTGTTAGCAATTTTAGAAAGCGTGAAAATAGCTAAGTCCACTGGACCGGATGAGATTTATCCTAGGATTCTCTGGGAAGTTAGGGAGGAGATTGCAGACCTTTGGCTTTGACCTTTATGTCATCATTGTCTACAGGAATCGAGCCAGAAGACTGGAGGATTGCAGTCTTCAAAAGGAGAGTAGAGACAATCCTGGTAATTTTAGACCAGTGAGCCTTATTTTGGTTGTGGGTAAAGTGTTGGAAATGATTATAAGAGATAAGAATTATAATCATCAAGAAAGGAATAATTTGATTAGGGACAGTCAACACAGTTTTGTGAAGGGTAGATCATGCCTCACAAACCTTATTGAGTTCTTTGAGATGGTGACCAAACAGGCAGATGAGGGTAAAATGGTTGATGTGGTGTATATGGATTGTAGTAAAGCATTTGATAAGGTTTCCCACAGTAGGCTATTGCAGAAAATACGGAGGCATGGAATTGAGGGTGATTTAGTGGCTTGGATCAGAAATTGGCTAGCTGAAAGAAGACAGAGGGTGGTGGTTGATGGGAAATGTTCATCCTGGAGTTCAGTTACTAGTGGTCTATTTTGGGGCCACTGCTGTTTGCCATTTTTATAAATGACCTGGATGAGGGCATAAAGGATGGGTTAGTAAATTTGAGGATGACACTAAAGTCGGTGGAGTTTAGTGTAGATAGTGCGGAAGGATGTTGCAGGTTACTGAGGGACATAGATAAGCTGCAGAGCTGGGCTGAGAGGTGGCAAATGGAGTTTAATGCAGAAAAGTGTGAGGTGATTCAATTTGGAAGGAGTAACAGGAATACATAGTACTGGGCTAATGATAAGATTCTTGATAGTGTAGAATGAGCAGGGAGATCTGTGTCCATGTGCATAGATCCCTGAGAGTTGCCACGCAGGGTGATAGGATTGTTAAGAAGGTGTACTGTGTGTTAGCATTTATTTGGAGAGGCCGGTGTTGGACTGGGGTGTACAAAGTTAAAAATCACACAACATCAGGTTATAGTTCAACAGGTTTAATTGGAAGCTCTAGCTTTTTGAGTGCTGCTCCTTTATCAGGTGGTTGTGGAATGTAAGAGCATAAGATACAGAACTTAGACCAAACATTTACAGTGTGATTTAACTGAAATTATGTATTGAAAAAGACCTGGATTGTTTGTTAAGTTTCTCATCTGTTAGAATGACCATGTTAGTTTCACTTCTTTCATATGTAAATCACAATTTTTTTTTAAAAGTTGCATTCTCAGGTTAACTTTAACAATTGGTGTCAGCCCAGATAATGTGTTGAAGGTGTTAGCCCCTGTGTGTGCCATAACATTTAGACTGATTCCAATCTCAAAAATTAGATTAACATGGATTCATGCAGTTTTTGAGCAAAGTACTATGTAACTCTGCAAGTACAAATTCACCTCACAAATGTTTATTTATGTCTGTGTATGTAATGTGTGTGTGTGGGGTGGGGAGGGGTGGGGCCTTATGAGTTTCTGTGAGAGAGAGTGTATACATGTTGTGTGTGTCAGTGTAAAGGGGTCTAAGTCTGTGAGAGGGTGCATGTGTGAGTCTGTGTGTCTGTGCATAGGAGTGTTTGTATGTGTGTGTATATGTATGCCCAGTCAGGAGTGTTCCCTCCCAGTTGGGGAACACTTCAGCGGTCCAGGACATTGAACCTCGGACCTTCAGGTGACTATCCTCCAAGGCAGACTTCGGGCCAAGCAGAGGCTGATAGCTAAGTTCGGTACCCATAGGGAGGGCATCAACCATGTCACATTACAGGTGACCACCATTGCACTATACCCACACACAGACACTCCTACATGCACACAGACACTCCTATACACGCACATACACATACACAGAGACACTTCTATACACACACTCACATATACTCCTACAGACACACGCACTCCCATACTCACACATACACCCTCTCACAGACTTAGACCCCTTTACACTCACATGCAAGCATATACACTATCTCTCAAAATCACTCACAGCTCCCCCCACCCCCCCACCCCCCCACACACACACAAAAACCCACATGCACACATACACGTATACGTTTGTAGGGTGAATTTGTACTTGCTGAGTTACATAGTACTTTGCTCAAAAACTGCATGAATCAGTGTAAGATTCTGTTAATTCATTTTTTAGATTAGAATCAGTCTACACATTATGGCACAGGTATGGTTAGATTAGATTACCTACAGTGTGAAAACAGGCCCTTCGGCCCAACAAGTCCACACCGACCCTCCAAAGAGTAACCCACCCAGACCCATTCACTTTGGTAAGAATGACGGGAAGGCAGAATACTGGGTCAATGGAAAGATTCTTGGTAGCGTGGATGTGCAGAGGGATCTTAAAGTCTATGTACATAGATCCCTGAAAGTTGCCACCCGGATTGATAGTGCTGCTAAGAAGGCATACAATGTGTTAGGTTTTGTTGGTAGAGGGATTGAGTTCCGGAGCCATAATGTCATGCTGCAATTCTACAAAACGCTAGTGCGGCTGCACTTGGAATGTTGTGTACAGTTCTGGTTGCCTTATTACAGGAAGGATGTGGAAGTATTGAAAAAGGTGCAGAGGAGGTTTTCCAGGATGTTGTCTGGTCTGGAGGAAAGGTCTTATGAGGAAAGGCTGAGAGACTTGTGTCTGTTCTCATTGAGAGAAGAAGGCTAAGAGGGGGTTTGATAGAGACATACGAGATGGATAGGGTAGGCAGTGAAAGTCTTTTTCCTAGGATGATGATGTCAGCTTGTTCAAGGGGACATGGCTACAAATTGAGGGGTGATAGATTTAAGACAGATGTCAGAGACAGGTTCTTTACTCAGAGTGGTAAGAGCGTGGAATGCTCTGCCTGCCAATGTACTTAACTCAGCCACATTATGGAGATTTAAGCAATCCTTGGATAGGCACATGGATGATGATGGGATAGTGTAGGGGATGGGCTTCGATTAGTTCACAGATTGGCGCAACATAAGGGCGCTGTTCTGCGCTGTATTGTTCTATGTTCTGTGATATTTAACCTCTCAGAATCTCTCAAGTAACTTACCTACCACAATTGTTAGGCTTACTGGTCTATACTTCCCAGCTTTTTCTACAAATCACTGGATATTCTCAGCAAAGAAATGAAACTGGACAGACCACCCAGCATTATCCTCTGTACTGGAAAGGACAATGCCTGAAACAGCGCTGTGGAACCTGCAAAGTCCTTCCCATATGCATCTGGGACAGCTGTCTCACAGAATGTCAGGCCCATTGCTTGGCTACTGTCATATTTACAGAATTGCACTTCCAGATGATGTCCAGGACATCACCATCCCCGTATATCCCCAGATATTAGACTAGAAAGGATCAAAGTTGGTTACGCACAGGTGTTATCAATTCGAGAAGGAGTGAAAGTAGACAGGTCCCCTGGGCCGGATGGGATTTATCCGAGGATTCTCTGGGAAGCTAGGGAGGAGGTGTTGGAACCTTGGCTATGATCTTTGAGTCGTCATTGTCTATAGTTTAGTACCAGAGAACTGGAGGATTGCAAATGTTCTGGCTTGTTCAAGAACGGCAGTCGAGATGACCCAGGTAATTATAAACCAGTGAGCCTTACTTCTGTTGTAGGAAAGGTTTTGGAAAGGATTATAAGAAATAAGATTTATAATCATCTAGCAAGCAACAATTTGATTTCAGACAGTCAACATGGTTTCGTCAAGGGCAGGTCGTGTCTCACAAACCTCATTGAGTTTTTTGAGAAGGTGACCAAGCATGTAGATGAGGGTAGGGCAGTTGACGTGGTATACATGGATTTCAGTAAAGCCTTTGATAAGGTTCCACATGGTAGGCTGTTGGAGAAAATGTGAGGCTTGGGATTAAGGGTGATTTAGCAGTTTGGATTAGAAACTGGCTTTCTGAAAGAAGGCAGCGAATGGTGGTTGATGGAAAATATTCAGCCTGGAGTCTGGTTACTAGTGGTGTGCCACAGGGATCTGTTTTGGGACCACTGCTGTTTGTCATTTTTATAAATGGCTTAGACGCAGGTATAGGTGGATGGATTAGTAAATTTGCAGATGACACTAAAGTCGGTGGCGTAGTGGACATTTTGGAAGAATGTAACAGGTTGCAGTGGGACTTGGATAAACTGCAGAATTGGGCTGAGAGGTGGTAAATGGAGTTCAACGCCGCTAAATGTGAGGTGATGCACTTTGGGAAGAATAACAGGAAGGCAGAGGACTGGGTCAATGGAAAGATTCTTGGTAGTGTGGATGTACAGAGGGATCTTGGAGTCCATGTACATAGGTCCCTGTAAGTTGCCACCCAGGTTGATGGAGCTGTTAAGAAGGCATACGGTGTGTTAGGTTTCATTGGTAGAGGGATTGTGTTCTGGGGCTGCAATATCATGCTGCAACTCTACAAAACACTAGTGCGGCCACACTTGGAATAGTGTGTATAGTTCTGGTCACCCCATTACAGGAAGGATGTTGGAGCATTGGAAAAAGTGCAGAGGAGGTTTACCAGAATGTTGCCTGGTCTGGAGGGAAGGTCTTATGAAAAAAGGCTGAAGGACTTGGGTGTGTTCACATTGGCAAGAAGAAGGCTAAGAGGGGATTTGATAGAGACATACAAGGTGATCAGAGGATTAGATAGGGTAGACAGTGAAAGTATTTTTCCTTGGATGATGATGTCAGCTTGTATGAGGGGACATAACTACAAATTGAGGGGCAATAGATTTAAAACAGATGTTAGAGGCGGGATCTTTACTCAGAGAATGGTAAGGGCGTGGAATGCCCTACCTGCCAATGTAGTTAATTCAGCCACATTAGGGAGATTTAAACAATTCTTAGATAAGCACATGGATGATTTTGGGATAGTGTAGGGGGACGAGCTGAGAATAGTTCACAGATTGGCGCAACATCGAGGTCCGACGGGCCTGTTCTGTGCTGTATTGTTCTATGTTCTATGTTCTGTCTCACCAGCAAGACAGGAATAGTGAGAGGAAAGGAATTACCGTGGGAGTTCTTACCATTCGCTCTGCACATCTTGAAGTCTCTTGGCTTCAGGTTAAACATGAGCAATGAAATCTGCTGATTACCATGTACAGTCCTCCCTCAGCTCATGAATCAGTTCTCCTCCATGTTATATGAGTTTTGGAAGTACCACTGAAAATGGCAATGGTGAAAAAAGTAGTCTGGATGGAAGATTTCAACATCAACCGCCAGGAGTATCATGGTTGTAGCACTACTGATTGAGCTGATTGTCCCCTAATGGATATAGCTGCTAGACTGGGTCTGTGGCAGGTGTTGAGGGAATCAATAAGATGGAAAAGCATACATAACCTCATCCTTACCAATCTGCCAGCTGCAGATGTATCTGTCCATGACCATATCAGTAAGAGTGATGCCCACACAGTCCTTCTGAAGATGAAGTCCTGCCTTCACCTTGAGAATACTCTCCATCATATTGTGTGACAATATCACAAGGCTAAATGGGACAGACTTTGAAGAGGTGTAGCAACTGAAGACTGAGCATTCATGAGGTGCTGTGAGCCAACAACAGCAGCAGTATTCTACTCCAGCACAGCCTGCAACCTTGTGGCTTGACATATCCCCCACTCAACCATATTAAAATGTAGATGCCATATCATCTACCACCATCTTGGATTAGAAACAGCCTGTTCGGTTGGCAAAGTTTACATGCACCCAGAGATGTTGACCTAAATGGGTAATACTGCATTTCAGAAACTAAAAGCTCATTACGGAGGTGGTAACATATTGGCATGACCTGAAGCAGTTGGTTAAACCACAGTGGGGTTATTTGCAGCTGAGAAAGTCTAAGCTCAATTGTATGAAGCCTCCATGAGCAGACTATTAGATTCTAAAACGGGGAATCGAAACCACAATTAAATTAAATCCTTTGGATGTGAAGGAACAGGAAATTCCAACTGATGCGAGTGCTATAAAGGAGTATTATATTTTACTATGTGTTTTGAAATCTTTAAATTTGTGTTATATGTAAATTGTACTCTTTTTTCCTATTTGATCTCCACTTATTTCACGACGTAAATATCTGTTTGTTATTAAATCTGAATTTGCAGCATTGTAGGCAGTGTTTCAGTGAAAGTCAACCTTGCTACTTCCAAAAGCAACTAAGTCTGATCTGTCAAGCCAGATTTCAGTCCATTATCTGACTTGTTTAATAATAACATCAATTGGGATCATAACATTGTTCTGTTTTAATTAGATTAGATTACTTACAGTGTGGAAACAGGCCCTTTGGCCCAACAAGTCCACACCGACTCACCGAAGTGCAATACACCCAGACCCATTCCCTACATTTACCCCTGCACCTAACACTACGGGCAATTTAGCATGTCCGATTCACCTAACCTGCACATTTTTGGACTGTGGGAGGAAACCAGAGCACCTGGAGGAAACCCACGCAGACATGGGGAGAATGTGCAAACTCTACACAGTCAGTTGTCTGAGGCAGGAATTGAACCCGGGTCTCTGGCGCTGTGAGGCAGCAGTGCTAACCACTGTGCCACCGTGCCTTATATTGTGTTTACCAAGGCAAGTGGACACTGGAAAAAAAATGTTGGCAGAAGATCCCATATGGTATAGTTACGGAACATTACTTTCTACTTTATCCTGTAAAAGTTTGCTTTTAATTAATTTACATGATGTATTCAATTAAATCAAATAGTATTTAGTCTTTTAACTGAGTAGTTATCCTGTTTGAAATTGGTCAGCATGAACCAAAGGGTTTGTTTCCATGCTATATGACTTTATCAAATTACATATTACTTGTAAATGCTAACACAAAATTGGAGTCCAAAAGCAGTATCTCCTTATCACTTGCAGCAAATTTCATACTTCATTTATGACTACTCTCTGCTGATATTTGTCTCTTTGGCTGGAGCATCTTTGCCTTCAGCACCTTTATATTTTTGTATTCCCCGCTCATATTTGCAACAGCTAAAGTATTTTTGCCTTTCCATAACTTTTCTGCATATTTACTATCTTGCTCCACTTGCTCTTCCACCCTTCTATCCACACCACATTTTCAGCCCCCTTCAATTTTGAAGAAAAGAGATTTGTCAAGTTGCTGTACTGCCCTTTTTATGTGTTTGAGATGTGAGCACCATAATGCTGGAAGCAAAAGTAACATCTGGTCCCACATAATCAGTTAGGAGTTTAGAACAATCCACAGGGTATGGAGGTTCCAATTATGAGGAAAATGATAAATTTATGAACAATTTCCTGTTACAGATTGAATGATTCCGCAGATCCAAAAGACCTTCTCAAAGATCCAGTGGTAAAACAAATAGCGAAGAAACACAAGAAGAGCCCAGCCCAGGTGCAATGGATGTAAGATTTTTAATAGGAAGCTTATTCACAAACAGTGGACTGAGAAACGGACATTGTTTCACTGTCTATCCATTCTAAACTAATCTCACTCATCCCAATGCCTGCATCATCCCCATTGAACTACTATTTGCTTGAATTTAGTGTCTCAAATAATTATCCCATTTGTTTCAATAAAATTCCTGCGTCAACTTCTCCATGTGTAGATATATTCCATCCTTAAACGTCCCTTTCTGAAAAGCAATTTCTCCTCACCATGATTTCAGTGTTCCTTCTATGATAAGGTAAATAACCTCTAACAGTGACATTGCCTTCAGCACCACTTTATTTTCGTACTCCCTGTCCAACAGCTAAATTGCCTTGGCCTTTCCATGACTTTTCTCCATCCTGTACTCCTATTTCAGGGCATTCTCATTTTGTTCCAGGAGTTTGCCCCTCCACTGTACTTGTGCATTTCTTTTGGACATTCATTTTCATACTTTTCTGTCTCAAAGTCTATGACCTGGCACTTCTAACCCTAACCCTGTAAGTTGTAGAATACTTGTAGTCAAAGATGAGAGTGGTCCTAAGGGAAGAGTACTAAACTGGACCAAGGCCAATTATATCAAAATTAGTCAGGAGCTGGGAAATATGGATTGGACACAGCTATTTGAAGGGAAGTCCACATTTGAGATGTGGGAGGCTTTCAAAGATAGGTTAAAGATAGTGCAGGATAGGCATGTCCCGTTGAAGGCAAGAGATAGGAAAGGCAAGATTCGTGAACAGTGGATGACATGAGAAATCGAATGACCAGCCAAGAGGAAAAGGGAAGCGTACATAAGGTCCAGGCAGCTAAGAACAGAACGGGCCCTGGAGGAATATCAGAAGAGTAGGACCAGTCCTAAACGAGGAATCAAGCGGGCTAAAAGGGGTCATGAAATTGCTTTAGCAAGCAGAATTAAGGAGAATCCCAAAACATTTTATTCTTATATAAGAAGCAAGCGGGTAACTAAAGAAAGGATTGGTCCACTAAAGGATAATGAAGGAAGGCTGTGTGTTGAACCTGAGAGAATGGGTGAGATTCTGAATGATTATTTTACATCAGTGTTCACTGAGGAGAGGAACATGATGAATGTTGAGATTAGAGATAGAAGTTTGATTAGTCTGGATCACGTTGACATAAGTAGGGAAGATGTGTTGGGTAGGCTAGAGGTTATTAAGGTGGACAAATCCCCAGGACCAGATGGGACCTATCCCAGGTTGCTGAGGGAGGTGAGAGAGGAAATATCTGGGGCCCTGAAGGATACCTTTGTGGCATCCTTAAACACAAGGTGAGTTACCGGAGGACTGGAAGGTTGCTCATGTTGTTCCCCTGAACAAGAAGGGCAGTAGGGCTTTTCCGGGTAACTACAGACCAGTGAGCCTGACATCAGTGGTGGGTAAGTTACTGAAGAAGGTACTGAGGGATAGGATCTATTTATATTTAGAAAAGAATGGGCTTATCAGTGATAGGCAACATGGTTTTGTGCAGGGGAGATTATGCCTTACCAACTTAATAGAGTTCTTTGAGGAAGTGACCACGTTGATAAATGAAGGAAGAGCTGTTGATGTCATATACATGAAAAGTGGCAGATGGAGTTGAATCCAGACAAATGTGAGGTGATCCATTTAGGCAAGACTAATTCTAGAGTGAATGAACGGAAGAGCTCTGGGAGTTCAGGTTCATTGAACCCTGAAGGTTGCTGCACGGGTGGATAGAATGGTCAAGAAGGCATATGGTTTGCTTGCCTTCATCGGACAGGGTATTGAGTATAAGAGCTGGCAAGTCATGTTAAAATTGTACAAGACATTGGTTCAGCCACATTTAGAATGCTGTGTACAGTTCTGGTCGTCACATTACCAAAAGGATGTGGACAATTTGGAGAGGGTGCAGAGAAGGGTTACGAGGATGTTGCCTGGTATGGAAGGTGCTAGCTATGAAGAGAGGTTGAGTAGGTTAGGTTTGTTTTCATTAGAACAAAGGAGATTGAGGGGGGACCTGATTGAGGTTTACAAAATCATGAAGGGTGTAGATAGGGTGGATAGAGATATGCATGAGTAGATGGGGAGCAGAGGGATACAGATGCTTAGGAATTGGGCAACAGATTTAGACAGTAGATTTGGATTGGCTCAGGCTTGGAGGGCCGAAGGGCCTGTTTCTGGGCTGTAAATTTTCTTTGTTCTTTGTTCTCCATAATACAATATGTCTGTTCACCTGTCCATGCCATCATGGAGTTCTTCACATTCTTTGTAGCTGTTGGCCAAACTTGCTTAAATTTCTCTGTTTTTATGCACAGTGCTCCAGGAAGCACCCTATGACTGAGCAAGATTCAAATCCAGTCCTAGGATCAATTCTTTCACACAGTCATTCTCTGTGTGCATCAAATGTCTCACCGTCAGAATTAATTGTCTTTGTCATACCTAGGTCTTGTTGCATTTTCATGTCCAGAGAAACATAGCAACTATTCCAAAGAGTTGTGATACCTGCAAGGATTCAGGAGAATGCTGAGGTAACATTTCTTGCAGACTGCCCAGTTGGTCACTCAGTTGCTCAGTCAATAAGAGTAGCCTAGCTGATCACCCAGAGAGAGAGAATAAATAATAACAACAATTTTTGTGGTGATTGGGATTTCTGGATGGGGAATGGTCTCTGGGAATGGAGCAAACAAGTGTGGAATCTATTGGAGATAAGAAACCTAGACCTATCAGATGACAACACAAATAGTAAAGAGGCAATATTTTTATAATTCAACTTTGTTTTGATTTAGAAAGTGTTACCATTTTCTATTTACTAAGTACTGAAGAACAGATCATTGCAAATAGGAACAGCCCCTCAATCCTGCTTTGCCAAATAAAAACATCATGATCTGATTGTGTCTTTCATACCTCAACTCCAAATAACCCGACTTTGAATGTAATCAATGACCCAACACGGTTGGTCAGACATCATCCTTGGAGAGAGAGCAAGCAAACGTTTCAAGTCGACATGACTCTTCATCAGAGTCTAGCTGACTCTCTCTCTCACACATTCTCTTACACTTACTCTCTTCCCCCATTCATTCAATTCTTACAGGACTGGCGGGCTTGGACCATTAATTCTGTTTTTAGATTAGATTACTTACAGTGTGGAAACAGACCCTTCGGCCCAACAAGTCCACACCCTCCCACTGAAGAGCACCCATTCCCTACATTTACCCCTGCACCTAACACTACGGGCAATTTAGTATGGCCAATTCTCCTAACCTGCACATTTTTGGACTGTGGGAGGAAACCGGAGCACCTGGAGGAAACCCACGCAGACACGGGGAGAATATGCAAATTCCACACAGTCAGTCGCCTGAGGCGGAAATTGAACCCGGGTCTCTGGCGCTGTGAGGCAGCAGTACTAACCACTGTGCCACCGTGCCGCCCACAGTTTTTCTCTGAACAAATGCTACTAGACCTGTTGAATTTCTCCTGCGCTTTCTCTCCTTTTATATTATAGAACATAGAACATAGAAGAATACAGCGCAGTACAGGCCCTTCAGCCCTCAATGTTGCGCCGATCCAAGCCCACCTAACCTACACTAGCCCACTATCCTCCATATGCCTATCCAGTGCCCGCTTAAATGCCCATAATGACGGAGAGTCCACCACTGCTACTGGCAGGGCATTCCATGAACTCACGACTCGCTGAGTAAAGAACCTACCCCTAACATCTGTCCTATACCTACCCCCTCTTAATTTAAAGCTATGCCCCCTTGTAATAGCTGACTCCATACGTGGAAAAAGATTCTCACTGTCGACCCTATCTAAACCCCTAATCATCTTGTACACCTCTATCAAGTCACCCCTAAACCTTCTTTTCTCCAATGAAAACAACCCCAAGTGCCTCAGCCTTTCCTCATACGATCTTCCTACCATACCAGGCAACATCCTGGTAAACCTCCTCTGCACCCATTCCAGTGCCTCCACATCCTTCCTATAATATGGCGACCAAAACTGCACACAATACTTCAGATGCGGCCGCACCAGAGTCTTATACAACTGCAACATGACCTCAGTACTCCGGAACTCAATTCCTCTACCAATAAAAGCCAGTATGCCATATGCCTTCTTCACCGCACTATTTACCTGGGTGGCAACTTTCAAAGATCTGTGTACATGGACACCAAGATCCCTCTGCTCATCCACACTACCAAGTATCCGACCATTAGCCCAGTACCCCATCTTTTTATTACTCTTACCAAAGTGAATCACATCACACTTAGCTACATTGAACTCCATTTGCCACCTTTCTGCCCAGTTCTGCAGCTTATCTATATCCCGCTGTAACCTGCCATATCCTTCCTCACTGTCTACAACTCCTCCGACTTTCGTATCATCCGCAAACTTGCTCACCCAACCTTCTAACCCCTCCTCCAGGTCATTTATAAAAATGACAAACAGCAATGGTCCCAAAACAGATCCTTGCGGAACACCGCTAGTGACGGCACTCCAAGATGAACCTTTGCCATCAACTACTACCCTCTGTCTTCTTCCAGCCAGGCAACTCCTAATCCAAACCTCCAACTCACCCTCAATGCCATACCTCCGTATTTTTTGCAGTAGTCTACCCTTTGCAATAAAAGTCAACAATCCATTTACCTTCCTAATTACGAGCTGTACCTTTGTGCTGATCTTCTTTGGTTCATGTACATGAATCCCCTGATCATCCTGAACTGCAGCATTCTGCAGTCTTTCTCCATTTGAATGATATTCTGTTTAATTCTACTGTACTGCCAAACTGGGTGACATTACATTCATTTGCCAATTTTTGCTACTTATGTATCTAATCTCCTTGCAAAATTTTTACATCCTTCTCACAACTTGCTTTCCTTTCCATCTTCATATCAGCAAGTCTGTCCCTTCGCTAAGTCCTTAATAGAAATTATAAATATTTGAGCTCACAGCACTGATCTCTGTGGCACTCCACTGGTTACAGTTTACTATCCTGGAAGTTTCCCATTTATTGTGACTCTCTTTCCTTTTAGCTAGCCATACCTCTGTCTACATTAAACTCAAGACCATTTAGAACGGAGCTAAGGAGAAACTTCTTCAGCCAGAAGATGGTGAATCTATGGAATTCACTGCCACAGAAGGCTGTGGAGGCCGGGTCATTGAGTATATTTAAGACTGAGATAGATAGGTTCTTGAGTATCAAAGAGATCAAGGGTTATGGGAAGAAAGTGGGAGAATGAGGTTGAGAAACCTCATGATTGAATGGCGGAGTAAACTCGATGAGCTGAATAGTCTAATTTCTGCTCCTATGTCTTATGGTCTTATAACCCCAACATTATGAGTTTTTATCTTGTGGAGTAAAGCTAAAATCATCATAGTTTCAGAGGACCATAGAGCTGCTTTCTCATGAGAAAGAATCAGCAATGGTGAGTTTAACCGAAGGGTCACCACATCTCTGGGTTCATGATAATCTCAGTGTGGGAATTTAACTGAGGTCACAATGTGTCACAAAACCAGCCATCCACCCAACCTAGCTAACCCTGTGTAGTTACGTGCTCGAAGAATTCTGATAAATTTGTCAAACACAGTTTTCATTTCTGAAAAATATGTTTTTTGCACCAAAACACAATGTAGATAATACACTTTGAGGTCCATTATCTAATCGTGTACTACATGAGAGTTATTGTATCTCCAGGGCAAAGTTCAAAATTTTGTCACATGTAAATTGCACTAAATTAGCCAGTTAGTCCTGGGTGGGGGGCATTTAGCCCAGTGTGGGTGAAAGTGTGCCCAGCATGGGGAAGAGTGGGCCTTCATGGGGAAAGCCCAGTTTGGACCATCTGCAGACTTCTAGTTTAAGAAGGACAATAATGTTGAACTTTTTAACTTATTTCTTTATTTTTCTATTTTTTAACCTAAGATTTTGTACCTAGGTATCTTTGTACCTAAGATAGCACCAGGAATAGCAACTTTGTATACTTTTCACTGTACTCATGCATTTGTGTACTTGAGCATACATGACAATAAAACCTAATTCTAATTCATGCTAATTCCTGGAATGAGTAGGTTGTCTTACGAAGATAGGTTGGACAGAGGAAGTTTATTTCCGCTAGATTTTAGAAGAATGAGGGATGACTTGATTGAAGTGTATAAGATCCTGAATGGTCTCAACAAAGTGGGTGTGAAAAGGATGATTCCTCTTGTTGGTGAATCCAGGAAGCACTGTTTTAAAATTGAGGGATTGCCTTTTCAAGATAGACATGAGAATTTTTTTCTGTGATTTTGGAACTTTGAGTTTGGGGGGGGGGGGGGCGGGGGGTGATTGAATTTTTTTTTAGCTGAACTGGATCAATTCTTGTTCAGAAGAGAATTAAAGATTATTGGGTAGATGGGAATGTGGAATTTGCAACACAAAAAGGTCAGCCATTATTTTATTGAATGATGGAGTAGGCTTGAAGGCCTGAACTTCTCCTATTTTGTATATTTGTATCTTCATTATGCCCATAGATTCTAACTTTAAAATATGACAAAATCATTGTTCCTAGTGTCTGGGGAATGGACAATTTTGGCCATCAAAAATAATGAAGCAAAGCTTGATTTTGGAAAACTCCAGTCATCTTTATTCTAAGCAAGATCGGTTGGGACAGGTTGAACCCTGTCATCTTCCGTCCCCCACCCATCCTTACTTCTCCCCTCAGTCTGTCTTTCAGATGAGACATTAAACCTAGGCCCTGTCCAGGTGAATGAAGGATACCATCTTCTCAAAACTTGTGGATGCCATCTCTGTTTGCCCACAAGAAGGTTATAGGTGAGCTTTGCAGGTTTTAGAGAGTAAGTTTATCCCCAGTACTGTTAAGGAGGGAATTCTAGGATTTTGATGCAGCAACACTGAAGGAACAGCCAATGTTCTGGGAATGTGGAATTGAATCCCACTGTGGCAGATGGTGGAATTTGAATTCAATAAAATCTGGATTAAAGAGTTCTCCTCCTGGAGATCATGTAACAACTCTTACTTGTCATTCAAACCCATCTGTTTCACTAATATTTACAGAAGCAAATCTGCTATGCTTCCATGGTCTATCCTACATGTGATTCTAGATTGCAGCAATGTAGTTGACCCATAACTGACCTCTGACATTTAGGATGGGCTGTAAATCCTGATGGAGAACTTACGCTGGAAACATCAACTCTCCTGCTCCTCAGATTCTTTTAGATTAGTTTCCCTACTGTGTGGAAACAGGCCCAACAAGTCCACACTGACCACACCTTTTGACTCTGATCTCCAGCATCTGCAGTCCTCACTTTCTCCCATTAAGTGCTGGGCAACAACGGCCATCCACATTCCAAGAATATTTGTTTAAAAATGATAGTGAGGGATTCAGCAGTTTTTCTTTTGTTGGAGTTGGTCATTGCTTAGCACTTGTGAGCCCTGCAGATTGTTCAGGTGTTGTTACAATGGACATAGGAAACATAGGACCTGAAAATTTGCAAATAGTTCTGAACATTGTGCAATTATCAGTGACCATCCCCACTTCTGACCTCTAATAACCACCTGATCATCGGTGAAGATGTTTGGGGCTGGGAAATCATCTTGAGAAACTCCTGCAGTGATATTTTGATACTCTGCTGATTAACCTCTGAAAACCATGAGCATCTGGCTTTGCATCATGTATGGCTCTATCAGTGGAGAGTTTCCCCCTGTTTTTCATTGACTCAAATTTTGTGAGAGCTCTTTGATGTCACACTCAGTTAAATGCAGCCTTGATGCCAAAGGCTATCATTCTCATCTCATGTCTAAAATTCAGCTGTTTTGTCCATATTTAGACCAAGGCTGTAATGAGGTGTTTTAAAAAATTCTCAAGGTCAGGTTCGTAGGAGAGTAGTCTGACACAGAACAAACGACCAAGAGGCGAGTCTGCTAGAATATGAGCATTTTATTCCCCGCAGTGTCGCCAAAAACATTGTTTCCAAAACATTGTTCTGTATCAAAATCTCTCCTCAATTGCGATTGACCCTGCTCGACTACGCCAAATGTTTTAAAAAATTCTCAAGGTCAGGTTCGTAGGAGAGTAGTCTGACACAGAACAAACGACCAAGAGGCGAGTCTGCTAGAATATGGGCATTTTATTCCCCGCAGCGTCGCCACAACGGGTCTGGCTTATACTCACTCTACATGTTACCGGAACTGGGAGCCGTCAGTTCTCGTAGAGCGGTTGCCAACAACCCACGCTCGGCGGTTAAACGTAACCCCGGAGCAGACTCACCGAACTGGAGACTTTTCCAGCTGATATACTCTTTTCCAGATATAAACATTCATGTGAACAGCAGAGCAAGGCTAAAAAACACATTCCATTCTGGTTACATACAGATAAGAAGATTCACACGGGGAGGTGTGTAATAAGATTCACACGGGACTAAGCAACACCTCCATTCCGGTTAGATTCACACATGTATTGGGACATAATTTTTAACCGTTTCACCACATTCCACTGCTTGGAATTTTACACCACATGAGGTCAGGAGCTGAGTGGCTTTCCTTTGGGGCATTCCAGTTATCAAAGGCACTAAATGTTCGTTTATTTCTATGGGGCTTTGATGTAAAGCCCTGTCTTCAGGAGAGGGTAGAAGACACTGGCAGCAGTTGTTACAGCTGATGTAGATGTGGGGTATCTTCTGGGGATTAGTCAGTCTCCCGGCTCAGAGACTGTGAAGTTCCATTTTGACTTTGACTTGTTTTTGATGCAGATTTTTGACTTTGAGATGACAGATGAGGACCTTCAATCACTGCTTGCATTAACCAAGAACTGGAGAGTTTGTCAGTTAACTAAGTCGATGGTATTTGAATTTACCTTCTCTAAGTGAAGCAGATAGGGGGCAGAGTGTAGGATAAGATGGGTTGGGAATTTAAATGGTAAGGGGAGTGAGCAGGAGACTGAAATTGGACTAAATGAAATATTAGACTATGGAAAACAATGTGGAAAGTGGTATTCGACTGGGCAAAGTAAATTGGGAGTAAGCAGGAAAATGGGATTAAATTAGGGAGGATATGGAAGATTGCAGTAGTGACCAAGGGAATTAGATTAGATTGAATGCACTATTAAATGATACAGGACTGAGGGTGAGTCACATTAGATCTGTTGGGATTAAAAAAGGTTTGGAGACTGATCAGGAGAGTGGGACAAGATGAGGTTCCTCTGGGTTTGGATGGATTTCTGCTCAACAAGGTATACGAATTAGTTTCCTTCTCTTAATATAAAAATAAATTCTGGCAAATGAGGTAACTTATTCTTATATTTTACTTGATTCCTCCAGGTTACAGGATCATCAGTTTTACCCATTTAAAGATCCCTGATTGGTCAAACTGCAAGTATTCCATGGAGACCTGAGCTCCCGCAGATACCACCTTTTATACAAAGTCAGAGTTTGCCTCCTGGTATTAGACATTTCAACTCTGGAAAAAGATTCTGACCATATTGAAGCTCAGCATCTTCTATTTGTAAAGTGATACACGGATTCATTGTCTGGATCTTTGTTCTTTAAATGGGTAGTCTGGCCTCACATCAGTTCATAGAGCTGTGGGACACCACAAAAGCATGTCTTCTGAGGCTTCTGACGCATGTTGGGAATGCACAAAGGGAAACTCTGCTCACCAACAACAGAGTGCTCAATCTTCAATGCACCATTGGAAATTGCACTACAGACATGAAATTCATAGCCATTCTCATCTTCCTGATTTGGCATCACATTTTGTTTGATAACAGTCCTGTAAAGCACCTTGGAATGTTTCATTTCATTAAAAATGTGGGGTGTTGACATTGTTAAATTCTTTACATTTATTCATTTGGTATTAAATAAATGTTTTATTATATATAATATACAATTAATATTCACATTGCTATGCATACTCGTAGGTCCCAAAAGCCTTGGTCTTTGCCAATCTGCATCAAAGTTCTCCCATAGTTTACCCAATTGATAAACTCAACTTAATAGAAAACATTGGCAAGGTTTTTGTACTTAAGAAACTACTGATTTATTGCAGTAAATCAGTTTGAATCATCAGCAAAACAAAACTGAACTATCAAATTATAACTCAGCCAACTTAAGCTCTATCCCCTTCCTAATTCCCTACTCACATGCAGACAGACACAGGCAAACATTATTGCTATGGCTGGAGGGAAAATACTGGAGAAACCTGATGAAGGGCTTTTGCCCAAAACGTTGATTTTCCTGCTCCTCGGAAGCTGCCTGATCTGCTGTGCTTTTTCAGCACCACTCTGATCTAAACTCTGGTTTCCAGCATCTGCAGTCCTCACTTTTGCCTCATTGATTATTCAGTCCTGTAGTGTGAGAAAAGATCTGCCACCCTGCCAACCCATAATAGGCCCACAACAGCAAAATTGGCCAAAATGTACTAAAATACCCAGAATACCTCAGCAGGGGCCAAGCAGGCTAACAACTGAAACTGGACAGTACTCGCAGACTTCAAGCTCCCACTAACAATGACAGAGCACCACAGCTATCCCAAAGCCGCGAGGGCAGTTTCACAACGCAGTAATACCAAAGCCACACAAAGGACAGGTCAGCAAGAGCATTGCTCCCAGAACAAGGCAATGGAAGCACCTCACCACCTATGTGCGAAGACGAATGGAAGCTCTGGATCCATCGATACTGTCAGAATGTTGCTTTGTGTAGAGAATTAAGACATTCCTTCGATAACTGTTGTCCGATTAGCATCATTGTAACTAGATTATCCATTTCCAGATACATTGTATTTTCCCCATTTCTAACTAGCCTCATTGTACAGGATTATTATAAAAACTGACTTCCTTCCTCAGCTCGGGGAAGAGAAATTCTCGACTGCCTGGGCAGACTGTCTGTACTGTTTCAGCTTAGTCAATTTCTCTTCCGTGGTATCGCTGTACTAATAAACTGTTTGTCAATTCCACTTCAAACTGTGCTTTGTGATCTCTAATTTATTGGGCAAATTTCTCTGACATGTAGTCACCGATCAGAGGCAACAGCTCATAGCAAATAGTCATACAGTAGGGAAACAGACCCTTCGGTTCAACTCAGCCCTGCTAACCAAGTTTCCCAAAGTAAACTAGTTCACTTGCCTGGGTTTGGCCCATATCCCTATAGACCTTTCCTATTCGTGAAACTATCCAAAGTCGTTTAAACGTTGTAACTGTACCTGCATGTACCACTTCCTCTGGCAGTTCATTCCACTTACAAGCAACTGTCTGTGTGAAAATGTTGCCCCTCAAGTCCCTATTAAATCTTTCTCCTCTCACCTTAAACCTATGCCCTCTAATTTTGAACTTGTCCACCCTAGGGAAAAGACCTATGCTGTTCACATAGAACAATACAGCACAGAACAGGCCCGTCAGCCCTCAATATTGCACTGACCTGTGAACTATTCTCAGCTCGTCCCCCTACACTATCCCAAAATCATCCATGTGCTTATCTAAGAATTGTTTAAATCTCCCTAATGTGGCTGAGTTGACTACATTAGCAGGTAGGGCATTCCACGCCCTTACCACTCTCTGCATAAAGAACCTGCCTCTGACATCTGTCTTAAATCTATCATCCCTCAATTTGTAGTTATGCCTTCTCGTACAAGCTAACATCATTAAAGACTTTAGGAAAAAGTCTTTCACAGTCTACCCTATCTAATCCTCTGATCATCTTGTATGTCTCTATCAAATCCCCCCTTGGCCTTCTTCTTTCCAATGAGAACAGACCCAAGTCTCTTAGCCTTTCCTCATATGATCTTTTCTCCAGACCAGGCAACATCTCGGTAAATCTCTTCTGCACCTTTTTCAATGCTTCCACATCCTTCCTGTAATGTGCCGACCAGAACTGTACACAATATTCCAAGTGTGGCTGCACTAGCGTTTTGTATAGTTGCAGCATGATATTGTGGTTCCGGAACTGCAAGGATATCCTAGGATAAATGCCATCAGGCCCAGGGGACTTATCTATTTTCACCCTTTCCAGAGTTTCCAACTTTCCAACACCTCTTCCCTACATACCTGAACCATTTCTTCTCAATGTCACATAAGTCCCCCTCTTCCACTTAACAAGAGATACAATTTCTTTAGTAATTATCATTAATAATTTTATAAGGTCACCCCTTAACATCGTACATTTCAATATAAAATGTCCCAGCCTAGCCAGCCTCTCCTTATAACTCACAGCCTCCAGTCCTGGCAACATTTTTGTAAATCCTTTTTGGACCCTCTCCAATTTAATAATATTCTTCCTCCAGGGCAAGCAGAACTGTATACAGTACTCCAAGAGTGACCTTACCAATGTCATGTACAACCACAACGTGACATCCCAACTCCTGTACAAAGTATTCTGAATAATGAAGGCAAGCATAAGTGCAGCACTGTGCATTTGTAGCTATTTAACTTGCCACCAGGGATATATTTCCCTCCCCTCCCCTATCAGCGTTCCGAAAAGACCACTCCCTCTGTGACTCCCTCGTCAGGTCCACACTCCCCACCAACCCAACCTCCACTCCCGGCACCTTCCCCTGCAACCACAAGAAATGCAAAACTTGCGCCCACACTTTCCCCCCTTACTTCCCTGCAAGGCCCCAAGGGATCCTTCCATATGCGCCACAAATTCACCTGCACCTCCAAACACATCATTTACAGCATCCGCTGCACCCGATGTGGCCTCCGCGGACCAACCAACCCAACCACCCCGTGGCTCAACACTTCAACTCCCCGTCCGACTCCACCAAGGACATGCAGGTCCTTGGACTCTCCATCGCCAGACCATGGCAACACGACGGCTGGAGGAAGAGCGCCTCATCTTTCGCCTAGGAACCCTCCAACCACAAGGGATGAATGCAGATTTCTCCAGCTTTCTCATTTCCCATCCCCCCACCTTGTCTCAGTCTCAACCCTCGAACTCAGCACCACCTTCCTAACCTGCAATCTTCTTCCTGATCTCTCCGCCCCCACCCCCACTCCGGCCTATCATCCTCACCTTAACCTCCTTCCACCTATCACATTTCCAACGCCCCTCCCCCAAGTCCCTCCTCTCTACCTTTTATCTTAGCCTGCTGGACACACTTTCCTCATTCCTGAAGAAGGGCTCATGCCCAAAACGTCGATTCTCCTGCTCCTTGGATGCTGCCTGACCTGCTGTGCTTTTCCAGCAACACATTTTCAGCATTTAACTTGCAAAGCAACGCAAGGAAATCTTTAGAAAAGAAAGCAGGTCTCTTGCTTGCAGAGAGCTTTTAAAGATATTTCTTGCACATCTACATATACAGTACAGTAGCGAACTCTGAAAGTCGACAGCAGTTCTACTAGTACAGGAGCAAACAGCAGATATATTTTGAAAATAAGTAATAAGAACAAATTGACTTCAGTTCCTGAGCAGGGGACAGTTTTTTTTAAAAAAATGATCTTTGACTGCAAGACACAATGGGGAACTCAAGTTACTCAGTCATAGGACATGCTGATGATGCAACTCTGGAATGATCAAAGAGGCATAATGATACGAAACATGGCCAGGAAGTAAGGGATGTTAAAACAAAGAATGACATTTTAAATGACGATGTTGAAAAAATAAAATTTTCACCAAAATGTAACTTAAAAGAGGATATTTAAAACAAGGACTTCCTGAAAAGAATCTCACAAGCAAAATCCATAACAAAGCCACAAACTATAAAAAATGGAATATGAATAAGGAAATATAATCAAAGGTAATGGATAAAATGGCGGGAGAGATTAGCTGTCTTTTGGTTCTTGGTTATTTCTGTCCACCTGCCCAGATGCCAATCAGTGTTATTGTCAAGCTAAAGACTTGTTCTCAACAACTGGTCCTAATTGAAAAACCAATCAATAATCTTCTTCTGATGAAACTGAACACATGCGCACAGTGCTTTTCGGTCTCAAATACCTTCTCCCCCCATTGCTCAAATAAAGTGACAGTGTTAATTCCCAGTGGGATCCAGTTAATTTAAAAAGTGCAGCAGGTCTCCATCCACAACCTTTGGTTTATAGCAGTCCTTTTCCCATGTTAGCCCACATTCCAAAATAAAGAAAATAAAATATGGTCTTGGTACAGCACAGAAAACAGCCATTTGGCTCTGCAGCACAGAGTAAGGCCCTTTAGCCCATCAAGTCTGCGGGACTGATTCGGGATAGTCAACATGGCTTTGTGCGTGGGAAATCATGTCTCACAAACTTGATTGAGTTTTTTGATGAAGTAACAAAGAAGATTGATGAGGGCAGAGTTGTAGATGTGATATATATGGACTTCAGTAAGGTGTTCGACGATGTTCCCCATGGGAGACTGATTAGCAAGGTTAGATCTCATGGAATACAGGGAGAACTAGCCATTTGGATACAGAACTGGCTCAAAGGTAGAAGACAGAGGGTGGTGGTGGAGGGTTGTTTTTCAGACTGGAGGCCTGTGACCAGTGGAGTGCCATAAGGATCGGTGCTGGGCCCTCTACATTTTGTCAATTACATAAATGATTTCGATGCGACCATAAGAGGTACAGTTAGTAAGTTTGCAGATGACACCAAAATTGGAGGTTTAGTGGACAGCGAAGAGGGTTACCTCAGATTACAACAGGATCTGGACCAGATGGGCCAACAGGCTGAGAAGTGGCAGATGGAGTTTAATTCAGCTAAATGCGAGATGCTGCATTTTGTGAAAGCAAATCTTAGCAGGACTTATACACTTAATGGCAAGGTGCTAGGAAGTGTTGCTGAACAAAGAGACCTTGGAGTGCAGGTTCATAGCTCCTTGAAAGTGGAGTCACAGGTAGATAGGATAGTGAAGAAGGCGTTTGGTATGCTTTCCTTTATTGGTCAGAGTATTGAGTACAGGAGTTGGGAGGTCATGTTGCGGCTGTACAGGACATTGGTTAGGCCACTGTTGGAATATTGCATGCAATTCTGGTCTCCTTCCTATCAGAAAGATGTTGTGAAACTTGAAAGGGTTCAGAAAAGATTTACAAGGATGTTGCCAGGGTTGGAGGATCTGAGCTATAGGGAGAGGCTGAACAGGCTGGGGCTGTTTTCCCTGGAGCGTCGGAGGCTGAGGGGTGACCTTATAGAGGTTTACAAAATTATGAGGGGCATGGATAGGATAAATAGGCAAAATCTTTTCCCTGGGTCGGGGAGTCCAGAACTAGAGGGCATAGGATTAGGGTGAGAGGGGAAAGATATAAAAGAGACCTAAGGGGCAACTTTTTCACGCAGAGGGTGGTACGTGTATGGAATGAGCTGCCAGAGGATGTGGTGGAGGCTGGTACAATTGCAACATTTAAGAGGCATTTGGATGAGTATATGAATAGGAAGGGTTTGGAGGGATATGGGCCGGGTGCTGGCAGGCAGGACTAGATTGGGTTGGGATATCTGGTCGGCATGGACGGGTTGGACCGAAGGGTCTGTTTCCATACTGTACATCTCTATGACTCTATAAGTCAAAAACAACCACCTAAATATTCCAATCCTGTTTTTCACCACTTGGCCCATAGCTTTGCGTGTTTTAGCATCATAAGTGCAACTTAAATACTTAAAGAGTGTTATGCGGGTTTCTACCTCAGTTCCAGTTTCTCATCAACCTCTAGATGAAGAAGATTCCTTCACATTCCTTTAAACCATCTACCACACCATAAATTTATACATCCTGGTCAGGCCAAAGATGTGCAGGCTAGGTGGGTTATGGGTTTAGGTTGGGTGTGGTTGGAATGTTCTGGAGAGTCAGTGCAGACCCAATTGGCTGAATGACCTCTTTCCACACTGTAAGGTTTCTACTATTGGTCCCACCATCAAGGGGGTAAATCTCTTCCTGTCAATCCTATCTATGCCTGTCATAATTTTATGCATTTCAGTCATATCTCCTCCCCCCCCCCCAACATCCCACTACCTTCCTCAGCTTCCTCTGCTTCATGGAAAACAACCAATCCGTCTAACCGCTCTTCATAACTAAACTCTCCAGCCCAGGAACATCCTGGTAAATCTCCTCTACACCCTCTCCAGTGCTATTGAAGATATGGACTCCTCCAGAGGGGCGCCTTGGTTTGAGATCGGTCAAAAGATTCCCTAGGAGTACGGTCTGTTTAAAGCAAGGTTACCAGTTTAATACATTAAGGCAGCCTGGCGCAGATTTGTCCAGCAACACGGAGATTAAAAGCTTCTGTGTTCCATGGAGAAATGGTGCAATTACATTTGAAAACTACCCATTCTTTATATGTTTTTTAAGAGATAGTACAGCCTTAATTACAAGAAATGAGCAACCACATATAATAAGGTGACATGATTTACAGCAGGTTAATCCAATGATATTTCCTGGGAAAAAGATTGTTATATGCACAAAATCACCCTATGTTTGCTAGTTCAAGGTTAGTTCAAATACCTAATCACTGTCTTACAATTCATATTATGAAAAATCCATTGTATTTAGTGTAATTCAGCAAAGTAACAGCATGGTGGAAAGGACGATGGATGAGGACTTGCCATCTGAGGTAGTTTGGGCTGAGGTTAGGAATAGGAAAGGTGAGGTCACCCTGTTAGGAGTCTTTTACAGGCCTCCTAATAGTCCTAGAATCATTGAAGAAAGGATAGGGAAGGTGATTCAGGAGATGAGTGACAGTAATAGGGTGGTTGTTATGAGGGACTTTAACTTTCCTGATATTGATTGGGAAAGCTATAGCTCAAGTTCGTTAGATGGGTCAGTGTTTGTTCAATGTGTGCAGGAGAGTTTCCTGACACAATATGTAGACAGGCCAACAAGAGGTGAGGCCATACTGGATTTGGTTCTGGGTAACGAACCAGGCCAGGTGTTAGAATTAGAGGTAGGTGAGCACTTTGGGGATAGTGACCATAATTCGGTGATTTTTACTCTCGTGATGGAGAGGGATAAGTGTGTACTACAGGGCAAGAGTTATAGCTGGGGTCAGGGGAATTATGATGCGGTGAGGCATGACTTAGGATGTGTGGCTTGGAAAAGTAGACTCCAAGGCAAGAGTGTAAATGATATGTGGAGCTTGTTCAAGGAGCAACTATTGAGTGTCCTTGATAATTATGTACCTGTCAGGCAGGGAGGAAAGGGTTGTGCGAGGGAGCCGTGGTTTAATAAGGAATTGGAATCCCTTGTTAAATGGAAGAGGGCGGCCTATCTCAAGATGAGACGTGAAGGTTCAATTGGGGCGATTGAGAGTTATAGGGTAGCCAGGAAGGACCTGAAGAGAGAGCTAAGAGCAGCAAGGAGGGGACATGAAAGGTCCTTAGTCGGTAGGATTAGGGAAAACCCTAAGGCTTTCTATTGGTATGTTAGGAATAAAAGAATGACTCGGGTAGGAATAGGTCCAGTCAAGGATAGTAGTGGGAAGTTGCGTGTGGAGGCGGAAGAGATTGGGGAGACACTGAATGAATACTTTTCTTCAGTATTTACTCAGGAACAGGGCATTGTCGTCGATGTGAATACTGAGTCACAAATAAGTAGAATGGATGGCTTTGAGGTATGTAGAGAAGAGGTGTTGGAAATCCTGGAAAAGGTGAAAATAGATAAGTCCCCTGGGCCTGATGGCATTTATCCTAGGATTCTCTGGGAAGCAAGGGAAGAGATTGCAGAGCCATTGGCCTTGATTTTTATGTCCTCTTTGTCTACAGGAGTAGTGCCAGAAGACTGGAGGATAGCAAATGTGGTTCCCTTGTTCAAAAAAGGGAGTAGGGATAACCCTAGTAACTATAGGCCGGTGAGTCTCACTTCTGTTGTGGGCAAAGTCTTAGAGAGAATTGTAAGGGATAGGATTTATGCACATCTGGATAGGAATAATGTGATCAAGGATAGTCATCATGGTTTTGTGAAGGGCAGGTCGTGCCTCACAAACCTTATTGAATTCTTTGAAAAGGTGACGAAGGAGGTTGATGAGGGGAAAGCGGTAGATGTGGTATATATGGATTTTAGTAAGGCGTTTGATAAGGTTCCCCATGGTAGGCTACTGCAGAAAATACGGAGATATGGCATTGAGGGTGAGTTGGAGGTTTGGATTAGGAATTGGCTGGATGGAAGAAGACAGAGGGTAGTAGTTGATGGCAAAGTTTCTTCATGGAGTGCCGTCACTAGCGGTGTTCCGCAAGGATCTGTTTTGGGACCATTGCTGTTTGTCATTTTTATAAATGACCTGGAAGAGGGGTTAGAAGGTTGGGTGAGCAAGTTTGCGGATGATACGAAAGTCGGAGGAGTTGTTGACAGTGAGGAAGGATGTGGCAGGTTACAGCAGGATATAGAGAAGCTGCAGAGCTGGGCAGAAAGATGGCAAATGGAATTCAATGTAGCTAAGTGTGAGGTGATTCACTTTGGGAAGAATAACAAAAAGATGGGGTACTGGGCTAATGGTCGGATACTTGGTAGTGTGGATGAGCAGAGGGATCTTGGTGTCCATGTACACAGATCTCTGAAAGTTGCCACCCAGGTAAATAGTGCGGTGAGGAAGGCATATGGCGTACTGGCTTTTATTGGTAGAGGAATTGAGTTCCGGAGTCCTGAGGTCATGATGCAGTTGTATAAGACTCTGGTGCGGCTGCATCTGGAATATTGTGTGCAGTTTTGGTCGCCATACTATAGGAAGGATGTGGAGGCACTGGAACGGGTGCAGAGGAGGTTTACCAGGATGTTGCCTGGTATGGAAGGAAGATCGTATGAGGAAAGACTGAGACACTTGGGGCTGTTTTCATTAGAGAAAAGAAGGTTTAGGGGTGACTTGATTGAGGTGTACAAGATGATTAGGGGGTTAGATAGGGTTGACAGTGTGAACCTTTTCCCGCGTATGGAGTCGGGTATTACAAGGGGGCATAGCTTTAAATTAAGGGGGGGTAGATATAGGACTGAAGTTAGGGGTAGGTTCTTCACTCAGGGAGTCGTAAGTTCATGGAATGCCCTGCCAGTAGCAGTGGTGGACTCTCCCTCTTTATGGGCATTTAAGCGGGCATTGGATAGGTATATGGAGGATAGTGGGTTAGTATAGGTTAGGTGGGCTTGGATCGGCGCAACATCGAGGGCCAAAGGGCCTGTACTGCGCTGTATTCTTCTATGTTCTATAAGTTCAGACTCATAAGACATAGGAGCGGAAGTAAGGCCATTTGGCCCATCGAGTCCACTCCGCCATTCAATCATGGCTGATGGGCATTTCAACTCCACTTACCCGCATTCTCCCCATAGCCCTTAATTCCTTGTGACATCAAGAATTTATCAATTTCTGCCTTGAAGACATTTAGCGTCACAGCCTCCACTGCACTCTGTGGCAATGAATTCCACAGGCCCACCACTCTCTGGCTGAAGAAATGTCTCCGCATTTCTGTTCTGAATTTACCCCCTCTAATTCTAAGGCTGTGTCCACGGGTCCTAGTCTCCTCGCCTAACGGAAACAATTTCCTAGCGTCCACCCTCTCCAAGCCATGTATTATCTTGTAAGTTTCTATTAGATCTCCCCTTAATCTTCTAAACTCCAATAAATACAATCCCAGGATCCTCAGCCGTTCCTCGTATGTTAGACCTACCATTCCGGGGATCATCCGTGTGAATCTCCGCTGGACACACTCCAGTGCCAGTATGTCCTTCCTGAGGTGTGGGGACCAAAACTGGACACAGTACTCCAAATGGGGCCTAACCAGAGCTTTATAAAGTCTCAGTAGCACAACAGTGCTTTTATATTCCAACCCTCTTGAGATAATTGACAACATTGCATTCGCTTTCTTAATCACAGACTCAATCTGCATGTTTACCTTTAGAGAATCCTCAACTAGCACTCCCAGATCCCTCTGTACTTTGGCTTATGAATTTTCTCACCGTTTAGAAAGTAGTCCATGCTTCTATTCTTTTTTCCAAAGTGCAAGACCTCGCATTTGCTCACATTGAATTCCATCAGCCATTTCCTCGACCACTCCTCTAAACTGTCTAGATCCTTCTGCAGCCTCCCTACTTCCTCAGTACTACCTGCCTGTCCACCTAACTTTGTATCATCGGCAAACTTCGCTAGAATGCCCCCAGTCCCCTCATCCAGATCATTAATATATAATGTCAAATCATTAATTTCAGCCATTTTGTTGTGCTAGTTTAAATTGAAAAGCCATTTTGTGGTTAATAAAAATCTACATATTTGTTGCATCTAACAACAGCCTAAATTCAATTTTAGATCCTCACTATCACCATCCCTTCTATCATGTGGATTCAGAACTGCACACTGTACTCTAGCTGTTGCATAACCAATGGTTTATACAGTTCCAATATCATCTCCCTGCCCTTAATAAAGGCTAATAAAGGCAAGTATACCATATGCTTTCTTAACCATTTTATGCACCTATCCCGCTATTTTAAGGAACTCTAGCACATGCATTCCAAGGTTACTCTGATCCTGGTACTTCACAGGGTGTTATCACCTATCATGTATACCCTTCCCTTGATTGTTCTGTGTAAGTGCATCATCTCACACTTATCTGGATTGAATTCCTTTTGTTACTGATCAGCCCATCTATTTTCTACTGCAATCCAGGGCTATCATCCTCACCATTGACCAACCCACCAATTTATGGATCATTTACAAACTTATTGATCAACCTTCCGACATTCAAGTCTAAATCATTTATACATACCACAAACAGCAAGGAACATAGAAACAGGAGTAGACCATTCAGCCCCTTGATGAGATCATGGCTGGTCTATGGCCTAACTCCATATGCCTTTGGCCCATATTCCTTAATACTTTTGCTTAACAATAATTTATCTATTTCAGATTTAAAATTAACAACTGATCCAGCATCCACTTGTGGAAGAGAGTTCCAAACCTCTACCACACTTGTGTGTAGAAATGTTTCCTAACATCTCTCCTGAACATTCTGGGCCTAATTTTTAGATTATGTCCCCTAGTTCTAGAATCTCTAACCTTTGGAAATAATTTGTTCTCCCTGTCTTATTCTGCTATTATCTTGAGACTTTAATCACATCCACCTCTTAACCTTCTAAATCCTAAAGAAAACAGGTCTAATTTCTTAACGTCTCCTCATAACTTAAGCCCTGAAGTCCAGGAATCAATCTTGCAAACTGATGTTGTACTCCCTCCAACGGCAATGTATCCTTTCTAATGTGTGGTGCCCAGATCTGCTCACAGCACTCCAAATGGGATCTAACCAGGGTTTTGTATAGCTATAGCATAACTTCTGCATCATTATACTTCAGTCTTCTAGATATATATTAGGCTTCTTGATTATTTTCTGCACCTGCTCATGGCATTTTAAAAATCAATACACCTGATCCCCCAAGTCTCTTCGGACAGCCACAGTATTTAACTTCATACCATTAGAAAGTCCCCTGATCTATCATTTTTTTGTGCAAAGTGGATAACCTCACATTTGCTTACATTGAAATCCACCTGCCAGTTTTGCCCATTCACCTTTCTCTTTATAATTTATGCTATCTCATACACTATCTACAATGCTGCCTAATATTGAGTCATCAGCAAATTTGGACATTTGACTTCCTATGCAATTATCCAAGTCATTAATAGATAATGGGAATAACTGAGGCCCTGTCACTGCAGGACCCCATTGAACACAAGTCAGAATATCAATCACTCTTCGACCATCATTCTCTGCTTTCTGTTACTTAGCCAATTTTGGAACCAATTTGCCAGCTTTCCTTGGATCTCATAGATTCTTCCGTCACTCAGTCTGCCATATGGAATCTTATCAAAAACCCTGCTTGCATCCTTATGTCTACTTTCCAAATGAGCAACTGAACTGAGTCATTCCTCCATGTTCCCAAAGTCCTGCATATTCCAGATGCTCACTGATTGCAAAAGGGAATCAAATGACCATTTGAGGGAAGTACATTTGCAAGGTGACGAGGTTAGAGTGGGGAAATGGGACTGATTGCTTGCCCACAGAGACATTATGTGGACCTGATGAGCTGAATTGCCTTATTTACTGCTGTAATGGCTTTATAACTCCTCAAGCCTTACAACTTTCTATCACATCTATCTATACCCATCTAATTCTGGACTCATGATCATCTCTGATTTTGTCATTCCACAATGCTTCAGCTGCCTGAGCCAAACTCTGGAATTCTCTCCTTTAACTTTCCCACCTCCCTACCTTTTTCCTTAAAACCTATCTGTTTGACCAAGTTTCTGGTCATCTGCCCACATTTCTCCCGAAATGGTTCAATGTTATAACATTATGTTGTAATTATTCTTGTTCACAGGAGAGATCATAATATTAAAGATACAATATAAATACTAGTCTTTGCCTTTACTGCTCACATTGGCATCATCCTGTTAGTGAACTCAAATAAAAATTGAAAAATTGCTAGAAACACTCAGTAGGTCTGGCAACAAGTTAAAAATATTTTGTTATTTACCATTTTTCAACCCATTTGCAGCAACAATAGTTTTCACATTAACTAAAATAAAATGTGACAACATTTTTAATTGTTTACTTTTATGAAGAAACTAAACATTTGTAGAACGTTTACCAGTAACTGGAGTCTTTACAACATGGATAAGGTGACCCATAGCAAGAAGATTGAGTAGCTATAGTATAAATCCACTTTCCAAGGCTGGAGCAGGCTTGAAGGGTTAAATGATCTGCTCATGACCCCTGTGTTCCTGTGTCATAGCTTTTACAACATGAAAAGCGGCCCTTTGGCTCCTCTGTCCAACCAGGCATCAAACATCCATCTATTCCAATTCCAGAGCTGACCATAATCTTGTTTGCTATGGCATTTCAAATTTTCACCGAAATATTTCTTAAATGTTTTGAGGGTTCCCGCCTCTACTACTCTTTAAGGCAGTTTCAGATACCCACAGGTCTATGGGTGAAAAATGTTGTCTCAAATCCTCCCAAAACCTTCTGCTCCATAGCTTATAACTGTGCCCCTGCATACAATGTCACCAGCCATTCGTCAAGTTGAGAAATGCTGAGCTTTCAATAAACTACAAGCACTTCCTTAAATAGGAGAAAGTGAGGACTGCAGCCGGAGATCAGAGTCGAGAGTGTGGTGCTGGAAAAGCACAGCAGAACAGGCAGCATTCGAGGAACAAGAGAATCGACATTGCGGGCATAAGCCCTTTGAAGGCCTTATGCCTGAAATGTTGATTCTCCTGCTCTTTGGATGCTGCCTGACCTGCTGTGCTTTTCCAGCACCACATGCGCTTCTTTAAATACCCAGGAAATAAAAAGTGCCTTGGAGTTTCTCGTCTCAGCTGTCCCATCATTTTGCTTAAAACATTCTTTTGGAATGTAATAGGCTACCTGTGCTGCTGCTTCTCTTGCCCTGTTGTGATACATCACTTTGTTGCGCATGGAGTTTAACATACTGGTTAACCAATTGCTGAATATGTAAATATATTTCATCACAGGAAGGTAACCTGATATAGGCAGTAGGGCTAATATATCTGAATATTTCTTCAGGAAAACTGTTATTCTTTAGATTTAGATCAACAATCATTGACATTGTATTTGGTATTTTCGAGCTAAAAGCCAATAGCATTCTTATTATAGAGTCTGTTATTCACATCCCCCACCTGCCATTTTTCATCATACCATTAAGCTGCACTGGCCTTCCCATTCACAGAGAATTAAAAACTCACCAAGAGGCTGCTTGAAATTATTCAATATTCAAGCAGCTCTTAGCAATCAGTCAAATCTGGATGTGTTGAAATTCAGATTGTTGTTTGTTCTAGGCAAGTGGGGAGTACAGAAAGTTCCCACTTAACATTGATTCCTTTAAAGTTCAGTTTAAACATTGTTAACAAAGTAATGACAATATACCATTTAACAATGCTATTTCATCAAAATGTCAGGTGCCATAGAGTTCTTTGGGCTGCATGCTCACATGACCTTTTCCCAATTGCTTCCTCTCTTACCCTCTCCCTCTTCCTCTAACCATTAACTACGGTTAAAAATCACACAACACCAGGTTATAGTCTTATAGTTTATTTGGAAGTACTAGCTTTCAGAGCATTGCTCTTTCATCAGGTAACTAGTGGGGCAGGATCATAAGAAACAGAATTTATAGCAAAAGATCATGCAATTAAAACATTATATATTAAACAAACCTAGATTGCTGTGAAGTCTTTCATCTTTTAGAATGGGTTGCAGGTTTCGGTTCATTAATATATAAGTCCCAGAACTTCTTTTAAGTCATATTCTCGAGATAACTTAAGTTTTTATTTTAAAAAGTGACATCTCAGTTCAGACAATATATTAAAGGTGTGTGTGCATGCCGCACACACACACACAAGTCTACGGGGAGAATTTGCATTTGCAGAACTGTATTTGCAGACACATTCTATTTTTGCTCAAAACACAACCTACAGGCAATCAATCCATGTGACATTTTAAAAACTCCTACTTTGAAAATAGAGCCAGTCTGACTCAAGATTGGGATACAGACACACTCTAATTTCACACATTGTCTAAGGTGACATGTCACTTTTATTTATAAAACCTTAAGTTATTGGATATATAAAACCTTTTCAGATAAAATCTCGAATGTGGAAGAAATGAAAGAGGTCCCTACTCGGTAGTCCATACTTACGAATTATTTGATTGAAGGACGTCATTGTTTCACCTTAAACACGAAACTCCCCTATTCACCCAGAGTTTAAATGCGGGGGGGCGTCCATTGTCCCTGGCCGGAAACACAGCATGCCAACTATGGGAGTAAGGAAAGAAGCTTTGGTCATATTGCCCTCCATCTGCCTCATCGCCCTCCATGCTTTAACAATGCTAGTAACTATTGGATTACGGCATGAATTGGGGGAAAGTGAAGACTACAGATGCTGGAGATCAGAGTCGAGCGTTTGTTACTGGAAAAGTACAGCAGGTCAGGCAGCATCCGAGGAGCAGAAGAATCGACGTTTCAGGCATAAGCTCTTCATCAGGAATCAGGCTTGTGGGTCAGGGCTGAGAGATAAATGGGAGGCGGGGGTGGGGTTGGGAAGAAGTTAGCTGGGAAAGCGATAGGTAGATGAAGATGAGAGAGAAGGTGAGAGGGGGGGGGAGTGATGGACAGGTCCAGAGGACAGTGCCGAGTTGGAGACTTGGGGCTGAGATAATGTGGGGGGAAGAGAAATGAGGAAGCTGTTGAAATCCACAATTATCCGTGTGGTTGCAGGTCCAAGGCAGAATATGAGGCGTTCTTCCTCCAGGCATCGGGTGGTAATGGTTTGGCGGTGGAGGAAACCCAGAACCTGCATATCCTTGACGGAGTGGGTGGGGAGGCGAAGTGTTCACCCACAGGATGATGAGGTTGGTGGGTGCACATCTCCCAGAGTGTTCTCTGAAACAATCTGCAAGAAGGCATCCTGTCTCCTCAATGTCATGGAGACAACATCGGGTGCAATGAATGCATTAGATAATCTTGGTAGAGGTACAAGCAAATTTCAGATGGATCTGGAATGATCTTTTAGGGGCCTTGGACGAAGGTGAGGGGGATGTTGTGGGTGCAGGTTTTCACTTGCTGCGGTGGTAGGGAAAGGTACCAGGAATGGGGTGTGGGCAGCTGGGGGGTGGGACCTGATGAGGAAGTAGCGGAGGGAGTGGACTTTCCGGAATGCTAATAGGGGAGGGAAATATATCTCTGGTGGAGGGGTCCGTTTGAAGGTGGCGAAAGGGTATAATTGTCCATAGTGTTCAGGGATGTGTAGGTTAGGTGCACTAGTCAGTGGTAAACATAATGAGGAATGGGTTTGGGTGGGATATTCTTCGGAGGGTTGGTGTGGACTTGTTGGGCCAAAGGGCCTGTTTCCACACTGTAGGGATTCTATGATTTTATGACTTAGGAACGCAGTGACAGGAGTGGGCTGTCAAGACCACCGAGCCTGCCCTGCTATTCAATACAACCATGCCTGAATGAAACTTCAACACCTTTGACTCGCCCCATCCTTCCCCTTTGCATTGCTTCTACTCTTCCCTTTAGCTGGTGCTCTCCTCTGGCCTCAGCTCTCACGCTAAGGCCATGGGCCCCATCTGGTGTCAGATGTTGGTCAGTACAGCTCTTGGAAGTCCCAGCGATAAACTGCATTACCAACTACTGCCACTAGAAAACACCAGGTCAGTTATATAATATTCATTTTATATTTAGGGATTATTTAATTTTTGAAGTTATTTCAGCTAAAAATATATATCACGGCACATGTATAATATAGTATTTTGATATGCACATGGCAAGATGGGTTGACTCATGGTAGCAATATTGGACTGTGATTGAGAGGCCCAGGATAATGTATTGCTCTGTGGATCAGGTCAGTGGTTGGAATTTATATTCAATTTAATAAATCTGGAATTGAAAGCCACCCTTAGTAACAATGACCATAAAACCACCATTGTCAGACTTGGTTCAATATGTCCTTCAGGAAAGGAAATTTGCGGTCCTTATCTGATCTGATCTATATGTCTTTTCAGGCCCACAAGAATGTGGTCAAATCTTAACCATCCACTAAATGGCTGAAGACAGTCAAGGGAGTTAGGAATGGACAATAATTCCCAGGCAGGCCGTATCTCATTAAAAAGTAAAACACTGTTTTATGGATGCAAAATGTCTAAGGAAGCAAACACAACTGTTAGATTTCACACTAATTCCCCACTAATCTGGTGGCAGGAGCCTCTGGAATGATGGTTTCTGGGACCATGGTGGATTCTGTCTTGTTGGAGATGGGGTGGCAATCAGTATTTGGTGGACAGTTTGTGATGGTCCTTGGTCAGTGTTTAGTAAAGTGCAGTGTTCAGTGGGTCACTGGTAGTCAGTGTATGTTGGTCAGTGATCAATGTGTGGCAGTCACTGTATGGTGGTCAGTGTATGTTTGTCAATGGTCAGTGTGTCTAGTGTGTGGTGGTTAATGTCATGGAGTCATTAGAATCATAGAGATCTATAGCACAAAGGACCTTCAGCCCATCAAGTCTGCTCTGGTCAAAAACAACCACCCAAATATTCTAATCCCATTTTCCAGCACAGGTCCAAAGCCTTATATGCCTTGGCATCTAAATACTTCTTACATGTTAAGACGATATCTGCATCTAACACCCTTACAGGCAATGAATTCCAGATTCTCACCGAAATCTGGATTAAAGATTTTCTCTCACATTTTTCTCTCACTGGACATATTGTGTTCAGTTCTGGTCGCCCTACTATAGGAAGAATACAGAGGCTTTGGAGAGGGTGCAAAGAAGGTTTACCAGGATGCTGCCTGGACTGGAGGGCTTGCCTTATGAAGAAAGGTTGAATAAGCTCAGACTTTTTTCTCTGGAGAGGAGGAGGAAGAGAGGAGACCTGATCGAGGTGTACAAAATAATGAGTGACATAGATAGAGTCAATAGCCAGAGACTTTTCCCCAGGGCAGGATTGACTGGTATGAGGAGTCATAGTTTGAAGATATTAGGAGGAAGGTATAAAGGAGACGTCAGAGCTAGGTTCTTTATGCAGAGAGTTGTGAATGCATGGAATGTGTTGCCAGCTGTGGTGGTGGTTGCAGAGTCATTACGGACATTTAAGCGACTGCTGGACATGCACATTGACATGCACATGCATATTCTATCTCCTCTAAACCGTCTGTCCCTTACCTTAAACCTGTAGCCATTGGGCATTAATTCTTCCTTCATGGGGAAAGGTTACTTTTGTCCACTTTGTCCATGTCTCTCACAATTTTATACATCTCAATCATGTTCCCTCGCTTTGCCTAATCTCCTCTGCTCTCAGGAAAACAATCCAATTAAAAACAGCCTTCCAAGGGAATCCAAGATGGCGGCAAACTGAAAGGTCTGCCTTGCTAAACTCTGCACCCCAACCCAGGTTTAGTGGAATTTTGCAGGGCAAAGGTGGATACTGCAGATGCTGGAGATTAGAGTGGTGCTGGAAAAGCACAGCAGATCAGGCAGCATCCGAGGAGCAGGAAAATCAACGTTTTAGGCAAAAGCCCTTCATCAGGAATAAGGCTGGGAGCCTCTGGAGTGGAGAGATAAATGGGAGACGGGTGAGGCTGGGGAGAAGGTAGCTAAGAATGCAGTAGGTGGATGGAGGTGGGGGAAAAGGTGTTAGGTCAGAGAAGAGGGTGGAGTGGATAAGTGGGAAGGAAGGTTGACAGATGGGACAGGTCATGAGGACAGTGCTGAGCTGGAAGTTTGGAACTGGGGTAAGGTGGGGGAAGGGGAATTGAGGGAACTGGTGAAATCCAAATTGATGCCCTGGGGTTAAAGGGTCCCAAGGCAGAAGATGAGGCACTCTTCCTCCAGGCATCAGGTGGTGAGGGAGTGGCACTGGAGGAGTCCCAGGACCTGCATGTCCTCGGCAGAGTGGGAGGGGGAGTTGAAATGTTCGGCCACGGGGTGGTGGAGTTAGTTGGTGCGGGTGTCCCGGAGATGTTCTCTAAAGTGCTCTGCGAGAAGGCATCCGGTCTCCCCAGTGTAGAGGACACTGCATCAGGAGGAAAGGATACAACAAATGACATGTGGAAGTGCAGGTGAAATTTTGATGAATATGGAAGGCTCCTTTGGGGCCTTGGATGGAGGTGAGGGAGGAGGTTTTGCAAACCTCCCCACCCCCACTTAAGTTTTTTTTGGAAAAAATAATTGCTAAACAGTTGTGGAACTGTTTAAATCTTGTTTTAGTAAATGAGGATGACTAAAGGGAAATGTTCGACGAAGTCCCAACACGCGGGACATTCGGCAACAGCATTGGGCACGCCTACGACTATGACTGCAACCGCAGCTGCAGCCTCCTCTGAAACTGCGATGGAATCACCTACCCCAACAGACCATGGCTGTAGAATTCGTGAAGCTCCGGGAGATGATTGTGGCATCGATTGCACTCGACTGGAGCTGATCTCGGCCATGCTGCACAAGCATGAGAAGGAGCTTGAAGAGCTCGGAAAGCAGATGGAAGAGGTCGAGCTGCAGACAGCAACATCGCAGACCATGATCAAGTCCTCAACGGAGCAGATCCAGGCACTTGAGAAACAGGTCCGGGCCTTAACAGAGCAGGTCGACGACCTCAAAAACAGAGATTGGAGAAAGAATATCCGGGTCGTCAGGTTGCCGGGGGAGTGGAAGGTGAGTAGCCAGTAAGTTTTGTTTGAAGACTGGCTGCAGCGATTTCTTGGTTGGGAGGCTGAGGTGGGCCGGGTGAAGGTTGACAGAGTTCACCGGGTTGAGGTGTGCAGGCTCAGTTCAGACCAGCTCACCCGCCCTGTCCTCGTGCAGCTCCGATGCTACAGAGACAAGGAGAGAGTAATGGAAGTTTCCAGAGTAGGATCCACAGGGCTTGATTTACAAGGGATCCGGGATAATGTTCTTCCAGGACTTTTCTGTGGCCATGATCCACAAAAGGAAGTCCTTTGATGAGGTGAAGAGAAAACTGAGAGACCTTGGTATTCAATATTCTGTAAGGTACCCAGCGGTGCTTTGTTTTACTCATGAGGGGTCTGTACAATCATTTGATTCCTCAGAAAAAGTGAAAAATGTTCTGGAAACTTTAAAATGGACTAAAAGAAATGGACAACGATGATTTTTCCTTTACTTTCTGTACTCCTATCTTTTTCTTAAGGAAAACGTTATTGGATTTTTTTTCCAATGTTAGTTGTTGTTAATGTACAGTTGAGGATGGGCAGAGTGCTCACCTTGTTTTATTGATTTGTTTATATTACCCCTTTTTTTCTCCCTTTCTTTTGCTTGGGTTGGGGTGCAGCTTAAGCTGGAAGGAGGAATGGAGGCGTATGTGGGAAGTGTAAGCACCCCCTGTGGGCAGGGGGTAGAGTGCCTTTTGTGTTTTGTACTTTATTGATTTTTTGGTTCTTTTGTAGATATAGATTTTGAAAGTTCTGTTAGTCTGTTAGGTATAGTAGTTATAGTGCGTGTAGTTTTTAAACTCCATGAGTCTGTTTTTATTTATGTTCAGCATTTTGTAAGCCAGATTCTTCCTCTTGGGAGTTCAAAGTTCATTGTAGTGGATCATGGCTAACTGTGTTCTTAAATGGTGTTCCTGGAACATTAAGGGGAGTCACTCACCAGTCAAGAGGAAAAAGGTACAGTCAAATCTTAAAAAGGAGAGGGTGGAGATCCAAGACAGTGGCAGTCTGAGTGGTCTGCTATGCTGGGCTATGTGCCATACTGCCAGGCAAGATGGGCATTTACCCCAACCCCCTCACCAACCACCCCCGAGAGAAAAAAGTACTCATTTAAATTTGCTGATCATTTAGAGCAGCTGAAAGCGTGTGTGATAGTTTTAAGGCCAGGATGAAATCAAATAAAGGAAAGGGGCCTAAAGGAGCACAGCAGACAGAGTACTCCCTTACTGCATTGGGGGTGCCTGCAGCCAGTGTTCAAATGCCCAGGGCAGCCCCTTTGAATCCAACAGGACAGCAACATGGATCCACTCTTAGCAAACTCCGACAGTGGATCCAAACAGCAGTTGGGCCACTATCTGCCATGCAAAAAAAGCATGAGCAGGAAATCCAGCTACTGGACCGAAGAATGGAGGCAGTGGAGGAGAGGACCGCGGCATCAGAGACCGTGGCGGATGTCTCAGGAGGAAGGATCCGAAGAGTGGAAGACCAGGTTCAGGTCCTTCAGGAACAAGTCAACAACCTGGAAAATAAAAATAGAAGGAAAAGCTTACGGATTGTGAGTCTTCTGGAACGCAAGGAAGGCGAGGACCTCGTCAGCTTCTTGCAGGGATAGCTCCCGAAGTTCCTGGGGTAGGAGTTGGAGTCAGGCCTGGTAAGTGTGGAGGGGGCCCACCAGATCGCAATGCGCAGATCCGGGCCAGACCCACACCCCCGCACGATCCTACTACAGTTCCTGTATTATAAAGAAGAACAATTAATAGTTACATTAGATTGGAAACAAGCCCTTCAGCCCAACCAGTCCACACCAACCCTCCGAAGCGCAACCCACCCAGACCCATCTCCCTCTGACCAATGCACCTAGCACTATGGGCAATTTATTTGACCTGCATATCTTTGGATTGTGGGAGGAACCCAGAGGAAACCCACACAGACACGGGGAGAATGTACAAATTCCACACTAACAGTTGCCTGAGGCTGGAATCAAACCTGGGACCCTGGTGCTGTGAGGCAGCAGTGCTAACCACTGAGCCACCGTGTTGAAACAGCAAGAAGACTGGGAAGGAATTTTTAATGTACAAAAGCTCAAGTTTTAATGTACAAAAGCTCAAGGAAAATACTTTTTCAGGACCTTTCAGGAGCCCTAATTAAGAAGAGAAGGACATTTGATGAAGTCAAGAAAGAATTAAGGGACCTGAACATTCAATACTCCTTGAGGTACCCAGCCGTGTTGTGTTTCGCCCATGGGGGTGCGCAGTATATAACTTTGACACCGCAGAAAAGCGAAGGACTTTGTGAAGTCTTTGAATTGAAGGACCTGAGTCAGGGTGGGAGGGGAAGGGGCATCATTACGGACAATGGTGTGGGTTTTTTTAATTGCCCCTTTTTTTTACTTCTCTCAACCCCTTTCTTTTTTGTGGTTATTGATTTTGTTGTAAAATTTGAATTATTTTATATGTCAGTTAGTTGGGTATTGTCAAGGGCTCCTTTTTTACTGCTGTCCTTTTGATTTTGTATTGGGGTTGGCTATATGTGTGGTTAAGATGAACGGAGGGAGGGGGTATAGACATCCATTGTTAGCCTTCAGAATGTAAATAACAGGTTTCCTTATTTGTGAATTGCCTGGGGCGAGGCCACAACCTCAGCTAGAGGGAGTTAAGATGGTCGTAAGGATTGGGAGTGATGCCCCCTTTTGCCAAGGGGGGAAGATCTTGTGCGAATTGGGGGTTATTTGGGTGTTTGTTTCAGTTAAATGTAGTGTTTTATTTAGTTGTGTAGTTTTTGTAGGAATATTTTTCGATCTTGTAATGTTAATATCTTTGTAGCTCATCACGCCTCAGATATGCTCCTTCCTCTTGGGAAACCATGGGTCTGCCCTGGATGATCATAGCTAGTGATTTGTTTAGGTGGTGCACCTGGAATATAAAAGGGAGCCATTCCCCTATTAAAAGAAAGAAGGTGTTATCAAGCCTCAGGAAGGAAAGGGTGGACATTGCCCTGCTGCAGGAGACACATCTAACTGATAAGGAGCATCTGAAACTTCAGCAGGGGGTTTATGACAGGGTATTTTTCTCCTCCTTCAGCTCTAAGAGTAGAGGACTGGCTATACTGGTAAGAAGGAACCTCCCTTTCCTGGTAGCGGAGCAGATTAAAAATGAACATGGACGGTTTAGCATTCTTAAAGCCCTAATACATGGAGAAGAGTATGGCATCTTGAATGTATATTATCCCCCAGCGCACCGTCTTAAATTTCTAATTGATGCAGTCACTAAATTAATGAATCTTGGGGTGCGCCGCATTATCATAGGAGGCGATTTTAATAGCCTATTAGATCCCAAGATTGACAGGGTGCCAAGGGGCCTGGCAGGTACGCCCGCGCAGTCTAAGCAGTTGGTGGACATGTGTGAGGAGTTGGGACTAGTGGATGTGTGGAGGCATCTCCACCCTAATGGAAGAAACTTCACGTTCTATTCCAAACCACGCAAGTGCCGTACACGAATTGACATGTTTTTATGCCAGCTAATAGTTTGGACAGAACATTGGCGTGCAAAATTGGGAATATAGCTGTTTTGGATCATGCACCAGTGTATTTATATGTTAAAATCTAGGGTAGTGGAATGGATGCACGTCACTGGTGCATGGATCCATTGTTGTTAAGGGATAGCAAATTTGTTGAGTATATTTAGAAGAGAGTTCAGGGCCTTTTGGTATATCAATTCAGGTACGGCCAGTAAGCCGGCAATGCTTTGGGAGACCACCTGATCATTTCGTATTCAATGACTAGAAGGAGGCAGAGGGGCGAGCTGCAACGGATGCTGGAGACCCAGCTGAAGGTAGCTGAGAAAAGGTAGTATAATGGCCATCTTTGGCTAAGCTGCAGCGGGTTACAGCTCTCCAGGCTGCTCTCGACTCATTGCACACACAAGTGGCTAAAAAAGAGGTCTCCTTCACCAAACAAAGACTGTTTGAATTTGGAGATAAGCCTGGTAGATATCTGGCATATTTGGCTAGGAGGAAAAAAGCTTCCTATTACGTCTATTGGGGAGAAGGCTGGTATGGTTACTTGTGATTGAAGAAGATTAATGTTAGATTTAGGGAATACTTTGCAGAGCCATATCGGTTGGAGGGAGACAAACACGGTACAGTGGGAATGCGGTCCTTTTTGAAAATCTGGACCTCCCCAGTAAAAACTCAGAACAGGTTTCCCTTTTGAATGCACCTATAACGGTACAGGAAGTGCAGGAAGCAATAAGGCATCTCCAGGGTGGCAAAGCACCGGGGCCAGATGGACTCCCAACTGAAATCTATAAGGAATTCATAAACATGTTGGTGGAGCCACTTCTGGGGATGTACAACTATTCTTATAGACAGAATTGTCTTCCACCTACTCTGAGGGAGGCTAATATCTCATACAGACCCATTTCACTGTTGAATGTAGATTTTAAAATTCTATCCAAGATGCTGGCTCTGAGGTTGGAGAAGGTCCTGCCCCGTATTATAAAAGAAGATCAGATGGGTTTTATCAATGGCCATAGTTCCTCCAACAATATCAGGAGAGTACTGAACACAGTGCAGGTATGCCAGCAAAGATTGATCCCACGTTTGTAAGTCAGCGATGGTCAGTGTGTGGTGGTCAGTCTGCGATGGTCAGGCCACGGTGGTCAGTGTGTGGTGGTCAGTCTGCGAGGGTCAGTCCACGATGGTCAGTCTGCGATGGTCAGTCCGCGGTGGTCAGTCAGCGATGGTCAGTCTGCGGTGGTCAGTCTGCGATGGTCAGTCCGCGGTGGTCAGTGTGTGATGGTCAGTCCACAGTGGTCAGTCCATGGTGGTCAGTGTGTGGTGGTCAGTCAGCGATGGACAGTGTGTGGTGGTCAGTCGGCGATGGTCAGTCCGTGATGGTCAGTGTGTGGTGGTCAGTCTGCGATGGTCAGGCCGTGGTGGTCAGTGTGTGGTGGTCAGGATGCGGTGGTCAGTCTGCGATGGCCAGTCCTCAGTGGTCAGTCAGCGATGGTCAGTCCGCGGTGGTCAGTCCGCGGTGGTCAGTCTATGATGGTCAGTCCGTGGTGGTCAGTCCGCAGTGGTCAGTCTGCGATGGTCAGTTCTGCGATGGTAAGTCTGCGGTTGTCAGTGTGTGGTGGTCAGTCTGCAGTGGTCAGTCTGCGATGGTCAGTTCGCGGTGGTCAGTGTGTGGTGGTCAGTCTGCGATGGTCAGTCCGCGATGGTCAGTCAGCGATGGTCAGTCTGCGGTGGTCAGTCCGCGGTGGTCAGTCTGCGGTGGTCAGTCTGCGATGGTAAGTCCGCGATGGTAAGTCTGCGGTTGTCAGTGTGTGGTGGTCAGTGTGTGGTGGTCAGTCTGCAGTGGTCAGTCTGCGATGGTTAGTGTGTGCTGGTCAGTCTGCGATGGTCAGTCCGCGGTGGTCAGTCAGCGATGGTCAGCACGCGATGGTCAATCCACGGTGGTCAGTCAGTGATTGTCAGTCCACAGTGGTCAGTCAGCAATGGTCAGTGTGTGATGGTCAGTCCGCGGTGGTCAGTCTGCGATGGTCAGTCCGCGGTGGTCAGTCAGCGATGGTCAGTCCACGGTGGCCAGTCAGCGGTGGTCAGTCCACGATAGTCAGTGTGTGGTGGTCAGTCTGCAATGGTCAGTCCGCGGTGGTCAGTGTGTGGTGGTCAGTCTGCGATGGTCAGTATGTGGTGGTCAGTGTGTGGTGGTCAGTCAGCGATAGTCAGTGTGTGGTGGTCAGTCAGTGATGGTCAGTCCGCAGTGGTCAGTGTGTGATGGTCAGTCTGCGGTGGTCTGCAATGGTCAGTCCAATGTGGTCAGTGTGTGGTGGTCAGTCTGCGATGGTCAGGCTGTGGTGGTCAGTGTGAGGTGGTCAGTCCACAGTGGTCAGTCTGCGATGGTCAGTCCGCAGTGGTCAGTGTGTGGTGGTCAGTCTGCGATGGTCAGTCCGCGGTGGTCAGTCTGCGGTGGTCAGTCTGCGATGGTAAGTCCGCGATGGTAAGTCCGCGGTTGTCAGTGTGTGGTGGTCAGTCTGCGATGGTTAGTGTGTGCTGGTCAGTCTGCGATGGTCAGTCCGCGGTGGTCAGTCAGCGATGGTCAGCACGCGATGGTCAATCCACGGTGGTCAGTCAGTGATTGTCAGTCCACAGTGGTCAGTGTGTGGTGGTCAGTCAGCAATGGTCAGTGTGTGATGGTCAGTCCGCGGTGGTCAGTCTGCGATGGTCAGTCCGCGGTGGTCAGTCAGCGATGGTCAGTCCACGGTGGCCAGTCAGCGGTGGTCAGTCCACGATAGTCAGTGTGTGGTGGTCAGTCTGCAATGGTCAGTCCGCGGTGGTCAGTGTGTGGTGGTCAGTCTGCGATGGTCAGTGTGTGGTGGTCAGTCAGCGATAGTCAGTGTGTGGTGGTCAGTCAGTGATGGTCAGTCCGCAGTGGTCAGTGTGTGATGGTCAGTCTGCGGTGGTCTGCAATGGTCAGTCCAATGTGGTCAGTGTGTGGTGGTCAGTCTGCGATGGTCAGGCTGTGGTGGTCAGTGTGAGGTGGTCAGTCCACAGTGGTCAGTCTGTGATGGTCAGTCCGCAGTGGTCAGTATGTGGTGGTCAGTCTGCGATGGTCAGTCCGCGGTGGTCAGTCTGCGGTGGTCAGTCTGCGATGGTAAGTCCGCGATGGTAAGTCCGCGGTTGTCAGTGTGTGGTGGTCAGTCTGCGATGGTTAGTGTGTGCTGGTCAGTCTGCAATGGTCAGTCCGCGGTGGTCAGTCAGCGATGGTCAGCACGCGATGGTCAATCCACGGTGGTCAGTCAGTGATTGTCAGTCCACAGTGGTCAGTGTGTGGTGGTCAGTCAGCAATGGTCAGTGTGTGATGGTCAGTCCGCGGTGGTCAGTCTGCGATGGTCAGTCCGCGGTGGTCAGTCAGCGATGGTCAGTCCACGGTGGCCAGTCAGCGGTGGTCAGTCCACGATAGTCAGTGTGTGGTGGTCAGTCTGCAATGGTCAGTCCGCGGTGGTCAGTGTGTGGTGGTCAGTCTGCGATGGTCAGTATGTGGTGGTCAGTGTGTGGTGGTCAGTCAGCGATAGTCAGTGTGTGGTGGTCAGTCAGTGATGGTCAGTCCGCAGTGGTCAGTGTGTGATGGTCAGTCTGCGGTGGTCTGCAATGGTCAGTCCAATGTGGTCAGTGTGTGGTGGTCAGTCTGCGATGGTCAGGCTGTGGTGGTCAGTGTGAGGTGGTCAGTCCACAGTGGTCAGTCTGTGATGGTCAGTCCGCAGTGGTCAGTGTGTGGTGGTCAGTCTGCGATGGTCAGTCCGTGGTGGTCAGTCTGCAATGGTCAGCCCACGGTGGTCAGTGTGTGGTGATCAGTCAGCGATGGTCAGTCTGTGATGGTCAGTCCGCGGTGGTCAGTGTGTGGTGGTCAGTCCGCAATGGTCAATCCGCGGTGGTCAGTCAGTGATTGTCAGTCCACAGTGGTCAGTGTGTGGTGGTCAGTCTGCAATGGTCAGTCCACGGTGGTCAGTGTGTGGTGGTCAGTCAGCAATGGGTGGTGGGTGGCACGGTGGCACAGTGGTTAGCACTGCTGCCTCACAGCGCCAGAGACCCGGGTTCAATTCCCGACTCAGGCGACTGACTGTGTGGAGTTTGCACGTTCTCCCCGTGTCTGCGTGGGTTTCCTCCGGGTGCTCCGGTTTCCTCCCACAGTCCAAAGATGTGCAGGGTCAGGTGAATTGGCCATACTAAATTGCCCGTAGTGTTAGGTAAGGGGTAAATGTAGGGGTATGGGTGGGTTTCGCTTTGGCGGGTCGGTGTGGACTTGTTGGGCCGAAGGGCCTGTTTCTACACTGTAATCTAATCTAATCTAATCAATGGTCAGTCTGCGATTGTCAGTCCGCGGTGGTCAGTGCGTGGTGGTCAGTCAGCGATGGTCAGTGTGTGATGGTCAGTCAGCGATGGTCAGTCAGCGATGGTCAGTCCACGGTGGTCAGTCAGCGATGGTCAGTCCATGGTGGTCAGTCAGCGATGGTCAGTGTGTGGTGGTCAGTCTGTGATGGTCAGTCCGCGGTGGTCAGTGTGTGGTGGTCAGTCTGTGATGGTCAGTCCGTGGTGGTCAGTGTGTGGTGGTCAGTCAGCGATGGTCAGTGTGTGGTGGTCAGTCTGTGATGGTCAGTCCGCGGTGGTCAGTGTGTGGTGGTCAGTCTGTGATGGTCAGTGTGTGGTGGTCAGCCCACGGTGGTCAGTGTGTGGTGGTCAGTCTGTGATGGTCAGTCCGCGGTGGTCAGTGTGTGGTGGCCAGTCTGTGATGGTCAGTCCGCGGTGGTCAGTGTGTGGTGGTCAGTCTGTGATGGTCAGTCCGCGGTGGTCAGTGTGTGGTGGTCAGTCTGTGATGGTCAGTCCGCGGTGGTCAGTCTGTGATGGTCAGTGTGTGGTGGTCAGCCCCAGTGCTGATGTGTGTGTAATGAGCAGTGGTCAGTCTGAGGCCGGAGCCGGATCCCTGCCCCCGGGGGCGGTGCAGTTGAACGTGGGGCCTGTGATCCGGGCTCTCTCCTGGTGCCGCTCCCCGCGATGCTGCCTCTTTGCCGGTGGTTCCTCCGGGCCCCGCGGGTTTGGAGCCGGGAGCTGACGGTTTGCGGAGGCCGGGCCCTGGGGCAGCGCGGCCTCGGGAGGCCCTACAGCCAGAAGCAGCGGAGTTTCTGGGTGGCTGTGCGGCGCTGGCTCCGGGGCCCACCGGTACCCCCGTTCCCGCGGCCTTGCCTGGTCGGGGAGCCGGTGCTGCGGGCTCGGGCTGCGCCGGTACCCACCGCCGAGGTGACAGGCCCCGAGGTACAGCGGCTGGTCGCCGCCCTGGTCCGGACCATGCGGCGGCTCGGGGCCCTGGGCCTCAGCGCCCCACAGCTCGGTGTCTCACTCCAGGTGATGGTGCTCGAGGTGACCCAGGAGATACTCGAGGCCGAGGCTCCAGCCGCCCGCCAGGCCCGGGACATGGTCACTGTCCCGCTCCGGATCTTCATCAACCCGCGGCTCCGGGTCATCGACTCAACAACCGCAACCTGGCCCGAGGCCTGTCACAGCGTCCCGGGCTACGCGGCCTGTGTGCCCCGGTACCGGGCGGTGGAGGTCACAGGTGGGAGGGGGGTCAGTGCCCTGAGCCGGGAGGGGGGGGGGGGTGAGGGGCAAGTGCCCTGAGCCGGGTGAGGGGTCAGTGCCGTGACCCGGGGGGGGGGTGAGGGGTCAGTGCCGTGACCCGGGGGGGGGGTGAGGGGTCAGTGCCGTGACCCGGGGAGCGGGGGGTGGTGGTGAGGGGTCAGTGCCGTGCCCTGAGCCGGGGGGGGGGGGGGTGAGGGGTCAGTGCCGTGACCCGGGGGGGGGGGGGGGGTGGTGATCAGTGATGTGACCCCTGGGGTTTAGGGGAGGTGGGGGGGTTAGTACTGTGACCCCTACGGTTTAAGGGAGGTGGGGCGGGTGGGGAAAGAGGGGGGGGGGGGGGGGGTCAGTGCTGTGACCCTGGGGGTAGGGTGAGGGGTCAGTGCTGTGACCCCAGGGAGGGGGGGGGGGGGGGAAGGCTGTTTTCCTCCTTCAGCCTCTCCCCACCCTCACTACTGTTTGTCACTTGTATGTCCCCAGGACTGAATGAACATGGGAAGACTGTTTGTTGGCAGACTTCAGGTTGGACAGCACGGATCCTACAGCACGAAATGGACCATTTAAACGGGCAGCTCTACATCGACAAAATGGACAGTGGAACCTTTGAGAACCTGCACTGGATGGAAGAAAATGACTGAAGTTGATGATGTGTCACAAAGGCACTGGTGACATCCCCAGCAGCTAATGAAACAAGCTCATGGTTGATCAGTGAACAACAATCAAAAAGCCCCTGTGTTTGACAAACATTGATTGGTAAACATTCACTCATGATACTGGGTAAAATTTAAAATGCAGCCTTAGGAATCAGCAACTTTGTAAAACTGATAAATTAAAACCAGAGTGCAATTTAAATCTTGGCTATGAACAACCACAACTTATTTCATTCAAGATTGGGGGTGGGTGGGGGGAAACGGGATGCATAGATACTTCTGGAATTACTGTCCTTTCTTGGCAAATTGCAGACTCTTCAACGGAGTTTGAATTTAAATTAGGACTGCACCTGATACCCAGCGGATTAACTTTAAAAGTGGGTAGTGAAACAGTGAACCTCTGGAATACTCTGGTTCCCTGAGTTGCTGCAGTCAGTCATGCTATAATTCACAAAACTGAGAAATGAACATATCTACTATCTGCCTCTTGCCATTCACACCTTGTATTTGTATAGTCTTTTAAATTACCGGCCAAGACCACAAATGAACCTGAACTCAGGATAATTATTGTATTGAACCTGTACAGATACTTTAGAGAAACAGTATAATCTCACCATCCCGTTGTTTCGCTGTAGCTCTGCATCCAATTGTTTCAGCTGCCTTAACTGGTTCTCAAATATTTCACTAAACATTCAAGGCTGTAGGCCCAGCGCTGGAAAGTAGGCCTAGTGTAGATTTAGTCTAGCTTTGGTGGTACAGACTTGATGGGCTGAAGGGCTTCTTCTGTACTGCATGAACCTATGATTAAACCACTTGTGTTGTCAAGTACTACCACCCTCAACTCTGCACAAAATTTCTGAAGTCTACATTTAAATTCAAGTTACACTTGTTTTCTCCCAAGCGTGTTACTCCATACATTGGGCTAAAAGAGGTAATGAAATAGCTTTAGCAAGCAGAATTTAGGAGAATCCCAAAGCATTTTATTCTTATATAAGAAGCAAGCAGGTAACTAGAGAAAGGATTGGTCTACTAAAGGATAATGAAGGAAGGCTGTGTGTCAAACCTGAGGGAATGGGTGAGATTCTGAATGATTACTTTGCATCAGTGTTCAGAGGAAAGGAACATGAATGTTGAGATTAGAGACAGACGTTTGATTAGTCTGGATCACGGTGATATAAGATGTGCTGGGTAGGCTACAGGTTATTAAGGTGGACAAATCCCCAGGACCAGATGGGATCTATCCCAGGTTGCTGAGGGAGTTGAGAGGAAATAGCTGGGGCCCTGACAGTTATCTTTGTGGCATCCTTAAACACAGATGAGGCGCCGGAAGACTGGAAGGTTGTTGTCCCCCTGTACAAAAAGGGTAGTAGGGCTATTCCGGGTAACTACAGACCAATGAGTCTGATGTCAGTGGTGGGAAAGTTACTGGAGAAAGTACTAAGTCATGCGATCTATTTATATTTAGAAAAGAATGGGCTTATCAGTGATAGGCAACATGGTTTTGTGCGGGGGTGATTGTGCCATACCAACTTAATAGAGTTCTTTGAGGAAGGGACCAAGTTGATAGATGAAGGAAGGGCTGTTGATGTCATATACATGGACTTTAGTAAGGCATTTGATAAGGTTGCCCATGATAAACTAATAAAGTGAAGTCACATCGTGTGCAGGGTGTTCTAGCTAAGTCGATAAAGAACTGGTTGAGCAACAGGAGACAGAAGTAGTTGAAGAGAGTTTCTTGAAATGAAGAAAGGTGACCAGTGGTGTTCCATAGCAATCAATGCCAAGGCCACTACTGTTTGTGATAAACATAAATGATCTGGATAAGGGCACTGTTGGTACAATTAGCAAGTTTGCGGATGACACGAAGATTGGTGGAGTAGCAGAAAGCATAAGGGACTGTCAAAGAACACAGGAGAATATAGATAGAGTGGAGAGTTGGCAGATGGAGTTCAATCCAGACAAATGTGAGGTGATGCATTTAGGCAAGTCTAATTCTAGAGTGAATTACACAGTGAACTTTTTGGGAAAGGTTGATGAGCAGAGAGATCTGGGAGTGCAGTTCCATTGTACCCTGAAGGTTGCTGCACTGGTGGATAGAGTGGTCAAGAAGGCATATGGTATACTTGTCTTCATTGGACGATGTGTTGAATATAAGAGCTGGCAGGTCATGTTAAAATTGTACAAGACATTGGTTCGGGCGCATTTAGAATACTGTGTACAGTTCTGGGTGCCACATTACCAAAAGGATGTGGATGCTTTGGAGAGGGTGTAGAGAAGGATTACGAGGATGTTGCCTGGTATGGAAGGTGCTAGCTATGAAGAGAGGCTGAGTAGGTTCGGTTTGTTTTCGTTAGGAAAAAGGAGATTGAGGAGGGACCTGTTTGAGGTTTACAAAATCATGAAGGGTATAGACAGGGTGGATAGAGACAAGCTTTTTCTCAGGGTGAAGGATTCAATAACGAGGGGTCACACTTTCAAGGTGAGAGGTGAAAAGTTTAAGGGGGAAACACGCAACAAGTACTTCAAGTGGTGGGTGTCTGGAACGCATTGCCAGCAGAGGTGGTACAGGCAGGCGCAGGTAGATTAATTTAAGATGTGTCTGGACAGATGCATGAGTAAGTGGGGTGCAGAGGGATACAGATGCTTAGGAATTGGGCGACAGGATTAGACAGTAGATTTGGATCAGCTCAGGCTTGGAGGGCTGAAGGGCCTGTTCCTGGGCTGTAAATTTTCTTTGTTCTATTGCAACTAGCTACAGTTGTAGATGAGATACAAAGATAGGTAGACGGACAGGTAGCTTTGAGGAGGCAGGGAGGCTGCAGAAGGATTTGGACAGGTTAGGAGAGTGGACAAAGTAGTGGCAGATGGAGTACAACGTGCGAAAGTGTGAGGTCATGCTCTGTTAAGAAGAATAGAGGCATGGACAATTTTCTAAATAGGGAGAAAATTCAGAAGTCTAAAGTGCAGAGAGAGTTGGGAGTTATAGTCCAGGATTCTCTCAAGGTAAACGTACAGGTTGAATTAGCAGTTAGTTTTGAAGCTCTGGTCAAGCCACATGTGGGGTATTGTGCACAGTTTTGGGTCCCACATTTCAGGATGGATACACTGGCCTTAGAGCGTGTTCAGAGGAGGTTCACAAGAATGGCCCCAGTGATGAAAAGCTTAACATATGAGGAACGTTTGAGGACTCTGGGTCTATACCTGACTGAGTTTAGAAGGATGAAGGGGGAACTTAATTGAAACATACAGAATACTGAATGTCCTGGACAGAGTGGAGTCAAGAGTGTGATGCTGGAGAAGCGCAGCAGGTCAGGCAGCATCAAAGGGCATTAACTCTTTATCAGGAACAAAATGTCGATTCTCCTACTCCTTGGATGCTGCCTGACCTGCAGTGCTTTTCCAGCACCACACTCCCGACTCTGATCTCCAGCATCTGCGGTCCTCACTTTCTCCTCCTGGACAGGGTGAATGTTGGGAAGATGTTTCTATTGGTAGGAGAAACTAGGACCTGAAGGTACAGCCTTGGAGTAAAGGCTAGACCCTTTAGAATGGAGATAAGGAGAAACACAACTTCAGCCAGAGTGATGAATCTATGGAATTCACTGCAACAGAAGGCTGTGAAGACAATGTCACGGAGTATATTTAAGTTGGACTTTGAGGTGCCAGTGTTGGACTGGGGTGGACAAAGTTAAAAGTCCTCCACAACCACCTGATGAAGCAGTGGCGTTCCGAAAGCTAGTGCTTCCAAATAAATGTGCTAGACTATAACCTCGTGTTGTGTGAATTTTAATATTTAAGACCGATTATCAAGGGTTTTGGGGTAAAAGCGGGAGAATGTAGTTGAGAAACTTATCAGCCACAATTGAAAGGCGGAGCAGACTCAATGGGCTGAATGGCCTAATTTCTGCTCCCATGTCCTATCGTCTCTCCATTCCACTCCCCTGACTGTTTAATTGCTCACCAGACCAATTAATGTGTAATTGTACATTACCAGCCGTATACACTAACAGAATCCAAATCATCTATATTCAGAGAAAAAGCAGAATGCAGCACTGACCTTTAGGATGAACTGTCCAACTTAATTTTTTCATCAACCAATCTTCTACTCATGTAATTTCACTTCATCTTGTATTAAGTTGCAGAATCTTCCAAGTTCTTTGCAAGAAACTTTGCAAACATTGAATTCCGCACCTAATGCATTCCTTGGTCTAACTGATCAGGGCTATAAAAGGAATTGTCAAACCTGACTTGTCTGTGGTACCTTTGTATTTAAAATATAGAATCCATAATCCAAGATAACAGTTTACACCTTAAATAAGCTGGCTTTAATTATTTTTTCCTCCTGTTCTCTTCCTCAATTTATGGCTGCTGCTTTTTGTTTTGAAAGTGATGACTAGGGTTGAATATGAACAGCTGGCAATGAGGTTATACATTTGTTGCTGTTTATTGTGTGGTACACAGTTAGTCAATGATGTCCAGTTTTATACTACCATATGATGGCCTCACATCTTGTACTGAAAGTACCTTTAGCAGAATAACTAAAATTAAAGATTTAATGCAAGAGGTATGAGTGTAAATGACCAAAGAGAAGGAAACATGGGTTTTGGGGTTAATTCTGTTAACCTAGACACCGTTGTAGTTTATTTTCTCTATAACCTTGACATCCTTAAGATACATGTTGAGAGTGTGGTGCTGGAAAAGCACAGGTCAGACAGCATCTGAGGAGCAGGAGAATTGACGTTTCAGGCATAAAACCTTCATTAGGAATTCCTTATGATGGGTTTATACCTGAAACGTCAATTCTCCTGCTCCTCGGATGCCGCTTGACCTGCTGTGATTTTCCAGCATGACATTCTAGATGTAGGTTTGCTCGCTGAGCTGGAACATTCATTTTCAGATGTTTCGTCACCATACTAGGTAACATTTTCAGTGAGCCTCCAGGTGAAGCAATGTTGATGATTCCTGCTTTCTATTTATGTGTTTGGGTTGGTGATGTCATTTCCTGTTCTTTTTCTCATGGGGTGGTAAATCGGGTCCAAGTCAATGTGTTTGTTGATAGAGTTCCAATTGGAATGACATGCTTTCTAGGAATTCTTGTGTGTATCTCTGTTTGGCTTGTCCTAGGATGGATGTTCATGTATACAGGATATATGAACATCAACTAGCCACAAAACGATATGATTCTCTCTCACTAGTATCCCTTCAACTGGGACAACACATCCATCCTAGGACAAGACAAACAGAGACATGTATGATAATTCGTAGAAAGCATGTCATTCCAATTGGAACTCTATTAACAAACACATTGACTTGGACCCGAATTACTATCCCTGAGAATAAGAACAGGCAATGACATCACCAACCCAAAGAAACAAACAGAAATAGAAAGCAGGAATCATCAGCAGTGCTTCACCTGGAGGCTCATGAAGATGTTACCTGGCATGGTGACAAAACGTCTGAAAATGAACCTTCCAGCTCAGCGAGCAAACTTGTATCCAGAACTTCAACTGAGCTACAAATCTTCTCAAAACTCGATAAACACTCTAGACTCTAATCTCCAGCATCTGCAGTCCTCATTTCACCTAGTTGATTTTAACCATCCTTAGATACATGCCCAAAAATGAATAAAACAACCCCAGAGGTCTCAATAATTTTTAAAACTTAACAACTTTGCAATATTCCAACATGATACCACAGCATCAACATGGGATTTTGCTCCCCCCCAACCTTCCAACAGTTACAGAAGTGTTCGCGTTACCAGTTGTTCAGACTCCGATAGAGCATTGCTTGTCCAGTGCAGCGTTGATCATTCTGCATTGCACTTACCGTTACCATGAAGGCCTTCTCAGCTTCACTCCTCACCCAAGATGTGGTTAAACTCATAACCAGTCAACTAAGGAGACAGCAGTCTATGATCCTCTGGAATTATTGTATCTTTATCTTGACAAAACTCAATCTGAAATATGCTAATCTCGAGATCGGTTTCAACACATAATTCATTCATAATTAACAGTCTAACTGTTGACTAAATACATTCTCTTCCTCTTCATTCCCACAGACTGGCTAATGACTGCAGCCTTTGAAATCTTCAGTTAGTGACGCTCCCTGATGAGAAACAAACCTGCCCAGAAAAATGATGTGTGAAATCTTAGTTTGAACAGGGATCAGAGAGAGATCGATATTTTATTTAAGGCTGTCAATCAGTGAATAAAGAAAATCTCAAACTTTTACAGAATTGGGGAAGAGGTCAGGCCACATGTCTGTTTCCTGAGCTCTGTAGGAGTGCAAAGTTCATGCTGGGATATTTCTGCTTGAAACCTGGTTACTAATAACGGCACAAAGTCTTCAGCAAAACAAAAATCAGCTTTTCTTAAAATAGGCAAATGATATGGCAGCATCCGGGAGGTGTGTTAAGTTTGTCTTTCAGCTTCAGACTGTACAATTCCTTGTTATTTTAGAAATAAGGATCAATTGGAAGAGCAAGGAGTTTAATAGAAGGCTCAGCCTTCCTGCCCAAAGTCTTCGGTAAATTTTTTCACTTTGTTAAGATCCTCAGCATTGACAGTAGGTCGAGTGGTTGCCAGTGAGCGAAGCATGTCAGACTGAAAAGAAAGAATGAAGTTCAGGAGTTAGAAGCCAAAAGAGAGTGTGAGCAAAATGGATAACAGACAGGTGGTGCATGCATAACTTAACCCTGATCTATACATGACTTGCACACTAAGAGTATTCTTTGCTTTTATTATTCTGGGTCACAGCCCAAGGCAAGAGATGAGCTGCTGCTCATATGTCTGCTCCCAAGCTGAGCCACAGAGCAGCAAAATGATTCTCCAACCCATTCAGAAAGCACCAAAACAGAGTGTACGCGCACACAGGTACAGGATTTGCAAACGTACAATGTAGTTACACCACCCTGACAGCCAGGCTTTCATAAGCATTGTTTCAAACAAAATATTATTTTGCTGCTGAGATAACTAAAACTTCAACTGACGGAAACATAGAAAGTTCCTCTGACCAAACATCCTCACCACCAGCATTACCAGCACTGATATGAGAAGTCAACACAAAAACAAGCAGAATTTACCATGCAAACCACAGGCTCCAGTAGCTTATCACTGGGAACATCCACCCATGTCATCTCAATGGCAGCTGGGTCTCCAGGGGAACATGGTGTTAAAAGGTCATCCACTATGACATTTGGATTTGTCCTGGATGGACCTCGAATCTGAGGAAGATATCAAACAGTTAATGATATATTGTCCTGTAAAACTGATAGCAAAATACCTGAATCCTCTTGAAATGATCCAGTCTGAGCAATGCCGTTACCACAATCGGCAATTATCTCAAGCATACTTGGTCTGCTTTATGTGGGGCATTGGGATAGGAATAAGACCATAAGCCTCCCTTACCCCAAGCCTGGTTAACCATTCAGTAACCTCATAGCTGAACCTCTACATCAACTCACTTTCAACCTGTCACCTTACTCATTGATTTCCTCAGTGATGCACAATTTAAAAAGATTCACAAATGCAGAGTGAAGACATTTCTTATCTCAGTCCTGAATGATCAAGTCCTTATCCTGAGAAACAAAGTGATTGTTGTTTATAATAAACAATATTAGCCAGTAAGAATCAAACAAGATTAATATAATCAACCATTGAAATCATATTTCAAGCAGGGAAAAAGGAAATAAAAAATCAATTTTTAAAAGCATTTCTTGAGATGTTGCCAGAGCAATATTGAAACTGTTGTGTGAATAGCTGTGGTCCCAACAATGACCCTGGCAAAACTGAAACCCTACAGTTATAAGCAAGCCATTTGGCCCAGAGTCCACACCAACCTTCTGAAGAGCGTCCTACCTAGGCCCACCCTATTCCTATTACACTGCACTTCCAATGGCTCATCCACATAGCCTACACATCCCTGGACTGTAGGAGGAAACCAGAGCACCTGGAAGAAACCTACACAGACACAGAGAATCTGCAAACTCCACACTAACAGTTGCCTGAGGGGAGAATCGAATCCGGCTCCCTGACGCCGTGAGGCAGCAATGTTAACCACTGTGCTGCTCTGCGCATCTCCTGGGTCTCTGGATTGCCAGTCCAATGATAAGATTTGATCGGCCTGTTGCTAAATTAACAACTGCCTCAGCTGAGAGCCAAGAGAATGTGTCCTTGAGGTTCCTTCAAGATTAAAAATCAGAACACCCCCCTCATCTTACCCCAGCTTGCCCCCAATCCACTCCAGACTCTCTCCCATTTCCCAGCCCCTCTCAACTTCCACTCCCCAATGCAAACTAACCCCTCCACCCACAAGCCAGGTTCCCCACTTGCCACCCTCTAATAGGCCTGTGATTTTCACACCTCTCTGATGAAGAACTTCAAGATCCTGTTTGTCCAACACAACATCACAGTTTGTGTCGTGCAGAACTCTGCAAATCACTGGCTGCCATCCTGAAAAAAACTCCTTTATCCTCATTCTCTGCCTTCTGCCAGTCAGGCAATTTTCTATCCATGCCAGTACTTTGCCCCTAACACCATGGGTTCTTGTCTTATTTAGCAACCTCCTGTGCAGCAGTTTGTCAAATACATTATGAAAATCTACATAGATCATGTCAACTGACTCTCCATTGTTTAACATATTTGTTAATTCCCTCAAATTACCTCAAAAGAATCAATAATTACTTTGTTCCATCCTTCTTAAATACTTATTAAAACCATTGCTATTTGTACATTCCTAGTTAGCTTTCCCTCATTCCTTAACCTTTTTTTCATCCTTTTGCATTTTGCATATTCTGACCAATCACGCAACTCCAAAACTCAATGCCCAATCGATGAAGGCCTGCATGTACTCCTAGGTCCCTTTGTTCAACAACACCCCTCAGAACCTCACCATTAACTGTGTAAGTCCTACCTTGGTTTGACTTTCCAAAGTGCCACACCTCACACTTACCCGTATTGAATTTCAGTTGCCAATCCTCAGCCCACTTCCCTACCTGATCAAAGACCCTCTAATTTTTGATAACCTTCCTTGGTATCAATGATACCTCACCTGCAAACTTACTAACCATGCTTTATACATTCAGCTAGTATACATGCCTTGTACACTTCAGCTAGCTCAGCTTTCATGTTGCTGTTATTTAAATTTAAAATATAGTAGTGCCCCTGTACCCGTAGGGATTACGTTCCAGGACCAACCGCAGAAGCCGGAAACCAATAGGAGTGACCCCATTCATTTCAATGGGAAACATATCTTCCCGGCAGTTCCTGGTCCTGGAACGATCCCGATTATATGTTCCGGCAGGTAAGCGAAACCACTGTGACCAGACTCACGGATATGGGGCTCACCTGTAATAGACTTTGACCCAATCTTCACCCTTTCAAACTGAACATAATGTGGTTGTTGCTACCTAGGGGTATTCTAACTCAGATCATTAATTATTCTTTCACATTACTTAATGTCAAATTGAATACAATGTGCTTTATTGTCAGTTCCAAAATGTGCTCCCAATAGCATTTTATGAACTCTTTATTCAACCTTCTGTTGCCAATCTTGTTTCTCCAATTTGTAGAGATTAAAATCACCTATAATTACTGTCATCCCTTAATCACAAGCATCCCATCTTTCTGCCTACCAGCCATTTCAACCCCTACAGATTTTGTTTTACTAAGTTTGTGGTTAAGAATTTGACTTTAAACTTTGTACTTCTATGTTATATAAAAATAATTTTGATGGTTTTAGTTGTGTCCTCTCATTATCCCCTCAGTACCTACCTCATGATAATCACTACGACAAAGACCTCGACAAGCCTGACTTAAGCCTCTCAAGAATGTAACAGGTGTGCTTAGTGTTGCTCCACTGAATTTACCTGGACTTTCAATGTTTTTATATTCTTCATGTCAAGAACTGCAAACAATACTCCAACTATAGGTAACTATGTTCCAGGACAAACCTGTGTTACTTCCACATGTTTGTATTCCCCACATCAAGATATAAATCCAGAATCTTTTGGCTTTTTATGATTTATCTGTTCATGTGATAACCTTTATCGACATAAGTCTCTCCGTTTAGTTCTATTTAGAATCTTAACATTTAAGATGAATTGCGTTTTCTATGTTACTTTCATTTTTTGATATTGCTTAAACCTGGGTTTATTGGGAAACAGATATCACACTGTGATCAAGGCCAAAGCACCAGCATCCCATGTTTAAGATTTGTGTGGCAAGAACAAATGTTTAACCTGTGATGGAGGTTGTAATTACCAGTATAACACTGATCACATACCTTTTTAAAATGGGTTGCTGATTGCACTTTCCGGACCGGTTGCATTAATGCATCACGAACAATTATACAGATATCTGCACCAGAATATCCCTCTGTTTTCCTGCCAAGTTCCCTGAAGTCTGTCTCAGTCAGGCAATGAGGAGTTGTGCCCAAGTGTAATTTAAACATGTGGACTCTTGCTGGCTCCTCTGGCAATGGGATGTAAATCCGTTTCTCAAATCTTAACACAGACAATAAGGGAACTTTTAAATTATTTCACACAAAGAAACTACAATGTGTATAATGTAGCACAATCTTAAATCTGACCTCCTCCTAATGGCAGAATCCAGCACCCATGGGATGTTTGTTGCTCCCAAAACCAAGATTCCATCACTACTATTCCCAACACCTGAAGATGGAGAAACAAGTTATTTTCGAATTAGACACAGAGCAAACATCTGGAACCCCAAATACATAGTAATTAGCATACAACGTATGAAATAGAAGTACACCATTCAGCTCCTCAAGCTTTCTCACCATTTGTGTTCCAAATACCACATACCCAGGCTAGTCACCCTTAGATTCTTGACAGGCATGGGGATCGATCTACCTCTGTCTTAAACATTCTCAACAATCCTGCCACCAGCACCTGCTGAAACAGACAGTCCAAAAGTCGCACACTTTGACAGGAACAATTTCCTGTCTTATATGTCTGAAAAGGGCAACCACTAATTTTAAAACAGTGGCTCCTAGTTCTGGGCCCACTCTTGCATCCTTTCCACATCCACCTCATTATGACCATTCAGAATCTAATAAAACTTCAATAAAATAATCCCCAGCCTTAGGTTAAATTAGGTTACATTCCCTACAGTGTGGAAACAGGCCCTTCAGCACAAGTCCACATCGACCCTTTGAAGAGTAACCCACCCAGACCCATTTCCCTCTGACTAAAGCACCTAACACTATGGGCAGTTTAGCATGGCCAATTCACCTAACCTGCACATCTTTGGACTGTGGGAGGAAACCGGAGCACCTGGAGGAAACCCATGCAGACACAGGGAGAACGTGCAGACTCCACACAGACAGTCACCCAAGGCTGGAATCGAACCTGGGTCCCTGGCGCTGAGAGGCAGCTGTGCTAACCACTGAGCCACCGTGTTGCCCCGAAGCCTATTGTAAGCAAATCTGCTCTTTCCAGATATCAATCTAGTAAACCGCACCAGAAGCTCCTCTAAACGCAGATATATCCTTCCTTACAAAAGGCCGTCAAAACTGCAGTGTTTGAGATATGGTTTCACTAATGCCCTGTATGAATGCTTACTTAGATGTTCAATGCTTGCCTTCATCAGTCAGAGCATTTAGTACAAGAATTGAGTCTTCACATTATAGCTGCACCAGACATTGGTCAGACCACATTTGGAGTAGTGTGTACAATTCTGGTCATCCTGCTATAGAAAGGATGTTATTAAAGTAGAAAGGGTACAAAAAAGATTTACAAGGATGTTCGTGAAACTGGAAGATTTGAATTATAGAGAGGTTGGATAGGCTGGGATTTTAAAAAAATCTGTAGCTTAGGAGGCTGTGGGGGGGGCTTTTAGAGGTTTATAAAATTGTGAGAGCATAGATATGGTGAATAACCACAATCCTTTCCCCAGGGTAGGGGAGTCCAAAACTAGAGGGCATAGGCTTAAGGTGAGAGGTAAAAATTTAAAACAGACGGGATGGGCAACTTTTTAATGCAGAGGGTGATGTGTATATGAAACTAGCTGCCAAAGCAAGTGGTAGAGGCAAATACAATTATGACATTTAAAAGACATTTGGGTGGGAACATGGATTTAGAGAGACATGCGCCAAATACAGAAATGGGACTCGTTCAGTTTTGGAAACCTGGTCAACTTGGATTAGTTGGCCTGAAGGGTCTGTTTCCAAGGTGTACGACTCCATAATTTCTTCAATAATAAAGAACTGAATTCTGTAATCCTTCTTGATTATGTGCTGTAACAGAACATTACCTCTTGTACTAGAATGTCCAGACTCTTCAGCATTTCTCATTTTCAATAGTTGTTCACTATTTAGATAATGCTCTACATTTTTGTTCTTCCTGCCAAAGTAAACCCCGATACATTTTCAAGTTAGCTTTTAGTCTGCAAACTTCCTTTTCCGTGTGCTGCTGGAAAAGCACAGCTGGTCACACAGCATTCAAGGAACAGGAAAATCGACATTTTGGGCATGAGCCCTTCATCAGGAATGAGGCTTGTGGGCCAAGGGGGCTGAGAGAAGGAGCTCAGCCCGCTTGGCCCTCAAGCCTCATTCCTGATGAAGGGCTTATGCTCCTCAGATGCTGCCTGATCAGCTGTGCTTTTCCAGCACCACATTCTTCACCTCTAATCTCCAGCATCTGCAGTCCTCACTTTCTCAAAATTGATACTGACTCAGCCACTCAAAATAAACTGACATTTCTGGACAAAAGAGCCTCTTGCCACAAACAGAGCAGTAGCTGTGACTAACACACATCCATTCTTTCAGAAATTATCACCCAATCATTTCTACCATTGACTGTCTATCCATTGTTCTTCTCTCTTTATACTGGTGTACTTCCCAGCCACTAGCTGACAATCTTTATTCCAGTGGGCCTTTCACTAGTTTTTCAGCTAACTTTTTGACAAGACTTATCTCCTCAGCATTAACTTCAGATGAGCCCTTTGTATGCAACTGGTAGAGACCGGAGGGATTATAAAATCTCTGAACAACAAGAATTTAACCTAGTTCCTAAAGCAGTACCAAGTGGGAAATGTTTAATTACTTTTTAACCAATATATTTATTTTAATTCATGCCAACCATGAGCTAAGATGCTTCAACAACTAGTATTGAGCGAGTGTAACTGCATGTGAATGAGACAAATACTTGCCACACTCAAGTCTGGGTACAAATCAGCATAACCTGAAGTAAAAACTATGGAGCAAATATTCAGTTGGACAAAACATTACAGAATCTTACTGCAGAGATGGAAGCCACAAGATCTGTGGGGTTTCTTTTTAAAGCCACCTGATTCAAGGGATCTCAGAATTGTTACACCACAGTACAAAACCACTTATGCCCGCACCAGCTCTCCAAATGAGTTATTTAATGCCTTCTCCCCATAAAGACTGCACATTCTTCCTGGTCTGATGTTAATCTAATAGCCTTGTGAATTGCTCAATTTACCAGACTCAGGTAGCAAATTGCAGATCATCACCTCTTGATGTGTGACAAAGTTTCTTACATCTTCATTACTTCTTTCAACAATTACCTTAGGACTTTGCTGTTGCATTCTCAATCTCTCCGAAATTGGTGAGTATCTCTTCCTATCTACTGTGTTTACATCCAAGTGCCAAAGGAATTGACTATAGAGACAGTTAATGCATTACCTTCAAATATTTTACAAATTCTGGAATTATTCCTTCAGACAGTAAGCTCACAAATATTACAACATTAGTTAAGAGGGAGTGCAATGGAAGGTTCATCAGACTTGTTCCGAGACGGTGAGACAGCCCCACAAAGAAAGATCAGGCAAACTGAGCCTGTAATCTGTAGAATTTCAAAGAATGAGGTTATTTAATGGAAGCTTACAAAATTGTTAAAGCATTGATGAAGGCAAGATGCTACACCTGATTACAGAGTCTCGTACCAGGGGAACGATGTAAAAATAAAGGAGCTGTTATTTAGGACTTCTCATTTGGAAGTTGTGAAACTTCGGAATTCTCTGCCTCAGAGGCCTGTGGAAGTCCATTCTTTTATTATGTTTTACATTTTGATTGATGGATTTTTTGATTATCAATGGGAAAGAGGGCTGTGGGATGTGAAGGGCATTGAAAAGTTTGATCAGCTGGATAAATGATGGAGCAGACTTAATGGACTGAATGGCTGATTCCTGTTCCTATGATTTTGAATATCTGTCAAATTTCTCTCAACGAAACCATTCCCAACTTCTCCAATCTATCATGGTGGCTCAGTGGTTAGCACTGCTGACTCTCAGCATCAGGGAACCAGGTTCAATTCTAGCCTTGGGCGACTGTGTCTCCCCGTTTCTGTGTGGGTTTCCTCCAGATGCTCCAGTTTCCTCCCACAGTCCCAAGATGTGCAAGTTAAATGGATTGGTCAATGCTAATTTACCCATACTGTCCAACAATGTGTAGGCTTAATGGATCAATGATGGGAGGTGCAAGGTTGCAGGAATGGTATAAGATAGGATGGGGTAAGTCTAAGTTGGATACTCTTTGGAGAGTTGTTGTGGATTTGTTGGAATTAATGGCCTGTTCCCACACACGGGATTCTATGGAAATCAAGCTCCTCATCCCTGGAACTATTCCTACAAATCTTTCTTACATTCACTCAAATGCCTTCACATTCTTCTTCAAGTGTGGTAGCTAGAAATGGATGCAATACTCCAGTTTCAATGCCTTATACAAATCTAAAGTAACTTCCTTGAATGCTCCTTTAATACAATCTGGAATGTATGTTTTCCAAAACACATTCACAAACTGCCCACCATCTTTAATGATTTATACACATTTACACTCAATGCCCCATTCTATTGTATCCTCTTCACAATTGTATCCTTTAATGCCTCTCTATGTTCTTTCTGCCAAAACAAAGCACCCCATGATTGAGAACATGCAATCTTAAAGACCAAAGAAGGCTGTGTTGATATACGCCCAAATAGTTAACTTCCATCAAGAAATCATGGTCAGATGTGTTTCTATATAGTCTTAATTTGTTTCAACAATGAGACTTATAAATGACTACACATAACCTTTGTTATGGAGTTAACTTTGTAAAGTTTGTAAATACCTGATGCTTTGGACTTTCACTCAACACTATATAATGAAGAACATTTCACTGTTTCATTCGTTTTAACATCCCTTACTTACATTTATATTAGTACTTTTTGATCTTCTGAATTAGCTTCACCATTAAAGTATAAAGGAAAACATGATTTTTTCCAAACATTCAAACACAGCAAACAAAAACAAACATCAGTTAACTGATCATGCTGAAAAACAAAAGGCCAGTGATAAGTAAATGTCTGATTTAATGGAAATTTCACCAGTTCGGCAAGCATTGAGGTATGATCTAAAGTCTCTCAATTTTTGGTCGCTGACTGCATATGCATACTCTGCTTCACTGACAAAGTAGTAAAAACAAAATTCAAACTATCCTCTAACTTTAGTAAAAGTCATAAAATGACAAAAATAAAACTTAAAAAAGGTAGGATCTGTGGACAATTGAAAACGTAAGGAACCAGTCAGGACTCAGTTAGAGGTGACATCAATGTCCAACACCCTTAACAGGCAATGACATGCAGCTTTTAAACCAACTAGAAATAAACTCTGCCGAGGAGGTATGCTTGTGGTTCAGTGGGAATGACTCTGCTCTGGACCGAGAGACTCAGGTTCCAGTCCCACTGTGAGCAGTGTAATGGGGACCTGACTTTCACCCAAACATTCAAGTAAAAATAAATAACAAAATGCTATTTGTAATGTGAAGCAGTCTCGCTCAAAGTAAACTAGAGTGGCCACAATTCCTAGAGAGAAAGGCTCTCTTTCTTACCTTGCATTTGGACTAGAAATTCCGTTTTGATGCGCCTGGCAGCTTCACTCTCATTCTCATTTCTGGATCCACAGAGGGAATCAACTTCATCGATAAATATGATGGAGGGTTTGTGCTGTCGAGCCAACTCGAACAGATTTTTCACAAGTCTGAGGGAGAAAGGAAACATTATTACCCAAGGAGACTTGCATACTTCTTAGTAGCATCAAAGAAAATTAACAAAGACGTCAGACTGGCAGTGTCTCTCAGTATCCATTCACTTCTTTGTTTCTCATAAGCTGACCCACTTTATAGACTCCTTGTAAGATGTGACATCCTTTACTGTGCTGCTACCTCTAGGAAGTAATCGCTGCTAAACGTTCTCCCAATTTTGGTGGAGGATGAGAGTTCAGATAACTGAGGATTGCCCAGCATTTGCTGAGATTGAAGTGATGGTGATCCAGACTTTATGGAAGAAGCAGAGATAGGGAGTGAGCAGGTTGCAAGAGTCTGATATTTTTCCTACTAAATGCAGAGTTCAACCTCATTGAGAATCTCAAACCTAGGAGAAGTGCAACTAACCAAAGATGCTGCAGGAACCAATAGAAACAAATAACTCATTTTAATATCCTGAGGTTTTTAAGTTCTATTTTCAATTTGGTAGAATATCCTAAATAGTTCTCAAGCTTAGTAAAAACATTTTTACCTAAGATCTTGTCCAAGTTCATTTTTGATTGATCTCCACTTGTCCTCTAGTCCACATTCTGGAAGTTAACATTCACAGTTCATCACATTCATGAACGACCTTATATTTTAGAAACCTCCACAAATTACAACAGTCACAGTTTCTCACTTCAAATATTAATCTTCCATTAGCTCCTTACTTCTACACTTACTCCACTATTTTAATTTTCATGTGCCTGCATTATTCACTCCACATTTAGTTTTGGCATCCAATCTTAGCTGTCTCTGTTTCAGATTCTCAAGCAGAGACTGATATGGGGTCCAGCTGGTTGGCTTTTGTCGCTTCAATAGGCACTAATCTCACATATCTTCCAGGTATCCCCCACATTGCACAGTGAGAGATGGGAAAGGGAATCTTCTGTAAGCTCAATTATTGTTAAAACTTAGCATAGAGATGGCACTGTCTCTACTCAAGACATTGACAAAACTCAAATATTTGCGGTGTCACTTACTTCTCACTCTCTCCTAACCATTTGGACATCAGGTCAGATGATGACACAGAGAAGAATGTGGAATTATTTGCCTCTGTTGCTACAGCTTTGGCCAAGTAGGACTTTCCTGTACCGGGTGGGCCAAAAAGCAAGATCCCACGCCAAGGAGTTCGTTTACCTATAAAAATGAGAAGAACAGAATATGAATTGGACCAATCAATGACAGCAACTGTGACAAGATTAAACACAGATTGTACAAGTTTCAGGGACAGAAGCAAGGTACATATTATGCAACCAATTCAACTACTATTTTTTCAGTATGTTGGATTTTTCAGTACTTTGTTTCATTCTTTTTATCAGTTTTGGTTTGGAATTGTGAACTGTGATCTGAGAACTAAAAGGTGACCATGGGACTGTCAACAGCCATCTATTTAAGCAAACAATTGGCTTGTGAGGCTCGACCTGGAAGTTAAATGCAGATTGGTTTTTGATCAAAGTATTCTACAAACAGAGTGATACTGGAGAAATCAGTACGTTTAATCAGATAGCAGATGTTTGGCCATGAACGAGGTCAGAACCTGGGCACTGGTGCCAAAGGGAAGAAGCAGGGGTTTTGAACTGGAGGTTTCTGAAAGGAGGTGTTTGGCTGAAGATTTGTAAACTCCTCGCCTAACCTCCTGATATTAGCAATCGAAAGTTCAGAGGATAGAAACTAAGTCATACAGATTACAGAAACTTCCTCATAGTGACCTTAAAAGGTGCCCCTGATTGTAACCTTCAGAAAATCAACCGTATGCATTTGTAGAACAATGCATTATAAAAAAAACCACAAGTAATTTGGCTAGTTCTGAGGAAGAGTCACTGGAGCCAAAATGTTAACTTTAATTCAAAGTTTGTGAGAAGATTTGTAGCTCGGGTGCTCGTTGCTGTGGTTCTGTTCGCCGAGCTGGAAGTTTTTGTTGTAAACGTTTCATCCCCTGTCTAGGTGACATCCTCAGTGCTTGGGAGCCTCCTGTGAAGCATTGTCCGGTTGACAACCGGAAGCGGCAGGGACAGGCCACTATAAATGCCGGAGGAAACACCACAGAAGCGCTTCACAGGAGGCTCCCAAGCACTGAGGATGTCACCTAGACAGTGAACGAAACGTTTGCAACAAAAACTTCCAGCTCGGCGAACAGAACCACAGTTAACTTTAATTTCTCTTCACAGATGCTGCCAGACCTGTTGAGTTTTTCCAAAAAGTTCTGTCTTTATTAGTAATTTGGCCAAGTTTGTAGTTTTTTAAATCTCTTAACTATGTTCGTCTATCTGTCTTTTGAGAAAACAGGGCTGAAAACAAGAATTATTGAGTTTAAATTGTAGACACTAATTAGATTACTTTATTCTTTAATTTTGCCTGCTAAAGTTACTGTATTATTAATAAATTGTTAAGCCTTTTGTTTAAGCTACAAACCTGATGTCTGGAATCAATTATTCATAAAGACTAGGACTGATTATTCAAAAAGATGGTTAGGAACCTTTGGGGTCAATTTTGAATGTCTTTTAAGAAATATGCTGGATTTCTTTTGCTACAAGCCTGCCTTGCTCACAGAATGGCTCGTTTTAAGACAATAAACCAATTCCCATTTGAACTTGTCAATTAAACTTGCCTCCACTGCATTCCTCATTGAAGCACTAGGTTTGTGAAAAATGCTTTCTTCACATTGCCATTGTTGTTTTTAGTAATTACCTTAAATCCATATCCTCTCGTTCACAATGCTTTCATTGTGGGATCAGCTTTTTCTCATCAACTCCATCCAGACCCTTCACGATTTTGAACACTTTGATCAAATCGCCACTCAACCATAGCTTCTTCAAGAAAAACAGTTGCAACCTCTCCAGACTAATTTACCTAACCGAAATTCCTCAACCCAGGAAACATTCTTGTGTCTTTCCTGCACCCTCTCTAATATCTTACAGCCTTCCTAAACTGGTGTCCAGAACTGGATGCAATACTCCTATTCAAGCCAAACCACTGTTCTATGCAACTATGATAGGACATTTCATCCGTGCTCATATTTCTAACCCTCCTTAGTCTGTCCCTAATTAATATAGCAGTCCTTTAGAACATAGTAAAATACAGCGCAGACCAGGCCCTTCGCCCTTGATATTCTGCCGACCTGTGAACTATCTAAGCCTACCCCCCTCTACTATCCCATCATCATCTATGTGCCCATCCAAAGATTATTTAAATCTCGCTCATGTGGCTGAGTTAACTACATCAGCAGGCAGGGCATTCCAGATCTGTACCACACTGATTAAAGAATCTGCCTCTTACATCTTAAATCTATCACTCCTCAATTTGTAGCTATGCCACCTCATACAAGCTGACATCATCATCCCAGGAAAAAGACTTTCATTATCTAACCCTCTGATTATCTTTTATGTCTCTATCAAATCCCTTCTTAGCCTTCTTCTCTCCAATGAGAACAGACCCAAATCTCTCAGCCTTTCCTCAAAAGACCTTCCCTCCAGACCAGGCAACATTCTGGTAAATGTCCTCTGCATCTTTTCCAATGCTTCCACGTCCTTCCTGTAATGGAGCGACCAGAACTGTACACAATATTCCAAATGCAGCCACACTCGCGTTTTGTATAGTTGCAGCATGACATTACGGCTCTGGAACTCATTCCCTCAACCAACAAAACCTAACACACCGTTTGCCTTCTTAACAGCACTATCCACCTGGGTGGCAACTTTTAGGGATCTATGCACATGGACTCCAAGATCCCTCTGCACAATCTTTCCACTGACCCAGTATTCTGTCTTCCTGTTATTCTTCCCAAAGTGAATCAGCTCACATTTATCTGCATTGAACTCCATTTGCCACCTCTCAGCCCAATTCTGCAGCTTATCTAAGTCCCCCTGCAACATTCTTCCACACTATCCACAACTCCACCGACTTTAGTGTCATCTGCAAATTTACTAACCCATCCACCTATGCCAGCATTCAAGTCATTTATAAAAACGACAAACAGCAGTGGTCCCAAAACAGATCCTTGTGGCACACCATGAGTAACTGGACTCCAGGCTGAATATCTTCCATCAATCACCACTCGCTGTTTTCTTACAGAAAGCCAGTTTCTAATTCAAACAGCGAAATCACCCTCAATCTCATGCCTCTGCATTTTCTCCAACAGCCTACCACATGGAACCTTATCAAATGCTTATTTGGCATTATCCAAAAAAACTCATTTCCTTTTTGCACCTTATTATTCTTTACGACCTATATATACTCTGACCCACTCCCTGCCAGTTTAATTTAAGACATGTGAGCTAATCTTCCCATAAGCACACTGGTTCTAGTCCTATTGACATGCAACCCTTTGCAATGGGCTCTTCCTATCCCAAAACTGGCCCCAATGTCCCAAGAATCTGAAGCCCTTCGTCCTGCATCATGCCTCAAATCATGCATTGATCCCCCTATTTCTCCTCTCACGATAACATCTCTTAGGACATTTAACAGTTTTCTGCACAGATTGCCAAACCTAATTATTTCTAACATTTTCCATTTTATATCAGACCCCATCTGCAATATGTTGCTTTTCTTACAGACCTTCAACTCAGACACCCTTAATCTCATATCCTTATGGATCCCCTTTAGATGCCTCAGTCATCCTTGAACCCGATATCTTTAATTTTTTGCTGTTGATCCTAAACATAGCTCTACAAATCCCAGCTCTTACTGACCAACAACTGTTCCTCATTAAAAATCAAAAGAACTGCAGATACTGTAAATCAGAAACAAAAACAGAAATTGCTGGAAAAGCTCAGCAGGTCTGGCAGCATCTGTAGACAGAAACTGGAGTTAGCGCTTCTAGGAGCTAGCTAAGCCTGCACTGATTGCCTATCTATAACTGCACAGAGGGCTCATTTGTTAAGAACTACCGACATTGCTGTGGGTCTGGAGTCACAGATGTGCTTCCATAAAGGATATTAGGGAATCATGAAACAATGGTTTCATCATCATTAGTCACTTAATTCTAGATTTATACTGAATTCAAATTCACCATTTGTCATGGCAAGATTTGAATCCAAGTATATAGAACATTACCTGGGATCCTGGATTAATAATCTTGTGATAAAACGACAAGGCTATCGCCTTGTTAGAAATAAATCTCTTACAAGAAAAGCTGTGAAATATAAAAACATACCTGTGAACAGATGAGGGAACTTGATGGGTAAAATCACAGCTTCCTTCAAGGCCTCCTTTGCCACCTCCAAACCGGCCACATCATTCCATCGCACATTGGGCTTCTCCATCACAATAGCACCTATAATGGAACAAGAGTGTGACTGCTGACAACAAAGTTCCAAACACATCTACAGGAAGCTTCAAAGTCTTTTTGAAAAAATGAAGAAATTGATAGCAAAAAACAAAACATTCATGAAACCCCAAAAGTGATAATAAGGACACCACTTCGACTGGGACAACACATTCATCCTAAGAGGAGCCAGAGACACGCACAAGAATTCCTAGAAGCATGGCATTCCAACCAGAACTTTATCAACAAACACATCGTCTTATATCCCATTTACCACCCCAAGTAAAATAATGGGAAATGACGCCATCGCACCATGGAAACCTAAATATCGGGTCATAACACCAGTGTTTCAACGGAGACTCTCTGATGGCGTTACCTAGTATGGTGGCAAAACATCTGAAAACATAGCTTCCAGCTCAGCAAGCAAACGTACACACAAGCTGTTTCCCTTTCTACATGAGTTTAGGACAATAATCTTACACAATGAAGACAGAGGTAAAGCGGAATTCTTTGCTCAAAGAATAGCAAATCAAACATTCAAATTAGATAAATGTTTAACCAGTAAAGCAGAGAAGAATCATGGGAAGAAGGCAGACAAGTGGAGTTGAGGATTATCAGATCAGTTGTGTTTGCACTGAATTGCAGAGCAGACTCAATGGGCTGGATGGTTTACTTCTGCTCCTAAGTGTTAAGGTCTTCAAGTAATCCACCAGTGAAAAGAAATACGCTGTCTGAACATTGCTGGAAAACTACGAACCCATCTGCCATTGCCAATGTTTCTTGCCACAACCAGATTAAGGTGTTAAGCAGAAAATAAACCATTTCACAAGAGAAGCACAAAACGAAAAGACTAGAAGACAAGCCAAACATCTCCTTCAGAAAACTCAAGTAGTATGAAATGATTGAAAATTTAATGAACTCAATCTGAATCTATGAATCTTTTTTAATTCAAAAAGCACAGGGCAGTCAATATTTTACTCTGTAAATTAGGGAGACTGAATCTTGCATTACATGTACATTTTAATATTTATAATTCTGCATTTTTTAATTATTATTAATTTATTTTAATTAACAGCCTATACTGTGCTATGACCTGCTGTATGAATATTGTCATTAGTAGCTGCCACCAAAATAAAATCTTAATTTAAAAACCGCATCTAATAGATGGTATTGAATATTATCTTCAGACTGCAAGTCCTGTCTGATATACCAGCAAAATAGGCTTTGTTCCGTAGGACACAGACAACATGAAATGATGTATAAAAATATTACAATCAATAATCAAGGCTGACAATTCAGTGTAGTACTGATGGAGTTCTATTGTATCAAGTGTGCTTTGTTTGGGATAAGTAAAGGATTTATCTGGCCTCTTGGCACTGTTTCAAAGAGCAGGTGCATTACCGCCATCGCCTGGCCAAAATGTATCACTCATTCAAGACCACAAATGGATACGATGATCACACAAATATTTGTGGGAGTTTGTTACCTGCAAATTGGCTACTGTTTTGAAATTACAACAATGATTCCAATTCAAAAGTAACTCTTGTTCTAAAATAGGACATCCTTAGTCATGAAAAGTGCTTTTTTATTTCATTTATTTTATAATGTGGGCATGGCCGGCAAGGAGCAACATCCCTACCTGCTCTTGAAATGGGTGGCTTGCTAGGTTGGGGTCTGGAATCACATGTATGTCGGGGTCTGGAATCACATGTAGGTCAGACCAAGCAAGTTGCCAGGAGATTAGCTTGGGCCTCCAGATTGTTACTTCAATGACGTTATCACTATGTCGCTGCCTCTCCAACATACAAATGCATTTTTTAAATACATAAACAATTAAGTGGATGGGTGGAGTTGTAGAAAGGCTCTGTTCCACTATTAATCTGATTTGACTGACAGTTTGATTTTCAGCCATCTCAGGTTGGAGGAAGAATGACAGGTTGCTGCTGTAAGTTTGGATCTCAAATCAAACACATTTGTACATGCTTATAATTCCTCCTCAATATGCACTTCAAGGCTGGATTTGAAACTTCAGTCTGATTTGCACCTACTCGAAAGACTGTTGTGTTTCTGCACAAAATTAAAATGACATCACCGTCGCTGGGACAATGGTGGGCTAGTACTCCCTGTACTAATCAGGATCACAGTACTCCTCTGCCTCCAAGCTTGGCAGAGACACCGAATACAGTGCTATCCTCAGCCCCATGGTCCTCTTCAATAAAAGCAGCATTGTTCCAAGAAACATGTCAAATCTCATGTGAATGCTTGCAACTTTGAGATTGACCCCTTTACTACCTCAGATTTTCATGCTGCTTGGCTAGCATCCAGTTCTGGATGAGCCATTTTCTTCAATCTCTGCCACAAATTCCATTCCCTTATTTCTGAATTTACACCTCTGACTACTGTCTGCATCTCACCCAGACTTGAGACTATTCACATCCATTACACCCTATTTGACCTTGAGCTTCTAGTTACATATTTTCTCTACAACCAAGACCATTATCACCAAAATATCATCCATCTGGAACCTGCCTCAACTTATCTGCTGCTGAAAGTCTCATCTATATTTTCCCAACGTGACTATGCAAAGTGCTCGCTGATTGGTCTTCCCATTTGTTCTATTCATTAAGTCATCTGGAATTCTGCTGCCAATTTTATACCAAATGCTATTTGGCTCTAATTTCATTGCTAACTGATCCACACTGGTTTAGAGTCAAGCAGTGCCTCCAAAACTCTCATCCATGTGTTAAAATCCCTGATATGGAGATCAAGTGGACTAACAGGCAGGTGTCTGGCAACACGAGAATGCGTTTCACTCACCCATCAGCTGCTCCTGCAGTTTCTTCTTCTCTGGATTTTCTTCTTCACTATCACTGTCACTCCTGGGAGAGGAATCAAAACATGAGAATTGCAGCAACATCAGACAGCAGTAATGCAGGGAGATGGCTAGGGTTGGGGAAAGAAAATGTCCATGTATAGCAGGCTCAACTAAATATAAAAACAGGAAATTGCTAAATATGAAAAGGTAATTAAGAAAATATTAAAGAATCAGCAAACAGCGAAGAGATAACAGCATAAGATTGAAAAGATTTAAAAGTATCATGTCTTCAACTTCATCCCACCACCTATCACACGATGAAAACAAGCCCATGAAAACAAACCTTATTGTCCATCACAGACACTTAGATTTTCATTCCCTTGTAACTTCTTCCATTAACCCACACCCTCATGCAAAACAATCACCTGGACTTCCAATTTTAGTACCAGCTGATTCACTTCTAACTTGCAGTAACTCTCTCTCCACTCCTTATTCATCCCAATAATATACATCTATCTCACAACACCATAATGTTCTTGCCTACCCATTCCTCTCCAGCAGATACTCCCTCACCCGACCCATGAAAGTAATTGTCTGCCAACATCCCAATCCCAGTAATGCATGTGCCGATTCTCCATTAGCCATGAATATATCCGCAAATCCAGTTTTTCTCCCAAATCAGGAGCCCTCATCCATACCCCTTGTCATTTTGCTGTGTTTCTTTCACTGGCTTCTTGCCGCGTTTGTCTTTGTTTTTTAAATATTCCTTCAGTTTTTCTGCACGGTCCAGGTACTGAACACACTTCGCTCGAATACTCTCCTTTGCCTTCTCTCCATGAGCCTCATCTGCAATAAAAACAGTGGAATATCTTGACTACAGTAACCCTAAGGTGGGGAACTGCCTCCAACATCCCAGAAGGGGAGACCTGATTACCAGTCACCACAGAATGTTTCCTGTCTGTACTGGTGACAACATGAGGGTATAGTTCCACTACCCATTGATACCCTGTACCTGAACACTTGCTGACATTTCACCAATCTAGCCAATCTTGTACATACTCAGAAATCAGTCAATGGTGGTCAGCAGCAGGGAACATTCAATGATGATCAGGAGCAGGAACACCAACTGATTTCCCCTCTAATTCAGGGATCGGAACAGTGATCAGAAGCACTAACTGATTTTCCCTCTCTCTGACCCAGGGGTCACTCAGTCGTGTTCAGGAGTAGTCCTGAACTCTGCCCCCTTTCATCCAAGAGTACTGAAGTCCAATACAGTGTCTCCAATGCCCAATCTGAGGTCAACTAATTCAAAACAGGCCGAGTATTAGATCAAAGCTTGTAATGAGCTTGTTGTACAATTTGTCTAAACTTGGCCAAATTTGGAACTCCCTTCCTACCAACACTTTGGGTGTACCTACACCAGATGAACTGCAGTTCAAGAAAGCAGCACATGACATTCCCAAAAAATATTTGGGGTTGGATACAAATGCTGGCCATGCCAGCTCTGCTCACATTTCCTGAAATATATCCAGAGAATGCAAGTTCAAATCCCACAATGGTCAAGTGTGAATTTGAATTCAGTTAGAAAAAAAATTTGGAAATAAAAAGCTTGTAATCCAACTGGTTCACTAATGTCCACGGAGAACTCTCACATTTAATGGCATGCAGGAAGTATTCCACTGCATGCTGATACAGCCTCAATGCCTCTTCATAGTTCTTTGCCTTGTCTTCTTCTGTGGCTTTAGTTACAAGGTCAATTGCTTTCTGAAACAGTTAAAAATAAGTTATATTAACGCATAGTTCACTCCCAAAAGGAAGAAATATCAAATCATCATCACTATCCACACCATTCTCACTCATTCCTGATGAAGGGCTTATGTCCGAAATGTCAATTCTCCTGCTCCTCAGATGCTATCTGATCTGCTGTGCTTTTCCAGCACCACACACTCAACTCTGATCTCCAGCATCTGCTGTTCTCACTTTCCTACCATGCTGGTTTATCAGCTGCTATGAGAACTTCCATTTTTTGAATGACTTTGCACCATGCAACACAGAATTTTGCAGCAGCCTAACTGATCTGAATATGTTATATGGTTTTGCACCAAACAATGTACTGGTATTGGTGGGCAGCAACAACCAAAAAATCCAAGTTTATAAAAAGAACATCTACTGAACGAAAATGTCTCAAGAGGCTTCACAGGTGCATTATAAAATGGACATGACACTGAGCCACACATGACAATATTAGGTCAAATGGTTAAATATTTGGTCAGAGGTTTTAATGAGTGAAAAGAGGAAAATGAGGTGGAAGGATGCAGGAAGTAAATTTCAGGCTTGTGCAGTTAAACAACTGAAGGCACAACCACTAGTTGCGAAGCAACTAAACTGGGAATAAGAGGACAGAGTTAGAGGTGCACATTTAATCTCAGAGGGTTGTAGAGTTGGAGGAGTATATAGAAGTAAGGAGGGAGTGAGAGCATGGGGTCAACTAAAAATAAGGCCAAGAACTTCAAAATCAAGACATGACTTGTCTGAGGGAACAACAGTGATGGGGAATGGGACTTGCTGTTTGTGAAGGCAGAGTTTGAATGAGGTCAAGATTTTGGAAGGGAAACAAGGACAGTCAGATCTAACAAAGGCATGAAAGAGGGTAATGCCATATTTTCAATAAAGACCTAGGACCTGCCTAACCCTACATTACAAACCAAGCATATGAAAAGCAGCTCTATGCTTCATCCTGTCAAATTCTCCTAATCTCATCCAAATGCTCAAAATATTTTTGATAAGAGGAGTCCGCATGAAAGAAATGGCAAGTCCAATATTTTCAATACTGAGAAAATCAGAACACTACTATACCAACACTATACTTTCACTACACTACATCAATATTAAACTTTACCACACTACACAGACTATGTTTGATGGCAGACTTAACAATTCCATGAGAGGATTTTGCAGCATGGTTCAGGGAGTGGCACTGAAACCAAACCATCAGAATAAACAATGTAAAAGAGGAGATACTGGAAGGACTTTAACACGTTTTACTTAGCAAACTCTGATTACTGATGGGTAATGATAGCCCATGAGCCATCATTAACAAACAGTTAAATCCTCTTAATATTTTAGACACACAAATGTTCCTGTTATTAAATGCTCCATGTTCCTCTTATTTTAGCATGAAAATATTCTGTCTCATCTCTTTGACCACACAGCACATCTCATACTGATCTCCAACTGTTAGCTTTCCCCATTTACCACATCTCTTGCTAGATTTCTACTTTCATATTCACAACATATATGTTCAAGTAAGTGTCATCTGCAAAGGCTGTCAGTTTAAATCCCCAGAAACTATTATATCCATCCCATCAGAGCACAATTTTAAAGTTCTTTCTACAGTGGAACATCCAGAAATGCACAAATTTCTGTGAGTAACATACAATGTATTAACGCTTCGCAATATGAATTTTAAAAATAGACGCAGATGAAGGTTTCTTTTTAAGATGAATGGTCAGAAATAATTTGGAAGATTGACGTCAAAAAGCATGCAATTCACTCAACTGTCTTGCAGGATGTGGGCGCTGGTTAGCTCTGTTGGTTGGATAACTGGCTTATAGAACATAGAAAAATACAGCGCAGTACAGGCCCTTTGGCCCTCGATGTTGCGCCGATCCAAGCCCACCTAACCTACACTAGCCCACTATCCTCCATATGCCTATCTAATGCCCGCTTAAATGCCCATAAAGAGGGAGAGTCCACCACTGCTACTGGCAGGGCATTCCATGAACTCACGACTCGCTGAATAAAGAATCTACCCCTAACATCTGTCCTATACCTACCACCCCTTAATTTAAAGCTATGCCCCCTCGTAATAGCTGACTCCATACGTGGAAAAAGGTTCTCATGGTCAACCCTATCTAAACCCCTAATCATCTTGTACACCTCTATCAAGTCTCTCCTAAACCTTCTTTTCTCCAATGAAAACAGCCCCAAGTGCCTCAGCCTTTCCTCATACGATCTTCCTACCATACCAGGCAACATCCTGGTAAACCTCCTCTGCACCCGTTCCAGTGCATCCACATCCTTCCTATAGTATGGCGACCAAAACTGCACACAATACTCCAGATGCGGCCGCACCAGGATTTTATACAACTGTAACATGACCTCAGGGCTCCGGAACTCAATTCCTCTACCAATAAAAGCCAGTACGCCATATGCCTTCTTCACCGCACTATTTACCTGGGTGGCAACTTTCAGAGATCTGTGTACTTGGAAACCAAGATCCCTCTGCTCATCCACACTACCAAGTATCCGACCATTAGCCCAGTACCCCATCTTTTTGTTACTCTTACCAAAGGGAATCATCTCACACTTACCTATATTGAACTCCATTTGCCACCTTTCTGCCCAGCTCTGCAGCTTATCTATATCCCGCTGTAACCTGCCACATCCTTCCTCACTGTCAACAACTCCACCGACTTTCGTATCATCCGCAAACTTGCTCACCCAACCTTCTAGCCCCCCCTCCAGGTCATTTATAAAAATGACAAACAGCAATGGTCCCAAAACAGATCCTTGCGGAACACCGCTAGTAACTGCAAAGCAGAATTATGCCAACAGCACAGGCTCACTTCCTATACCAGCTGAGGTTATCCTGAAGATCCAACTTCTCACTTGAGGTGGTGCCCCTCAGGTTAAACTACCAACAATCAACTCTCTCTCTAGTGTGAATGCAGCCCCTCTAGAACTGTGACAACTTTACTGGCAGGATAACTGTGGTGCTGAATAAACCATCAGCCACGGGTTTAGCATTGACTTTAGTTCAGATGAGATGTTTTCAGTTAAGAATAGTCACCCTGGCAGATAGGCTTTAGTTTGCGAAGTCTCCAAGCTGCAAGAGCTTGGTTTGGAAGTTTTCAAGTTGCCAGTACTGAGAAGAAATTTATCAGAACTGAAAGGAGACAGACCAGCATGACTTTGTGAGGGAAATCGCGCCACACAAATTTGATTAAGATTGAGGAAGTAGCCAAAAAAATTGATGAGAGTGGAACAGTAGACTTTGTTTACTTGGACTTTCGTAAAACCTTTGACAAGATGCCACATGGAAGACTAATTTGTAGTCAGATCACATGGGATTTAGGGTGAGCTTGCCAATTGGATACAAAATTGGCTTAACTGCAGGAAACAGTAATGGTGGACGGTTGTTTTTTTTTTGGACTGAAGGTCAGTGACCAGTGGTGTTCCACAGGAATCAGTGCTGGGTCCACTTTTGTTTGTTGTTTAATTACTTAGAAGAGAATCTAAAAAGCATGGTTAGTAAGTGGGCAGATGACACCAAGATTGATGGTATAGCAGACAGCGAAGGTTATCTAAGATTACATGGCTATCGAGATCATTTGGGGCAATGGGCTAAAGAGTGGCAGATGGACTCTACGACTCTGAACGGGAAAGAAATTATAAAACAGATTCAGCAGTTCCAAAAGAAAAACTGGGCAGAGTCAGTTAAGAAAACTTAAATGGGAGTTGCAGAAGAAGTGATTAAAGATGTGATACATTGCTGGGATTTGAATATTTATAAAGGATATTGCTGGGAAAGGACTTGAAATTCTGTCGTACGGCTTACATTAATTTTTTTTGGAACTTTTATTTAAAGCTTGTTGCTTTCCTTCTTTTGGGTATTATACGTTTTTTTGTGTGAATGTGTCAGTTTTGCATTTCCGCCACCTCCAAACGGACCCCACCACCAGGGATATATTTCCCTCCCCTCCCCTATCAGCGTTCCGAAAAGACCACTCCCTCCGTGACTCCCTCGTCAGGTCCACACCCCCCACCAACCCAACCTCCACTCCGAGCACCTTCCCCTGCAACCGCAAGAAATGCAAAACTTGCGCCCACACCTCCCCCCTTACTTCCCTCCAAGGCTCCAAGACACTTGCATATCCGCCACAAATTCACCTGCACCTCCACACACATCATTTACTGCATCCGCTGCACCCAATGTGGCCTCCTCTATATTGGGGAGACAGGCCGCCTACTTGCGGAACGTTTCAGAGAACACCTCTGGGTGCTGGACCAACCAACCCAACCACCCCGTGGCTCAACACTTCAACTCCCCCTCCCACTCCACCAAGGACATACAGGTCCTTGGACTCCCCCATCGCCAGACCATTGCAACACGACGGTTGGAGGAAGAGCGCCTCATCTTCCGCCTAGGAACCCTCCAACCACAAGGGATGAACTCAGATTTCTCCAGTTTCCTCATTTCCCCTCCCCCCACCTTGTCTCAGTTAAATCCCTCGAACTCAGCACCGCCTTCCTAACCTGCAATCTTCTTCCTGACGTCTCAGCCCCCACCCCAGTCCGGCCTATCACCCTCACCGTGACATCCTTCCACCTATCGCATCTTCAACGCCCCTCCCCCAAGAGCCTCCTCCCTACCTTTCATCTTAGCCTGCTGGACACACTTTCCTCATTCCTGAAGAAGGGCTTATGCCCGAAACGTCGATTCTCCTGTTCCTTGGATGCTGCCTGACCTGCTGCACTTTTCCAGCAACACATTTTCAGCTCTGATCTCCAGCATCTGCATTCCTCACTTTCTCCTCTTCGGCTCAACAAGTCCACACCGACCCTCCAAACAGCAACCCACCCAGACCCATTCCTCTACATTTACCCCTTCCCCTAACACTGTGGGCAATTTAGCATGGCCAATTCACCTAACCTGCACATTTTTGGACTGTGGGAGGAAACCCACGCAGACACGGGTAGAATGTGCAAACTCCACACAGAATGTTGCCTGAGGCAGGAATTAAACTCAGGTCTCTGGTGCTGTGAGGCAGCAGTGCTAACCATTGTGCCACCATGCCACCCTTTTGTCCAATGTTACTATCAGCTGGGATCATACCAAGAAACCAGTTAAGATTTACATACATACTGGATGGGAAAGTCTGCAAACATTAAAAAAAATTCACACACTCAATCTCTTTTGCTACCTCATCCTCCATTTGGGAGATGGTTAAAGTTGACCATATAGATGTTATTTTGTCTACTAACCATTTCATAAAATTGTTTTCAAAAACCTCCCTCCATCTCTTTTCACTATAAGATGGTCCACAGTTTCCCCCGATAACTGTGGCTGACACTTTTCCTTTTATTTCAATCCATAGGTTCTGTTTCTATACTTCTGCTAGCGTTGAGTGTGCGGTGCTGGAAAAGCACTGCAGGTAAAAACAATGACTGCAGAAGCTGGAAACCAGATTCTGGATTAGAGGTGCTGGAAACGCACAGCAGTTCAGGCAGCATCCGAGGAGCAATAAAATCGTCGTTTCGGACAAAAGCCCTTCATCAGGAAACATTACCCGAAACGTCGATTTTCCTGCTCAACTTATGCTGCCTGACCTGCTGTGCTTTTCCAACACCACATTCTTGACTCCAAACTCCCGAATCTGCAGTCCTCACTTTCTGCTAGTGTTGTTCATTTCCTACTGTGGCCACAATATTTCTTACTAGTATGTCAACACCTACTGTATGCTTCCCCTTCTTTTCTATTATGTTGATATTCCAACATTTAGCTGCCTGGCAATACATTTCCAAGTCAAGATAGTGAGTGGTTTGAAAGGGTCCTTGCAGTGGTGGTATTCCATAAATCTGCTGCCCTTGCATTTCAAGCTGATAGAGGTCACAGGTTTGGAAAGTGCTTTAAGAACTTTTGGTGAGTTTCTGCACTCTATCTTGTGGGCGGCACGGTGGCACATTGGTTAGCACTGCTGCCTCACAGCGCCAGAGACCCGGGTTCAATTCCCGACTCAGGCGACTGACTGTGTGGAGTTTGCACATTCTCCCCGTGTCTGCGTGAGTTTCCTCCGGGTGCTCCGGTTTCCTCCCACAGTCCAAAGATGTGCTGGTCAGGTGAATTGACCATGCTAAATTGCCCGTAGTGTTAGGTTTAAGGGGTAAGTGTAGGGGTATGGGTGGGTTGCGCTTCGGCGGGTCGGTGTGGACTTGTTGGGCCGAAGGGCCTGTTTCCACACTGTGAGTAATCTAATCTAATCTAATCTTGTAGGTGCCATTCTGCATTAATGGAGGAGGGAGTAATGTTGAACATGATGGGTTTGGTGCCAATCAAGAGGGCTGGTTGTTCTGGAAATTGGATGTAAAATATTTAGATTTAGATTACATTACATTACAGTGTGGAAACAGGCCCTTCGGCCCAATAAGTCCACACCGACCCGCCGAAGAGCAACCCACCCATGCCCCTACATTAACCCCTTACCTAACACTACGGGCAATTTAGCATGGCCAATTCACCTGACCTGCACATCCGGGTGCTCCAGTTTCCTCCCACATCTTTGGACTGTGGGAGGAAACTGGAGCACCCGGAGGAAGCCCACGTAGACACGGGGAGAACGTGCAAACTCCACACAGTCAGTCGCCTGAGGCGGGAATTGAACCAGGGTCTCTGGCGCTGTGAGGCAGCAGTGCTAACCACTGTGCCACCGTGCCGCCCACAAACTATTATTAACTATTGTCAGACATCACACTTTAGAAAGGAAGAGAAGGCTTTGGAGATGGTGCAGAGGACACATACCATTACGTTACTTGGGATGAACTTGAATTAGGTGGAAAAGACTGAAAAAGTGGAGACTGCTGTCCTCAGAAGCAGAAAGCATTTGAAATAACGAATGGTTTTGATAAGATACAGAAACTAACCAGAAGCTCAGTAGCCAGAGATCACCTTTCAAGTTTCACAACATCTTTCCTATAGGAGGCAGACCAGAATTGGCCTCATTCCTGATGAACGGCTTTTGCCCGAAACATCGATTATCCTGCCCGACCTGTAATTTTCCAGCACCACTCTAATCTAGAATCTGATCTCCAGCAGTCCTCATTTTCGCCTAGACCAGAATTGTAGGCAATACTCCAAAAATGGCTGAACCAATGTCCTGTACAGTCACAATATGACCAACCCCAATACTCAATGCACTGACCAATAAAGGTAAGCATATCAAATATCTTCTTCATTATCCTATCTACCTGTGACTCCACTTTCAAGGAACTATGAACCTGCACTCCAAGGTCTCTTTGTTAAGCAACACTCCCCAAGTCCTTACCATTAAGCGTATAAGTCCTACCCTGATTTGGCTTTTCAAAATGCAGCACTTCACAGTTATCTAAATTAAACTCCATCTGCCATTCTACAACCCATTGACCCATCTGGTCAAGATCCCATTGTACTCTGAGGTCATTTTCTTCACTGTCCACTACACCTCCAATTTGATGTCATCTGCAAACTTACTAATCATACCTCCTACGGTCACATCTTATATGAATGAAAAAAGTAGTGGACCCAGCACCAATCCTTGTGGCACACCTATGGTCACAGGCCTTCAGTCTGAAAAGCAACATTGCTCCACCATCCTCTTCTCCCACACTTGATGTGGAATGTTGTCCCTTGAGTTACATAACCAAGTGTACAAGAGGTTAAAGCTTGCCATGAATCACCTTTCATTTCTTGTACACATTCAGTAACATCAGGTTCAACATGTACACTAACAAACCACATAAGTTTAGATTAGAGTGGTGCTGGAAAAGCACAGCAGGTCAGGCCGCATCCAAGGTGCAGGAAAATCGACAGTTCGGGCAAAAGCCCTTCATCAGGAATAGTGGCAGGAAGCCTCCAGGGTGGAGAGATAAATGGGTGGGGCTGGGAGAACCACATCTCTGTTGGCCTGTTCACTATCACACCATGTTCAACATTCAGTTCTGGATGATATGAAATTCTCATCAATTACATGTTGGGAAAACTACAGCCATTGTTTTGATCCTCATCAAATCTCTCGGTCAATAATAACGGTTTTTTCCCTAAGGTTGGGGAGGTTCAAAACTAGAGGGTATATTTAAAAGGTGAGAGCAAAAAGATTTAAAAGGAATGAGAGAACAGTTTTATGCAGTGGGAATATAAAAACGCTGAAATGCGGCACCTCAACATTCGGGCTTTAAAATTAACACGGCATCTCTGGGAAAATTTGCAGAACAAGGTAGACGAGCGATACTGAGAGGATTACCGAATAGTTATAGCTGCCTCTGAGCTCATTACCCCCCTCGGAGCTCCGAAGCAACGCACTACCTGAAAAACTGACTTTAAAAGATAAACCGGGCTCCATCCCCGGCCCCCGGCCCCATCCCAGCCCCGGCCCCGGGCTCCATCCCCGGGCTCCATCCCGGGCCCGGGCCCCATCCCCGGCCCCCGGGCTCCATCCCAGCCCTGGGCCCCTGTCCGTGTGGAGTTTGCACATTCTCCCCGTGTCTCCGGTCTCCTCTCACAATCCAAAAGGTGTGCGGGCCAGGTGGACTGGCCATGAGAAACTGCCCGTAGAGTCAGGTGTATCAGTCAGGAGGTAAATGTAGGGGAATGGCTCCGGGGGAGTTACTCTGCACAGGGTCAGTGTGGACTGGTTGGGCCGAAGGGCCTGTTTCCACGCTGTAGGGAATCTAATCTAACCACTTCCCAGCCACTTCCCCAAATCAAACTGCAGCAGCCAGACTGCGGCCCTGCCCTGACCCCCCTCACCCGGCGGGAAAACACCACTACCCGAGCCCCCAGCCCAGGCCAGGGCCTGGCAACCCGGCCCTCCCAAAATAAATACAAATAAACCTTACCTGGAGGGTATTGGGAGCTGACATCGCACATTGCCGATCGCTCAGACTGCGGGGATGGAGCAGGCTGAGCGCTTAGGCCGCGGCTGTACACCTCGATGGCCTGGGCCTGCGGCTGAGGCCTCGGGCCCGGCTCTTCCCCCGGGTTCGATTCGGCAAAATGGCGGCAGCGCACCCCGTGACGTCATTTACACAACTACGAGCACGAGAACGGATCGTCAAAATTGACAAGAGACTCCCACCCGAACTGGCGTCTACACCGCACCCGCTCCCCAAACAGCGCCCCTCCCGGCTCGGTTTCTGCACCGCATCCGCTCCACAAACAGCTCCTCTGCTTGGCGTCTCCAGTACGCCCGCTCCACAAACAGCGCCCCTCCCGGCTTGGCGTCTCCACCAGTCCCGCTCCACAAACAGCACCTCTCCCGGTCTGGCGTCTCCACTACGCCCGCTCCACAAACAGCGCCCCTCCCGGTCTGGCGTCCCCACTACGCCCGCTCCACAAACAGCGCCCCTCCCGGCTTGGCGTCTCCACTACGCCCACTCCACAAACAGCGCCCCTCCCGGTCTGGCGTCTCCACCGCACTCAGTCCACAAACAGCGCCCCTCCCGGTCTGGCGCCGCCCCTGCGTATGTTTCTTGTGCCTTGGGGTGAATTTGTGTTGGCCTCCATCATTAGGAAGGACCACACAACACCAGGTTATTACAGGACAGTAGCATGGCCAATTTGGACTGTGGGAGGAAACCGGAACACCAGGAGGAAACCCACACAGACACGGGGAGAATGTACAACCTCCACCAACATATATGTGTATGTGTGCATGTTGGGGTGTGTGTGTGGGGGTTGGGGTTATGAGTGTGTGTATGTGAGTGTAAACAGGTTCTCACACCCTGTGAGAGGGTGTGTGTGGGAATGTATGTTTGAGAGAGTCTGAGTGTGTGTGTGTCCATCTCTCCGTGAGTATAGTGCAATGGTGGTCACCTGTAATGTGACATGAATCCAAGGTCCCAGTTGAGGCCCTCCCTATGGGTACTGAACTTGGCTATCAGCCTCTGCTCGGACACTTTTCGATGTTGCTTGTCCTGAAGTGGGCGGCACGGTGGCACAGTGGTTAGCACTGCTGCCTCACAGCGCCAGAGACCCGGGTTCAATTCCCGACTCAGGCGACTGACTGTGTGGAGTTTGCACATTCTCCCCGTGTCTGCGTGGGTTTCCTCCGGGTGCTCCGGTTTCCTCCCACAGTCCAAAGATGTGCAGGTTAGGTGAATTGGCCATGCTAAATTGCCCTTAGTGTTAGGTAATAAGGGGTAAATGTAGGGGTATGGGTGGGTTGCGCTTCGGCGGGTCGGTGTGGACTTGTTGGGCCGAAGGGCCTGTTTCCACACTGTAAGTAATCTAATCTAATCTAATCTAAAATCCGCCTTGGAGGACGGTCACCCGAAGATTCGAGGTCAAATGTCCCAGACTGCTGAAATGTTCTCTGACTGGGAGGGAACACTCCTGTCTGTTGATTGTTCTGCAGTGTCCATTCATCCGTTGCCATAGCCTCTGTTTGCTATCGCCAATGTATCATGCCTCAGGGCATCTTTGCCTGCAGCGTATGAGATAAACAACGTTGGTTGAGTTGCAGGAGTACCTGCCACATAGATGGTGGGAGATGTACCCCCATGAAATGGTGGTATCCGTATCGACATTCTGACAAGTCCTGCAACGCCTACCATGACAGGGTTGTATGGAGTTGTCCTGAGAGCCGGGCAGCTTGCTACGACCAATGATCTATTTGAGGTTTGGTGGTTGTTTAAAGGCGAGCAGTGGAGGTGTGGGGAAGGTCTTGGCGAGGTGCTCATCCTCATTGATAATGTGTTGCAGGCCACGAAGAACATGGTGTAGTTTTTCGGTTCCTGGGAAGTACTGGACAACGAAGGGTACCCTGTCGGTTGCAGCATGTGTCTGTCTCCTGAGGAGGTCATTACAGTTCCTCGCTGTGGCACGTTGAAACTGGCGGTCAATGAGTTGAGCATCGTACCCCGTTCTTATGAAGGCATCCCTGAGTACTTCCAAGTGCCCGTCATTTTCCTCCTCATCTGATTTAACATGTTTTGAGTGGAAGCTGGAGAAGTGTGGCATCACGAGATTCTCCGTGGTTTTGCGGTACAGCGTGGTGCTGGGGTTCCCTGGGGCAGGATTTAAAGAGAGAGTTAAGAGGAGCAAAGAGAGGATATGAGCAGTCTTTAACAGGTAGAATAAAGGAGGACCCTAAAGCTTTCTATAGGTATGTGAGGAATAAAAGGATGACTAGGGTAGGAATAGGGCCTGTCAAAGAAGTGGGAAGTTGTGTGTGAACCCTGTGGAGATCAGAGAGGTGCTAAATGAATATTTCTCATCAGTTTTCACTCACTATCCATTACACCTCCAATTTTGGTATCATCTGCAGACTTACTAACTATACCTCTTAAGCGCACATTCGAATCATGTATATAAATGACGAAAAGTAGAGGACCCAGCACCGATCATTGTGGCACTCCACTGGTCACAGGCCTCCATTCTGAAAAACAACCTCCACCACCACCCTCTGTCTTCTACCTTTGAGCCAGTTCTGTATCCAATTGGCTAGCTCTCCCTATATTCCATGAGCTATAACCTTGCTAACCAGTCTTCTGCTTAAACTCTTCATAAGCTCTTGACCCCTCAACTGACAGTGCGGCAAATACCTCACCAACTCTGCCTACCAGTTTTTCAAATGAAATAAAGAAGGCGTGAACATCTTTCTCATTAAAATGTGGCAGAATTTTGACATATTTGTATATATTACTACCTTCTCTTTTAATCTCCATCCTGTTAACTTGACGTTGCTGACTAAGTGCTGAAAATGTGTTGCTGGAAAAGCACAGCAGGTCAGGCAGCATCCAAGGAGCAGGAGAATCGACGTTTTGGGCATGAGCCCTTCTTCAGGAATCCTGAAGAAGGGCTCATGCCCGAAACGTCGATTCTCCTGCTCCTTGGATGCTGCCTGACCTGCTGCGCTTTTCCAGCAACACATTTTCAGCTCTGATCTCCAGTCCTCACTTTCTCCTAGTTGCTGACTAAGTCACAACTTCTCAAGTTCAAATTCTCTCTCTTTGCTCAGCTAAGAGCTTTCTCTCTCTCTGTTTATCTTCTAACTCCATTTTCCTCTTATTGTTATTTAAGTTTTTCTACCTCTACTGCACTTGTCTGTTTCCCTGACACACTTCAGTGTTTGAGTAATTCCCTTACAATTTAAGCTTTACTTTTGTCCTTGGTTAAACTCAAATCTAACTTCTTTGCTAATTCTGAAATTATGGCCTTTTTCTTTCCTTCTAAACTGTCTTGGCAAATTTGAGAATCATCTTCAAATCCCAGAACGACTTTAGCAATTTTAAGTGCCATTTCTCTCACCTTTATTTTAACCAACCACAAGTCACTGAAATTAAACAACTTGTCTCACCTACGTTTTATTTAAAGATCGAGGACACTAACCTGAAAGTTACAGTGTGGAAACAGGCCCTTCGGCCCAACAAGTCCACACCGACCCTCCAAATAGCAACCCACCCAGACCCATTTCCCTCTGACTAACGCACTACAGGCAATTTAGCATGGCCAATTCACCTAACCTGCACATTATTGACTGTGGGAGGAAACCCGAGCACCTGGAGGAAACCCACGCAGACACAGGGAGAGTGTGCAAAGTCCACACAGACAGTTGCCTGAGGCGGGAATTGAACCCAGGTCTCTGCCGCTGTGAGGTAGCAGTGCTAACCACTGTGCCACCGTGCTGCTGTTTATATCTGCTAGGATTTTTTTGTACCCCCAAATCTATTCAAATCTGTGTAAACCAGTACAAATCTCAGATGAAATCCCACAAATTTTTACGATATGGGATAAACGTCCCCCCCAATTAATTTAAACCTGCAACACAGAAAAGAAATTTAACCCGTGCTGTAATCTGTTAAAATTCGAGAGGCAAAGAACTATCCCAAAAGTCACTATTTAAAGTAAAAATTAACAACTTTAATTTTTTTAAAGTCTAATTAATAACCTATCTTTTACCTTCCCCTCTACAATTCTGGTCTCCTTCCTATGGGAAAGATGTTGTGAAACTTGAAAGGATTCAGAAACGATTTAGAAGGATGTTGCCAAGGTTGGAGGTATAGGGAGAGGCTGAACAGGCTGGGGCTGTTTTCCTTGGATCGTCGGAGGCTGAGGAGTGACCTTATAGAGGTTTATAAGATCATGAGGGGCATGGATAGGGTAAATAGACAAAGTCTTTTCCCTGGGTTCAGGGAGTCCAGAACTAGAGGGCATAGGTTTAGGGTGAGGGGGGAAAGATATAAAAGAGACCTAAGGGGCAACTGTTTCACACAGAGTGTGGTCCGTGTGTGGAATGAGCTGCCAGAGGAAGCAGTGGAGGCTAGTACAGTTGCAACATTTAAAAGGCATTTAGATGGGCGTATGAACAGGAAGGGTTTGAATGAATATGGGCCGGGTGCAGGTAGGTGGGACTAGATTGGGTTGGGATATCTGGTCAGCATGGAAGAGTTGGACTGGAGGGTCTGTTTCCATGCTGTACATCTCTAGGACTATGACTCTAACACTAGTCCGATAAAACCCCCAATTATGATTTACTGAAAAATTCAAATTTCAAAACCAGCCAGCTGTTGAATCTTCTTTTGGTATCTTCCTCTGCAGATTTACCTCTCCAGGTTGGTATCAATCTTTTTACCTATGCAAACTGCTTCTCCAGATGGTACCTCTCAGAGAGTTCTTACTAGCAGCCTATATCTGTTGGTCTTTTGGCAGTTCTCCTCCTACTGTTCAATTTTCCCAGTCTTATACCCCAAAGCATCAGATCATTTCATTGGATTTAATATTGTCAAAATAAGAAATTCAAACTTGCTTGGAGCTTAGTATGTTGGGATATAATTTAAACTGATGAGCCAAATTTGAATTTCTTTTTGTCTCATTGCAACCCAGGAACTGCTATCTGCTAGACCAAATGTTACATTGTAAATTCTCCAGTACTCGGTGTACTTTCTCAGTCCTTCAACTCTCTTAAAGGTACAGTATCCCTTACACCTTCATAACACAATGCAGAAGTTGAATCCATCTGCTAATTTAAACAAAAACACCCAAAGAGGATTACCTCGCCTCATAATCAGTTAAAAATGTGTGAATGAAAAAGATCCCTGATTTCCATTGATTAAATAAAAAGTAACAATTTATTTATTTAGCCATAACAGTGAAACTAATATAACTACAGACAAACTGAACACTCCCACCCCTTACTAACCACCATTCCTTAGCTGATGACAATTCTATTAATATGCTGTTTGAATAACAATTAATAATAATGGCAAATTAGCACTTACTCTCTTCAAGTCCACACAGATGTTCTTCTCTTCTTCCTTCAGCCTTCCTTCCTCTTTACTTCTGAAACCTGCTGGATCATCTTAATTTTTGCTGCAAATATTTTTAGCTATCAAATGTCTTGGAACATTTTAAATGGCCTCCTTCGAGATTTCTTTCAGAGCTTTTTATGTTGGATGGGCAGTTAGCCCTGAGTAATTTTCAAAATGCCCTCCTTTATACGCTTGATTACTCCTACCATTTCATTGGTCCGATATTGTAAATTGAATCAAATGTAAATTCAATTAATTTTTCATACAAAGCCACAAAGATGTACAGCATGGAAACAGACCCTTCGGTCAAACTCATCCATGCCAACCAGATATCCTAACCTAATCTAGTCCAATTTGCCAGCAGTTGGCCCATATCCATCTTAACCCTTCCTAGGGCTGTAGGAGTGTAATTAAGAGGAAATCAGGAGAGCAAAAATGGGACATGAGATAGCTTTGGGATATAGAATTAAGGAAAATCCAAAGGGTTTGTACAAATACATTAAGCTCAAAAGGGTAACTAGGGAGAAAATAGAGCCCCTCAAAGATCAGCAAGGCGGCCTTTGTGTGGAGCCGCAGAAAACGGGGGAGATACTAAATGAGTATTTTGCATCAGTATTTACTGTGGAAAAGTTCATGGAAGATATAGAATATGAGGAAATAGATGGTGACATCTTGAAAATGTCCATATTACAAAGGAACAAGTGGCAGATGTCTTGAAACGCATAAAAGTGGATAAATCCCCAGGACCTAATCAGGTGTAGCCTAGAACTCTGTGGGAAGCTAGGGAAGTGATGCTGGGCCTGTTGCTGATATATGTGTATCATTGATAGTCACAGGTGAGGTGCCGGAAGACTGGAGGTTGGCTAATGTGGTGCCACTGTTTGAGAAGGGTGGTAAGGACAAGCCAGGGAACTATAGATTGTTGAGCCTGACATCAGTGGTGGGCAAGTTGTTGGAGGGAATCCAGAGGGACAGGATTTACATGAATTTGGAAAGGCAAGGACTGATTAGGGATAGTTCAACGTGACATCATGTGTGGGAAATCATGTCTCACAAACTTGATTGAGTGTTTTGAAGAAGTAACAAAGAGGATTGATAAGGGCAGAGGAGTAGATGTGATCTGTATGAACTTCAGTAAGGCGTTCGACAAGGTTCCCCATGGGAGACTGGTTAGCAAGGTTAGACGTGGAGTCCAGGAGGGTGCCGGGAAGGTAAGGAAACTGTTTAAATTCTTACCTTCGAAGCCAGCAGCCTTTTTCCTGTCCAGCAGCAGCAGGAGATACAGAGGAGGTGACATGGAGACCAGGAGAGTGCCGGATACGCAAGGACTTAGTATGTATTTGGGCAGCGGCAAAACCAGAGATACTACACGTGTAATATCTCCCTCCTGCCCCTCCTCCTCTAACCAGAAGAAAAAGACTCTGTAAGGTAAGGCTTTTATTTGTTCTTGTTCTTTCTTTTCATATATTTAAGTGCATGGTTTGGTTTTAGTTAGTTGATATAAAGTTAAGGCTTACAATGGGAGGGGACCTCAGACCCATGGCATGTGTGTCTTGCTTGATGTGGGTGCTCAGGGACATGGCTGACGTCCCTGACTCTTACACTTGCATGAAGTGCGTCCAGCTGCAGCTCTTGTTTGACCACATGACTGTTCTGGAGCTGCGGATGGACTCACTGCGGAGCATCCGCGATGCTGAGGAGGTCGTGGATAGCACGTTTAGTGAATTGGTCACACCGCAGGTTAGAATTGCTGAGGGAGACAATGAATGGGTGACCAAGAGGCAGAAAAAGAGTAGGAAGGTAGTGCAGGTGTCCCTGCGGTCATCTCCCTCCAAAACAGGTATACTGTTTTGGATACTGCTGGGAGAGATGGCTCACCAGGGGAGGGCAGCAGTTGCCAGGATCATGGCACTGTGGTGGGCACTGCTGTTCAGAAGGGCAGGAAAAAGACTCATAGGGCCATAGTCATAGGGGATTCTGTTGTGAGGGGAGTAGATAGGTGGGTTTGTGGCCGAAAACGGGACTCCCGGATGGTATGTTGTCTCCCAGGTGCTTGGGTCAGGGATGCCACTGATCGGCTGCAGAGCATTCTAAAAGGGGAGGGTGAACAGCCAGTTGTCGTGGTGCGTATAGGCACTAACAATATTAGTAAAAACTGAGATGTGCTCCTGAAAGCAGAATTCAGGGAGCTAGGAGAGAAGTTAAAGAGGAGGACCTCAAAGGTAGTGATCTCGGGATTATTACTTGTACCACGAGGTAGCCAGCGTGGAAATGAAAAAATAGGCAGGATGAACACGTGGCTTGAGGGATGGTGTAGGAGGGAGGGGTTTAGATTTGTTGGACATTGGGACCGGTGCTGAGGATGTTGGGACCAATACAAATTGCATGGTCTACACCTGAACCAGACTGGAACTAAAGTCCTTGGCGGAGTTTTTGCTGCTGCTGTTGGGGAGGTTTTAAACTAATGTGGCAGGGGGCTGGGAACCAGAAGAGAAAACAAGTAGGCAGCGAGGTGGGGACTGGAGACTGTAAGAATCATGAAGATAGCATTAATAAGGGGAAGAGTAGGCAGAGACCAGATGAACACAAAATAACTGGTGGCTTGAAGTGCATCTACTTTAGTATAGTGTGTAAGGCAGATGAACTTAGGGCTTGGATTGATGCCTGTGAGTATGACATTATTGCAATCACAGAGACTTGGTTGAAGGAAGGGCATAATGATTGGCAACTAAATGTTCCAGGATATAGACAGTTCAGACAGGACAGGGAGGGAAGTAAAAGTGGGGGGTGGAGTTGCATTGCTGGTCAGGGATGGTATCACGGCTGTGCTAAAGGAGGACACAGTGGAGGTCTTGGGTAGTGAGGCATTATGGGTGGAGCTGAGAAATAAGGGTGCAGTTACATTGTTGGGGCTGTTTTACAGGCCTCCCGACAGGGAGCGTGAGGTAGAAGAACAAATAGGTAAACAGATTATGGAAAGATGTAGAGGCAATAGGGTAGTGGTGATGGGAGATTTTAATTTTCCCAACATTGACTGGGATACACTTAGCGTCAGAGGTCTGGATGGGGTAGAATTTGTAAGAAGCATCCAGGACAGTTTTCTAGAGCAGTATGTCAAGAGTCTGATGAGGGAAGGGGCCATCTTGGACCTGGTACTGGGGAACAAGCCAGAACAGGTGGTGGAAGTTTGATTAGTCTAGATCACGTTGACATAAGTAGGGAAGATGTGTTGGGTAGGCTGGAGGTTATTAAGGTGGACAAATCCCCAGGACTAGATGGGATCTAACCCAGGTTGCTGAGAGAGGCGAGAGAGGAAACAGCTGGGGCCCTGACAGATATCTTTGTGGCATCCTTAAACACAGGTGAGGTGCCGGAGGACTGGAAGGTTGCTCATGTTGTCCCCCTCAACAAGAAGGATAATAGGGATATTCCAGGTAACTACAGACCAGTGAGCCTGACGTCGCTGGTGGGAAAGTTGCTGGAGAAGGTACTGAGGGATAGGATCTATTTATATTTAGAAAAGAATGGGCTTATCAGTGACAGGCAACATGGTTTTGTGCGGGGGAGATCGTGCCTTACCAAATTAATAGAATTCTTTGAGGAAGTCACCAAGTTGATGTCATATATATGGACTTTAGTAAGGCATTTGATAAAGTTCCCCATGGTAGACTAATGGAGAAAGTGAAGTCACATGGTGTGCAGGGTGTTCTAGCTAGGTGGATAAGGAACTGGTTAAGCAACAGGAGACAGAGAGTAGTAGTAGAAGGGAGTTTCTCGAAATTGAGAAAGATGACTGGTGGTGTTCCACAGGGATCAATCCTGGGGTCACTGTTGTTTATATACATAAATGATCTGGAAGAGGGCACTGTCGGTATGATCAGCAAGTTTGCAGATAGAGTCATAGAGATGTACAGCATGGGAACAAACACTTCGGTCCAACCCGTCCATGCCGACCAGATATTCCAACCCAATCTAGTCCCACCTGCCAGCACCTGGCCCATATCCCTCCAAACCCTTCCTATTCATATACCCATCCAAATGCCTCTTGAATGTTGCAATTGTACCAGCCTCCACCACATCCTCTGGCAGCTCATTCCATACACGAATCACCATCTGTGTGAAAACGATCCCCCGTAAGTCTCTTTTATATCTTTCCCCTCTCACCCTAAACCTATACGCTCTAGTTCTGGACTCCCCGACCCCAGGGAAAAGACTTTGCCTATTTACCCTATCCATGCCCCTCATAATTTTGTAAACCTCTATAAGGTCACCCCTCAGTCTCCGATGCTCCAGGGAAAACAGCCCCAGCCTGTTCAGCCTCTCCCGAGAGCTCAAATCCTCCAAGCCTGGCAACATCCTTGTAAATCTTCTCTGAACCCTTTCAAGTTTCACAACATCTTTCCAATAGGAAGGAGACCAGAATTGCACACAATATTCCAACAGTGGTCTAACCAATGTCCTGTACAGCCGCAACATAACCTCCCAACTCCTGTACTCAATACTCTGACCAATAAAGGAAAGCATACCAAACGCCTTCTTCACTATCCTATCTACCTGCGACTCCACATTCAAGGAGCTATGAACCTGCACTCCAAGGTCTCTTTGTTCAGCAACACTCCCTAGGACCTTACCATTAAGTGTATAAGTCCTACTAAGGTTTGCTTTCCCAAAATGCAGCACTTCGCATTCTTTGAATTAAACTCCATCTTCCACTTCTCAGCCCATTGGCCCATCTGGTCCAGATCCTGTTGTAATCTGAGGTAACCCTCTTCGCTGTCCACTACACCTCCAATTTTGGTACCATCTGCCAACTTACTAACTGTACCTCTTATGCTCACATCGAAATCATTTATGTAAATGACAAAAAGTAGAGGGCCCAGCACCGATCCTTGTGGCACTCCACTGGTCACAGGCCTCCATTCTGAAAAACAACCATCCACCATCACCCTCTGACTTCTACCTTTGAGCCAGTTCTGTATCCAAATGCTAGTTCTCCCTGTATTCCATGGGATCTAACCTTGCTAATCAGTCTCCCATGGGGAACCTTGTCGAGTGCCTTACTGAAGTCCATGTAGATCACATTTACTGCTCTGCCGTCATCAATTCTCTTTCTTAGTTCTTCAAAAAACTCAATCAAGTTGAGACATGTTGACTATCCCTAATCAGTCCTTGCCTTTTCAAATACATGTACTTCCTGTCCCTCAGGATTCCCTCCAACAACTTGCTCACCACCGAGGTCAGGCTCACCGGTCTATAGTTCCCTGGCTTGTCTTTACCGCCCTTCTTAAACAGTGGCACCATGTTTGCCAACCTCCAGTCTTCCGGCACCTCACCTGTGACTATCGATGATACAAATATCTCAGCAAGAGGCCCAGCAATCACTTCTCTAGCTTCCCACAGAGTTCTCGGGTACACCTGATCAGATGCTGGGGATTTATCCACCTTTACCCATTTCAAGACATCCAGCACTTCCTCCTCTGTAATCTGGACATTTTTCAAGATGTCACCATCTATTTCCCTCCAGTCCATATCTTCCATATCCTTTTCCACAGTAAATACCGATGCAAAATATTCATTTAGTATCTCTCCCTAGTTACCCTTTTGTCCTTAATGCATTTGTAAAAACTCTTTGGATTCTGCTTAATTCTATTTGCCAAAACTATCTCATGTCCCATTTTTGCCCTCCTGATTTCTCTCTTAAGTATATTCCTACTGCCTTTATACTCTAAGGATTCACCCGATCTATCCTGTCTATACCTTATATATGCTTCCTTCTTTTTAACCAAACCCTCAATTTCTTTAGTCATCCAGCATTCCCTATACGTACCAGCCTTCCCTTTCACCCTGACAGGAATATACATTTTCTGGATTCTCGTTATCTCATTTCTGAAGGCTTCCCATTTTCCAGCTGTCCCTTTACATGCAAACATCTCCCCCGCAATCAGCTTTCGAAAGTTTTTACCTAATACCGTCAAAATTGGCCCTTCTGCAATTTAGAACTTCAACTTTTAGATCTGGTCTATCCTTTTCCATCACTATTTTAAAACTCATAGAATTATGGTCGCTGGCCCCAAAGTGCACCCCCACTGACACCTCAGTCACCTGCCCTGCCTTATTTCCCAAGAGTAGGTCAGGTTTTGCACCTTCTCTAGTAGGTACATCCACATACTGAATCAGAAAATTGTCTTGTACACACTTAAATTCCTCTCCATGTAAACCTTTAACACTATGGCAGCCCCAGTCGATGTTTGGAAAGTTAAAATCCCCTACCATAACTATCCTATTATTCTTACAGATAGCGGAGATCTCCTTACAACTTTGTTTCTCAATTTCCCTCTGACTATTGGGGGGTCTATAATACAATCCCAATAAGGTGATCATCCCTTTCTTATTTCTCAGTTCCACCCAAATAACTTCCCTGGATGTATTTCGGGGAATATCCTCCCTCAGCACAGCTGTAATGCTATCCCTTATCAAAAATGCCACTCCCCCTCCTCTCTTGCCTCCATTTCTATCCTTCCTGTACCATTTGTATCCTGGAACATTAATGACACGAAGATTGGTGGAGTAGCAGAAATCATAAGGGACTGTCAGAAAATACAGGAGGATATAGATAGACTGGAGAGTTGGGCAGAAAAGTGGCAGATGGATTTCAATCCAGACAAATGTGAGGTGATGCATTTAGGCAAGTCTAATTCTAGAGCGAATTATATAATGAACAGAAGAGCCTTGGGAAAAGTTGGTGGGCAGAGAGATCTGGGAGTGCAGGTCCATTGTACCCTGAAGGTTGCTGCACAGGTGGATAGAGTGGTCAAGTAGGCATACAGTATGCTTGTCTTCATCGGACAGGGTATTGAGTATAAGAGCTGGCAAGTCATGTTAAAATTGTACAAGACATTGGTTCTGATGCATTTAGAATACTGTGTATAGTTCTGGTCACCACATCACCAAAAGGATGTGGAGACTTTGGAGAGGGTGCAGAGAAGGTTTACGAGGATGTTGCCTGGTATGGAAGGTGCTAGCTATGAAGAGAGGTTGAGTAGGTTAGGTTTATTTTCATTAGGAAAAAGGAGATTGAGGGGGGACCTGATTGAGGTTTACAAAATCATGAAGGGTATAGACAGGGTGGTTAGAGACAAGCTTTTTCCCAGGGTGAAGGATTCAATAATGAGAGGTCACGCTTTCAAGGTGAAAGGTGGAAAGTTTAAGGGGGATACACGCAGCAAGTACTTCACACAGAGGGTGGTGGGCGTTTGGAATGCGTTGCCAGCAGAGATTATTAGATTACTTACAGTGTGGAAACAGGCCCTTCGGCCCAACAAGTCCACACCGACCCGCTGAAGTGCAATCCACCCAGACCCCATTCCCCTACATTTACCCCTTCCCCTAACACTACTGGCAATTTAGCATGGCCAATTCACCTAACCAGAGGTGGTAGAGACAGGCACGGTAGATTCATTTAAGATGCGTTTGGATAAACGTATGAGTAGTTGGGGAACAGAGGGATACAGATGCTTAGGAATTGACCGACAGGTTTAGACAGTACATTTGGATCGGCTCAGGCTTGGAGGGCCGAAGGGCCTGTTCCTGGGCTGTAAATTTTCTTTGTTCTTTCTTTATCTCATGCAATACAGGGAGAACTAGCCATTTGGATACAGAACTGGCTTGAAGGTAGAAGACAGAGGGAAGTGGTGGAGGGTAGTTTTTCCGACTGGAGGCTTGTGACCAGTGGAGTGCCACAAGGATCGTTGCTGGATCCACTACTTTTCATCATTTATATAAATAATTTGGACGTGAGCTTAAGAGATATGGTTAGTAAGTTTGCAGGTGACACCAAAATTGGAGGTGTAGTGGATGGTGAAGAAAGTTATCTCAGATTACAATGGGATCTTAATCAGATGGGCCAAAGGGCGGAAGAGCGGCAGATGGAGTTTAATCTAGATAAATGAGGTGCTGCATTTTAGGAAAGCAAATCTTATTAGGACTTACTATTAAGTGTATAAGGTCCGAGGGAACAAAGAGATCTTGGAGTGCAGGTTCATAGCTCCTTGAAAGTGGAGTCGCAGGTAGATAGGATAGTGAAGAAGGCATTTGGTATGCTTTCCTTTCTTGGTCAGAGTACCGAGTGTAGGAGTTGGGAGGTCATGTTGCGGTTGTACAGGATATTGGCCAGGCCACTGTTGGAATATTGCATGCAATTCTGGTCTTCTTCATATCGGAAGGATGTTATGAAACATGAAAGTGTTCAGAAAAGATTTACAAGGATGTTGCCAGGTTTGGAGGATTTGAGCTATAGGGAGATGTTGAATAGGCTGGGGCTGTTTTCCCTGGAGGGTCGGAGGCTGAGGGGTGACCTTAGAGAAGTTTATAAAATCATGAGGGGCATGGATAGGGTAAATAAGGCAAGGTCTTTTCCCTAGGGTGGGAGTGTCCAGAACTAGAGGGCAAACTTTTAGGGTGAATGGGGAGAGATACAAAAGAGACCCAAGGGGCAACATTTTCATGCAGAGGATTATCTGTTTATGGAATGAGCTGTCGGAGGAAGTGGTGGAGACTGGTACAATTACAACGTTTAAAAGGCATTTGGATGGTCACTTCCTCTGGCAGCCCAATCCATCCACACTCACACAAACCACCTTCTGCATGAAAAAAGCTGTCCCTTAGCTCTCTCTTATATCTTTTCCCTCTCACCCTAAACCTATGCCCTCTAGTTCTGGACTTTCCTGCTGCAGGGAAAAGACTGTCTATTTATCCTGTCCATGCCCATCATGATTTTATAAACCTCTATGAGGTCACTGCTCAGCTTCTGATGCTCCAGGGAAAACAGCCCCAGTCTGTTCAGCCTCTCCAGCCTCTCCCTATAGCTCAAATCCTCTAAACCCTGGCAACATCCTTATAAATCTTCCTTGAGCCCTTTCAAGTTTCACAACATCCTTCTGAAAGGAAGGATACCAGAATTGCACGCAGTATTTCAAAAGTGACCTAACCAATGTCCTGTACAGATGCAAAATGATCTCCCAACTCCTATAGACCTCTTCATCTCAAACTGCCACCGTGACATTGACCACCTCAACCTGTCCAACCGCCTCATCCACTCGAACCTCTTGCCCTCACACATGCAGCCCCCCATTCCCTCCGCCGGTAAGGTAACTAGTTTTCTTTTCCATTCTTTATTTTTCAATAGTCTCTTTGGAATTTAGAATAGTGGGAAAACCGGATTAGGGCAGTTGAATGTTCCTCCTGCAGAATGTGAGAGATAAGGGTCACCACTAGCTTGTGGTCACCACCTTGCTGACTTCATCTGCGGAAAGTGCACCCAACTTCAGCTCCTCGAAAATGGTGTTAGGAAACTGGAGCTGTAAGAATTTTGGATCAATTGGGAGGTGGAGGAGGTTATTGAGAGGAGTTACATGGAGGTAGTCACACCTCAGGTACAAAAAAATGGCAAATGGTTACAGTCGGGACAGAAAGGGAACCGGCAGACAGTGCAGGGACCCCTATGGCCATTACCCTCAATAACAAGTATACCGTTTTGGATACTGTTGCAGGGAGTGACTTACCAGGGGTAAGCCATGGGGTACAGGTCTCTGGCACAGACTCTGAACCTATTGCATTGAAGGGAAGGGGAGGGAGGAGTGGAGCATTAGTCATTGTGGAGTCCATAGTTAGAGGGACAGATAGGAGGTTCTGTGGGAACGAGAGACACTCACGGTTGATGTGTTGCCTCCCAGATGCCAGGATTCGTGATATCTCGGATTGTGTTTTCGGAATCATGGTGGGGGAGCAGCCCCAAAGTTGTGGTCCACATAAGCACCAATGACATAGGATGGAAGAGAGATGGGGATTTAAGGCAGAAATCCAGGGAGCTAGGATGGAAGTTTGGCGCTAGAACGAAGTTTCTATTTCTACTTTTTTGTCCGTGCCATGTGCTAGCGAGGTGAGGAACAGTGAAAGAGGGAGGAGTTGAACATGTGGTTACAGGGATGGTGCAGGATAGAGGTTATGGATTCCTGGATAATTGGGGCTCATTCTGGGATAGGTGGGACCTCACAAATATCCTAGGGCGGAAGTTTGCTAATGCTCTTCAGGTGGATTTAAACTAATTTAACAGTGTGATAGGAACCTAAATTGTAGTTTGAGGTGGTTGATAGTAGGTAGGATAGTGAAGGCAGTGTTTGGTATTCTTTCGTTTCTTGGTCAGAGTATTGACTACAGGAGTTGGGAGGTCATGTTGCGGCTGTACACGACATTGGTTAGGCCACTGTTGGAATATTGCATGCAGTTCCTATTGGAAGGGTGTTATGAAATGTGAAAGGGTTCAGAAATGATTTACAAGGATGTTGTCAGGAGGATTTGAGCTATAGGGAGAGGTTAAATAGGCTGGGGCTGTTTTCCCTGGAGCATTGGAGGCTGAGCGGTGACCTTATAGAGGTTTATAAAATTATGAAGGGCATTAGATAAGATTATATTACAGTGTGGAAACAGGCCCTTCGGCCCAACAAGTCCATACCGCCCCGCCGAAGCGCAACCCACCCATACCCCTACATTTACCCCTTACCTAACACTACAGGCAATTTAGCATGGCCAATTCACCTGACCTGCACATCTTTTCTTTTGTGACTGTGGGAGGAAACCGGAGCACCCGGAGGAAACCCACGCAGACACGGGGAGAATGTGCAAACTCCACACAGTCACCTAAGGCGGGAATTGAACCCAGGTCTGTGGTGCTGTGAGGCAGCAGTGCTAACCACTGTGCCACCGTGCTGCCCACGGATAGGATAAATAGACAAGGTCTTTTCCCTGGCGTGGAGGAGTCCAGAACTAGAGGACATAGGTTTAGGGTGAGAGAGGAAAGATATAAAAGAGAACTAAGGGGCAACTTTTTCACGCAGAGAGTAGTGCATGTATGGAATGAGCTGCCAGAGGAAGTGGTGGAGGCTAGTACAATTACAGCACATAAAAGGCATTTGGATGAGTATATGAATAGGAAGGATTTGGAGGGATATGGGCCAGGTGCTGGCAGGTGGGACTAGATTGGGTTGGAATGTTTGGTTGGCATGGACGAGTTGGACCGAAGGGCCTGTTTCCATGCTGTACACCTCTCCGAATATAACTGAAAATGTGTTGCTGGAAAAGCGCAGCAGGTCAGGCAGCATCCAGGGAACAGGAGAATCGACGTTTCGGGCATAAGCCCTTCTTCAGGAAAGGGCTTATGCCCGAAACGTCGATTCTCCTGTTCCCTGGATGCTGCCTGACCTGCTGCGCTTTTCCAGCAACACATTTTCAGCTCTGATCTCCAGCATCTGCAGACCTCACTTTCTCCTCTACGAATATAACCCCAACCTCACCATCGAACCTGTGGACAAAGGGGATGCAGTGGTAATTTGGTGCACTGACCTCTCCACCGCTGAAGCCAGGCTCAACTCGAAGACACCTCCTTTTACCGCCCCCTCGACTATGATCTCACCCCCATCACCAAACCATCATCTCCCAGACCATGCACAACCTCACCTCAGGAGATCTCCCATCCACAGCTTCCAACCTCATAGTTCAGGAACCCCGCAACGCCCGATTCTACCTCCTACCCAAGATCCACATGTCTGACCTATGTCTCAGCCTGCTCCTGCTCCACCGAACGCATCTTCACCTACCTCGATACTGTCCTATTCCAACACCCCCCCCCCCCTCCCCGTCTAGGAACTCCCTATCTCCCCATACACGTTTGGGACACTACCCACGCCCTCAATCTCCTCCAAGACTTCCGTTTCCCCAGCCCCAAATGCCTCATCTTCACCATGGACTTCCAGTCCCTCTACACCTCCATCCACCATGACCACGTCCTCCAAGCCCTCCATTTCTTCCTCTCCTGACATCCCCACCAGTACCCTTCCACTGACACTCTTATTTGTTTGTCCTCACCCTCAACAATTTCTCCTTTGAATCCTCCCACTTCCTCCAGGCGAAAGGGGTAGCCATGGGCACCCGCATAGGCCCCAGCTATGCCTGTCTCTGTCGGTTACAGAGAACAGTCCATCTTGTGTTACACCAGCGCCACTCCCCACCTCTTCCTCCATTACATTGATGACTGCATCGGTGCCACCTCGTGCTCCCATGAGGCGGTTGAACAGCTCATCAATTTCACTAACACATTCCACCCCGACCTCAAATTCACCTGGACCATCTCTGACACCTCCCTCCCCTTCCTAGACCTCTCCACCTCAATCCACGAGGACTGATTCAACACTGACATTTTTTTTTTTACAAACCCAACTCTCACAGCTACCTGGATTACACCTCCTCCCACCCGACCTTCTGCAAAAATGTTATCCTGTATTCCCAATTCCTCCGCCTCTGCCATATCTGCTCCCAGGAGGACCAGTTCCACCACAGAACACACCAGATGGCCTTCTTTAAAGACCGAAATTTCCCCTCGCAATCTCCCATCCTGTACCTCCGCCCTCAAATCCCACCCCTCCAACTGCAACAAGGACAGAACCCCCGGTCCTCACCTTCCTCCCCACCAACCTCCACATAAACCGCATCATCTGCCAACATTTCCGCCACCTCCAAACGGACCCCACCACCAGGTATATATTTCCCTCCCTACCTCTTTCTGTTTTCTGCAAAGACTGTTACCTCCATGACTACTTGGTCAGGTCCACGCCCCCTAACAAGCCACCCTCCCCTCCTCCCACCTTCCCCTGCCACCACAGGAATTGCAAAACCTGCGCCCACACCTCACCCCATACCTCCGTCCAAGGCCCCAAAGGAATGTTCCACATCCATCAAAGTTTCATCTGCACTTCCACACGTCATTTATTGTATCTGTTGACACCTGCACCAATCAACCTTAACATCGCCGTGGTTGAACATTTCAACTCCCCCTCCCACTCTGCTCACATGCAGGTCCTGGGCCCCCTCCATTGCCATTCCCTCACCACCCAATACCTGGAGGAAGAATGCCTTATCTTCTGCATCAGGACCCTTCAACCCCAAGGCATCAATGTAGACTTCACAAATTTCCTCTTTTCCCTTTCCCCACCTTACCCCTGCTTCCAGTGCAGCACCATCCTCTTGACCTGTCCCATCTGTCAATCTTCCTTCCCACCTACCCGCTCAACCCTCTTCTCCGACCTATCACCTTCATCCCCACCGCCATCCACCTACTGCACTCTTAGCTACCTTCTTCCCAGCCCCATCACCACTCCCATTTATCTCTCCACCTCAGAGGCTCCCACAGCCTCATTCCTGATGAAGGGCTTCGGCCCGAAACATCAATTTTCCTGCTCCTCTGATGCTGCCTGACCTGCTGTGCTTATCCAGCACCACACTCTCGACTCTGATCACCAGCATCTGCAGACCTCTCTTTCTCCCAACTCCTGTACTCAATACTCTGACCAATCAAGGGAAGCATACCAAGTACCGCCTTCACTATCCTATCTACTTGCAACTCTACTTTCAAGGAGCTATGAACCTGCACTCCAAGGTCTTTTTGTTCAGCAACACTCCCTCGGACCTTATACACTTAATGTAAGTCCTCCTAAGTTTTACTTTCCCAAAATGCAGCACCTCGCATTTATCTAAATTAAACTTCATCTGCCACTCCTCAGCCCATTGGCCCATCTCATTAAGATCCCGTTGTAAACTGATGTAACCTTCTTCACTGTCCACTACACCTCCAATTTTGGTGTCATCTGCAAACTTACTAACCATACCTCTTAAGCTCACATCCAAATCATTTATATAAATGATGAAAAGTAGTGGACCCAGCACCGATCCTTGTGGCACTCCACTGGTCACAGGCCTCCAGTCTGAAAAATAACCCTCCACCACCACCCTCTGTCTTTTACCTTTGAGCCAGTTCTGTAGTCAAATGGCTAGTTCTCCCTGTATTCCATGAAATTAACTTTGCTAATCAGTCTGCCATGGGGAACCTTGTCAAATACCTTACTGAAATCCATATAGTTCACATCTACCACTTTGCCCTCATCAATCCTCTTTGTTACTTCTTCAAAAAACTCAGTTGAGTTTGAGAGACATGATTTCCCACGCACAAAGCCACCTTGACTATCCCTAATCAGATCTTGCTTTCCAAATACACGTAAATCCTGTCCCTCAGGATTCTCTCTAATAACCTGCTCACCACTGACGTCAGGCTCATCAGTCTATAGTCCCCTGGCTTTTCCTTACTACCTTTCTTAAATAGTGGCACCAAGTTAGCCAATCTCCAGTCTTCCAGCACCTCACCTGTTACTATCGATGATATAAATATCTCAGCAATGGGGCCAGCAATCACTTCCCTAGCTTCCCACAGAGTTCCAGGTTTGGTCAGAGAGAGTAACTGCCACTGAGACAGAAACTCCTGGAGATCTAACATCTTGCTGTCCAAGAGATTGGGAAACACCATTAAAAGGACCTTTCCATATGAAACATACTCGCAGTAAAAAGAAAGCCGACAACTCAGGGAGATCCTCAGCCAGTAGAGGAAAGACACAGAAGATGACAGTGGCTGTGTGGTCTTGAAATTAAGTTGATGTAATTTTAATGTGCTTTATTGGAACAGCATATTGTTATAGAGTTTGAGGCAGATAATAAGCAATTAAGAGAAAGGGTGGGGCGTAGAATTGTGAATAGTTGTTTAATGTTGACTTTAGAGTTAAAAAATAAATTGATGGTATTTTCTTTAAATAGTGGAATTTGAGAGTTCAGTCACTTGTATTTGAACAAATGATGAGGGGAGGTGAGCATCTCTGAGTGCTTAATTAACAGAGGGATTCACCCATGTCGTACCAATAGGGAACACTGTATCTAAATTGCAAACTTGTGAAACGTGTGTTGGCTGTAAGACAATTAGATCACCAACACTAAATGTTATTTGTATTGTGTGATTTTGTATATAGCGGGGTCGCACAGGAACATGACTGTTACATTATAGAAAAAATGACTGTACTTGGACATTCATAGAACATAGAACAATAAAGCGCAGAACAGGCCCTTCAGCCCTCGATGTTGCGCTGACTTTTGAACTAATTTAAGCCCATCCCCCTACAGTATCCCATCATCATCCGTGTGCTTATCCAAGGATTGTTTAAATGTTCCTAATGTGGTTGAGTTAACTACATTGTCAGGCAGGACAGTCCATGCCTTTACCATTCTGAGTAAAGAACTTGCCTTTGACATCTGTCTTAAATCTATCACCCCTCAATTTGCAGCAGTGCCCTCTTGTACAAGCACATGTCGTCATCCTAGGAAAAAGGACACTGTCTAGGAGAAAGTGAGGACTGCAGATGCTGGAGATCAGAGCTGAAAATGTGTTGCTGGAAAAGCGCAGCAGGTCAGGCAGCATCCAAGGAACAGGAGAATCGACATTTCAGGCATGAGCCCTTCTTCAGGAAAGAGGAAAGTGTGTCCAGCAGGCGAAGATAAAAGGTAGGGAGGAGGGACTTGGGGGAGGGGCGTTGGAAATGCGATAGGTGGAAGGAGGTTAAGGGGAGGGTGATAGGGTGGAGTTGGGGTGGGGGCGGAGAGGTCAGGAAGAAGATTGCAGGTTAGGAAGGCGGTGCTGAGTTCGAGGGTTGGGACTGAGACAAGGTGGGGGGAGGGGAAATGAGGAAACTGGAGAAATCTGAGTTCATCCCTTGTGGTTGGAGGGTTCCTAGGCTGAAGATGAGGCGCTCTTCCTCCAACCGTCGTGTTGCTGTGGTCTGGCAATGGAGGACCTGCATGTCCTTGGTGGAGTGGGAGGGGGAGTTGAAGTGTTGAGCCATGGTTGGGGGGGGGGAGTTGAAGTGTTGAGCCACGGGGTGGTTGGGTTGGTTGGTCCGGGTGTCCCAGAGGTGTTCTCTGAAACGTTCCGCAAGTAGGCGGCCTGTCTCCCCAATATAGAGGAGGCCACAAATTCACCTGCATCTCCACACACATCATTTACTGCATCACCTGATGAAGGAGCGTCACTCCGAAAGCTAGTGTGCTTCCAATTAAACCTGTTAGACTATAACCTGGTGTTGTGTGATTTTTAACTTTGTATACCCCACTCCAACACCGGCATCTCCAAATCTGATCATCTTGTAAGCCTCCATCAAATCCCCTCTTAGCCTTCTTCTCTCCAGTGAGAACAGACCCAAGTCTCTCAGCCTTTCCTCATAAGACCTTCCCTCCAGATCAGGCAACATCCTGGTAAATCTCCTCTGCACCTTTTCCAATGCTTCCACATCCTTCCTGTAATGGGACGACTAGAACTGCATACAATACTCCAAATGAGGCCGCACCAGCGTTTTGTTTGGTTGCAGCATGATATTGCAGCTCCAGAACTCAATCCCTCAACCAATAAAACCTAACACACCATATGTCGTCTTAACAGCACCATCAACCTGGGTGGCAACTTTTAGGGATCTTATGTACATGGACACCAAGATCCCTCTGCACATCCACACTACCAAGAATATTTCCATTGACCCAGTATTCTGCTTTCCTGTTATTCTTCCCAAAGTGAATCACCTCACATTTATCTGCATTGAACTCCATTTGCCACCTCTTAGCCCAGTTCTGCAGTTTATCCAAGAATCCCTGCAACATTCTTCCACACTATCCACCATTCCAGAAGGCTTTTGACAAGATCCTACGTAAGGGATCAATGTGTAAAATTAAAGCTCATGGGATTGGATGTCTTCTGACAGGGACAGAAAACTGATTAGCAGATCGAAAACAAAGACTAGGAATAAATGGGTCTTTTTCCAATTGGCAGGAAGTGCCTATTGGGATACTGCAGAGACCAGTGCTAAGTACTTCCCAGTGTTTTACAGTTGATTATGTCTTCTCTTGCCTTGTTTGTCCTGCTCAAGTGCATTACTTAACATTTATCCCAATTGACTTCCATCAGCCACTGAACAACCCATCTGTCCAGCCTGTCCATATTCTCTTGTAATCTAAGGCAATCCTCACTATTTACAACCCACAATTTTTATATTGTCTGTCCCTGGTATTTCACCTCTTCAGTAAGGGAAGTAGGTCTTCCTTGTCCACGGCATCCAAGTTCCTCATTATATTGTACATCATAAAGAATCAGTTATAACTTTATACAAGATCATAATGTGCAAGAGTTGGTTACAAGATCCTAAGATTTAGGAGTATGTTATTTGGCCCATTGAATCTGCTGTACCATTCAAGATGATCATGGCTGATCTGGTTAGGTCTTAACCTCATCTGTCATCGAGTCATAGAGATGTACAGCATGGAAACAGATCCTTCGGTCCAATTCGTCCATGCCGACCAGATATCCCAACCCAATCTAGGTCCACCTGCCAGCACCTGGCCCATATCCCTCCAAACCCTTCCTATTCATATACCCATCCAGATGCCTCTTAAATGATGCAATTGTACCAGCCTCCACCACTTCCTCTGGCAGCTCATTCCAGACATTTACCATTCTGCGTGAAAAAGTTGTCCTTTAGGTCTCTTTTATATCTTTCTCCTCTCACCCTAAACCCTCTAGTTCTGGACTCCCTATCCATCCCCACATAATCCTTGAATGCCTTATCAATAAAATAATCTATTCAAGGCTGTGTTAGACTTATGATATATCTTCCACTGCTCTCTGGGAAGAGAATCCCAAAGACTAATGGCTGAGTAAATTTCTCATCATCTGCATCTTAAATGTGATATTTCTCAATTTTAAACTGTGTCTAATTCTAAATCCCTCATGACAGAAAACATTCTGCCAGTACTTACCCCGTCAATCCCTTCAGAATCTTGTTTCAGTGAAACCATCCAGTTAACCAATGCCTTTTCAGAAAACTGTCAAGCCCACATGCATCCAGACCCACAACTACGTACTTGACTTACAACTGGCCTCCGAAATGGTCTAGAAAGACACTATTAAATTGCTACAAAATCTAAATAGAGCACCTGCATTGACTTAGACAGTGGAAACACATTGACAGGTTTGCGTTTACCAATCATTCAATTATTTTCCTTACACCTGGGAGCAAGAGCCAAAATTGGGAGAGTTGTCTCACTGACTAGTCAAGCAACATTACAGAATTATACAGTACAGAACAGGGCCGACAGCCCATCAGGTCTGTACCACCAAAAGTACACTAGTATCTACACAAGGTCCACTTTCCCACACTAGGTGCATCGTCTTCAATATTATGATACTAAGTGTTCATCCTAACACTATTAGATTAGATTCCCTACAGTGTGGAAACAGGCCCTTTGGCCCAACAAGTCCACACTGACCCTCCAAAGAGTAACCCACCCAGACCCATTTCCCTTTGACTAATGCACCTAACACTATGGGCAATTTAACATGGCAATTCACCTGACCTGCACATCTTTGGACTGTGGGAGGAAACCAGAGCACCCGGAGGAAATCCACGCAGACATGGGGAGAATGTGCAAACTCCCCACAGACAGTCACTCGAGGCTGGAATCGAACCTGGGACCTTGGTGCTGTGAGGCAGCAGTGCTAACCACTGAGCCACTGTGCTGCCCCGATTAGATTAGATTCCCTAGTCATCCTCATGGAATCACATCTTACAAACAATGTCCCAACACTTTGATCGCCATCTCTGGATATGCCCTATCCTAGACTAACTGGATGCAGAGATACTGTTTCCCTGGCCAGGGATGAGTCAATAACAAGGGTTGCTATCTCAAACTTTCGGGTAAGCTACTTAGGAGATATATGAGAAGAAATTGCATCACTGAGAGTGGTGAACCTATGGAATTCTCTACCACAGAAAGCTGTGGAGAGCAAGTCACTGAATAGGTTTTAAAATGGAGTAGATTTCTTGAGGCAAAGGTGTCAGAGGTATTAGGGAGACAGCTATCATCGGTGGCAATCACTTGCTAATGAGTACAATTGTTCAACTAGAAAATTCCAAGTCACTGATCATGGGTTGTTTTTCTCTAAGTAGACACCATATCTGGGACATTTTTTAAATGTGGGCGTGCTATGGCACACTGTCCTTGATAGAAAGTGGATCCAGTTCCAGTGGAAAGAAACATTGATGACTGGGGATTTGTCACTGTTACAGCCTCCATCCACCAGTGCAACTGGCTGGTTCCTCCCTCTGACCTTATCATGGATGGGGCTACTATGAGAATTCATGATGACAGAATACTCAAGTCTCTTCACCACAGCAAGGTGGCAATCAGAGAAAAGGAGGAGAGAATTATAGTACTGAGATTATGATGTAGAATAACAACTGAATGGCCTACTCCTATCTGTTAGATAAGGCCAGGGGACCATTTAGGAGAGAGATGAGGAGAAACTTCTTCACCCAGAGAGTGGTGGCTGTGTGGAATGCTCTGCCCCAGAGGGCAGTGGAGGCCCAGTCTCTGGATTCATTTAAGAAAGAGTTGGATAGAGCTCTCAAGGATAGTGGAATCAAGAGTTATGGAGATAAGGCAGGAACAGGATACTAATTAAGGATGATCAGCCATGATCATATTGAATGGTGGTGCAGGCTCGAAGGGCAAAATGGCCTACTCCTGCACCTATTGTCTATTGAATAGGTGCAATGCCTTGTCTAACTCAACAGATCCCCCTCACTTTGGCTCCATTAAACTTGCATTCTTCCCAACTGGAGTCACTGTTACATACTTATTACTCATCCCCTCAAACAGAACCCTCATTGCCTTTTCACTGTGTATCACAAACAGCTGATCACTTCATTTTAACATTTAATAGAGACATATAGCACAGAAGAGACCATTCATCTGAAACTTTGGGGGGTGTGGCAAGGGGGCATTCATCCTAAATTGTTCTGTGTTAAACTACCTTCACTAATCTCCCTTTCTTGTACTTGGTCTAATGCCCTGAATATTGTGACATTTCTAGTGCTCATCCAAGTTTTTTTTTTCATGGCTTCTCAATCACAATGTTCCAACAATCCATATCCATGGGGCTATCAATGACTAAAAATTAATTCATCCAGCCATGACACATAGCACTACACGAGGTCAGAGACAGTCAATTTTGTGGCAAATAACTCATCTTCTGACTCCCCAAAGCTAATCCAACATCTACAAGATTATAAACATTTGGAAAATTAAAGTTACTTTCCACTTACTTGGATAAGTGCATCTCCAGCTTGAATAACACTCAAGAGGCTCAGTGTCCTTTGGACCAAAACAGCCTCTTCGATTGGCATTATATCCACCACATTCAATATTCACCCCTGCTGGTGCACAGTGGCTGCAATTGTGTAACACAGAAGAGAACAGCAAGGCTCCTTCTACAATACCTTCGAAACTACAACCCCTAGCAGGTAAAGGACAAAAGCAACAGATGCATGGGAACACCATCAACTGCAGGTACTCCTCCAAACCACACACCAACCTGACAGGGAATTATAATGTAATTCATCATTGTTGCAAGTTAAAATCACTCGACAACACATTGGGATGCACTTACATCATGGTGACCAGAGTGGTTCAAAGCAGCATCACACTGCTACCTTAAGGTCAGTTATGAAGAGAGATTTCTGGTCTTGCCAGTGACACCAACTTCCCATGAAAAGTAATGGGCAAAGTCTTACCATTCCTTTCCCCATCAACTAAGACTCTCATCATACCCAAAATTTGTAAAAATCACAAATACAGCACAAAGTAAAATGAATAATTTTATTCTTACACATGTACACAGAATTGCCACTGCAGATCCAGTATAGATACAATCCTTTGTCTATAATACAAGTAGGTGAATGCCCAAAGAGAGTTTGCCCCAGTGGAGTTTCACACCCATTTACTTTGGTATTTCAATGATTAAAGGGAATTGCTAGCAATCAATTACAAAAATAGAACTTAACTGGCAATTAAGAGAATGTATCTCAATGCTCAGGAGTTGATTACGCCTCTATTAAATATGACGGCTTTTAATCAAACAGACCTGACTAAACACAGTGTTAGGACAAAGCAACCTTTTCCCAGGGCTACTGTTCAATTTCGAGCTCTCTAACCAGACATGTTTTTGAAATGCTGTGGAACCTTTGGCTCCCTTATAGGTGCTGTTTAGCTGCAAATTGGGACAGTTATCAGGTGCCATTGTTATTACTTTGTTAGTGCACAGGGATCTGGTTGTCTTTATCCATTCAGCAATGCACGCTTGCTGATATATTCATTTACAATGAACACATTTCAAAGTATTAGTTTGCGCTCTCAACTGAAAATTACTATTTTGCAAATCTATTGGCTTGAGCTCAATTTCTACAGCAAACAGTACAAGTGAGGCTGGGTTAGTTACCTGAGTAATAAAAGCAAAATATTGCAGATGCTGAAAATATTGATGAGAAAGAAGAAAATAGTAGGAAAAACAACCCTGGCAGCTTCTGCAGGAAAACAGTTAATGTTGAGTCCAAAACGACTCTTCAGAAGTTTTGTTAACTGTTTCTTTCTTCATAGGAGTTGCCAGACCTACTTAGTTTTGCTGGGAGAAAGTGAGGACTGCAAATGCTGGGGATCAGAGCTGAAAATGTGTTGCTGGAAAAGTGCAGATCATTCCTGAAGAAGAGCTCATGCCCGAAACGTCGATTCTCCTGCTCCTTGGATGCTGCCTGACCTGCTGCACTTTTCCAGCAACACATTTTCAGCTACTTAGTTTTGCCACTGAGTTTTTAGTTTAGTTACCTAAGCAACAGGACAAGAAGAAATCAAATTGTTCAATGACAGCAATGAACAGTTTGAGCATGAGTTGCAGATCAGGAGATGTGTAAAGTGCAGTGTTTTGTAGTGTTAACCATGATACAAATCAGCCCTTGTACTGGAAGGTGCTGGATTGAGGGTGCGATCCGGAGGCTTCTACCTGGGTACAGGTTGGAATTTACATTCAATATTAGGCTTATTTTTTCAATGAAAGATCAGACCCTATGTTTTCTTCCAATTCTACTAAGAATACTGCAAATTTAAAATGAACAAAAATCAGGGTAAACGCCTAAGGCAATCAAGCAGCAAATCTAAAATAGATTTTCCCCATTAAGTCCGTAAACTTGACTTTTAAAAACTACTCATTTACATTGCACACAGCGTAACATGCAAGGGAAGGTATGCAACTTGAATGTGACTCATTCATACTTCCAGGAGAAAGTGAGGTCTGCAGATGCTGGAGATCAAAGTTGAAACTTTATTGCTGGAACAGCACAGCAGGTCAGGCAGCATCCAGGGAACAGGAGATTCGACGTTTCGGGCACAGGCCTGAAGAAGGGCCTGTGCCCGAAACGTCGAATCTCCTGTTCCCTGGATGCTGCCTGACCTGCTGTGCTGTTCCAGCAATAAAGTTTCAACTCATTCATACTTCCAGTCCACTGAATCCAAAAATATGGAGAGATCAGTCAGAGTAAATATTCTTCAAGTTCAATTTTGCAAGTAAAATGGCAAAACTGGTCTTTCTTGCAGAATCCAATGACTTTGGTAAAAGATCCTCAAGCAATCCCATAGATATGTACTCTCCCACCCTCTCCCTACCCATCCTTGGGTTCTATCCCATTGTCCAAAGAGAACACCCAACCTGTCTTCAGGCTCCCATGGCCTTTACTGTAATACTGGATGGTAATTGAGTTGCTTAACATATAAGGAACATTTGAGGACTCTGAGACTATACTCAATACTGTTTAGATGGATTAGGGAGGGAAAGGGGAACGGGAATCTGATTGAAGCTAACTGAATACTGAATGGCCTGGACATTGGGAGTGAACATTGGGAAGATCCTTACATTGGCAGGAGAGAAGAGGACCTGAGGGCACAGCCTTAGAGCAAAGGGAAGACCCTTTAGAATGGATAAAGAGAAACTTCTTCAGCCAGAAAGTGCTGAATCTGTGGAATTCATTGTCACAAAAGGCTGGGGAGGCCAGGTCATTGAATATATTTTAAAAAAAGATAGATAGATAAGTTCTTGATTGCCAAAGGGATCAAAGGTTACGGGGAGAAAGCAGGAAATTGAGGTGGAGAAACCCATCAGCCATGGTTGAATGGCAGAGCAGACTTGATGGACTGAATGGCCTAATTTCTGCTTCTATGTCTTATGGTGCACAGTCAGGATTTAAGACCTTGAATTGTAGCTGAATTGCTAAACCTGCAGACTTGCATCTGACTTGCATATTCTACATCATGGCTTAAAAAATGGTCAGAAAACCAAGCATGGATGCAATTTCTTAGGATCCAGCATTATGTACAGAATGTACAACCCTGAAGTCTCCAGTAGTCAGCATAACTTGCCATTTAGTTTCAGTAAAAAAACTGAGTAATATGAGCTCAAGATTGGATTCAAAATTCTTCCTTTAGAAATGGAACCTTTAGATTACAGAACTCAACCATTCAGTCCATTTAATCTTGATTCTGCAGTGCTATTTATAAAAAGCACAAATATATCTGAAAGCATACAGCAGGATTCAAAAGCTTCATTCCATTACATTCAGTAACACAGCACCAGGCTCTTCTCCCACTGGGCCAAGACATTGTACACAGATTCAATGTCCCTCAATTATATACAGTCCTCGCTTACAGACAGCCTCAAGCACAGAACTATTTTATATTCAGAATAGAATCTCTACACAGTGTGAAAACTGGCCATTCGGCCCATCAGGTCCACATCGACCTCTGAAGAGCATCGCAGCCAGATCCACCCCACTACTTTATCCCTTTAACTCCACATTTCCCGTGGCTTATCCATGAGCCTGCACATCCGTGAACACTATGGGCAATTTAGCATGGCCAATCCACCTAACCTGCACATTGTTGGACTGTGGGAGAAAACTGGAGCAGACACGGGAAGAATGATTAGATTCCCCTCGGTATGGAAACAGGCCCTTTGGCCCAACAAGTCCACACAAACCTTCTGAAGAGTAACCCACCCAGACCCATTCCCCGACACTACATTTATCCCTGACTAATGCACCTAACACTATGGGCAATTTAGCATGGCCAATTCACCTAATCTGCACATCTTTGGATTGTGGGAGGAAACCAGAGCACCCAAAAGAAACCCATGCAGACACGGGGAGAACGTGCAAACTCCACACAGACAGTTGCCTGAGGCTGGAATTGAACTCAGGTCTCTGGCACTGTGAGGCAGCAGTGTTAACCACTGAGCCACCATGCCGCCCACTAGGTGGGGAAAGTTACCATTATATCATAGATACTATTTGCATCTTTGACCCATCAATATTTGGTAGCTATTGGCCATCCACACCATGGCAAAGAGCTAGTCACAGGCAGAGATTGTAGTCAGAAAAGGAGGGGAAGTTTGTAGAAGATATTAATAGTGTTGCAGATGTGGGTTTTTTTTTTAAAAATGGGTGTAAGGCTTTCTCGCCCAACCCAGTGGGCAGAACAGCCTGCACAACTGGTTTCATGTCTCTCCCACTATATTCATTTTCAATGGCCAAAATTGGCTAGCGGACTTATGAGACCATGCCTTCTACAGTGTGACAGTACAGAGAGTCCAGATTCATTATGTAAATGTAAGGAAACATTGAGGACCACATGGAGGCTCAAGGCTGCCTGAGTAATTTCACTGTTTTACTCAATGTGTAGATAAAAACAAGTTCATTTGGACAAGTTTAATTATCCAAAAGACCTTCCTTCCCAGTGGCACTGGTCTGCTGCAAGCATAGATATGTACAGTACTTTAGCACAAAGTTTTAGAATAACATAATTAAAGGAACAGTTTCAGGTCACTTACCTAGTTTGCTGGTTTAAGTGACAATACTGTGCTCATTTCAGTCCTCCTGTTCCAACTGCAAAAGTGGGAGGAATGCTGCCCCAGGATTGGAAGATATTACACCAATTACAGGAATAACACCAGAACCAGCTAGCATCATTTGTTACCAAGATCTTTTAAATCAAATTACAAAACTATATGCTCCAAAATTAAAACTGTTATCTTCACAGTAAAAACAATCAAAAAATTGTGAAGTTCCAGAATAATAAAAAGGCACATTTGGCAACAAACAGCAATATTGGGAGATCTCTGTTTCACAATGTGACGCTGAATAACATACATTAGATTCCTCCCATTCTAACAAGAGCTCTGGCCTCCCACCAGGCCTGATCTTTTTGCTTTTGCAGGTTACATTTTCCAAGATGCAGCAATGGTCTTTGGTTTTGATGAATGCATGAATCCAAAGATTTTTCCTGGCACTTCATTATTCACACTAGCAGTCCCATCCGGGTCACTTTGGCTGAGAGAAATGAATGTATAACAAAGACAGCAGGCTTTGGACACGAATGCAAATCCAGATGCTGGAAAAGATAGAAAATTGTGGGTTATTTACAGAAAACAGCAAAGATTGAAATCTACAAGAAAGCAAGAAAAGTTGGGTGGAGAATGATCAATACAATTACAAAACTGTGTAATATGTACAAGCTATTTCAGCCCAATCACTCCATACTGGCATTAATGCTCCATCTAAGCCTCCTTCCACCTTTCCCACTTTGCATAGAACATAGAAATGTACAGAACAGGCCCTTCGGCTCATGATGCTGTGCCGAGGATTAGTCCTAATCTAAAATAAAATAACCTAACCTACACACCCCTCAACTCACTGCTATCCCATGTGCATGTCCAGCAGTCGCTTAAATGTCCCTAAAGACTCTGCTTCCACCACCACAGCTGGCATTGCATTCCACGCATTCACAACTCTCTGCGTAAAGAACCTTCCTCTGACGTCTCCTCTATACATTCCTCCTAATATCTTAAAACTATGACCCCTTGTGCCAGTCAATCCTGCCCTGGGGAAACGTCTCTGGCTATTGACTCTATCCGTGCCTCTCATTACTTTGGATACCTCAATCAGGTCACTTCTCTTTCTCCTTCTCTCCAGCGAGACAAGTCTGAGCTTACTCAACCTTTCTTCGTAAGACACGCTCTCCAGTCCAGGCATCTTGGTAAACCTTCTTTGCACCCTCTCCAAAGCCTCCATATGTTTCCTATAATAGTGATGAGAACTGGACACAATATTCCAAGTGTGGTCTCAACAGGGACTTGAAGAGCTGCAGCAAAACTTCAGGACTCTAAACTCTATTCTCCTGTTAATGAAAGCCAAAACACCATATGCTTTCTTAACAACCCTATCCACTTGGGTGGCAACTTTGAGGAATCTATGTACTTGCACACCCAGATCCCTCTGTTCCTGCACACTGCCAAGAATCCGGTCTTTAATCCTATATTCAGCATTCGAGTTAGACCTTCCAAAATGCATCACTTCGCATTTATCCAGGTTGAACTCCATCTGCCATTTCTCAGCCCAGCTTTGCATTCCTGTCTATGTCGCGCTGCAGCCTGCAGTAGCCCTCTATACAATTAATGGCACCTTGAACCTTTGTGTCATTGCCAAATTTACTAACCCACCCCTCAACCTCCTCATCCAAATCATTTATAAAATCTACAAAGAGCAGAGGCCCAAGAACAGAGCCCTGCAGGACCCCACTCATCACTGACCTCCAGGCAGAATACTTTCCATCTACAACCACTCTCTGCCTTCGGTCAGCCAGCCAATTCTGAATCCAGATAGCCAAATCTCCTTGTATCCCATACTTCCTGACTTTATGAATGAGCCTGCCATGGGGAACCTAATCAAATGCCTTGCTGAAGTCCATATACACCACATCCACTGCTCAACCTTTGTCGACCTGTCTTGTCACCTCCTCAAAGAACCCAATAAGATTTGTGAGACATGACCTGCCCCTCACAAAGTCATGCTGACTGCCTTTAATCATGCTATGCTTTTCCAATTAGTCATAAATCCTATCCTCAGAATTCTTTCCACAACCTTGCTGATCACAAATAGAAGACTGACTGGTCTGTAATTGCCAGGGATTTCTCTATTCCCCTTCTTGAAAAGAGGAACAACATTCACCTCCCGCCAATCCTCTGGTACTACTCCCGTGGAAAGTGAGGAAGCAAAGATCTTCGCCAGCAGCTTAGCAACCTCCTTTCTCGCTTCCCAGAGCAGCCTAGGATAAATCTGGTCTGGCCCTAGGGACTTAGCAATCTTAATGTTTGCCAAAATTTTCAGCACATCAACTTCATCAATCTTGATCTGGTCAAGCCTGTTTCCCAGCTCCTCAAAGTTCTCATTCACAACAAAGTCCCTTCCCTTAATGAAAACTGAAACAAAAAACTCATTTAGGACTTCCTCTATCTGCTCAGACTCCATGCACAAGTTCCCTACACTATCCCTAACCGGCCCTACCTTCTCCCTGATCATTCTCTTATTCCTCACGTATGAGTAAAATGCCTTTGAGTTCTCCCTAATCCGTCCTGCCAAGCCTTTTTTGTGTGCCCTCTTGGGTCTCCTCGGTCCATTACTGAGCTCCTTTCTAGCAAGCCTGTAATCCTCTAAAGCTGTGCTAGATCCTTGCTTCCTCCACCTTATGTAAGCTGCCTTCTTCCTTTTGATGAGAAGCTCCTCTGTTCACGTCATCCAAGGCTCCTTAATCTTACCCCTTCTTACCTGTCACAGAGGAACAAATTTGTGCATCACTCGCAACAACTACCCTTAAACAGTCTCCACATGTCTGCTCTGCCCTTTTATGTGGAACAATTGCTCCCAGTCTGTATTTCCCAATTCCTGTCTGATAGCGTCATAGTTTCCTTTTCCCCAATTAAATATCTTCCCTTGGTAACTGCTCCTTTCCCTCTCCAAGGCTATGGTAAATGTGAGGCAGTTGTGGTCACTGTCACCAAAATGTTCTCTCACTGTAAGATCTGACACCTGTCCAGGCTCGTTGCCGAGCACAAAATCCAAAATGGCCTCTCCCCTTGTCGGCCTGTCTACATACGGAGTAAGGAAATCATCCTGAACACACCTGACAAAAACAGCTCGATCCAAACCATCTGCACTGAGGAGGTTCCAGTCAATATTGGGAAAGTTGAAATCACCCATAACAACAACCCTGCTACATCTGCATTTTTCCAGAATATGACCGCCTATGAGTTCTTCAATCTCCCTACTGCTATTAGGGGGGTCTGTTGAAAACCCCTAATGCACTGACTGTTCCCTTGCTGTTCCTAACTTCCACCCATCCTGACTCAGTAGACAAACCTTCCTGAACAACCTTCCTTTAGTTTCTGTAGCTGTGATGCACTCCCTGATTAGCATTGCTGCACCCCCTCCTCTTTTTCCACCCTCCCTGTTCTTTTTAAACGTTCTAAACCCTGGAACATTTAGCAACCCTTCCTGCCTCTGTGAAACACATGTCTCTGTTATGTCCACGACAAAGTCCCAAGTACTGATCCATGCTCTAAGCTCATCACTCTTATTTCTGACACTCCTTGCATTAAAACAGACACACTTTAACCGATGCCTTTATTTCATCATGTGAAAAGCCTTCCTGATAGATTCACTACATCCTGTCACTGCCCCATCTACAACTACTCCCCTCTCAGATATGTAGCTCTGATTCCCACACTCCTGCCAAACTAGTTTAAACCCTCCCGAACCACACAAGCAAATCTCCCACCCAGGACTCTTGTTCCCCTCCAGTTCAGGTGCAACCCGTCCTTCATGTACGGGTCCCACTTTCCCCAGAAGGTATCCCAATGGACTAAGTATCTGAAACTCTCCCTCCTGCACCAGCCTCGCAGCCAGGTGTTAACCTGCACCCGCTGACTGTTCCTCATCTCACTATCTCGTGACACTGCTAACAAACCCGAGATCACTACTCTACTTGACCTGCTCTTCAGCTTCCAACCTAGCTCTCTGTAGTCACTTTTCAGATCCTAAATCCCTTTCCTAGCTATATCATTAGTGCCAAAATGTACCATGATTTCTAGCTGCTCACTCTGCCCCTTCAGAATCCTGTAAACCTGATCAGCGACACCCCGGATCCTGGTACTAGGGAGGCAACATAACTTCTGGGAATTCAGTTCCTGACCACAAAATCTCCTGTCAATCTGTCTAACTATTGAGTCCCCTACCACTAGCGCTTTTCTATTCTCCCCCTTTCCCTTCTGAGCCTCAGTGCCAGAGACCTGACAACTATGGCTTTCCCCTGGTAGGCCATCCCCACCAGCAGTATCCAAAACAGTATACTTATTGATGAGGGGGACATCCATAGGGGATGCCTACTCTATCAGTTGGTTCCACCCCCGACTGTAACCCAGCTGTCCTTATCCTGTGTCTGAGGAGTGACCACCTCCCTGTACATCCTCTCAATTTCTCCCTCAGCCTCCTTGCTGATCCGCAGTTCATCCAGCTCCAGTTCCCTAACTCGGTTTTTGAGGAGCTGGAGTTGGGTGCACTTCCCGCAGATGTCCATAAAAATGATGGAAATGACATCACCAACCCAAGGAAGCCCAAACACAAATAGAAAGCGGGCTACATCACCAGTGCTTCATCCTGAGGCTCACTGAAGATGTTACCTAGTATGGTGATGAAATGTCTGAAAACAAACCTTCCAGCTCAGCAAGCAAACCTACATCCAGGTCTTTAAAACAATGAGAAAGCTTGGTAAGGCCAATACAGACAACAAGCTTCCATTCGTGAAGCAGATCTGAACCAGCAAGTCACAGAATCCCTTCAGTGCAGAAAGAGGCCATTTAGCCCATTGACACTCCACCAGTCATCCAAAGAACACCAACCCAGACCCACCCCCTCACTCTATACCTATAATCCCATCATTTCCATAGCTAATCCACTGAACCTGCACATCTCTGGACACTACAGACAATTCAGCATGGTCAATCACCTCACCTGCACGTCTTTGGACTGTGGGAGGAAATCCATGCTGACACAGGGAGAATTTGCAAACACTACATAGATAGTTACCCAAAGTTGGAATCAAACCTAGGTCATCTGGTGCTATTCGGTAGCAATGTTAACTACTGTGTCACCCAATCAACATAAATTAAACATAAATCAATCCATTCAAGAATTCACAGGAACATCTTTACCCAGAGTATGACAACGATTAGCACAGGGATTGCTGATGTAATGGCACAGATACACTTAATGGAGAAGTTGGATCTTTTACGTTTGCCTGAGGGACATGTGGATCAATCTTTCTTTCCATGATAAACCAAACCTTACATTCCAACTTATGTTCATGGTGCCAATTTGCACTTAGTCTCTAAAGTGCTCCACCTCTTATCTGTTCCAATGATAATGGTTTAACAATGACCTATTTGCTTGAGCTCAATGAGCAAGTGTTCCTTATAATAATTCATCACTGTACTCCAGATAATATCAACTCTCATACTGAACTCTACAGATTTTCAGAAACTCCTCAGAACTGTGCACAAGCTTGCAAATTTCACTGACCGTTTGTGTCGGCAATTGTTCCTCCAAGCCGGTTAGGCCATATCATACCCCCACTGACGTTTCACGAGAGTTCCCATCTTTAGGGCATGAATCACTGGCTCAGCCAGCATTACTTGCCCATCCTTACTCAATCTTGAGAAGGTGGTGGGGAGCTACCCTTTAGAACCACTTGTATAGGATATCCCCAATGCTGTTAGGGAAAATTTCCAGCTTTTGGAAGGAATAGCAATACATTTTCAAGTCAGGATGGTGTTTGGCTTGGAGAGAATCTTGCAGACACTGGTGTTCCCATCTGTCTGCTTTCTTTGAGCTTCATGATGGTAGCGATTGCAGGATTGGATGGTGCTCGGAAGCCTGAGTGAACTTTTTACAGCACATCTTGTATGTGGACAAACATATGGCAATACATTGTGATTAAATGTATACACATTGATGTGAAAAACAGAACGGCAGATTATTTAATTGGTGATATACTGGGAAATGTAAATGTACCATTACATCTGGATGTCATTGGTCACTAGTCACTGAAATTAAATACAGTCAGGTGCAGCAAGTAATAGGAAGGCAAATGGTGTATTGTTGTTCTTTGCAAGAGGATGAGAGTTCAGAGGAAGGGATGTCTTTCTGTAGTTATGCAGGCCTTGGTGAGACCACACCTAGAGCAGTGTTTTGTAGTCTCTACCTAAGAAAGAATATTTTGTCATAGGAGGAGTCCAGTGGAGGTTGACACTGTGGGTGTCATGACTGTTCAACAGGGCTTGTATTAGAGTTTAGAAAAATGAGAGGGAGTCAGATTGAAACAAACTTCTAACTAGTCTGGACAGGTTAGATGCAAGGAGGATGTTATCTCTGGTTGGGGAGTCTATAATCAAGGATCACAGAGGGCATTCAGTACTGAAATGAGGAAAAACTTCTTCACTCGAAGGGTGGTCAACGTTTGGAATTCTTTACCATGGAAGATTGTGAAGGCCAGGTCACAGAGTATATTCAAAAAGAGATTAATACGCTTTTAGATTTTAAAATGAATCAAGGGGTTCTGGGTGAATGCAGTAATATGGCATTGAGATAAAGGATCAGCTATGATCGTATTGAATGGCTAACAGCTGCTGCTAGTTTCTAATGCTGTAGATGGAACACTACTGCCACTGCATATCGTTGGTGAAGGAGTAAATGTTCGTGGATGTGATACTAATCAAATCGGCTGCTTTGTCCTGAATGGTGTCAAGCTGGAGAACACTTTTAGAGCAGCACCCATCCAGGGAAGTGGGAAATATTCCAACACTCTCCTGACTTGTGTTTTTTATGGTTGATGGAAAGGTTTTGGAGAGACCAGAAAATTGCAGAGAAATTGAACAATTGTTTTGTATATGCTTTACCAGCAAGACACACATTTTCACACAAGTTAATACTGGGGCTAAAAAGAGTCAGGAAAGTGCCAGGTAATGACAGTCTCATGAAGAGACTGTCACTTCTTCACATTCACTGGCATTGCCATCATTGAATACGCCTATCAATGCGCTTTGCCACTGAACTGGAACAGCCCTGTGAATATTGTCACTGTGAAGAGCAGGGCAGAAACTGAGAATTCTATGGTGAGTAAATCACTTTGTGTGTCTCCAGGATTCCAGGCTTCTGACCTGCTCTTGTATCCATTGTATTTATACAGTCAGTCCTGTTTCTGATCAATTGTGACTTGTAGAATGTTAATACTAGGGGATTCAGTTTTGGGAAAGCCCTTGAATGTTAGGATTAGATTGCTTCTTACTGAAGATGGTCACTGCTGCACTTGGGAAATGAATGTTACTTGCCATTTGTCAGCCCAAAGCTGAATATTGTTCAGGTCTCACTGCATTTGGATATTAACTGTTCAATATCTGAAGACTCACAAATAGTGAACATTATGCAATCAGTGAACATCCCAACCTCTGACCTGATGATAGAGGGAAAGTCACTGATGAAGCAGCTGAAGATAGTTGGGTAGATGCCAGGGTTGGAGCTGTACTGGAACACCTTTATGAAGAGTGTTTCAAGTTTTGCAGCACAAATCTGCCATATTATTGCCACAAAGCTGCATGGCTTCAATCAGCTGCTCCAAGAATCTGCACACAGCAGGCATCAGGGTCCTGCCGATCTGAGAGATTTTGGCCAACAAAATTTTCCATAAATGACCTTTCCTTCTGGAAAAAACTCATCCATAGGATATGTCCTTTCCTGGATAAGGCAGCAGTTACTGCTCTTCCTTGAATGCAGTGAAGGAAAATGATGGTCACCTGTATTCTTGAACCATTGCTGTGCTTGAGGTGCAGGTACAGACACAATGCCCTTAAGGAGGGGAGAGAATTGCAGGATTTTGACCCAGTGACAGTGAAAGAACACCAATATATTTCCAAGTCGGGACGGTGAATGGCTTGGGGGGAAACTTGCAGGTGTTGCTTTCCTCATGTATCTGTTGCCCTTGTTCTTTGAACATAGAACATAACAGCACAGTACAGGCCCTTCAGCCCTCGATATTGTGCCGACCTGTCATACCAATCTATAGCCCATCTAAGCTACACTATTCCATGTACGTCCATATGCTTGTCCAATGACAACTTAAATGTACTTAAAGCTGGTGAATCTACTACCATTGCAGGCTCTCCCTGTTCACCCCACCTAACCCTCTGATTATCTTATATGTCTCTATTAAGTCACCTCTCAACCTTGTTCTCTCTAACGAAAACAGCCTCAAGTCCCTCAGCCTTTCCTCGTAAGACATTCCCTTTATACCAGGCAACATCGTAGTAAATCTCCTCTGCACCCTTTCCAAAGCTTCCACATCCTTCTTATAATGCGGTGACCAGAACTGTACACAATACTCCAAGTGTGGCCGCACCAGAGTTTTGTACAACTGTAGCATAACCTCATGGTTACAGAACTCAATCCCTCTATTAATAAAAGCTAAAACACTGTCTGCCTTCTTAACAACCCTGTCAACCTGGGTGGCAACTTTCAAGGAACTGCTATACCTCCCACAATCCCATTCTTCTGCATTTTGTACAATATCCTACTGTGGCAAACCTTAACGAACGCCTTGCTGAAATCCATATACACCACATATGGATTACTCTCATCTACCTGTTTGGTCACATTCTCAAAGAACTTTTGGAAGGTGCTGTGAATGAGCCTTGATGGGTTGCTGCAGTGCATCTTGCAGATGGTGTGTACTGCTATGTTGAGTGTCTATGTCAGAAACAATGACTGTGGAAGGTGGTGGAATGGGATGCCGAACAAACAGATTTTATCCTGGATGGCGTGGAGCTTCTTGCGTCTTATAAATGGATGACAGACACTGGAGACACACAAAGTGAGTTACTCACCAAAGAATTCCCAGTTTCTGCCCTGCTCTTCACAGTGACAATATTCACAGGGCTGTTCCAGTTCAGTGGCAAAGCATATTGATAGGCGTATTCAATGATGGCAATGCCATTGAATGTGAAGAAGTGACAGTCTCTTCATGACTCTTTTTAGCCCCAATATTAACTTGTGTGAAAATGTGCGTCTTGTTGGTAAAGCATATACAAAACAATTGTTCAATTTCTCTGCAATTTTCTTATTTTCCATGATAATTTATTTCATCTCTGCCTTTGAAAGATCAACAGTTATTTTAGCTTTCAAATTACTTGGAAAGATTTAGGGGAGAGGGCAGCACGAAGCAGAAAACATGGAGCCGCCGGTCTCATCCTATGGAGGAATTAAAGTCAAAAATCAGATTTTACAAAACTATACTCACCAGCTCTCCTTCTGGCCCCCCAAAGTCCAAATAAAGCATCCTGATCCCATCATCAGCCGACATTTTCAATCTTTCAAATGGATACTGGAAAAGGGGGCTGGATGAACCTCCAGTCGAGTTGTTGTGGGACATCACAAAACCACTTTCATAATGAATGACCAGTTTTACGTCCTGTCCATTCCAAGTACATCCTGCTTAAAAAATATATAAAATGATCACTGCAGGTCTTGTTTTTGACAGTGTCAATGATCAGACATCTTGATCAGTTCCTGGGGTGGACTGTGTGGATTCAATAGCTAAACAGGGATAATTACATTGGCTCCTAAATTATTAAACTTACTAGATGGTAAAACTTAAGTTAGTTATCAAAAAAACAAAGGGATGGTTTAGAGGAATTATCTTACATGAACAGCTATTCAAATAGAGTTATATAGTCATACAGCATGATCCAACCTTGCTGAACCTTCCAGCTCAGCGAGCAGATCTACATCCAGAACCTCAACCTGAGCGACAAATCTTCTCAAAGCTCTCTAGTATGGTCCAACTTGCTCAGGTCAACCAGGCATTCTAATCTGACCTAGTCCCATTTGTGAACATTTGGCCCATATCCCTTGAAATCCTTCCTCTTAATTTACTCATCCAGGGGTCTTTTAAACATTGTGATGGTACTCACCACTTCCTCTGGCAGCTCATTCCATACATGTACCACCCTCTGTGTGAAAACGTTGCTCCTTAAGTCCCTTTTATATCTTTCCCCTCTCACCCTAAACATATGCACTCTTGTTCTGGACTCCCCCACTCCAGGGAAAAGACTTCGATTTACCCTATCCTTGCCCTTCATGATTTTATAAACCTCTATAAAGGTCACTCCTCAGTCTCTAACGCTCCAGAAAAGAAAAGTGCCAGCTTATTCAGCCTCTCCCTATAACTCAAACCTTCCAGTCCCAGCAATATCCTTGTAAATCTTTTCTGCACACTCTCAAGTTTAACAACATCCTTCCTACAGCAGAGCAACCAGAACTGAACACAGTATTCCAAAAGTGATCTCAAAAGTATCCTGTACAGCTGCAACATGACCTCCCAACCCCTATACTCAATGTTATGACCAATGAGGGAAAGGACACCAAATACCTTCTTCACTATCCTATCTACCTGCATCCCAAAGTCTCTTCGTTCGGCAATAATCCCCAGGACCCTACCATTAACTGTTTAAGTGTTGCCCAGGTTTGTCTTAACAAAATGCAACACCTCACATTTATTGTAATTTAACTCCATCTGCCATTCCTCAACCCATTGGCCCATCTGCTCAAGGTCCTATTGTATTCTGATATAATCTTCTTCACTGTGCACAACACCTCCAATTTTGGCATCGTCTGTAAACTTACTAACCGTACCTCCTATACTCATATAGAACGTAGAACATTACAACGCAGTACAGGCCCTTCCCCCCTCAATGTTGCACCATCCTGTGAAACCAATCAGAAGCCCATCTAATCTACATTATACCATTGTCATCCATATGCCTATCCAATGACCATTTAAATGCCCATAAAGTTGGCGAATCTACAGCTGTTGCTGGCAGTCCGTTCCACGCCCCTACTACTCTGAGTAAAGAAACTGCCTCTGACAGCTGTCCTATATCCAGCACCCCTCAATTTTAAGCTATGTCCCCTCATGCTAGCCATCACTATCCTAGGAAAAAGACTCTCCCTGTCCACCCGACCTTACCCTGATTATCGGATATATCTCAATTAAGTCACCTCTCAACCTTCTTCTCTCCAACGAAAACAGCGTCAAGTCCCTCAACTTTTCCTTGCAAGACTTTCCCTCCTAACCAGGCAACATCCTGATACATCTCCTCTGAACCCTTTTCCAAGCTTCTACACCCTTCTCATAATGCAGTGACCAGAACTGCACACAATACTCCAAGTGCGGCTGCACCAGAGTCTTGTACTTCATGGTTCCAAAACTCAATCCCTCTACTAATAAAAGCTAACACACTGTACACCTTCTTAACAGCCCCATCAACCTGGGTAGCAACTTTCAGGGATCTATGTACATGGACACCAACATCTCTCTGCTCATCTACACTACCAAGAATCTTACCATTCGCCCAGTACTCTGCATTCCTGTTACTCCTTCCAAAGTGAATCACCTCACACCTTTCTGCATTGAACTCCATTTGCCATGTGTCAGCCCAGCTCTGCAGCTTATCTATGTCTCTCTGTAACCTACAACATCCTTCAGCACTATCTACAACTCCACTATCTATTAACCCACCCTTCTACACCCTCGATCCAGGTTGTTTACAAAAATGACAAACAGCAGCGGACCCAAAACAGATCCTTGCGGTACACCACTAGTAACTCAACTCCACGGTGAACATTCCCCATCAACCACCTTCTTTCCCATCAATCTGCCTTCTTTCAGCTGGCTAATTTCTTGTCCAAACCACTAAATCATCCTCAATCCAATGCCTCCGTATCTTGTGCAATAGCCTATTGTGAGGAACCTTATGAAACACCTTACTGAAATCCATATACATCACATCCACCTGTTTGGTCACCTTCTCAAAGAACTCAATAAGGTTTGTGAGGCACGACCTGCCCTTCACAAAACTGTGCTGACTATCCCTAATCAACTTATTCCTTTCGAGATGATTAGAAATCCTCTTATAACCTTTTAAAACACTTTACCCACAACCGAAACCAGGCTCACAGGTCTATAATTTCCAGGGTTGTCTCTACTCCCCTTCTTGAACAAGAGAACATTTGCTATCCTCTGGTCTTCTAGTACTATTCCTGTAGACAAATGATGACAAAGATCAATGCAATCTCCTCCCTGGCTTCCCAGAGAATCCTAGGATAAATCCCATCCACATCTAGTGCGGTTTGAAAAATCTAGGATTTTAACCCAGTGACAAGTGAAGGAACTGCAATATAGTTCCAAGTCAGAACAATGTGTGGCTTGGATGGGAATTTGCAGGTGGTTGTGCTCCAATCTATCTGCTTCCTTGTCCTTCTAGATGGCAAAGGCAACATGGTTTGCTGCAGGGCATTTTGTTGATGATACGTACTGTTGTCACCATGAGTCAGTGGGGATGAATGTGGATGGTGTTTAATGGGATGCCAATCAAGTGGGCTGCTTTGTCCTGTATGGTGTTGAGCTTAGAGTGTTGTTGGAGCTGCATCATCCAGGCAAGTGGGTTGGGAGGTTGTTCAACATATTTGACTTGTGCCTTGGACAGATAATGGAGAGACAGGAGGCAAGTTACTCACTGCAGAATCCTTAGCCTCCGACCTGCTCTTGTAGTGACAGTATATATATGGCTGTTCCAATTCAGTTTGCGGTTAACAGAAACTCCCAAGAGGTTATTAATAGAGAATTCAGCAATGAAAATGTCTCTGAATATAGAGGAGTAAGGGTTAGATTCTCTTACTGGAGTTGGTTATTACCTGGTCTTGTGCGATGCGAATATTTCTTGCTATTTAAAGATCAGCCTGAGCTTGAATATCGTCCAGGTCTTTCTGCATTTGGACCTAAGCTGCTTTCATATCTGAGGAGTTGAGGATGATGCTGTACATTGTGAATTCAGCAACAGACATCTCTACTGTTGGTCTTATGAAGGGAAAGTAATTGATGAAGCAGCTGAAAATGGTTCAGCCAAGATCCTGAAGAATTCCTGCAGAGATGTCTTGAAGCTGAGATGACTAACCTCCAACAGTCATGACCATCTTCCTTTGTATCAGGAACAACTTCATCCAGCGGAGAGCTTTCACCTCAATTCAAAATGGCCTCAGTTTTGTTATGGTTCTTTGATGCCCCATGGGGTTAAATGCTGCCATGATGTCAAGGGCAGTTATTCTCACATCACCTCAGGAATACAGCTTTATGTCCATGGTTGGCCACAGCTGTCAGGAGAAAGTGGTCCTGGCAGAAGCCAAACTAAGTGGTGAATAGTAGGTCACTGACAATGTTATCAAACAGGAATGACGCCTTCCATCACGTTACTAATAATCAAGAGTGAACTGATGGGGCAGTAATGAGTGGAATCTGTTTTTTCTGTGGACCAGATATCTCTGGTAGTTTTGTAACTGTTCTAGAAAAGACTGGCCAGTGACAAGGCCAGTTCTGAAGCATGTCTTCAGTACTATTGCTGAAATATTGTGAGAGCCCAAAGTATTTGCAGTATCCAGGTCTTCAGCCATTTCTTGATATCACGTGAAATGATTTGAATTAGCTGAAGACTAGCATGTTACGATCAGTGCTGATAGCACAGCAATGAGTTTGCCTAGTTTGTCGTCTACAGTGAGGACTTTGAGAGCTCACGCTAATGCCAAGTCCCACACCAGGACAAATAGCCAGATCTCATTGTCAGCTGCCTTCATGGTTGCACACGATGAAGATATGCCTCCTGTGGTGCATTTGTTTATCATGACATTTAATATTTTAAAACAATTATGACATTTTGTAAACTGTAAACTGAAAATGCTCGACATTTTCATGTCAGTTTATATGAGTTATAAAGTATTAATATACAGAGTGAGGAACGAGAGAGTTGATAAGAGACAGATAGAGTACACAGGTCAGAGAAAGTTTCTGATTATTTGTGGTGCCTCTTATTAGCTTATCCAAATTACTAAAGTTACCCAAATTTAAAAAGAGGAGCAAGGAAGTACAGACCAGCGAGTCTGACTATTGACAGTGGAGAAAATGCTAGAGTCCATTATCAAGGACTTTATAGCAGCGCACTTGTGGAATTACACACAGTATGGATTTACAAAAGGGAAATCGCACTTGACAAATCTAATAGAATTCTTCAAGGATGTAGCAAGTTGAGTCGATCGGGGGAAACCAGAGTACATAGCTTTTTGGATTTTCTGAAAGCTTGACAAAGCCCTGCATAATAATATGTAAAGTTAAAGTGTTTGGGATTGGGGGTACTGCATTGAGATGAATAAAAAATGGTTAGGAGACTGGAAAGAGAAGGAATAAATGGGTCTTTTTCTAAATGGCAGGCAATGACTATTGGTTGTTACTAGGAGACAGCTATGCACAATATAAGTTAATGATTTAGATGAGGAAACTAAGTGTAATACCTCAAAATTTGCAGATGACACAAAGTTGGGTGGGAGGGTGCGCTGTGAGGAGGATGCAGAGATATTGCAGTGTGATTTGAGTAAGCTCAGTGAGTGCACAAATGCAGTACAATGTGGATAAACGTGAGGTTATCTAATTTGGGTACAAAACTAGAAAGGCAGACGTTATTTAAACAGCTGTAAATTGACAGAAGAGAAATGTTTCAAGAGACCTGGGTGCCTTTGTGCATTAGTCAATGCAAGTAAATGTGCAGGTGCAGCTGGTAGTAAAGACAGCAAAACGTGAGAGGATCAGAGTTCTGGAACCAGGATGTCTTTCTGCTATTATACAGAGCATTAGTGAGGCCACACCTGAAATACTGTGCGCAGTTTTGAGCTCCTTATCTGACTAATGATATTCTGGCTTTGGAGGGAGTGCAGCAAAGATATACCAAATTGATTCCTGCGCATGCAGGACTAACAGAATCTAAAGAGAGATTGAATCAATTAGGATTATACCCACTGGAACTTAGAAGACTGAGGGGGATCTCAGAATCTATAAAGTTCTAACAGGACAGACAGGTTAGATGCAGGAGGATGTTCCTGATTGTGAGCAAGTCCAGAATCACGGGTCATAGCTTAAGGATAAAAGGTAGAATATTTAGGACTGAGAAGAGGGGAAATTTCTTCACCCAGAGAGTGGCAAGCCTGTGGAATTCTCTACCAGAGAAAGTGCTTGAGGCCAAAACATTATGCGTTTTCAAGGAGGTAGATATAGCACTTCTCGCTAAAAGGATCAAGGAAAATGGGGATGAAGGTGGGATGTGGGTATTTAGCTTGATGGCCATTGTTATGAAGGTGTAGGTGTGTACTGTACCTTTAAGAGACAGGGGAGGCTAGCAAGGACTGACCGAAAGCACAGAATGTGCTGAACAATTTAAAAATGTAACATTTGGTTGAAACAAGTTGCTGGAGTTGCGATGCCACAGAACAAATTCAAATTCAGTTTAAATAATGCTCCAGTTACCAAAATCCAATTGAATTTGAATTTTACTGTTTGGTATGTCATCAAACCAATTAAATGATCCGCTGTTTTCAGGTATAAAACTAGACAACTTCAACAGTTAGGGGGAGAACAGTCAAGAGCACCAATAAACAGACAGCTAGCTGAATAGCTCTCTAAAAGGTATCTTTAAGAAATCCGTGCAGCAGAACACTGAAGTCAACCTAGAGGAACTGACAGAGAATGTTCAACATCCGAAGATGATAACTGGGTTTGAACTGATTTTTGCTGTAAATTTAAGAGGAAATTTATTGGACCAGTATTGTAGAGGGGGAAGGTAAAAGATAAGTTTAAGAGAAAGGAATTGTAAAAAACTGTTGCTTTAATGTTCTCTGTGGGAGTTAAATAATAAAATTGTTAATTTTTAATTTGAATAGTGACACCTGGGGTGGTTCTTTGCCTCTTGAAATATAACAGATTATGGTGAGAGGTGAGCTTTTCTGTGTGCCAGGTTTAAATTAGCTGGGGGGGAGGGGCGGGCCCATGTTGTCACGGTTTGGAGGCTCTTGTCCAGGATTTCAACAGTTTGGGGACTCTTGTCTGGGATTTGAACAGATTTAGACAGATCCAGTCTGAGATTTGGACAGATTTGAATAGATCTGGGGTACGAGAAAAGCCCAGTAGACTTAAACACTGGCCAGTTAGTCGGATGCTGCGTGATCTGCTGTGTTTTTCCAGCACCACTCTAATCTAAACATTGACCGGTTCGTGTCCTAGATCGCTAAATAAAATGTAGACTCAGAGTCATAGAGATGTACAGCATGGAAACGGACCCTTCGGTCCAACCCGTCCATGCCGACCAGATATCCCAACCCAATCTCGTCCCACCTGCCACACCCGGCCCATATCCCTCCTAACCATTCCTATTTATAAAGGTGAGACAATTTGTGTAATTTCTGTTACTTGTGGTTGATTAAATTAAAAGTGAGAGATTTAGCTCTTAAAATGGCTCAAGAGGTTCTGGCATTTGAAGATGATTCCCAAATTTGCCAAGCAAGTTCAGAAAGAAAAGACCATACCCCTAGAATTACCAAAGAGGTTAGAATTGGGTTCAACTAAGGACAGAAGTAAAGCTGAAATTTTAAGGGTATTACTCAAACACTTAGGTGTGTCAGAGAATCAGACAAGTGCAACAGAGTTAGAAAACTTAAATTACAATTGAGGAAAATGGAGTTAGAAGACAAACAAAGAGAGAGGGAAGGAGAGGCAGAGAGAGAAACAGAAAGGGGGTGCTTGGGAAGAAGAGAGAGAAGATTCTTAGCTGAGCAGATAGAGAGAGAATTTGAACTTGACAAGTTGTGACTTAGGTTAAAATCTTCGAGGGTAAAGTGAGGGCTGCAGATTCCTGAAGAAGGGCTTATGCCCGAAACGTCAATTCTCCTGTTCCTTGGATGCTGCCTGACCTGCTGCGCTTTTCCAGCAACACATTTTCAGCAAGTTGTGACTTAGTCAGCAAAATCAAGTTTACAGGATGGAAATTAAAAGAGAAGGTAGTGACATGTAGAAATATGTCAAAACTCTGCCACATTTTCATGAGAAAGATGTTGAAGCCTTCTTTATTTCATTTGAAAAATTGGCTAGGCAGATGGAGTGGTCTGAGGATTTATGGGTAATGCTAGTTCAGACTAAACTGGTAGGCAGAGCTAGTCAGGCATTTGCCACACTGTCAGATGAGGGGTCAAGAGATTATGAAGAGGTTAAACAGACTATTTAAGCGCTTATGAATTGTTACCAGAAGCGTATAGACAGTGGGTCAGAAACATAAAGGAGGAACCAGATCATATAAATGTTGAGTTCGAAAAACTTAAACATAGTCATTTTGATAGAAGGGTGCGGGCCTTAAAAATATGTAAGGCCTATGAGGCTCTAAGAGACATTATTCTGCTGGAAGAGTTTAAAAACTCACTTCCACAGATGATAAGAATTCAGGTGGAGGAACAAAGTTCAGGAAGTGAGAAGGGAGCAGAATTAGCAGAGTACATGTTGGTGCACAAGACAAGCTTCCTGTCAGAATTTCATTCAGTGAGGGATAGAAGTTGGGAGCAGGGGAGATCCTGGTAAGAGTTTACCACAGGTTAAAAAAATAGCCCAAGAGGGTGAAAAGCCTCAGGTGTTTCCACTGTGGTAAAGTGGGACACAAAGTCACAGTGTTGGTTGTTAAAGAAAGGCACTGTGGGAAAAGATGTGGTAAAAGAAGCTAAGCCAATGGCATGAGTGAAAGTAGTAAAGGAAACCCAAGAGCAGCTGAGGAACTGCAGGGCAATGCACAGCCTCGCCAGTGGCAGGGTACGCAGTTAGTGCCTGATCTCCATAAAGAATTCACCTCTGTGGGTAAATTTTACTCAAAGGACAGGGGAAGAGGGCAAGAAGTTGTTACAATTTGGAGAGATACAGGATCTAACCAGTCTCTAATAGAAGGAGATGAGTGAATTTGCAATCTTTCTGATCTGAGTGTAGTAATTTGTGGGATAGATGGACAGAAATTTGGCATTCCCACATATAAGTGCTAATTCAAGACTGGGCAAGTAACAGTGGGAGTGATTGACAGAGTGTCAGTTCCAGTAATTCAGTTTGTTCTTGGGAATGATTTAGCAGGGTGCAAGGTGGGGGTAACACCCCTTGTTGAGGAGAAGCCCAAGGAAGACCAAGAAAATGAGTTTAAAGAAAAATATCTTGGTATTTTCCTAGACTGTATAATAAGATCCCACTATCATAAGGTACAGCACGAAGCAAAAACTAAAGAGAAAGATGAAGGAGTTGAGGTTTAGTTAGCGGACACCCTGTTTGATGTAATGGGCAGGAAAAATCTGAACAGGCAGACAGTCAGACAGAAGTGTTTAGTCCTGAAAACCTAAGGGACTGGCAACAGCAAAACAAGACGAAAGAATATATCTATGTGGATACATACTCCAAAAAGGAGGCAGAAAATACTCCTGAGAGTTATTTTCTGAAAGATAGAATCCGAAGACAAAAATGGAGACCATGACAGGTTAGTGCAGAGAAGAAATAGGCTGAAGTGCACCAGATTGTCTTGCTGGTAGCATACATACAGGTAGAGTTACGGGTAACACATGTAGGAGGTCACCTAGGTGTACAAAAGACTCAGGCTAAGGTAGGAAAACATTTTTATTGGCCCGGAATGTGGTTAGCTTTTGCTGTACATGTCAAATGGTAGGTAAGTCACAGGTGGTAATAAAACCAGCATCTTTGTTGCCAATTCCTGTATTTGAAGCATCTTTCGTGCAGGTTATAATCGATTGTGTAGCTCCCCTCCAGAGAACTAGAAGAGGGGAAGGACTGGAGAAACAGGCCTTAGTTGCTGTCCAGCAGAGTGAGAAATCAAATCCAGATGTTGTGGATTTTGACATATCTCAAAAAAGTGTTAAAAATGAAGAAGTTCTTGAGGAGTGGGACAGGATGGTATGCTATCTGTCTCAGGAGCAAAGAATGCATTTGAAAGATTTGCTATTGTAGGAATCAGATGGGAAGGGCTAATGCTATCATACATGAGGTAGACACAGGGAATGCTATTCTGATTAAACAGCACCTCTATCGGTTTAATCCTTTCAAATCCAGACAGATCCAGAAGTGATCCTTGCTCGACGAGGATATTATCAAACCAAACCAGAGCAAGTGGAGTTCGCCGATCGTCTTAGTTCCCACACCAGACGGGACTCATTGATTTTGTGTGGATTATTGGAAGGTCAACAACATTACAAAATCAGACTCCTATCCAATTCCTAAATTGAAGGACTGCATAGAGAAAGTTGGACAAGCCAGTTACATCACCAAGTTGGACTTACTGCGTGGTTACTGGCAGGTACCTTTATCAGAGACAGCAAAAGAAAGTTCTGCATTTGTAACCCCAAATGGGCTATATCAATTCAAAGTGATGCCCTATGGAATGAAGAAAGCACTCACCACATTCCAAAGACTCATGAACAGAGTTGTGGCTGGGCTAACAAACTGTACAGACTATTGATGATGTAGTGATCTTTAGTAAGCCCTGGAAAGATCACATGATACAGCTGGCAGAACTCTGAACGACGAGAAGCAAAACTGGTAATAAACTTAAACAAAACTGAATTAGCAAAAGCAGAGGTGATGTTCTTGGGATTTAACATCGGTCATGGAAGGTTGCCATCGATGCTAGTGACATCGGAGTTGGAGCTGTACTCCTACAGGAAAATCATGATGGAATCGAACTGCCGGTTGGTTACTTTCCAAAGAAATTCAACATCTACTAGAGCAAATACTCCACAATCGAAAAAGAACTATTGAGTTTGGTACTGGCCTTACAACATTTTCACATGTACGTCATTTAAAGACAAGAACAGAAGACTATTTCGATGGAGTCTTAAGTTACCGACTTTTAATTTACAAATCGTATATGTTGCGGGTCATAAGAATGTAATCGCAGATGTGCTATCACAGATTTAACGGAAATGGTATTGGTGAGATTGGTAGCTATTCAATGTTATATATATGTTGGAAGAAGTTAATATAAACTTAGATTAAAGTCATATATCATGGTAATGTGGTTAAGAAATCGAAAAAATCTCAAGCCATCTTTTCATTATGATGGTTCATTTTTTCTTAAGCAGAGGTATTGTGAAGGTGTAGGTGTGTACTGTACCTTTAAGGGAGAGAGAGGAAGCTAGCAAGGATTGACTGAAAGCATAGTGTGCTGAACAATTTAAAAATTTAACATTTGTTTGAAACAAATAGCTGGAGTTGCATTGCCATGGAACAAAAACAAATTCAAATTTGGCCAGTTTAAATTATGGCTCAGATCCAAAATCCAATTGAATTTGAATTTTACTAATTGGGGTGACATCAAACCAATGAAATTATCCGATGTTCTGCAGTATAAAAGTGGACATTTTGAACAGTTAGGAGAGAACTGTAAAGAGCACCAATAAACAGACAGCAAGCCAAATAGCTCTCTAAAACGTACCTGTCTTTAAGAAATTTGTGCAGCAGAACACTGAAGTCAACCTAGAAGAATCTACAGAGAATGTTCAACATCTGATGACGATAACTGGGTTTGAATTGATTTTTGCCATAAATTTAAGAGGGAAATTATCAGAGCAGTATTGTAGAGCGGGAGGTAAGAGATAGGTTTAAGAGAAAGGAGTAGTAAATAGCTGTTGTTTTAATGTTCTCTGTGGGACTTAAAGAATAAAACTGTTAATTTTTAATTTAAATAGTGACATCTGGGATAGTTCTTTGCCTCTTGAAATAACAGATTACGGCATGAGGCGAACATCTCGGTCAGATTTAAATTAGTAGAGGGGTTTACCCCGTGATGTTATTGTCATCCATGGTCGTGTTGACCGGTACAGCAGGTTCAAGGGCTTGAACGGCCTACTCATACCTTCTATGTTTCTATATCTGTCCTGGTTCTATCGTCAGAGTCATACAGCACGGAAATGGACCCTTTGGTCCAACCAGTCTGTGCCGAACATGAGACCCTTCCTTTTTCTGACATATTAATTCTCATACCTTGAGAAACAGGATATATTTTCAAAGTTTGCATGTAATACAAAGCTTATTGTTTGGAAACTGAAGCAGATAGTGCAGAATTTCTAAAATGTCAGACAAGTTGGTGGAATGGGCAGACAGGCAGCAGAAGAAATTCAATATACTTAATTTTGATGATAAGGAACATAAAGGGCACAGCTCTAAAGGGCACGGAGCAGAGAGACACGAGTTTTATATGTAGAAGTGATTACAGATGATAGAACAGGTTGACAAAGTACTTAATGCTTTATTTTAGGATATAAAGTAAAAGGACAAGATGGTTATGTTGAATAATGTAAGAAACTAGTTCAATCTCAACTGGAGGTTGTCCCCCGGTCTGGGCACTACACATTAAAATGGATGTGAAAGCATTTGAGAAAATAGGGAAGATTCACAAAGAATGATTCACAGGATGAGGAATATCAATGATGAAGATTGACAGAAGTAGAACTTGCTCCTTTGGTCGAGGAGTAGGTGTCAGAGATATTCAAACTCTGAAGGGGCGTGGACAGATAGGGAGAAACTATTCCTGCTTGTCAAAGGATCTAAAAGAGTACAGAACAAAGAAAATTTACAGCGCAGGAATAGGCCCTTCAAGCCTGAGCCCATCCAAATCTACTGTCTAAACATGTCACCCAACTCCTATGTATCCCTCTGCTCCCCAGCTACTTGTGCATCTGTCCAGAAGCATCTTAAATGAATCTACCGTGCCTGCCTCTATCACCTCTGCTGGCAACGCGTTCCAAATACCCACCACCTTCTGTGTGAAGTACTTGTCGTGTGTATCCCCCTTAAACTTTCCACCTCTCACCTTCAAAGCGTGACCTCTTGTTATTGAATCCTCCACCCTGGAAAAAAGCTGGTTTCTATCCACCTGATCTATATCTTCATGATTTTGTAAACCTCAATCAGATTCCGCCCTCAATCTCCTTTTTTCTAATGAAAACAAACCTAACCTACTCAACCTCTCTTCATAGCCAGCACCTTCCATACCAGGCAACATCCTCGTAAATATTTTTCGACAGTGTTCACTAGAGAAAATGAAAATGTTGGCGAGGAAGATACAGAGATACTTGAATCTAGACTAGAAGAGATTGAGGTTCACAAGGAAGAGATATTAGAAATACTGCAGTGTGTGAAAATAGACAAGTCCCCTGGGTCAGATGGGATCTACCCTCGGATCCTCTGGGAAGCAAGGGAAGAGATTGCCGAGCCTTTGGCATTGATCTTCAAATCATCGTTGTCTACAGGTATAGTGCCTGAGGACTGGAGGATAGCAAATGTGGTTCCCTTGTTCAAAAAGGGTCGTAGAGACAACCTTGGTAATTACAGACCAGTGAGTCTCACTTCAGTTGTTGGTAAAGTGTTGGAAAAGGTTATAAGAGATAGGATTGATAACCATCTAGAAAAGAATAATCTGATCAGGGACAGTCAGCACGGTTTTGTGAAGGGTAGGTCGTGCCTAACGAATCTTATTGAGTTTTTTGACAAAGTGACCAAACAGGTAGATCAAACCGATTGATGTGGTGTATATGGATTTCAGCAAGGCGTTCGATAAGGTTCCCCACAGTAGGCTATTATACAAAATGCGGAGGATTGGGATTGTGGAAGGCATAGCAGTTTGGATCAGTAATTGGCTTGATGAAAGAAAACAGGGTTGTAGTTGATGGAACATGTTCATCTTGGTGTCCAGTTACTAGTGGCGTACCGCAAGGGTTGGTGTTGGGTTCACTGCTGTTCGTCATTTTTATAAAGGACCTGGATGTGGGCTTAGAAGCGTGGGTTAGTAAATTTGCGAACAATACTAAGGTCAGTGGAGTTGTGGATAGTGACGAAGGATAGAGTAGGTTGCAGAGAGACATAGATAGGATGCAGAGCTGGGCTGAGAGGTAGCAAATGGAGTTTAATGTGGACATGTGTGAGGTGATACACTTTGGCCGGAGTAATCGGAATGCAAAGTATTGGGCTAATGGTAGGATTCTTGGGAGTGCAGATGAGCAGAGAGATCTCGGTGTCCATGTACACAGATCCCTGAAAGTTGCCACCCAGATTGACAGAATTGTTAAGAAGGCATACAGTGTTTTGGCCTTTATTAATAGAGGGATTGAGTTCCGGAACCAGGTGGTTATGCTGCAGCTGTACAAAACTCTGGTACGGCCACACTTGGAGTATGGTGTACAGTTCTGTTCACCGCATTATGAGGAGGATGTGGAAGCTTTGGAAAGGGTGGAGAGGAGATTTACTAGGATATTGCCTGGTATGGAAGGAATGTCTTACGAGGAAAGGCTGAGGGCCTTGAGGCTGTTCTTGTTAGAGAGAAGAAGGTTGAGAGGTGACTTAATAGAGACATACAAGATAATCAGAGGGTTAGATAGGGTGGACAGGGAGAGCCTTTTTCCAAGTATGGGGACTGCAAACACGAGGAGACGCAACTTTTAAGTGAGGGGAGATAGGTATAAGACAGATGTCAGAGGTAGTTTCTTTACTCAGAGAGTAGTAAGGGTATGGAATGCCCTGCCTGCATTGGTAGTAGATTCGCCAACTTTAAGTGCATTCAAGTCATCATTGGACAGGCATATGGACGTACATGGAATAGTGTAGGTGGGATGGGCTTCAGATTAGTATGACTGTTTGGCGCAACATCGAGGACCGAAGGGCCTGTACTGCACTGTAACGTTCTATGTTCTACGTAAACCTTCTCTGCATCCTCTCCAAAGCGTCCACATCCTTTTAGTAATGTGGCGACCAGAACTGTACACAGTATTCTAAATGCGGCCGAACCAATGTCTTGTACAATTTTAACATGACTTGCCAGCTCTTCTACACAATACCCCGTCCAATGAAGGCAAGCATACCATATGCCTTCTTGACCACTCTATCCACTTGTGCAGCAACCTTCAGGGTACAATGGACCTGCACTCCCAGATCTCTCTGCTCATCAACTTTTGCCAAGGCTCCTCCGTTCATTGTATAATTCGCTCGAGAATCAGTTTTGCCGAAATGCATCACCTCACATTTGTCTGGATTGAAATCCATCTGCCACTTTTCCGCCCAACTCTCCAGTCTATCTATATCCTCCTGTATTTTCTGACGGTCCCTTATGCTTTCTGCTACTCCACCAATCTTTGTGTCATCTGCAAACTTGCTGATCATACCAACAGTTCCCTCTTCTAGATTATTTGTGTATATTACAACAGTGGCCCCAACACTGACCCCTGCGGAACACCACTGGTCACCTTTCTCCATTTCGAGAAACTCCCTTCAACTACTACTCTCTGTCTCCTGTTGCTCAACCAGTTCTTTATCCACCTAGCTAGAACACCCTGCACACCATGTGACTTCACTTACTCCATTAGTTTACCATGGGGAACCTTATCAAACGCCTTACAAAAGTCCATGTAAATGACATCAACAGCCCTTCCTTCATCTATCAACTTGGTCACTTCCTCAAAGAACTCTATTAGGTAAGGCACGATCTCCCCCGCACAAAACTATGTTGCCTATCACTGATAAGCAAACTCTTTTCTAAATATAAATAGATCCTATCCCTCAGTACCCTCTCCAACAACATTCCCACCACCGAAGTCAGGCTCATTGGTCTGTAGTTACCCTGAATATCCCTACTACCCTTCTTGTACAGGGGCACATGAGCAACCTTCCAGTCCTCCGGCACCTCACCTGTGTTTAAGGATGCCACAAAGATATCTGTCAGGGCCCCAGCTAATTCCTCTCTCACCTCCCTCAGCAACCTGGGATAGATCCCATCTAGCCCTGGGGATTTGTCCACCTTAATAACCTCTAGCCTACCCAACACATCTTCCCTACTTATGTCAACATAATCCAGACTAATCAAACTTCTATCTCTACACTCATCATGTTCCTCTCCTCAGTGAACACTGATGCAAAGTAATCATTCAGAATCTCACCCATTCTCTCAGGTTCGACACACAGCCTTCCTTCATTATCTTTTAGTGGACCAATCTAGCAAGCGGGTAACTTTCTCTAGTTACCCGCTTGCTTCTTATAAAAGAATAAAAGGCTTTCGGATTCTCCTTACTAAAGCTATTTCATGACCCCTTTTAGCCCACTTGATTCCTCGTTTAAGACGTGTCCTACTCTTCCGATATTCCTCTAGGGCCCGTTCTGTTCTTAGCTGCCTAGACCGTATGTACGTTTCCCTTTTCCTCTTGGCTAGTCATAAGATTTCTCCTGTCATCCACGATTCATGAATCTTGACCTTCCTATCCTTTGCCTTCAATGGGACATGCCTATCCTGCACTATCTTTGAAAGCCTCCCGCATCTCAAATGTTGACTTCCCTTCAAATAGCTGTGTCCAATCCACATTTCCGAGCTCCTGTCTAATTTTGATATAATTGGCCTTGGTCCAGTTTAGTACTCTTCCCTTAGGAACCACTCTCTTCTTTATCTACGAGTATTCTAAAACTTACAGAATTGTGATCACTGTTCCCAAAGAAATCCCCCACCGCAACTTCCACCACCTGTCCTGGCCCGTTCCCCAGTACCAGGTCCAAGATGGCCCCTTCCCTCATCAGACTCTTGACATACTGCTCTAGAAAACTCTCCTGGATGCTTCATACAAATTTTACCCCATTCAGACCTCTGACGCCAAGTGTATCCCAGTCAATGTTGGGAAAATTAAAATCTCACATCACCACTACCCTATTGCCTCTACATCTTTCCATAATCTGTTTATCTATTTGTTCTTCTACCTTACGCTCCCTGTCGGGAGGCCTGTAAAACAGCCCCAACAATGTAACTGCACCCTTATTTCTCAGCTCCACCCATAATGCCTCACTACCCAACACCTCCATAGTGTCCTCCTTTAGCACAGCCGTGATACCATCCCTGACCAGCAATGCAACTCCAGCCCCCCCTATACTTCCCTCCGTCCTGTCGGAAACATCTATATCTTGAAACATTTAGTTGCGAATCATCATGCCCTTCCTTCAACCAAGTCTCTGAGATTGCAATAATGTCATACTCCCAGGCACCAATCCAAGCCCTAAGTTCATCTGCCTTACACAATATACTCCTTACATTAAAGTAGATGCATTTCAGGCCACCAGTTCTTTTGTGTTCACCTGCTCTCTGCCTACTCTTCCCTTTTTTAATGCTATCTTCATGATTCTCAGTCTCCAGTTTCCACCTCGCTGCCTACTTGTTTTCTCTTCTGGATCCCAGTCCCCTGCCACATTAGTTCAAAACCTCCCCAACAGCAGTAGCGAAAACAGGTGTACAGTAAATGACAAAAGCCACAAAAGAAAAAACTTCTTTACATAGTTTCTGGTCAAGATTAAGAATGCACTGCCTGGAAGTTAATGGAGACAATTTCAATTGGGGTATTTAAAAAGGCAGTAGATTCATTTGAAAAGAAAGATGTTCAGGGTTACAGGGAGGAGAAGGACAATGGTATGAAATGGAATGCTCATTTAGAGAACCGGTGCAGACATGCTGGACTTCTATATTGTGACAATGCTTCGATGTGGTGAAAGTGATCAGCACCTCCAAGAGAATGGAGTCAATAGCTCGTTTCATGCACAAAGTGAACATGGGGCATGAAGGAGAGCACCAGAGGATTAGAATAGGGCAGGAAGGGGGACTCGGCACGATGGCAGCGATTCTGTAGAACTGCTGTGGACAGCTCTGCCTCACAGCCAAGGCATACTGGTGTTTTTTGCCATCCCTGGCCAACTTATGTGGTGGAATTATTAGTTTAAAACCTTACAGAACACATATTTGGTCATATTTGGGAGTGGGAAGGATGCCAAAGGGAAAAGGAGCAAGTAAACAGCAGCAGGGAGGACACTCCCCTGCAGCACCTACCACACCAGAGACTGCAGCAGCAGCAGCCTCTCCTGAACCCCCGGGGACCTGACAGACTCACAGGAATTGGCTGCGGCGATGGAGAGACTTACCTTGAAAGTTGGGGCTGTGATTGAGGAAATCCGTGGGGAGATTTGTGCCCAGGTCCAATCCATCGCATCCATGCTGCAGAAGCATGAGCAGGAGATCCAGGGCATTGGGGAGAGGTTGGAGGAGGTGAAGGGTCGAACTAAGGCCTCGGAAGCTGCGATGGAGTCCTCATCCAATGGGATCCAGGTGCTGGAGCGAGAGGTGCAGACCTTGCGAGACCATATCGACGACCTTGAAAATCAAGGTCAGAGGATAAATCTCCGAACTGTAGGGCTCCCTGAAGGTGAGCAGCCAGTCAGCTTCTTTGAAAGCTGGCTGCTGAAGTTTTTGGGCCTTCACATTTGAGTCCAGCAGGCTTCAGATTGAAAGGGCGTATTGGGTTACAGTGCACAGGTCAGGGCCGGTGCAGCGTTCCCGCTCAGTCCGAGTGCACTTCCATTCATAGGGACAAGCAAAAAGTCATAGAAGCTTCTAGATTACTGGGAAATGATCCGCAGGCACTGCTGTACAAGGGGTAAAAAATAATGTATTTCTAGGATTCCTTAGCAGCTTTAATTCGAAAGAGGAAGTCCTTCGATGAAGTTAAAAAGAGGCTGAGGAACCTGGGCATCCAGTACTCCATGAGATACCCCGCAGTGCTCCATTTCAGCCACAAGGACTCAGTTTATACATGAGACTCAGCGGATAAAGCTAAAAACTTTGTAGACACTTTAAAATAGACGGACTGGCCTGAAGAATACGGTTAATGTTTGTTCTCTTTTCCTTCTTTCCCCATGTTTTCCCTTTGTTTTATTCCTTTCTTTCTCCCTAATAATTTTGATTTTGGAAAGGGGGAAAAAACTTGGAATAAGTTGTTCCTTTTTTTTTTAAATACCTGGATTTTCTGATGGGAAGTTTTGTGGATGTTTTGTTGTTTCTCCCCCTTTTTTTGGTTTGTTGTTTCTCTTTTAGTCACAAGTCGGGGTGACATGAAGCCAGGGATGGGTGGAGTGCTCATCCTGACTTGGTCTTTTTTTTCTGTTGATTTAAGGATCATCTCCTTGTTTTTTTTCTCTGGCCTAAGGCTGGGGCACAGTGCGGGTTTGAAGGAGGGGATGGGTAAGGCGAGTGCTCCCTGTGGGCAGGGGGAATGAGTCCTCCATTCAAGATTTTATAGTTGGTTTTCTTTGTAGTAATAGTTGTTTATAGTTATGATAGAGTAGTTTTTGTATATATAATTCTTCGACTCTATGAATCGACGCTTTGTAAGCAGGATTCTCCCTCCCAGGGGTTCAAGGGTGTCTCAAAGGGGATATGGCTAAGTGTCTTATTAAATGGTGCAGCTGGGACATTAAGGGAAGTCATTTGCCTGTTAAAAGGAAAAAAAGTGCTTTCTAGCCTTAAGGGGGAAAGGGTTGATATCGCTTTGTTGTGGGGAAACCCATCTTGACAATGGGGAACACCTGAAATTACAACAGGGGGGTTATGACAGAGTATTCTTTTCTACTAAAAGTTGGGGAGTGGCGGTACTTATCCAGAAAAATCTTCCGTTCACATTATTAGAGCAGGTGAAAAATGAGCAGGGACAGTTTGTGATACTTAAAGCCCTGACACATGGGGAGGAATATGGCATTTTAAATGTCTACTGACCTCCATTGCATCCCCTCAAAGTTTTGATTAATGGTTTCTCTAAGTTGACTTATGCGAGGAGTTGAGGCTGGTGGATATTTGGAGACGTCTTCGCCCTACCAGCAGGGACTTCACTTTCTTTCAAACCCACATAAATGTCACAGGAGGATTGACCTCTTTCTGGCTCCCTTGGCCCTTTTGGATTAGATTATGGGTTGTAAAATTGGAAATATAGCTACCTCTGATCACGCAGTAGTATATTTGGAGGTTAAGGCCAAGAGTGGAAGGACTAGGTTTGCGGCACTGGCATTTGGATCCACTACTCCTTAAGGATTCCAAATTTGTGGAATACCTCATGAAGGAGTTTCAGGAATTTTTGACTATCAACTCAGACATGGCTAGTAGTCAGTCTATGCAATGGGAGACTGCTAAGGCCTTTGCTAGGGGCTTAGCTATTTCCTGTTCACCTAGCCGGAAACGACAGAAGGAACAGCAGCGTTTACTCGAGACGCGGTTGAAAGCCTCAGAGGTGGCACATTTTCGCGGCCTTCGGTGACTAAGCTACAGCGGATCATGGCCCTTCAGGCTGCCTTAAATTCAATACTGACACAAACCACAAAGAAAGAACTTGCTTTTGTTAGACAAAGGCTGTTTGAATATGGGGATAGATTAGATTAGATTAGATTACAGTGTGGAAACAGGCCCTTCGGCCCAACAAGTCCACACCGACCCGCCGAAGCGAAACCCACCCATACCCCTACATTTACCCCTTACCTAACACTACGGGCAATTTAGTATGGCCAATTCACCTGACCCTGCACATCTTTGGACTGTGGGAGGAAACCGGAGCACCCGGAGGAAACCCACGCAGACACGGGGAGAACGTGCAAACTCCACACAGTCAGTCGCCTGAGGCGGGAATTGAACCCGGGTCTCTGGCGCTGTGAGGCAGCAGTGCTAACCACTGTGCCACCGTGCCACCCACAAAGCCCATAGGCCAGGGAAGTATTTAGCATACCTGACTAGGAAAAATCGTGCTCCCCAATCCATTACTGCAATCAGAGACAGCGCCGGCATCCTTACATACGATGCTAAAAAGATTAATGAGGCTTTTCGGAGCTTTTAGTCTGAACTGAATCGGTCTGAAGGTTGCGAGGACAGGAGGGCTAAAATGAGACCTTATTTTAAGAACCTGGATCTCCCAGGGGTGACCTTGGAACAGGCCTCTCTCCTTAATGCCCCTTTGACAGTTCAGGAAATACAGGAGGCAACTAAGCAACTTTAGAGTGGGAAAGCACCTGGCCCGATGGTCTCTCGGATGAGTTTTATAAGGAGTTTATAGGGATTCTGTCAGGGCCGATGTTGGAGATGTATAATCACTCACATATGCATGAATGCCTACCACCATCTTTGAGAGAAGCTAATATTTCCTTAATTCTTAAGAAGGGGAAGGTTCCTTAGGATTGTGCCTCATACAGGCCCATCTCTCTATTAAATTCAGATTTCAAGATTCTGTCCAAGATCCTGGCACTGACATTGGAAAGGGTGTTGCCCCATATTGTTAAAGAGGACCAGACAGGCTTTATAAGGGGCCGTAGGTCCTCTAATAATATTAGAAGTTTGCTAAATATAGTCCAAATTTGTCAGCAATGATCGATTGAGGGGTTGGTGATTTCCTTAGATGCAGGGAAGCATTTGACCGGGTGGAATGGCCATATCTTTTTTAGAACAGTTTGGGTTGGGTGGGGTCTTTGCTAGGTGGGTGGAGGTTTTATATCACCACCCCCTGGCCGTGGTCATCACCAACAGGGTGAAGTCTGGGAATTTTAGGATTGGTAGGGGTAGTCGGCAAGGCTGCCTCCTCTCACCATTGTTGTTTGCGTTGGTGATAGAGCCACTAGCAGAGGCCATTCGTCAGAACGTCCACATAAACGCTCCAGAAGCAGGATCGAGGGCACACAAGATTACACTGTATGCAGATGATGTCCTTCTGTTTTTGATCGAACCCAATGACCTCCGTACCCCATTTGATACAACGTATCAATACATTTGGGGCTATTTCAGTAAATAAGATTAACTTTGCAAAATCACGAGGCTATGCCTTTGGGGAACCTTAAGGATGTGCCAGAAGTTGAAGGTGGCCCTCAGTTCCCTTTTAAGGGTCACAGGCAGGGTTCCGGTACCTAGGCATTTTTAATACCCCCAAGTTTGATCTGTTATTTCGTACTAACTTTGCTCACTTGTTCGACAATATTATTAGGTGAGATATCCAGAGATGGGAGGCTCTTCCAATTTCATGGCCGGGCCAAATATCTCTCATTAAGGTGAATGTTCTTCCTCTTTTGCTTTAACCCATGCGTATGCTTCCTATAGTGTTTCCCAGGTCAATGCTGTGGAAGCTTATGGAATGGTTTGGTTCCTTTGTCTGGCAATAGTGGGCAGCCCCTCATCAAATTTACTAAATTGCAGTTGCCTCGAGGGGGAGGAGTTGATTTCCCAGACACCAGGAGGTATCAAACGAGTTCCCTGCTGTCCTTTGTCTGCGATTGGGTCGGTAATGATCCAAACTCAATATGGCTGGATATTGAGGCTCCCAGGCAAAGTGCCCTCTTATTAACCTGTTGTTCATGGATAGGATGAGGCCAGTTATGGACCATTGCCAGAACTCCATTGTCATTAGTACAGTCAAGGCATGGAGGGCAATGTCAGAGTGAGGGTTGTTTATCCAAGACTTCACCACTTACACCTATAGTTGGCATGCCAGGGTTCCGACCAGGGATGATGGACTCAGGGTTCAAACCATGGGCAGCAAGAGGAGTTTCTAGTTTGGGAGACTTGGTTGAGGGGGAGATTATGATATCTTTTGAGCAACTGAGATTGAAATACGGGTTACCCAGCAGAGATCTTTTCCATTTTTTTTCAGGTTAGGGATTTCATCCAGAAAAAGACTACGTTTCTCGCTAAGCCCTATAAGCCTGAAACATTACACAAGCACCCTTTCGGTTAGTGCCCTCTATCGCCTGCTGGGTGGCAGGACCTGGCAGGATAGTAACTGGTTATGTGAAGTCTGGGAGCAAGAGCTAGGAGTGGAGATCTCTTCTGAAACATGGGAGAACATATGGGAGAATACTCGAAAGATCTCAATCTGTAGTAGGACATGTGCTACACAGTTAAAAGTTCTGCACAGGGCTCATCTGGCGCCAGACTGTCTGGCTAAGTTTAAAAAATGGGCATCTTCAGTGTGCCCCAAATTAAAATAAGTACAGGTACTCTTACCCATTGCTTCTGGACATGCCACAGGCTCCGTGTTTATTGGAGCGCTGTGGTGGGAGAGATAGGGAGGGTTTTGAGGACTGAAGTCAAAGTAGACCCAATATCTCTCCTCTTAGGTCTACCGAATTTACCATCTTTAGACGGGCATGGGAAGTAACTATTTAATATTCTTGCACACTGTGCAAGGAAGAATATTCTGATTAACTGGATGTCTGAGAACCCGCCGGGCTTGCTGAGACGACAGAAATTAATTATGGAGCACCTTCCCTTGGACTCTCTTTTTGTTTACAAACATGGTGCAACACACAACAGACCATTTTTTATAAGACATGGCAGCCCTACTTGAGTTATTTGGATATAGATTTGTCAGTTATCTTAACTAGGGCGTTTGTTTAACCAGGATGGTTAGGTTTGTCAAGCCCTGGGCCCTGGAGGGGGGTCTCCTGACTTAATACGGTATATATACAATGCTCCCGTTCTTTTGTTTTGGAGCTTTGCGCTGAGCATAGCTGTTCTGTATTCTAAGGTTTTTTTTTTATCTATTAGTTATTTACTGATTTATTGGTGTTGCTTTGCACAATGTTAGGGTTTGTTTTGTATTATAGGGTAGGTTAATAGTTCGCAGACAGTAGTTGTAGAGTAATTTGAGGTTTTTCTTTTTATTATACTGATATTTGTTATTGATTGTACTTTTCAATAATTTAAATGCTTGTAAAGTTAAAAAAAATTTGCTAATAAATATATTTACAAACCAAAAAGGGCAGAAGCATCTGAACAGAACAGATAGTGACAAAGGAGATTATGTGCCCTTCACACTGGAAATGAAAGTGGAAGAGGAGGAATTTGATACAAGTCAAACATGAAATGTGGAATTGAGGCGACGTACTGGCTTGACTAATTCATTGGTTACTAAGTGGAAAGCTAATAGACTTAATGGCAAATGATCATAAGAAGAAATAGAAATAGAAGGGCAGATGAGCTTAGGGAGGGAATTACAGAGCAGAGACCATACATCACCAAAAAATGGCTCTATTAAAATTGGGGTCTGCTCAAAAATCCAGAATTACTGATATGATGGACAAGAATTTCAAAAATGGCTCCTGGCTTAGCAACTTCTCAACATTAATCACAAAGCAGTGGTAAGCAGGACCTGGTGCAAATTAGGACTGCAGCAGCAATAGTTTGAATGAGATAAGCTTGACACAATGAAAAAGATGGGAAGCTGATCAGGAAAGTATTGAAATAGTCAAATCTCAATATAACAATGGCATGAACAAGGGTTTCAGCAGAGCTGTGAAGGTGGTGAGGAAATGCAAGGGAGGTAATGGTAAGCAGTGTTGCTGCTGGAGAGGAATACAACATCAACAGTACAACAGATGATATTCTCTGTGACCTGTAAGATCATTTGATTAGATGCTTCAGAGATTATGAAAACTGCTTTTATCACAGCTTTCAGTACACAAGATAACTCAAAATAACACTGCCTGTCATTAAAGTAAAACCTCCACTGAATAATTATAGCTGAGATCAAATGTCCTGAGGTTCAGAACTCATGCACAAAGACCCACTCACCAAACCCACACACTAGCCTTGTCGCCATGGTGATACGAGAACACACCCAAACCTCCCACACTGATGAAACACATGGTGATCACCACTCAGAACACATACCCAACGTCACCTCTTTAATCAGCTCCGAAGCACTATGGCAGCCTTGGACAAGCATCCGTGTCCATGTTGACAGATCCCGGTGAGTCTCCACACGGAAAACATGCATTTCAATGCCTTGTCGTGACCCAGTTCTTGTCGCAAATGATAGATCGGAACTAATGCTTGGGGATCCTCGTGCTGACCCTGAGTGAACCAACCTGAGAAACAGGGAAAGAAAAATGGACATCAACATAGCAGAAAGTTAAGTATCTTAGACCAAACCATCTTCAGCTGTTCACCAATGACCCACGTTCCAACATAAGGTCAGGAATGGGGATGTATGCCAATATATGAACCACCCAGCACCATAATCAGGTACTGTAATAGTCCTTGGTCATATAGAGGCACATACGAAGTAACATTCATGCTATACAATTGCTGGACAATGGGCATCACTAAAAAACACTAATCTGATCGCTGGCCCTTAACATTCATTGGGATTACCATCACTGAATCCTTCACGTTCAACGTTCTGAGGGTTATCATTGACCAGAAACTGAAATAGGCAAGTTACATAAGTATAATAATCCAATCTGCAGAGAATAGAACTTTACAGTTTAGCGAAAGTAGGAGTTCAGTGAAGGGAGGGTGCTATTTCTTGTAGTAGGCTTTGCATGGTGAGGAAGGAGTGGTAACATCCAGTGTCAGACACAGCCCAAGTGTATAGCTCAGGGACTTTATAGGCAGCATGGAAATTCAGTGCAGAGGGGAAGAGATGCACTTTACTTGCCTTTTTTTGGACTCTTAGTTTGGAATATCATTTTTAAACAGGATAAATTCAAGTCCAGGATTGTGGGCCCAGCATAAAACGAGTGACACAGGAAAACTGGAAGAAGAAACAAGGTAAATGAGCTTGTACTATAGATTGAAATTGGTGCATATGCTGTTGTGGGCATCACAGAGATGTAGTTGCAAGGGGATCACGACTAAGAACTAGTGGGCAGCAAAGTGGCTAAGAAGCTAGCACGGCTGCCTCACAACTCCAGGGACAGGGGTTCCACTCTAGTCTTGGGCAACTGTTTTTGTGGAGTTTGCACATTCTCCCAGTGTCTGCGCACGGTTCAGCAGAGTGCTATGTTTTCTCCCACAGTCCAAATATGTGCAGATTAGGTTGTTTGGCCATCGAAATTGTCCAGACTGTGGTTCAGGGACGTGCTGGATAGATGGGTTAGCCATGGCGAATGTGTTGTCAACAGTACAGGGTAGGGGCTGGGTTAGGTGAGATGCTTTTTAGAGGATTGATGTTGATTTAGAACATAGAACAATACAGCACAGAACAGGCCCTTCGGCCCACGATATTGTGCCGAACATTTGTCCTAGTTTAAGCACCCATCCATGTACCTATCCAATTGCCGCTTAAAGGTCGCCAATGATTCTGACTCTGCCACTCCCACAGGTAGCGCATTCCATGCCCCCACCACTCTCTGGGTAAAGAACCTACCCCTGACATCTCCCCTATACCTTCCACCCTTCACCTTAAATTTATTTCCCCTTGATTTGATAGGTTGAACGGCCTCTTTCAAAATTTCTGTGGGAATTTTATGTTTTTTAATATCCAAGGATACATGTTCTATCAAGAGGATAGGCAGCAGTGGTGGGGCTGCTTGCTATTAGGAAATAACATTAAATTGATATGAAGAATTAATTTAGGGTAGGACAGTGTAGAATTTGTATATATACATTTGAAGAACTGGAACAGAGAAAAGACCCGGATGGGAGTTGTACACAGGCCTCCTAGCAGTAGACTCAGATATACATTACGAAAACAGACCCTTCAGTCCAACTTGTCCATGCCGACCAGATATCCCAACCCAATCTAGTCCCACCTGCAGCACCCAGCCCATATCTCTCCAAACCCTTCCTATTCATATACCCATCCAAGTGCCTATTAAATGTTGCAATTGTACCAGCCTCCACAACTTCCTCTGGCAGCCAATCCACACACGCACCACCCTGTGTGGGGAAAAAATTGCCCCTTAGGTCTCTTTTATATCTTTCCCCTCTCACTCTAAACCTAAGCCCTCTAGTTCTGGACTCCCCCACCCCAGGAAAAAGACCGTGTCTATTTATCCTATCCATGCCCCTCATGATTTTACAAACCTCTACTGTATAAAGTCACCCCTCAGCCTCCGACGCTCCAGGAAAAACAACCCTAGCCTATTCAACCTCTCCCTATAGTTCAAATCCTCCAACCCTGGCAACATCCTTGCAAATTCTGGATTAGTGGCGCTGGAAGAGCACAGCAGTTCAGGCAGCATCCGAGCAGCAGTAAAATCGATGTTTCAGGCAAAAGCCTTTCATCAGGAATCATTGTTTTTACCTAACATCCTTGCAAATGTTTTCTGAAGGCTTTCAAGTTTCACAACATCCTTCCAATAGAAAGGAGACCAGAATTGCATGCAATATTCCACGCCTAACCAATGTTCTGTACATCCAGAACATGACCTCCCAATGCCTGCACTCAATACTCTGACCAATGAAGGAAGGCATACCAAACGCCTTCTTCACTATTCTATCTACCTGCGACTCCACTTTCAAGGACCTATGAACCTGCAGTCCAAGATCCCTTTGTTCAGCAACCGTCTACAAGATTTTTTTTTTTAAAAGAAGCTTGTGGTAGAGGGAACAGGCAATTCTGGATTTGGTGACATCTAACGCTGCAGACTTAATTGGGAAGCTTAAGGTAAAGGAACCCCCAAGAGTGCAGTGACCATAATATGATGGAATTCAGTTAGCGAGGGAGAAGCTTAAATCAGATGTAATGGTATTACAATTGAGTAAAGATAATAAAGACATGAGGGAGAAGCTGGCCAGAGTTAATTGGAAGGGGAGCCTAGCAGGTAAGAGAGTGGTGCAGCAATAGCAAGAGATTCTGGAGGTAATTCAGGAGGCACAGTAGAAATTCATCCCAAGGAGTATTGAATCATGCTAAGGGAAAGAAGGCAACGATGGCTGACAAAGAAAGTCAGGGACAGTATAAAAACAAAAGAAATAGCATACAATGTGTTGAAGACTAGTGGGAAGCCTTTAAAAGCCAGAGGGCAACTAAAAATAGCAATAAGAGAGGAGAAGATGAAATATGAGAATAAGCTACCCTGTTACAAAAAGATGATTGTAAGTGGTTTTATTGATATATAAAAAAGGTGAGAGAGACACAATTGGATCACTGAAAAATCAGGCTGGAGAAGTGGAACACTGCACAAAGAAATGGCAGAGGAATTGTACAGACACTCTGCATCAAACTTCATGGTGGAAGACACCAGTAGCAAACCAGAACTCCAAGAGAGTCAGGGGAGCAAGAAGTGAAGAGATAATGCTAGGGAAGCTGAAAGGTACAAACGTCTGGGAAGGCTTTGATGTTGATCTTTCAGGAAACATGAATTATAGAGGGTGCCAGAGAACTGGAACATGTCTAACATAATACCCCTGTTCAAGGGGAGGCAGACAGAATATGGGAAATGATCTGACCTCAGTTGTTGGTAAGGTTTTAGACTCTATTATGAAGTATGATAATGCAGTGTACTTGGAAGTGCATAGTAAATTAGTGCTGAGTCAACATGGCTTCGTCAAGGGGAGTCGAGAGTGTGGTGCTGGAAAAGCACAGCAGGTCAGGCAGCATCCAAAGGGCAGGAGAATTAACGTTTTGGGCATAAGCCCTTCATCAGGAATGAGGCTTGTAGGCCGGGGGCATGCTGAGACTTGAATGGGGTGGGGGGTTGCTGGGGATAAAGTAGCTGAGAATGCAATAGGTAGATGAAGGCGGGAGAGAAGGTGATAGGTCAGAGGGGAGGACTGAGCGGATAGATGGGAAGGACGATGGACAGATCAAGAGACAGCGCTGAGTTGGAGGCTCGGGTCTGGCATTAGGTAGGGGTATGGGAAATGAGGAAACTGGTGAAATCCACATTAATCTTGTGTGACTACAGGGTCCCAAGGCGGAAGATGAGGCATCTTCCTATCTGACCTATTACTTTCTCCCCCACCTTCATCTACCTATGTAGTTGTATCTAAATGCACATAGCAGCCCGAATAAAATTACTGAATTAACAGCACATATAGAGACACATGGATATGATACTGTGCCAATTACTGAGACGTGACCACAAGGAACGCTTCATCAGAGCTGAGGGGAAATGTATGCTTGCGCTCTCTCCATAGATGTTGCCTGACCCGCTGTGATTTCCAGCATTTTTTGCTAATAGTACAGATTCCAGCATCTGCAGTAATCTGCTCCTGCTTGAGGTTTTTGTTCATTTTTGATAGTAAGGGAAGCAGTTTGCCATTTTGGTACTGAAGCAACGTTTACACCAATGGTGTGACTAGTGCATTAGTGGGGCTTAGTTATCAGCATATTCCTCCTGTCACATTTATTGCACTCTTCAGACCTGGTTGCTAGCAGTGGGTGACTCTGAGTGGGCGATGACCACAGGTCTCTGTTCCATGGGACGCTGTTGTAAAGCAGCATGTCTTTATCAGTAAGGACGACCACCACCGGCTTCCAGTGCTGCCTTCCACCTTCAACTTTCTGCTGCAAAACAAAGAAAACCCCATTGCTGAATAAGCACGAGATCCTGACTTTGCAACCTAACCCACCACCCAAACAGGACTACACACTGTCTGGGAGCTTCTCTCCCTAACTGTCAGGCACTGGGAAATCTAACACTTGTGTACCAAGGCACTGCTCTCCTCAACACAAGAACACTGTAGACTGAATCCTCAGACACCAATCAGTTCTCAACCCCATCATAGGTCTAAACAGAAATGAGCACAGCTGTAATGGGTGGAGCTTGGAATCAAGGGCCAAGATGAGAGCACTTCTGATGGCAACACACACATTGAATTATAAGACTTTAGAAAGGATTCAGAAAATATTTTAAGAACATTCCAGAGCTGGGATCTTCAATTACATGGATAGAATGGGGAAGCTGGGGTGGGTCTGCCCAATGAGAAGGCTGAAAGGAAACTTGATGGAGGGATGAGAATAGAAAGAAACTGTCACAATTAGCAAATGGGTACCAACTTAAAATGACTGACAAGAGAAAAACAAGACACTTTTTTATGTTAGTATCTCAAGCATTCTGCCTGTGGGCATGGTGGAGGCAGATTCAATTAATTTTAGAAAAGGTTTTGGATAATTATCTGAGGAGAACAAAATTGCAAGATTATATAGAGAGGGGTATTAGATGAGCTGCTTCTGTAGCCAGTTGGCACAGACACAACAGGCCAAATTAGGAAATAAAATTAAATTGATATTAAGAATTAATTTAGGGTAGGACAGTGTAGGATTTGTATGGATACAGGAATGAAGAGCATGAGTAGACCATTCTGTCCTTCAAGCCTGCTTTACCATTCAATAAGATCATGGTTGACCCCACTATTATCTCAATTCTCCCTTTCTGTTTGCTTTCTCCCATAACCCTCAAATTCCTCGATCATCAAAAATCCATCACTCTCATTCAAATCAATTGATTGATTCAGCCTCCATTGCTCTCCAAGGGAAAAAAAAGAGATTAATAAATCTTCAGAGGAAAAAAAAATCCCTTTTCTATGTTAAAAGGGAGATCTCTTACTCTTAAATTGTGTTGCCAGATTTAGTTTCCCTTACAAGAGGAAACATCCTCCAGGTATCCAAACTATGCAGTCTCCTTAGAATTTTATACATTCCAATATACATTTTCAAATCAAGCAGAGTCAGCATGGCTTTATGAAAGAGAAATTGTATCTGACTAATTTATTGGAATTTGACAGGAAATCACAACCAGGGTAGATAGAGGGGAATCAGTAGATGTGTTGTATTTGGACATCCAGAAGGCATTCAATAAGGTCCCTCACAAAAGATTAAGCCATAAGAACCCACGATGTTGGAAGAACTACATTGGAGTGGACAGAGAACGGCTCATTGGCATGGAGCAGCAAGTAGGGATAAGGGGCTCTTTTTCAATTTGGTGAACTTTAACCAGTGAGATTCCACAGGGATCAGTGCTGGGACCTCAGCTGTTTATAATATATATTAATGACTTGGAGGAGGGAAGTGAATGTATTGTAGCCAAATTTGCAGAGCAGAAAATTAGGTGAAAAAGCAAGTTGTAAAGGGATACAGAGTTTACAGAGAGATCTTGCTAAGTAGCAAAAAGTTAGCAAATGGAGTGTAATGTAGGAAAATGTGAAGTTTAACCGTGTTATTTAAATGCAGAAAGCTGCGACACAAGCTGACTTGGAGGGACTTGTGCATGAAATACAAAGCTAGCACACAGGTACAGCAGGTATTCAGGAAGGCTAATGGAATATGGGTCCTTATTTTAAGGGGTTGGAGTACAGAAGTTAGGAAGTCCTACTACAACTGCACAAGGTGCGAGTGAGACCATATCTGCAGTTCTGTAAGCAGTGTTGATCCTCTTATTTAAGAAAAAGATAACATTTCATTGGAGGCAGTCCACAAAAGGTTCATGAGGATGAAGGATTGCTTTACAAGCAAAGGTTAAACAGTTGGGACTGTACTCACCGAAGTTAAGAAGAATCAGGGTGATAGAGTCATCGAGTCATAGAGATGTACAGCATGGAAACAGACCCTTCGGTCCAACTTGTTCATGCCGACCAGATATCCCAACCCAATCTAGTCCCACCTGCCAGCACCCGGCCCATATCCCTCCAAACCCTTCCTATTCATATACGCATCCAAACGCCTTTTAAATGTTGGAATTGTACCAGCCTCCACCACATCCTCTGGCAGCTCATTCCATACACGTACCACCCTCTGCGTGAAAAGGTTGCCCCTTAGGTCTCTTTTATATCTTTCCCCTCTCACCCTAAACCTATGCCCTCTAGTTCTGGACTCCCCGACTCCAGGGAAAAGACTTTGTCTATTTATCCAATCTATGCCCTTCATAATTTTGTAAACCTCTATAAAGGTCACCCGTCAGCCTCCAACGCTCCAGGGAAAACAGCCCCCGCCTGTTCAGCCTCTCCCTGTAGCTCAGATCCTCCAACCCTGGCAACATCCTTGTAAATCTTTTCTGAATCCTTTCAAGTTTCACAACATCTTTCAGATAGGAAGGAGACCAGAAGTGCACGTAATATTCCAACAGTGGCCTAACCAATGTCCTGTACAGCCACAACATGACCTCCCAACTCCTGTACTCAATACTCTGACCAATAAAGGAAAGCATACCAAACGCCTTCTTCACTATCCTATCGACCTGCGACTCCACTTTCAAGGAGCCATGAACCTGCACTCCAAGGTCTCTTTGTTCAGCAACACTCCCTAGGACCTTACCATCAAGTGTATAAGTCCTGCTAAGATTTGCTTTCCCAAAATGCAGCACCTCGCATTTATCTGAATTAAACTCCATCTGCCAATTCTCAGCCCATTGGCAAATCTGGTCCAGATCCTGTTGTAATCTGAGGTAACTGTCTTCGCTGTCCACTCCACCTCCAATTTTGGTGTCATCTGCAAACTTACTAACAGTACTTCTTATGCTCGCACCCAAATCATTTATGTAAATGACAAAAAGTAGAGGGCCTAGTACTGATCCTGTGGCACTCCACTGGTCACAAGATAGAGAATTCTTAAGGGGCTTGACAGGATAAATGCTGCGAGGTTCCAGACTCTCCCAGAGGGCACAGTCTCAGAATAAAGGGGCACCAATTTAAAGCTGAGTTGAGGCAGAATTTCTTCTGAGGGTTCACAGTCTTTGGAACTCCTTGTCACAGTAGCTGTGGGGCCAGAGTCCTTGTGTATATTTAAGACAGACAAGTTCTTGATCAAGGGGAAATCAAGGGTTACAGGTAAAAGGCAAGAAAGTCGACATGAGAAATGCTGGATCAGCTTGATCCAGTTGAAAGGCAGAGCAGGCTCATGGATCCAAACCATGTTTTCCTGTTCCTAATTTTGATGCTCTTAATGAGGTCCATCTTTCATTCTTCTAAACTCCAATGGATTGGATACAGGGCCAAGTTGCTGGTTGTTTCTTTAACTTTTCCTTGCTTTACTCTCTCGGCTTCTGCAATGAATACCCCCTCACCTTTTCAGGAGAAATAATAACAATGGTAATATCACTGGATTGATAATCCAGAGGCCAGAGGAATGAGGGAAGCAAAGGTTTACTGGAAAGAAGGAATGGAAACAGATGAATATTAATAAACAAGGGTTGTAGAAACCAGTGCCACTGAAAGCTGACATAATCTACATCCCTAGGTACTAAATGTAAGTGATCACAGAAACAGTAGATTCTGGAATTGTTCTGGTGGATTGGAGAGTTTGAAGAGTAAACTCAAATGTTTATCGCACAGAAGGAGGGCACTTGCCCCATTATGCCTGTGTTAAAGATCTGACGACCCTAACCCATTTTCAGATGGCAACGAGTATCCAAATAATGCTCAGAAGTTAAGAGTTTCAGTCCACCCTCTCAGGCGGTAAGTTCCAGACACCCACCACCCTCAGTAAAAAAAAAAAATGTTTTCAACTGTCTTCTTAGCCTTCTCTGTCTTAGCTTAAATTTATGCCCCCGGTAAGTGATTCCTCTACTAATGATCGTGTCCCACCTCCTGAGGTCCACACACAATCATTGCTGCCTCAACATATCCAATCTTCTCTCATAGCTTCTTCAGGTTTCCTGCTAAAATGACTGAACTGACATTTTTCTTCAGTTTATCATGACTGATGTAATTGTAACCCAAAATTATGCACCCTCATTATACAAAGAAGTGGTCGCATTGGAGAGAGTGCAGAAGCGATTTACAAGAATGGTTCCAGAAATGAGAAACTTCAGCCATGAAGGAAGATCAGAGTTGGAACTGTTCTCCTTGGAGAGAAGGTCGAGAGGAAATTTGGTAGAGCTTGCTAAAATCACGAGTGGATTAGACAGAGTATCGGGAGAAGCTATTTCCTCTTGTAAAAAAGGAAAATTAGGGGGCAGAGATTTAAGCCACATGCAATGTGATGTGAGAAAAACAATTCACAAAGCAAGTTGTTCAGGTCTTGAATGTACTGCCTGGAGATGTGGTGGAAGCAGATTCAACTGAGGCATTCAAAAGGGAACTAAACATTTCTTTTGGATAGTAAGAGTGTGAAGGGATATGGGGAAAAGGCAGGAGATTGACAGAAGATAAGAGAGGTAGTGCAGGCCCCCATTTGTGTGTGCATGCCACTGTGTCAAATGTCTTGGAAATCCGTGTACTCTAGAAAATTAAACACTATTTCCCCATTAGAAATCTATGCTGTCTATTCCTTATCAACCTACCTTTTTCCATGTTATTACTAATTCTACCCGAAGAATTGTTTCTAGAAATTTCCCTGCCACCGAAGTTAAACTAACTGGTCTACAATTGATGGCATTTTTGAACAAGGTTGTAATATTTGAAATTCTCTAGTCTTATGGCACTCTTCTAACAAGTGCAGGAAGACTGAAATATTATTGCCCCCACAATATCTATCCTCACTTCCTTTAAAATTCTCAACCTAACCGTAATAAGAGTACCACTTGCAACAGCTTCTATTCCTGTTCCTGCATACACCGTAAAGGATTTACTGTTACCTCCCTTCTCCTTCTATTTCTTATTTCAGTCCCTAATCTCCCAAATTCCTTTCACTGGTAATCAACATTCCCTTTAGATTTTTCTTCCTCCTGCCTGAACCTCCCAGCTCTATGCTCAGAAGTGGCTTATGGAAGTACAAGTTATGCAATGGCATGATGACTGCCACATTGGGGGCTTTCCAATGATTCAGGGGACTGAGCAACTTAGAGGGAATGCTGCTGACAACCATCTTGAAACTAAATCAGACCGCTTCAAACCTTGGAGTCACATATGCAGAGCCCTTAAGAGGAAAATAAATAACCAGTGGTCAAGGGCCACTGCTGCACTAGCAACCCACAGGAAAACAAAAGAAAAAAAAAAAGAGTTCCAGCAAGCAGATTCCATGGAGTGAGGATAAAAGCAAGGAAGCTGGTTTATTTCCACTGCCAGACACCAGAGGGACAGAGCAGATAAACACCAGTGTCCTGCTCCCATTCTACACTGGTATCACCTCAGATACCCTACCAGTAGTCACAGCCTGCTTCCAAACTGGCGCATTTATCAATGTGAATTTGAAGTGTAACACAAGGTAACCCAGAGTCAGAATATAGTAGAACAGGACTGTATTCAGCCAGTCATGTTGCTAGGTTACTGGAATAATGAGGTTCCCAAGCAGTAATACTATATAAACCAAGTCATGATTAGATGTGGAAACAGGCCCTTTGGCCCAACAAGTCCACACCGACCCGAAGCGCAACCCACCCAGACCCATTCCCCTACATATACCCCTTCACCTAACACTAGGGGCAATTTACCATGGCCAATTCACCTAACCTGCACATTTTTGGACTGTGGGAGGAAACCGGAGCACCCAGAGGAAACCCACGCAGACACGGGGAGAACGTGCAAACTCCACACAGACAGTTGCCTGAGGCGGGAATTGAACCCGGGTCTCTGGCGCTGTGAGGCAGCAGTGCTAACCACCGTGCCGCCCACTCTCCAACTTCAACCTAACACACATCTTGACTTTAGAAGCCAATAAGTAGCAACCTGAGAATTCTCTACCTGCTCAGCCAGCCAGCCAATATGCTGTATGGCCCTGCCACTTGGGTTAAGCAGCCCATTCAGCTCCAACAGTGCCTGAGGGATCAGCGCCGTGATAGTCGTGTGAATGGCTGTGAACCAAGCATGTGTAGCAACAGCATCCTTGCTCCGCAGAATGATTACATGCCTGCCATCAGGGGAGTGCAGTTCAAATAACCTGTGGGAATGACAAATAGGAAACAGAGGGTCAGAACCAGAAGACAGTTGCCTGTTTTTCTGAATAAAAAGAACTTAAAACAATAAAATATTCATGCGTGGCACAATGTGTATCAGTGTGAGAATGGGGGCTTGGGTACGTCAGAGCATGGTCTTATCAAGTGTCTTCTGGAAATCCAAAAACATAAAACATAAGTATAGTAGTAAAACATTCAGTCTGTCAAGCCAGTTCTGCTACTCTGTACAATCACGGTTGACTCTACACTTCAATGTCTTACTCACTCCATTCCCATAACCCTCCACGGAACTGGTAATTAGAAATCTATCAATCTCTTCCTTAAGTGTACTCAAAGACAGGGCCTCTACAGCCCTCTGAGATAGAGGGTTCCAAACACCCATAATAAAACAAAATCTCATCTGGATGCAAATAGCAGTCTCCATATTTTTAAATTGTACTCCCTCTACGGCAAGAATATCATTCCTGAGATAAGGAGACCAAAACGTCTCAGTACTCAAGGTGCAGTCAAGCTCCCACACAACCAAAGATTTCACTATTTCTACACTCAAATCATCTTGCAATGAGGCATATATTCCAATAGACTTCCCAATAGCTTGCTGCTGCATGATAGCCTTCATTGACTTATCAACAGGGATACAAAGGTCACTTTGCATACCTACACTTTCAACTTGTTACGAGTCAAGAAATAGTTTGGGCATTTCTGATACCAAAGTGACTCACAACAACTTTGGTTGACACAAAAAAATGGGAACAGGAATAGGCCGTTCAAGTCTGCTCCACCATTCAATATGATCATGGCTGATTGTACATCACAATACCCTGTTCCTGCTTTCACTCCATACCCTTTAACCCCCTTAATCCAAGGAACAATCTACATCCACTTGTTTAAAGCATTAAATGTTTTGGTCTCAATCACTTTCTGTGGTAGAGAATTCCACAGCTTACCTCCCCCCACACCTCTCTGGGTGAAGAAATTTTTCATTTCAGTCCTAAACAGAATACCCCATATCTTTAGACTGGGGCTCATAATCCTGGACTCCCTTGCCATGGGAAATATCTGTCGTGCATTTACCTTATTTAGCCTGGTTAGATTTTTATAGGTTTCCAAGAGATTCCCCCAACTGCTGCCCCCTCCCCCAATTCTTCAGACCTGTCATCTAGAAATCAGTCTGGTAAACCTCTCTTCATAGCCAGAACAGTCTTCGTCAGATAAGGAGAATAAAACTCCACACAAGACTCGAGGTGTTAATCACCAAGGGCCCGCATAATTATTTTTATATTCATTCGTGGGATGTGGAAGTAGCTGGTTGGGCCAGCATTTATTGTCAGTCTCTAGTTATCACAAGGTGGTGGTGAGCTACCAACTTAAATGTTGCAGTCCATGTGTTGTAGGTAGACCCACTTTGCCCTTATGGGGCTTAATTCCAGAATCTTGACCCAGAGACTGTGAAGGAGCAGCGATGTATTTCCATGTCAGGATGGTGATTGGGTTGGAGGGAAACTTTCAGATGGTGGTGTTCCCATTAATTTGCTGCTCGTGCCCTTTTAGATGAAAGTGGTTGCAGGTTTGGAGGGTTCTGTCTAAGATGCTGTAGGGCACCTTGTAGATAGCAGTGTGTACTAAGCATTGGTGGTGGAGAGAGTGGTGCTTATCAATGTGGTGGCAATTAAGCAGACTGCTTTTTCCTGGATGGTGTCAAGCTTCTTGACCGTTGTTAGAGCTGCATTTATCTCGACAAGTGAGGAGTATTCCATCACACCTGACTTTTGGAGTAAAACATTCATGAGCCTGTAGCCCAATCCTCTCACTCTGAAGGCCAACATACTATTTTCCTTCTTAGTTGCCTACTGCACCTACATGCATACATTCAGCAACTGGTGCACGAGGATAGGTTTTCTTGCACTTCCCCAAGATGTCAGAGTGTCCATTAGACCATATGAAATAAGCACAGGAGTAGACTTTTCAGCTCCTGAGGCCTGCTCCATTATTTAATGAGATCATGGCTCATCCGACAACCCTCACATCGACTTTCCTGCCTTTTCCCCATTAAACACTGAACCCTTTACTGATCAAGAATCTCCCTCAGTTTTAAACATATGCAAGCACTCAGCCACACCAGCTCATAGTGGCATGGAGTTCCAAAGACTTTCAAACTCCAGAAGAAATCCTCATCTCAGTCTTAAATTGACAGCCCTTTATTCTGAGACTATGCCCTTTGGTCCAAGAATCTCCCATGAGGGGAAACATTCTCTCATCATTCAGCCTGTCAAGCTCCTTAAGAATCCTATACCTTTCGATGAGATCACCCCATTCTTCTAAGTTCTAATGGGCAGAGTCCCAACCTGTTTAACCTTTGCTCATAAGACATTCCCTTCATAATAGGGATCATCCTAGTGAATGTTGTCTGAACTGCTTCCAATGAAATGATATCTCCCCATCAGTAAGGGGACCAAGAGGAGGTAATGACCTAGTGGTATTAATCACTGGACTACAAACCCAGAGACGCATGTTCTGCGTACCCTGGTTCAAATCACCTCATAGCAGGTTGTGGAATTTGAATTCATTAGAAATCTGAAATTAAGAGTCCAATGATGATCATAAATCCATTGTTAATTTTTTTTTTAAATCCACTTGGTTCACTAATGTCCTTTAGGGAAGGAAACTGCTGTCCTTACCTGGTCTGGCCTACATGTGACTCCAGATGCACAGCACTGCCCTCTTGGCAATTAATGCTGTTCTGCCAGCAGTGCTCTCAGCCCATGAACAAATTTTAAAAACCTGTTCACAGCATTCTGTTGCACCTTATACAGTTGCAATAGGAGTTCCCTATTCTTACATTCCAATCCCCTTGAAATAAGGACCAACATTCTATTAGCCTTCCTGAGTGCTAGCTTTCTGTGTTTCATGCACAAGCACCCCACAGTCCCTTTGTGTTGCAGCTTTTGTCCATTTAAATAATTCTGTTCTTTGTTCTCATGTCTAAAATTAAAAACCTGACATTTTCCCATATTACACTCCATTTGCCAACTTTTTGCCCATTCACACAACCTATTAATATCTCTAAACTACATACCTCTGACAAGTTGCCTTTCCACTTGTTTGTGTGTTGTCTGTAAATATGGCTGCAGTACATTTACTTCCTCCCTCTAACTCATGAATACATGTTGGTCTACACAGAGGTCATAAATGTCTACAAGATCCTTTTCTCTTCACCCTTTCCCAATCCATCACCTATAACAAAATACAGTGTACTAATCTCATAGATAAAAGCAACATGTGATCTGGTATCAACTGCCACTTGGAGAATAAAGATACCATTCTCATGTGTGTAATCTCTCTTGAAAGGCCTACATCAATTTTTAGGCTATGTGCTCCCTATACCACCCCTATTTCGAGACTCTTTTTCTCTCCATTTACACTGGTTTAAACATTTAAAGGTAACAAAACAATCATCTCAATCTAAGTTTCAGGGAATGCAACTTATGTTGTATGAACTTTCCTTGTAATTTAATCCAGAATCCAAGTATTATTTAGTAAACAAATTCTACTCTCTCTAAGGTCAACATCTCATTCCTGAGGTTTAGTGGCCAGAACTAGTCAGTGACTCCCAGTGTGGTCTTAACAGAGCTTTAAAGCATGACTTCTATCAATTTGTACTCCATTCTCTAGATTTAAATGTCAGTATTCCATTCATTTTCTAAATTATTTCTGTATATCTTCATGATACTTTAATGTTTCATGTACCTGGACCCCAAAAGACCATTTGGGCCACCAATATTTCTACCTTTTAAATGACTTAGTAAACATCCAAAGCGGATGACTTCACACTTGCCAAATTGAAATTCATTTACACAATTGTGATCATTCATTTTATATCTCTTTGCAACTTTATGTTTCTATCTACTGCTTACAATGTTATATTTTCTATCCTTAAAAGGAAAAATTTTCTTCCATAAAACCATGCTAACCTTATGGAATTGTGTAATGTTTAAGTGTGGTATTACAACAAGCTTAATAACAACATTTTCTGAACAATTAATATTATTGCCAATTGGCCTGTAGTTCCATTTTCTATTAGTCACAATGTAGCTGCATCAATGACAGAACCAGGGGTGGGATACATCATACAAAAAAACAGAATGTAATCTAGCTCATACATTTCATCAGCCTAATTGAAACTGACATTTTTGATCACTTATTGTGATTAAGCATTCAACCTGCTCTCTGGATTAGGCATGCTCAGACTCCTTGTGATGTAGCACATCTTCAGCGGAAAAATCTTGCTGTCTTTGGCACTGTGATTTGGAGAACTGGAGCCAGCAGCTCCGAGATATGGAGAATGAGGAGGTAGACTATCCCATGCCAGGTCTGCTATCAATGAGGGCTTTTTCAAGTATGGCATCACTTCCTGGATATAAGTGACTGCAAGAGAAAGGTCACAGATCAAGCACAGGCAATAATTTAAACCATTCCTTTCTCAATTCTGCTGACTAAAACAGTGAGAGCAAGTGAACATTTACAAGGTGCTATTTCTATGGAAGCTACGGCGGCACGGTGGCACAGTGGTTAGCACTGCTGCCTCACAGCTCCAGAGACCCGGGTTCAATTCCCATCTCAGGCAACTGTCTGTGTGGAGTTTGCACATTCTCCGGTGTCTGCGTGGGTTTCCTCAGGGTGCTCCGGTTTCCTCCCACAATCCAAAAATGTGCAGGTTAGGTGAATTGGCCATGTTAAATTGCCCGTAGTGTTAGGGGTAAGGGTAAATGTAGGGGTCTGGGTGGGTTGCGCTTCGCCGGGTCGGTGTGGACTTGTTGGGCCGAAGGGCCTGTTTCCACACTAAGTAATCTAATCTAATCTAATATAGCAAATATTTATACACAAAATTTTCCCAGTGCAAACAAAATGCTACATTAGATGTTATCAACATTGTTCAATCAGGACAGGATGTAGCAAGAGACAGATATAACCGCAAAGTCCAATTCTGACAGCATTCTCCATCACCAGCACTATTTCAACCTTCAATGTTTAAAACTTCACATCTTTGTTTAAGTGTGCTCTGCAGATGTCTGAATCCCAGCTACACACCAATAACAATGGAAAACAAAATAAGGCAGCACTGCACTATCAGAAGGGCAGCACAATGCTGCATCATTTTGCTGGGCCTTGGAAAGCAACATTTGCAGAAAGAGGTGGAGGAACGGGCTACAAATGTTTGGGGAAGGGGTGCCCACGAATGAAAGGAGGACTGTGTATGAAATGGGGGGCTGCCATGACATCAGGCGAAATTTAATGCCAAGTGAATGAAGTTACTTTGGTCCTGACAAAACCTCAGTTTTGTTCAATCACCAACAAACAAGGTAAAGGTCAAAGAATTGCAATCAGCATATCAAACAGGATGAAAAGCAAGAGAAGCCACTGACACCTCTGAACTGTGAATCGAGTTGCTACTTGACCAGCCTTTGGGAGCGGCATGGAGCCAAGGTACATTATACAAAGTTACAGGATTCACAAAAATAAACCAGCAATAACTACACATATGGTGACAGCACAGGAAATATCTGCTCAGTTTGCTTTCAAATTTATCCTAGCAAATTAAATACCAGTTAGAACAGAGAGCTCTGTATAGTAATTAATAAGACTAAAACCATGTTCATTTGAGGAATGTACTTCAACAGGAAGTGATTAATTATAGGCTGAAACAGTCTAACATGCATTTACAAAAAGTCTTCAATCAGAATACTTTTCTGTTGGATGCAAGAGCTTAGAAGGCGCAGATGCTAGCTCAGTTTTCAGATACCACTGCGCTAGAAATAAAGTGATAAAGATTAAATTACAACAGAAATAATCCACAGCCTGTTCAGAGTCTAAGGGTACAGAATAGGTCTTTTAGGACAGAGAACGAGGAAACATTTCACCCAGAGAGAGGTTCGTCTGTGAAATCCTCTGTCACATGAAGTCGTTAAGACCAAAACATTGAAAGTTTAAGAAGTAGTTAGATACAGTCCTCAGAACTAAAGGGATTAAATATAGGGACAATGCAGGAACAGGATAGGATACGGAGTTGGGTGATCAGCCATGATCACAGTGAGTAGCTGAGTGGACATAAATGGACAAAAAGGTACAGTTAGTAAGTTTGCAGATGACACCAAAATTGGAGGTGCAGTGGACAGCAAAGAGAGTTACCTCAGATTACAATAGGATCTGGACCAGATGGGCCAATGGGCTGAGAAGTGGCAGATGGAGTTTAATTCAGATAAATGTGAGGTGCTGCATTTTGGGAAAGCAAATCTTAGCGGGACTCAAACACTTAATGGTAAGGTCCTAGGGAGTGTTGCTGAACAAAGAGACCTTGGAGTGCAGGTTCATAGTTCCTTGAAAGTGGAGTCGCAGGTAGATAGGATAGTGAAGGCAGCGTTTGGTATGCTTTCCTTTTTTGGTCAGAGTATTGAGTACAGGAGTTGGGAGGTCATGTTGTGGCTGTACAGGACATTGGTTAGGCCACTGTTGGAATATTGCGTGCAATTCTGGTCTCCTTCCTATCTGAAAGATGTTGTGAAACATGAAAGGGTTCAGAAAAGATTTACAAGGATGTTGCCAGGGTTGGAGGATCTGAGCTACAGGGAGAGGCTGAACAGGTGGGGGCTGTTTTCCCTGGAGCGCGGATGCTAAAGGGTGACCTTATAGAGGTTTACAAAATTATGAGGGACATGGATAGGATAAATAGACAAAGTCTTTTCCCTGGGGTAAGGGAGTCCAGAACTAGAGGGCATAGGTTTAGGGTGAGAAGGGAAAAATATAAAAGAGACCTAAGGGGCAACTTTTTCATGCAGAGGGTGGTACATGTATGGAATGAGCTGCCAGAGGATGTGGTGGAGGCTGGTACAATTGCAACATTTAAGAGGCATTTGGATGGGTACATGAATAGGAAGGGTTTGGAGGGATATGGGCTGGGTGCTGGCAGGTGGGACTAGATTGGGCTGGGATATCTGGTCAGCATGGACGGGTTGGACCGAAGGGTCTGTTTCCATGCTGTACATCTCTATGACTTTATAAATGGGGCTTTTCTTATTCCTATTTTTAATGTTTCTATTAAGCCTAACCACACAAAATCAGCATTGATCCTTGCTTGAGCACATAGTTTCAATCATTTATCCTGCTTCCATATCCTTTCCCAATCCAATATTTAACCTTATTTCCATGTTGACATTTTCTGTCTCAGTACTGTTGTCTGAAAATAGCAATATGCCTGACAAATGAAAAATATGGGAGACTGCATAAGATCCTGAGAAATAACAGCAATCCCCACTCAAAAAGATCATGGCCGAATTGCTCTCGGCTTCAATTGTACACTCCCATCTATTTTTCACAACCCTCAAAAATATAACTCAGCTTTGATAAATTCAGATTTCGGAATCATTATGGTTCAGAGGAGGTTATTAAGCTCTTCATGTTTTCACCATCTCTACAAATGAACTTGACTAAAGGGCATTTTGCTGCATTTCCCATGTAATGTTCATCTCATGACCTTGAACAAATGTGTATCCACCAGTCAGTGCTATTTCTTCTAATATCAGATTTACTTTTTTTGCAAATCACTTGACAACTGTGCCCTCTCAACCTGTCTAGAACACAGTAGTACAGCACAGGAACAGGCCTTTTGTAACAAAGTATCATGATGCTGTTCTCAACTAATTAGATCTGTCTACACATGGCCCACGTCTCTTTATTTCCTGCCGGTTCACATGTCTGTCAAAATGTCTCTTAAACTTTGCTATCATTAGATTAGATCCCCTACAGTACGGAAACAGACCCTTCGGCCCAACAAGTCCAACCCGACCCTCCGAAGAGCAACCCACCAAGACCCATTCCCCTACCTTGTGTTTACCTATGACTAAGGCACCTAACACTGGGCAATTGAACATGACTGATTCATCTGACCTGCACATCTTTGGAATGTGGGAGGAAACCCAGGCAGACACGGGGAGAACGTGCAAACTCCGCACAGACAGTAGCCCAAGGCTGGAATCGAACCCGGGTCCCTGGCGCTGTGAGGTAGCAGTGCTAACCACTGAGCCATATCTGCATCTAACACCTCCCCTGGAAGCACATTGCAGGTACCTACTAAAACACTTTTGTCCTTCTCACCATAAACGTATGCCCCATAGTATTTGACATTTACACCCTGGCTCACTGACTATCCACCCTACTCTGCATCTCAATTTTTATATACTTCTATCAGATCCAGCTTTTGAATGTATCTCTCTCAACCCTTCCTCGTCAAATGTTGTAATTGTATCAGACTGATCCACTTCCTCTGGCAGCTCATTCCGTACAAAGACCACCCTCTGTATGAAAATGTTGCCTATTAGGTCCCTTTTTTAAAAAATATATCCCCTCTCACCTTTACACCTATGCCCTCTAGTTTTGGACTCTCCTACCCCAGGAAACAGACTTTGAGCATTCACTCTATCCATGCCCCTCATGATTTTATAAATTTCTATACGGTCACTCCTCAACCTCTGACGCTCCAGGGAAAATAGCCCCAACCTATTCAGCCTCTCCCTATGTCTCAAGCCCCCAACCCAAGCAACATCCTTGTAAATTCTTTCTGAACCCTTCCAAGTTTGAAGACAGGTTGTGCCTGTTGAAGCTTAGGAAAATGAGAGATTATGTCAAATTCTGAGGGATGTATGTCAAGATGATGATATTTCTTGTAGGGAAATCTTTAACTAGGAACCCCCAACCCTGACCCCCCACCCCCCAACCCCACTCCGTCAAAATCCCCACCCCTTGCCCCCGCCCACTCTCCAGGGCAGCCAGACTGGACACCAACAACAAAACCGCGGCTGACTTTTGGGGAGTAAGTCTCCAAATAGAGCGAGCGCACACCCACAAACAAAAACACAACTTTTTACTGCAAACTTTTGACAGGTTCCACCTTTGCCCTGTACTGTTGGAGAGATTAACTGGGGAAGGGGGGGGGGGGTTAGGGTACACACCTGGGTAGAACTCCAGGGAAAGTATGTGGGGACAGAGAGAGGGCGGGAGGTCAGTCACTTGGAGATGGTGCCTGGGCTCCCATCAATCCAGGACTGTTCTCAGCAGCGTTTCAGTAAGCCGAGATCACTTTTAATCACTGTAAACAAAAGACACGATCAGTGTTGGAAACACATCTTTGATGTAATGTTTCAAGATCTCCTTCGGATAATCTGATATTTGAATAATCAAGATTCCTCTTTAATCTGTCTGTTCTTGTATTGTATCTCAGCTAAAATAAAAAGGCAACTATCACCGTGCCTTCTTAACCATCTTTTCTACCTACCCCACTACCTTCAGGGATCTATGAAATGCACAAAGTCTCCGAACGTCACTATGTTCCACAGTCTTACCATTCAGTTTAATCTCTAATCTTGCACCCTCCCCATGTTTCCTCTGGGTGCTCCAGTTTTCTCCCGCAATCCAAAGATGTGCAGGTTAGGTGAATTGGCCATGCTAAATTGCCCATAATCAGGGGTAAATATAGGGTAGGGGAATGGGTCTGGGTGGGTTACTCTTCGGAGGGTCAGTGTGGACTTGTTGGGCTGAAGGGCCTGCTTCCATACTGTAGGGAATCTAATCTAGTTTCCATGTCACCCACAAACTTATGTCTAAATCATTAACATACACCAAAAACAGCTAGGTCCACAGCACCAAGCCCTGAGCAATCGACTAGAAACAACCTTCTACTCACAGAAATATCCCTTTCCCATTATAGTCAGCTTCCAGCCTGCCAGCCAATTTTAGATCCAACATACCATTTGTTTCAGATCTCATGATCTCTTCCCTGACCACCTGCCATTAACTTATCAAAAGCCTAGCTAAGATCATGCAGACATACCAAATGATTACACTCAACAACACTCCAGGCTACCTCTTCAAAAAATTAAAATCAAATTTGTCAAACACAAGCTTTTGCTAATAAATCCATGTCACCAATCCCTGAATAACCTGTTTCTTGCGAAGTGCAGATATATTTTGTGCCTCAATTCTTTCTAATTGCTTCCCCAGCACTGGGATAAGACTGGCCAACCTGTAATTTCCTTGCCTAACTTTTCCTTTTTTTGAAGGGTGGAACTACGGTCCCGTTCCTCCCTCAAAGCAAAACACTCAAGTGACACAGTATGGTTTTACCTCCATTTTTATTCCAGGTCCTGGAGAGTGAGAGAACAATTGCCCATGTGCACAGGGCAATGAGTTCATGGTATTCTCTGGAATACCAGTTTCTCAATTAACTATATAGTCATTTTACAGGGAGGAGCATCCAGATAAGGCAACACACATTAATTGGGTGACTGTTACAAATCAACGAGTATCAATAGTAAAGATTAAGCTATCTATTGTTATATAAAGAATAACTGACTTCACATAATGAATGCCTTTCACCTTGTTAAACTGACCTCACAAACTGAATGCTACCTCATCTTGTTAAATGCCTCTACATAATGAATGCTTTTCCACCTTATTAACCCATTACCCATGTCTTCAGCACCCAATTGTTAACCGCAAGTTCTTATCTGATCTGAGCTGTGCTCAGCTGAACCTCTTGTTTCACAAAACTCAGAACGTAATGCTTTCCCTGCCTGCTTATACCTAATGCACATTCTCATTCCCACCTTTTATCATGAGAACCAATGGCATTACCAGCTTTCATAAGACTCTGACAGCCAATATTTAAACAAGTTATCGATAGTATACAATGATTATAACAAAAATTATTAGTTTGTTACAGTAAATAGAATTTGAAGAATTCTCCCATGTGGAAAAAAATTCCACCAGCAGAGTTCTTAAATCCACAGTCCTTAGCGACCACTCCATCCCCTCCAAGTCAAGTGAAAACAAGCCAAAATCTCCTTTAGTAAAGTTCAACCTGAAAACAAAATCCAGTCTGTCCTTGTGCATCACTCCACGGAGAAATCTGATTTCTTGGATAAGGGCAGTTAAATACTTCACAAAACTGACGAGACTTCCATCCTTGCAAAGATGCTTCAGGTGCAGGACACCAGTGCAACAGCTGCAACTGCAGGCAAGGAGAATGCAGCATTCCTTGCTGCTTCTGCTTCGACTCTGCTGTTAAATGTAACAAAGCCAATTGGCTGCTGTGATGTTAACTTGATCAGTGAACCTTCATATTCTTTAAATGATTGAAAGACAAGGCAAAGTTCACGTGGTTTAATATCCGTAGGAAGGCCACTGACAAAAAGTGTACTGACCTCCTCTTTATTGTCGTTAGCTTCTTCACTTTTCATGCTCATGACTGAGGAGCTGATTGATCAGGTTGTGGAGGGGTGGGCGGTGGTCCAAAGGTGTGCTTTACAAGTGAATGGAGAAACTCGAAAGACTATGTTAGCTGCTGAAAGTATCTTTGCATTTCCTCTCTCATTCCCTCCTTGCGAGGGTAGTTATCAGCAGGAAGACAGTCACACATAACTACATTAAATTGTAGTTCTTTGAATATTAGAAGTCTGTTACTCTGTTCACTATATATGACATTATCAAATTTTATGCAATCCATTAACTTCTAAATTGCACTGCCTAATCAATTCAGTCAATTATAAACAACAGTCAATGGTCCTAAAATCAAACCCTACGGTGCTTCATTCAGGTTATTCAAAAATTATTTTCCTTTAATAAATTGATATTTGGCTAATGCGAAAGCAGTCAGGAAAGGTATTTCAAAAGTCTGGTACAGCAAGAAAACAGCAAAAATGTTTCCTGTGCTTTAGCAATTGAAAAGGCAGTTCCAGTTCAGATTTAAATCTTAAATATTTGTGGGAAACAAATGCTGAATGTTTTAAAATATGTTCTCCAAATGAAACTTCCCAAATAAAAACAGCCGAAATTACAGTTGCAATTTTGGTAGAGATCAACATTCTTGAAGAGGGGGCAATGAAGTCTTAACAATAATTAACAGAACTGAAACAGCTCAGCCTCAAGTTCTAATATTCTCTAGAAAATCTTAGCAAAACATCAAACAAAAAACGCACTCTTCTTTTTGTGAACACTTTGTATTAAAAACACAGCAAAGTTATTTTAATCGAATACTCTCAACTGGCTAAAGCCATGACTTCTGACCCAACTGTTTTTTTTTTAAAAACAGGCATTGTAAAATTTCAAACAAATCAGGGGCTCAAGGCACTCAATTTGTTTTAAAGTTACATGTTTGATAATTTTAAAAAAGGACATAATGTTGTACAATTTAAATTTAAAAACAAAATCTGCCCCATTACATAGCCCACAAAACACACTGAATGGAGATCCTAATTCAAACAAGGAAAAACACTTACTTAAAAGGTTTTTCCTGAATCAGGATCTTAAACCAAAAATTTTAAACATCAAACATTCTCAGCACAGCACAATTTACAATGAAATGTTCCTTTTTTAAACCAAGTATTAGCACAACTTAATTTCAGTGTTTTCTCTTTTTTTTTTGCATCCTCTCATTGAAATTACACTTATAAAAAGAGAATGCCCTTGTAGTGGACCACATGAAGCCACAATCCAAACCACACACCTCCTCCAGAACAAAGACTCTGAGCCTTTCTTACTTTACTCTTCACTGGTGCTTGAATCCCACTTAAACACAGAGAACCCGAATCCCACTTAAAAAGCGAGCTCGAAGCTCACTTACACACAGAAAGCTCGAACCTCAGCACAGTGAGAGTACTTGAACCTCAAATCAACCCACCCAGTAGATTCAAACCCCAGTACCACACAGAGGCCTCGAACTTCAATCACACCCCCTTCACCACAATGCAACACAGAGGACTCTAACCTCAACCAAACCCACCCCAGGGGGCTTGAACTCCAGTACCGCGCAGAGGACTTGAACCCCAATTAATCCCCTTCCCCACAATGCAGCACAGATGACTTGAACCTCTGTCTGCCAGTACGCTTGCGAAACTGTCAGTCAATTGAACTAATTACCCTTCCGTAGAATAGAGAGCAATTGACGGGGGGGGGGGGGGATCGTCTCTGCACACAGGAATACCAACATGGACCAATGTTTAAAATCTTACCTCGTGGGCCCATTCGTCACGTGACACCGATGTTCCAGGCGGCCGCTGACACCATCCGATCGTAACTATCCGTTTGGATCCCACTGACTATGCCAATATTGTTGTCCCATTTCCCCCCCTTAGTCAAAGCAAAACGCTCAGAGACACAGTATAGTTTTACCTCTCATCTTTATTCGGGCTCCTGGAGGGAGAGAGAATGATTGCTCATGTGCACAAAGACATGAGTTCATGGTCCTCTCTGGAACAGCAGTTTCTCAATGAACTATATAGTCATTTTACAGGGAGGAGCATCAGATAATGCAACATACATATTAATTGCAATGGTCACCCAAATAATAAGTATCAATGAATAAGTGACTTCAAATAATGTATACTTTTCACCTGGTTAAACTGATGTCACGCACTGAATCTTGTTAAATGGCTCTACATAATGAATACTTTTCCACCTTGTTAACCCATTATGCTTGCATCCAGCACCGAATTGTTAACTGCAATCTCTTATCTGATCTGAGCGGTGCTCAGCTGAACCTCTTGTTTCACAAAACACAGAACTTAACACTCTCCCTGCCTGCTTTTACCGAATACACATTCTCATTCTCTTCACAGTCACAAATTTGATCTGTACTTTTGGTATTTCCTCACTGACTGCCTCCAACTGCTCTGACAGTTTTATCTGCAAGTTGCAACTCCCACCCCACCATTGCCAAATTGATATTATAGAATCATACAGTAGAGAACAGGCCCTTTGACCCATCAAGCCTGCACTGACAAAAAGCTACTATAAACCTACACCAGCTCCATTTTGCAGCACTTGGCCCATTGTTGGTATGATCAGCAAGTTTGCAGATGACACAAAGATTGGTGGAGTGGCAGAAAGCATAAGGGAATGTCAGAGAATACAGGAGGATATACGTAGACTGGAGAGTTGGGCGGAAAAGTGGCAGATGGCTTTCAATCCAGACAAATGTGAGGTGATGCATTTAGGCAAGACTAATTCTAGAGCGAATTATACAATGAATAGAAGAGCCTTGGGGAAAGCTGATGGGCAGAGAGATCGGGGAGTGCAGGTCCATTGTACGCTGAAGGTTGCTGCACAGGTGGATAGAGTGGTCAAGAAGGCATACAGTATGCCTGCCTTCATCAGACAGGGTATTGAGTATAAGAGCTGGCAAGTCATGTTAAAATTGTACAAGACATTGGTTCGGCTGCATTTAGAATACTGTGTACAGTTCTGGGCGCTACATTACCAAAAGGATGTGGATGCTTTGGAGAGGGTGCAGAGAAAGGTTACGAGGATGTTGCCTGGTATGGAAGGTGCTAGCTATGAAGAGGTTGAGTAGGTTAGGTTTATTTCCATTAGTAAAAAGGAGATTGAGGGGGGACCAAATCGAGGTTTACAAAATCATGAAGGGTATAGACAGGGTGGATAGAGACAAGCTTTTTCCCCCCCAAGGTGAAGGTTCAATAACAAGAGGTCATGCTTTCAAAGTGAGAGGTGGAAAGTTTAAGGGGGATACATGTGGCAAGTACTTCACAGAGAGGGTGGTGGGCGTTTGGAACACGTTGCTAGCAGAGGTGGTAGAGGCAGGCATGGGAGATTCATTTAAGATGCGTCTGGACAGATGCATGAGTAGTTGGGGAGCAGAGGGATACAGAAGCTTCGGAATTGACCGACAGGTTTAGACAGTACATTTGGATCAGCTCAGGCTTGGAGGGCCAAAGGGCCTGTTCCTGAGCTGTAAATTTTCTTTGTTTTATTATCTTGGTAAAATTAAATTTCCTCAAGTTGAATTTGAAAACAACAGAAATGCAAAATTAAGAGTCCAATGATGAATCTAAAACTAAGGGTTACTGTTTAAAACGGTCACCCATTTAAAATAGAAATCAGACAAATTTCTTTGCTGATAGAACTTTGAGTCTTTGGCCTCTCATCCTGAAAAGATGAGGAAATAGAGTTCAAAGTTTGAGAGAAAATTTGTAGCTCGGGTGCTCGTTGTTGTGGTTCTGTTCGCCGAGCTGGGAATTTGTGTTGCAGACGTTTAGTCTCCTGTCTAGGTGACATCCTCAGTGCTTGGGAACCTTGGAAGTAGAGTCCTTGAAAATGTTTAAGGCTGAGATTGATAGATTTCTGTTCAATGGGTTAATAGGTTACCAGGGGCAAGAGAAAATGTAGATTGACGATTACCATCAGATCAGCTGTGATGTTATTGAATGGAAGAGCAGACTCATGAAGTTGAATAGCCTAATCCTGCTCCTAATTTGTCCATAAAGAATTATATTGGTAGATTTAGATATTAAAAAAAAAGACAGGCAGCGGCTCAAGTGGAATATAAACTTTAGCACCTCCAGGTTGATTGCTGTATATTGTTTTATGCAATACATTTTTCCCTTAGGGTGTAGGTTTGCTCGCTGAGCTGTAGGTTTGATATGCAGATGCTTCATTACCTGCTAGGTAACATCATCAGTGGCGACCTCCAAGTGAAGCGAAGCTGTTGTCGCCTGCTTTCTATTTATATCTTTCTCCTGGATGGGGTTCCTGGGGTTTGTGGTGATGTCATTTCCTGAGGGGTTGATAGATGGTATCTAGATCTATGTGTTTGTTTATGGTGTTGTGGTTGGAGTGCCAGGTCTCTAGGAATTGTCTGGCATGTCTTTGCTTAGCCTGTCCCAGGATAGATGCGTTGTCCCAGTCAAAATGGTGGTTTATTTCATCCGTGTGTAGGGCTAGGGAGGGTCATGTCTTTTTGTGGCTAGCTGGTGTTTGTGTATCCTGGTGGCTAACTTTCTTCCTGTTTATCCTACGTAGTCTTTGTGGCAGTCCTTGCATGGAATTTTGTAGATGACGTTGGTTTTGTCCATGGGTTCTACTGGATCTTTTAAGTTTGTTAGTTTTTGTTTGAGAGTGTTGGTGGGTTTGTGTGCTACTAGGACTCCGAGAGGCCTTAGTAGTCTAGCTGACAATTCTGAAACTTCTTTGATGTATGGTAAGGTGGTTAGGGTTTCTGGCTGTGTTTGGTCTGCTTGTCGTGGTTTGTTCTTGAGGAATCTGCGCACTGTGTTTTTTGAGTAGGTAAAAACAATGACTGCTGATGCTGGAAACCAGATTCTGGATTAGTGGTGCTGGAAGAGCACAGCAGTTCTGATTTCAAAGCTTCTTGGATGCTGTGTTTTTTGAGTATCCGTTCTTCTTGAATACGTTGTTTGGTGGTTTTCCTCTGTTTTTTGAAGTTCGTCTGTGCTGCAGTGTGTAGTGGCTCGTTGGAATAGTGTTCTGATACAGCTTTTTTTGTGTGTATTGGGATGGTTGCTGGTGTAGTTAAGTATTTGGTCAATGTTTGTCGGTTTTCTGTATGCGCAGGTTTGTAGTTCTCAGTTGTCCTTTCTTTCGACTGTGACGTCCAGGAATGCGAGTTTATTGTCGGTTTCTTCCTCCTTTGTGAACTTTATGCCTGTGAGGGTGTTGTTGATGATGTTAAATGTCTCTTCTATCTTGTTTCGTTTTGTGATGACAAAGGTGTCATCCACGTAGTGGACCCAGATTTTTGGTTTGATGGTTGGTAGGGCTGATTGTTCTAGTCTTTGCATTACCGCTTCTGCTATGAATCCTGATAGCGGAATCCCATGGGTGTGCCGTTGGTTTGTTTGTAGACTATGTTGTTGAAAGTGAAGTGGGTGGTGAGGCACAGGTCCACTAGCTTCATGATGTTTTCGTTGGTAATGTGATTGATGGTGGTTGGTGTGTACGTGATGGTCTCTTCTAAAAGTGTGGTAAGTGTTTCCTTTGCTAGGTCGATGTTGATGGAGGTGAACAATGCTGTTACATCGAATGAGATCATTGCTTCGTCTTCCTCTATTTTAGTGTTTTTGATGATTTTTAGGAATTCCTGGGTGGAGTGGATGGAGTGCTGTGACTCTTCTACTAGGTACTTCAGTCTTGCGTGTAGTTCTTTGGCCAGTCTGTAAGTTGGTGTTCCGGGTAGTGAGACTATGGATTTTTGGTAGTCCGTAGAATCGTGGGGTGTTGGTCCCGTCGGGTTTCATTTTCTGGAATTCCGTATTGTATAATTGTCCGGAATTGTGTAATTTTCTTCGGAGATATGTAATTTTGTTTCCTAGTTGTGGGGTCGGGTCTAGCGCCACCTTTTGGTAGGTGTTGGAGTCTGCGAGTAGTGCATTGGCTTTCTCGATGTAGTCCCTTCTGTTCAGAAAAAAACCACCACTTCGACTTGGACAACACATCTGTCCTGGGATAGGCTAAGCAAAGACATACCAGAGAATTCGTAGAGGCCTGGCACTCCAACCACAACGCCATAAACAAACACACAGATCTAGATACCTTTGAGGAGAAAGTGAGGTCTGCAGATGCTGGAGATCAGAGCTGAAAATGTGTTGCTGGAAAAGCGCAGCAGGTCAGGCAGCATCCAGGGAACAGGAGAATCGACGTTTCGGGCATAAGTCCTTCTTCAGGATCTAGACACCATCTATCAACCCCTCAGAAAATGAACAGGAAATGACATCACCACAAACCCCAGGAACCCCATCCAGGACAAACATATAAACAGAAAGCAGGAGACAACAGCTTCGCTTCACTTGGAGGTCGCCACTGATGATGTTACCTAGCCAGGTAATGAAACATCTGGATATCAAACCTACAGCTCAGCGAGCAAACCTACACCCTAAACCTCAACCTGAGCTACAAACCTTCACAAACCTTGCACATTTTTCCCTGTTGGATCCTTAGGTTATTCTAATCACTTCTTGGTTTAGTTTAGATTATGCTCAGTATGAACTGGTTGGACCAATGGATCTATTTCCAAGCTCTATGACTTTACTTGTCATTCCTGACAACGCCCCTCCTCCAAGTCCCTCCTCCCTACCTTTTATCTTCTCCTGCTGAACACTCTCTGCTCATTCCTGAGTCTTCTTCTTGACCTCTCCGCCTCCACCCTACTCCGACCTATCACCCTCACCTTGACCTCTTTCCACCTATCACATTTCCAACGCCCCTCCTCCAAGTCCCTCCTCCCTACCTTTTATCTTCTCCTCCTGAACACTCTCTGCTCATTCCTGAAGAAGGGCATGTGCCCGAAACGTCGAATCTTCTGTTCCCTAGATGCTGCCTGACCTGCTGTGCTGTTCCAGCAATAAAGTTTCAGCTTCAGGAAGATACACAATGCTCACAAATTCTACGTGTAAAGCTAAACTCGAGAACAACCCAGCTCACATCAGCATTTGCACAATGTAAACCAGCCCAGAAGCCAGTTCAGAAACGTGTCAAGGCTTCATCCCTCTATACTCAGATAGTGACAACACATCGCCTTCAAATTAAGATTTGAATAATTAAATTATCCTTTTACTTCTTGTGGAAGAGGACTCTGCAGACCACTCTCTTCCCGGGGATACACTCCCTTCTCACCCCATCCACGACGATCCGGACCCTCACCCGGAGCCCCCACCCCAATCCCTCGCTTACCCTCCAGGGTCACCTCCCTTCCAGCCTTCTTCAGGGCCTGTACGGCCTGGTCGTGTGTCGCCGCCCGGAGGTCACTTCCGTTCACCGTCAGGATGGCATCTCCCACGAATAAGGCGCCGGTGCGCTCGGCCGCGAGGCCCCGGAATATCTTGGAGATGAGGATGGGCATTCGGTTTTCGCGGCCGCCCTTGATGCTGATACCAAGGCCACCGGCTTCCTGCTTCACCACCCTCACGGTACGGACCTGCTCGGTCAGCCCCGGGCTCGGTTTCGGGCTGCCGATCTCCGGAGGTACAAGATCCGCGGCACCTCGGCCCGAACTCCCGGATCCAGGCCCCGCCGGGCTCATGTGGACTGGACCCGGGCTGGAGCTCCGTGGCCGCGGGGAACCATTGGACAGACCGTCCCAGTCCCCATTCTCCGAGTCCTCGCTGGTCAGCTTCAAGCCATCAGCTCGCAGCTCGGCCACGACCCGGAGCCACCCGCGGTCCCGGACGAAAAGCTCGAGCGGCCCGGACCGAACCGACAGCCCCGCCGCCATCGCCTCCAGCCCACTAGCCAATAGGAGCAGGGCACCGGGCGGCCAATGGGATTAGTGCATTGGTCAGCCAATGGGGTTAGTGCACTGTCAGCCAATGGGAATAGTGCACTGGCCGTCCAATGGGAATAGTGCACTGGCCAGCCAATGGGGTTAGTGCACTGTCAGCCAATGGGAATAGTGCACTGGCCGTCCAATGGGAATAGTGCACTGGCCAGCCAATGGGAATAGTGCACTGGCCAGCCAATGGGAATAGTGCACTGGCCAGCCAATGGGAATAGTGCACTGGCCAGCCAATGGGAATAGTGCACTGGCCAGCCAATGGGAATAGTGCACTGGCCAGCCAATGGGAATAGTGCAATGTAGACAATGGTAAAAATCGCACAAGACCCAGTTACAGTCCAACAAGTTTATTTGGCAGTACCAATACAGTACTTGCTTTCGGAGCACTGCTCCTTCGTCAGCTATCTGCTGTTGCGTGATATTTAACTTTGTTAATCCAGTCCAACACCCACACTTCCACATCACAGCCAAAGGGAAACAAACCAAAGAACTGCGGCTGCTGGAAATCAGAAATTGCAAGACACACTTGGCAGGTCTGACAACAGAGTCATAGAGATGTGCAACACGGAAACAGACCCAAGTCGTCCATGATAACCAAATATCCTAAATTAATCTCGACCCATTTGAGACCAGAAAACATGGGAGCAGAGATTAGGCCATTCAGCCAATCAAGTGGGCGGCACGGTGGCACAGTGGTTAGCACTGTTGCCTCACAACACTAGAGACCTGGGTTCAATCCCCACCTCAGGCGACTCTCTGTGTGGAGTTTGCATATTCTCCCTGTGTCTGCTTGGGTTTCCTCTGGATGCTCCGGTTTCCTCCCACAGTCCAAAAATATGAGGTTAGGTGAATTGGCCGTGCTAAATTGTCCGCAGTGTTTGGTGTAGAGGTAAATGTAGGGGAATGGATCTGGTGGAATGCGGGTCGGTGTGGACTTGTTGGGCTGAAGGGCCTGTTTCCACGCTGTAAGTAATCTAAAAAAAAAGTCTACTCCACCATTCAATCATGGCTGATAAGTTTCTCAACCCTATTTTCCCACTTTCTTTCCAAAACCCTTGATCCCCTTTACAGTCAAGAACCTATCTCCGTCTTAAATGTACTCAATAACCTGGCCTCCACAGCCTTCTGTGGAAGTGAATTTCACAGATTCACCTCTCTCTGGCTGAAGAAGTTTCTCCTTATCTCTGTTCTAAAAGGCCTTCCCTTTACTTTAAGGCTGTCCTTCAGATATTAGTCTCTTCAACCAATGGAAACATCTTTCCAACATCCACTCGTCCATGCCGTTCAGTATTCTATAAGCTTCAGTTAGATCCCCCCTCAACCTTCTAAACTCCATGGAGTAGAGACTAGAGTCCTCAAATATTCCTCATATGTTAAGCTGTTCATTTCTGTGACGTGACTCCAGGGTCAGTACATCCTTCCTGAGATATGGGGCCCAAAACTGCAGACAATACTCTACATGTGGCCTGACTAGAGGCTTATAGATCCTCAGAAGGACATGCCTGCTTTTATATTCAAGGCTTCTTCAAATGCTATAGGAAGGATAGAAAGGGAAGCAAAAGAGGAGGGGGAGTGGCATTTTTGATAAGGGATAATATTGCAGCTGTGCTAAGGGAGGATATTCCTGGAAATACATCCAGGGAAGTTATTTGGTTGGAACGGAGAAATAAGAAAGGGATGGTCACCTTATTGGGATTGTATTATAGACACCCCAATTGTCAGAGGGAAATTGAGAATCAAACTTGTAAGGAGATCTCAGCTATCTTGTAAGAATAATAGGGTGGTTATGGTAGGTGACTTTAACTTTCCAAACTTAGACTGGGACTGCCATAGTGTTAAAGGTTTAGATGGAGAGGAATTTGTTAAGTGTGTACAAGACAATTTTCTGATTCAGTATGTGGATGTACCTACTAGAGAAGGTGCAAAACTTGACCTACTCTTCAGAAATAAGGCAGGGCAGGTGACTGAGGTGTCAGTGGGGGAGCACTTTGGGGTCAGTGACCATAATTCCTGTTCCGTCACTATTTTAAAACTAATAGAATTATTGTTTCTGGCCCCAAAGTGCTCCCCCACTGACACCTCAGTTACCTGCCCTGCCTTATTTCCCAAGAGTTCTTGCCTAATACCGTAAAAATTGGCCTTTCTCCAATTTAGAACTTCAACTTTTAGATTTGGTCTATCCTGTTCCATCACTATTTTAAAACGAATAGAATTATGGTCACTGACCCCAAAGTGCTCCCCCACTGACACCTCAGTCACCTGCCCTGCCTTATTTCTGAAGAGTAGGTCAAGTTTTGCACCTTCTCTAGTAGGTACATCCACGTCCTGAATCAGAAAATTGTCTTGTACACACTTAACAAATTTCTCTCCATCTAAACCTTTAACACTCTGGCAGTCCCAGTCGATGTTTGGAAAGTTAAAATCCCCTACCATAACTACGCTATTATTCTTAGAGAGAGCTGAGGTCTCCTTACAAGTTTGTTTCTCAATTTCCCTCTGACTATTAGGGGGTCTATAATACAATCCCAATAAGGTGATCATCCGTTTCTTATTTCTCAGTTCCACCCAAATAACTTCCCTGGATGTATTTCCAGGAATATCCTCCCTCAGTACAGCTGCAATATTATCCCTTATCAAAAAGGCCACTCCCCCTCCTCTCTTGCCTCCCTTTCTATCCTTCCTGTAACATTTGTATCCTGGAACATTAAGCTGCCAGTCCTTCCCATCCCTGAACCATGTTTCTGTAATTGCTATGATATCCCAGTCCCATGTTCCTAACCATGCCCTGAGTTCATCTGCCTTCCTGTTAGGCCCCTTGCATTGAAACAAATGCAGTTCAATTTATTAGTCCTACCTTGTCCTTGCCTGCCCTGTTTGACTCACTTCTGTTCTCAGCTGTACCTGTCTCAGATCGATCTCTTTCCTCACTATCTCCCTGGGTCCCACCCCCCCCCACCTTATCAAGATTCTGGAATCCATTGTGAAGGATGAGATTTCTTAATATTTGGAAGTGTATGGTAAAATAGGGCAGAGTCAGCATTGATCTATCAAGGGTAAGGTCATGCCTGACAAATTTGCGAGAAATCTTTGAGGAAATAATCAGCAGATTAGACCAAGGAGAACCAATGGATGTTACCTACCTGGACATCAAGAAGGCCTTTGACAATGTGCCGTGCAGGATGCTACTGAGTAAGATAAAAGTAAATGGTGTTAGAGGCAGAATGCTAGCATAGATATAAGCTTGGCAGAAAGCAGAGAGTAGGGATAAAAGGGGCCTTCTCAGGGTGACAGCCAGTGGCCAGTGACAAGTGGTGTTCTGCAAGGCTCAGTGTTCAGACTACAACTTTTCACTTTATGTATAAACGATCTAGATGAAGAAACTGAGGGCATTCTGGCTAAGTTTGCAGATGATACAAAGACAGATAGGGGACAGGTAGAATTGAGGAGGTAGGGAGGCTGTAGATAGATTTGGACAAGTTCGGAGAGTGGGCAAAGATGTGGCTGAGGGAGCACAACATGGGAAACTGTGAGGTCATGCACCTTGGTAGGAAGAATAGAGGGATGGACTGCTTTCTAAATTAAGAAGTCTGGAGTGCAAAGAGACTTGAGAGTTCTAGTCCAGGACTCTCTCAGGGTAAGTCAGTAGTTAGCATGGCAAATTCAATAGTGTCATAGAGATGTACAGCATGGAAACAGACCCTTCGGTCCAACCCGTCCATGCTGACCAGATATTGCAACCCAATATAGTCCCATCTGCCAGCAACCGGCCCATATCCCTCCAAACCCTTCCTATTCATATACCGATCCAAATGCCTCTTAAATGTTGCAATTGTACCAGCCTCCACCACATCCTCTGGCAGCTCATTCCATACATGTACCACCCTCTGCATGAAAAAGTTGCCCCTTAGGTCTCTTTTATATCTTTCCTCTCTCACCCTAAACCTATGCCCTCTAGTTCTGGACTCCCCAACCCCAGGGAAAAGACTTTGCCTATTTATCCTATCCATGCCCCACATAATTATAAGGTCACCCCTCAGCCTCCGACACTCCAGGGAAAGCAGCCCCAGCCTGTTCAGCCTCTTCTTGTAGCTCAGATCCTCCAACCCTGGCATCATCCTTGTAAATCTTTTCTGCACCCTTTCAAGTTTCACAACATCTTTCCGATAGGAAGGAGACCAGAATTGCACGCAATATTCCAACAGTGGCCTAACCAATGTCCTGTACAGCCACGACATGATCTCCCAACTCCTGTATTCAATACTCTGACCAATAAAGGAAAGCATACCAAACACCTTCTTCACTATCCTATCTACCTGCGGCTCCACTTTCAAGGAGCTATGAATCTGCACTCCAAGGTCTCTTTGTTCAGCAACACTCCCTAGGACCTTACCAATAAGTGTATAAGTCCTGCTAAGATTTGCTTTCCCAAAATGTATCACCTCGCATTTATCTGAATTAAACTCCATCTGCCACTTCTCAGCCCATTGGCCCATCTGGTCCAGATCCTGTTGTAATCTGAGGTAACCCTCTTCACTGTCCACTATACCTCTAATTTTGGTGTCATCTGCAAACTTACTAACTGGACCTCTTCTGCTCGCATCCAAATCATTTATGTAAATGACAAAACGTAGAGGGCCCTGCACCGATCCTGTGGCACTCCACTGGTCACAGGCCTCCAGTCTGAAAAACAACCCTCCACCATCACCCTCTGCCTTCTACCTTTGAGCCAGTTCTGTATCCAAATGGCTAGTTCTCCCTGTATTCCATGAGATCTAACCCTGCTAATCAGTCTTTTGAAAGCTGATTTGAGGCAGATATTCACAGGTAAAGGGATGGCTGGAAAATGGGAAGCCTTCAGAAATAAGGTAACAAGAATCCAGAGAAAGTATATTCCTGTCAGGGTGAAAGGGAAGGCTAGTAGGTGTAGGGAATGCTGGATGACTAAAGAAATTGAGGGTTTGGTTAAGAAAAAGAAGGAAGCATATGTCAGGTGTAGACAGGATAGATCGAGTGAATCCTTAGAAGAGTATAAAGAAAGTAGGAAGAGGGAAATCAGGAGGGCAAAACAGGGACATGAGATTGCTTTGGCAAATAGAATTAAGGAGAATCCAAAGGGCTTTTACAAATATATTAAGGACAAAAGGGTAACTAGGGAGAGAATAGGGCCCCTCAAAGATCAACAAGGTGGCCTTTGTGTGGAGCCACAGAAAATGGGGGAGATACTAAATGAATATTTTGCATCAGTATTTACTGTGGAAAAGGATATGGAAGATATAGACTGTAGGGAAATAGATGGTGACATCTTGCAAAATGTCCAGATTACAGAGGAGGAAGTGCTGGATGTCTTGAAACAGTTAAAGGTGGATAAATCCCTAGGACCTGATCAGGTATACCCGAGAACTCTGTGGGAAGCTAGAGAAGTGATTGCTGGGCCTCTTGTTGAGATATTTGTATCATTGATAGTCATAGGGGAGGTGCCAGAAGACTGGAGGTTGGCAAACGTGGTGCCACTATTTAAGAAGGGTGGTAAGGACAAGCCAGGGAACTATAGACCAGTGAGCCTGACCTCGGTGGTGGGCAAGTTGTTGGAAGGGATCCTGAGGGATAGGATGTACATGTATTTGGAAAGGCAAGGACTGATTAGGGATAGTCAACATGGCTTTATGCGTGGGAAATCATGTCTCACAAACTTGATTGAGTTTTTTGATGAAGTAACAAAGAAGATTGATGAGGGCAAAGCAGTAGATGTGATCTATATGGACTTCAGTAAGGCGTTTGACAAGGTTCCCTATGGGAGACTGTTTAGCAAGGTAAGATCTCTTGGAATACAGGAGAACTAGCCACTTAGATACAGAACTGGCTCATAGGTAGAAGACATAGGGTGTTGGTGGAGGGTTGTTTTTCAGACTGGAGGCTTGTAACCAGTGGAGAGCCACAAGGATGCCACATAAATGATTTGGATGCGAGCATAAGAGGTACAGTTAGTAAGTTTGCAGATGACACCAAAATTGGAGGTGTAGTGGACAGCGAAGAGGGTTACCTCAGATTACAACAGGATCTGGACCAGATGGGCCAATGAGCTGAGAAGTGGCAAATGGAGTTTAACTCAGATAAATGTGAGGTGCTGCATTTTGGGAAAGCAAATCTTAGCAGGACTTATACATTTAATGGTAAGGTGCTGGGGAGTGTTACTGAACAAAGAGACCTTGGAGTGCAGGTTCATAGCTCCTTGAATGTGGAGTCGCAGGTAGATAGGATAGTGAAGAAGGTGTTTGGTATGCTTTCCTTCATTGGTCAGAGTATTGAGTGCAGGAGTTGGGAGGTCATGTTGTGGCTGTACAGGACATTGGTTAGGTCACTGTTGGAATATTGCGAGCAATTCTGGTCTCCTTCCTATCCGAAAGATGTTGTGAAACTTGAAAAGGTTCAGAAAAGATTTACAAGGATGTTGCCAGGGTTGGAGGATCTGAGCTACAGGGAGAGGCTGAACACGTTGGGGCTGTTTTCCCTGGAGCGTTGGAGGCTGAGGGGTGACCTTATAGAGGTTTACAAAATTATGAGTGGCATAGATTGGATAAACAGACAAAGTCTTTTCCCTGGGGTCAGGGAGTCCAGAACTAGAGGGCATAGGTTTGGGGTGAGAGGGGAAAGATATAAAAGAGACCTAAGGGGCAACTTTTTCACGCAGAGGGTGATACGTGTATGGAATGAGCTGCCAGAGGATATAGTGGAGGCTGGTACAATTGCAACATTTAAGAGGCATTTGGATGGGTATATGAATAGGAAGGGTTTGGAGGGATATGGGCCGGGTGCTGGCAGGTGGGACTAGATTGGGATATCTGGTCGGCATGGACGGGTTGGACCGAAGGGTCTGTTTCCTTGCAGTACATCTCTATGACTCTATGTTGTAGAACCTACAAGTAGAAGAGATAAGGTTATAGGCTACTGATGTAGTGAGTGGGAGGAAGACATTTTATTGACATAGCGAGTGGTAACAACATAGAACCTGTTGCCTGTAAGCATGGCAGAAGCAGAATCAGTGACGTCAAAAGTGAATTAGATACACACTAAGAAAATAAAGTTATGAGGCCACTTCAATCAAATCAAAGCATTAATTAATTGGATTGCTGAAGAGATTCAACATGGAGTTGGTGAACCAAAGTTAACAGGAATTGAACAAAGGAATTAGTGCTCAAAGTGTGTTAATATGGACTTTGCAAGTTGAATGGTCCTCTTCAGTACTTTAAAAACTATCGAAGGGTTGGCTAACTTAGTTAGCCAGATAGAAAGTTTGTAGTGCAGAGTGACACCAACAGCGCAGGTTCATTTCTCATGGTGACTGAGGTTACTACACAGGTCCCACTTTCTCAGGTTCACCTGATGTGTGGTGACCCTCTAATGAGACAGCAGCCTATGGTCCACTAGGATTATGGCAACGTTACCTTTTACCGAACTCTCAATGCCTATGCAGTCATAACTTTTAGATTGTAGCCTGTCTAAAGCTACAATATCTATCATGGATGTTCTACTCCCATCATGTCTTCTTGGCTCCCTGTTACTTAATGCATTGCATTTGAAAACAATGGATGTAGATTTGCTCGCTGAGCTGGAAGCTGTTTGAATGAGAAAGCAGGAATTATCAGCAGGAATTCGCCCGAAGGCCCACTGAAGATGTTACCTAGAAGGGTGACGAAACATCTGGAAATTAACTTTCCAGCTCAGCAAGCAAACCTACATCCAGAACCTCAACCTGAGCTACAAATCTCAAAACTCACTAAGACCTATGGGCGCAATACATTTGAAAACAATGTTCCGACATTATGTGGCTTTTCCCTCCTGATCACAATCAACACCACCTGCCCAGTCATCCAGAAATCTCTACCTCATTATCCATTCTAATGTTGCAGCACATCTAGTTTGTTGCACCTTCTCTCCCACTTCACTTTTGGCTACAAACACCAATCAGGCTTTATTGTCATTTGAGTCCCTTAATCTAAAGTTTCCTTAAATCAATACCCTGAATTGAGTCCTCCTATTCCAACATTTCACTTTAACAGCAAAAATTAATTTAAGACAGTCTGGCTTCACTTTACAGGAAAGCCCGTTGCACTCACACCACTGGAACATACCATGACTCAGCTGCATTATTCCATAAGCTTGGTACTGCTGTGGAATGGTGTGCATGAACAGAGTTCAGGTTTCAATGATGGATTTATATTGCACCTTTAATTCAGGCGCTGCACAGAGCAGAAAAATAAGACATAGCATACATACATCATCCTGTGACAAATACATTAAGCTGGTTTAATTTGAATTGACATAACAAGTGAACTTTGTAACTCCTCCACAACACCCTGTAATACAATGGGACACTTGGAGAGATTTCATTGGCAGGATTGAAAGGTCATTCAGAGTTGATTTAGTATCCTTGCTCCTTTAGACTAAATTCAGACTATTTGTGGGAAGACAAAGTGGATCAATATTTGCCAGTGGCCACATACGTTGTTTGAGTTTGACACAGCATTTATTTCAAATAAAATATTACAGGTTTGTAACTCCAATGTAACATTTAGAGGACAATCCAGGGAGCAATCTGGAAGATCTTAAAAAAAAATAAAAGGGAACCAGCAGTAACTTGATTCATTTACGTGGCAAATTTCCTCTGTCGGACTGGTGCAGGTAATTGCATATTGATCTCCATAACAGGACGTTCCACCACCACAAGGCAACCATCAAACAGAAGTTCAACGTGCATTAGAGGCTGCAGAGAGAGAAGATAATGTTCAGGGGATCTGACCATATGCAGAACACATCTATAGTTGAATGCAAAACATTACTCCAGAACAAAAAAAAACAAGATACAGGACAAATACCAATTCTTTGGCTTGTGTCTGTCTCAGAACAAACCTGTCTCTGGACCACGATTGTGTCTTAGTTTCAGAATAACCCTGGATGGTGCCTAAAATAGACTTCAGTTCCCTTTGTTCAGTGTGGAACATTGAGTCAGTAGGTGGTAAAGGGAAGACAAATGGAGACACTGTTCTCTCATTCCCCAACATAAGTTATACCAAACTCCAGCTAATTAGAGGAATAAATTACTAAAGATGCTGGAAATCACAGCAGATCACACAACATCCATGGAGAGAGAACAAGCTAATGTTTCAAATCCAGATGACTCTTCATCAGCAGAAAGGTTTAGTTTTGTGAAACCTTCAAAACAGGAAAGTTTGGTTAGAAATTTGAAAGTTATTATAACTGAGAAAGCTTGGGCTTTCAGAATGTTTGTTTTGCACGGTCCATTAGTTGCATCAGACAGTCCCTTAAAGACTGATGTGCAACTGTGCAGTGAGTGGACAGGGAGCATGAGATATATAGTTGTCTTTCACAGAGGTTCGTACTTAGGACTATTTCAACTTTTGATATGTACTAATGATCTAAGCATATATATGGCATAAGTTCAAGATTTACAAAATAATACATTTCTCGGTCTTATGTCATGAACAACAGACTTTAGGAAGATTGCAGCTCAACACTATTTTATCAAGGAGGAGAAAGTGAGGTCTGCAGATGCTGGAGATCAGAGCTGAAAATGTGTTGCTGGAAGAGCGCAGCAGGTCAGGCAGCTTCCAGGGAACAGGAGAATCGACGTTTCGGGCATAAGCCCTTCTTCAGGATTCCTGAAGAAGGGCTTATGCCCGAAACGTCGATTCTCCTGTTCCCTGGATGCTGCCTGACCTGCTGCGCTCTTCCAGCAACACATTTTCAGCACTATTTTATCAAGGGCAAGATTGGATGGACAACAAACACTGGGCCGGTAAGTAACACCATATACTCTGAAATTTTTTTTAAAATGACCCACAAAAGTTAAGAGTTGAGAAATGATTTATTTTTAACAGGAATTAGAAGTTGCAATAGAAAATAAACGAAAATATAAACTCCAATTATGCTGTATGACTCTCTCTCTATCCGGTGTCTTTCACAACCTCAGATCATCCTAGAATGAAATACTTTGAATTGTGATTTTGGAAACATGGCAGCCAATTTGGGCATAGCAAAAAATCCCACAAACTGTAATGTGATAATGACCAGATAATTTATTTTTATTGCATTGATTGAGAGATAATTATTGGCCAAGCCGAGAGATAACTTAGGAGATGTACAGCACGGAAACAGACTTTGGTCCAAACCCGTCCATGCCGACCAGATATCCCAAACCTCATCTAGTCCCATTTGCCAGCACTTGGCCCATATCCCCTTAAACCCTTCCTATTCATATATCCATCTCGATGCCTTTTAAATGTTGTAATTGTACAAGTCTCCACTACTTCCTCTGGTGGCTCATTCCCCACCCTCTGCGTGAAAACATTGCCTCTTAGGTCTTTTTAAGTTTTCCCCCTCTCACCCTAAACCCATGCCTACCAGTTCTGGACTCCCCCATCCCAGGAAAAAGACTTCCTCTATTTATCCTATCCATGCCCCTCGTGATTTTATAAACCTCTATAAGGTTACCCCTCAGCTTCGAACGCTCCAGGGAAAACAGTCCCAGCCTGTTCAGCCTCTCCTTGTAGCTCAAATCCTCCAACCCTGGCAACATTCTTGAAAGGATTCAGAAAAGATTTACAAGTTTCATAATATTCTTCTGATAGGAGGGAGACCAGAATTGCATGCAATATTCCAAAAGTAGCCGAACCAGTCCTGTACAGCCGCAACATGACCTCCCAACCCAAAGACTCAATGCTCTGACCATTAAAGGAAAGCATACCAAACACCTTCTTCACTATCCTATCTACCTGCGACTCCACTTTCAAGGAACTATGAACCTGCACTCCAAGGTCTCTTTGTTCAGCAACACTCTCTAGGACCTTACCATTAAGTATATTAGTCCTGCTAAGATTTGCTTTCCCAAAATGCAGCACCTCACATTTATCTAAATTAAATTCCACCTGCCACTTCTCAGCCCATTGGCCTTTCTGATCAAGATCGTGGTGTAATCTGAGGTAACCTTCTTTGCTTTCCACTACACCTCTAATTTTGATGTCATCTGCAAACTGACTGACTATACCTCTTATGTTCACATCCAAATCATTTATATAAATGATGAAAAGCAGTGGCACACCACTGGTCACAGGCCTCCAGTCTGAAAGGCAGCCCTCCACCACGACCCTCTGTCTTCTACCTTCGAGTCAGTTCTCCCTGTATTCCATGAGATCTGACCTTGCTAACCAGTGTACCATAAGGAACCTTGTTGAACGCCTTACTTAAGTCCATATTGATCACATCCACTACTCTGCCCTCGTCAATGTCTTTGTTACTTTTTCAAAAAACTCAATCAAGTTTGTGAGACATGATTTCCCACGCACAAAGTCATGCTGACTATTTCTAATCAGTCCTTGCCTTTCCAAATATGTAAACCCTCAGGACTCCCTCCAACAACTTGCCCACCACGCGTATCAGGCACACTTATCTATAGTTCACTGGCTTTTCCTTACCATCTTTCTTAAGTAGTGGCACCAAGTTAGCCAACCTCCAGTCTTCCAGCACCTCACCTGTGCCTATCGATGATACAAATATCTCAGCAAGGGACCCAGCAATCACCTCTCTAGCTTCCCACAGAGTTCTAGGGGACACCTGATCAGGTTCTGGGGATTTATTCGCTTTTATGCATTTAAGACATCCAACACCTCCTCCTCTGTCATATGAACATTTTTCAAGACGTCACCATCTATTTCTCTGTTCTCATTCAAAATACTGTCATTATGTACTCATAAGAGGGCAGAGGAGACCTCTCCTTAACATGTCATTCAAAAGACAGCAGCACCCTGAGAACTCTACTGAACAGTCAGCCGAGACCTTTGTGCTTAAGTTCAGAAGAAAAAAATTGAAACCTTCAAAGGGGAGAGTGCTACTAATGTTTCAATTTTAAAAGGTATGAAGGAATTGAAAGACCGGAGGGTGAACACAAATATTTGAAGTTGGCAAGACAAGTTGTTTTAAGAAAAAACACATTCAGGATATTTACCAATGACTGACAAAGCAAGAAAGTATTGTTTAAGTAAATGATAGAACTTTAACAATCAATAGCTAGTCCTCATCTGAAGTACTGTTCAGTTTTGGGCATCACATTCTGGGAAGAAAATCAAGACCATGGACTGGATGCAGAGCGCCAGCAATGAGAGACTGCAGAATCTGGGATTGTTGTCCACCATGTACAAAGATTAAAGGGTCTCAATGGCACGGACAGAGGACAAGAGCAGCTCACATCTGAAACATCAAATGGCCAGTTTCTGTGCAGGAATGTTGCCACGTCCCTTAGATTTTACCTTGAATTTCTTACAAATTTTGAATGCATGTTCCTCAGCTTTGCGGGCTTTTCCAGAGAGACGTTTCAGGATCGATTGGTTATGAAGATTTGATTGTTCATTTGGAAGACGCTGGGGGGGGTTGGGGGGGAGAAAAAGATCACCAGTAGTTAATCTCAGAAGAATCTCAAAGTATAACAGTAAGTAAACAAGGTGAGGAGAAGGGGGAAAGTGTGGGCAGGGAATGGGTGGTCAGGAGATTATATCCATGTATTCAAGAGCTGCAATCTGCTGGTTTGGACTGGGCAGGGCGTTACTAGTAAGACTGGAGGCTGCATATTCTGGCTAGGACACTTACCAACAACTGGTCAATAATACAGAACATGTATGTATCATGAAGGATAATCTGTGTGGTCAGTTTAGGGTTAAAGGTCACGTGTGTGACAGGCGTATCCCGTTCAAGCCAGTGTTGGTGCAATCCCTGTTGCTGCAGTGCACGACTCCACTCAGTGTACTTTTTCTCACTGATGCTGAATTCAAAAATCTGAGAAAATAAAAATGTGGATCATCATAAATGGTGATTCAGCCTCTTGGTCTGTCAGCCCTTTGGTAGATCTATTCAATTATCATCAACACCTCTCAACTCTCTTTTCTGAGCTGTGTGAATCATTTCACTTAAATTATAACCTAGTTCCCTTCTGAAAGTTCTCATTGAATTTGCTTCTACCACCTTTTCCATTTTAGGTTTCAACTCAGTATGTAAGATAATGTTTCCTTAAGTCAACTCTGATTCTTTTGAGAATAATCTTAAACATGCACCCTCTGGATCCTTCTGCCACAAGTAAATTTCTCCTTATTCATGTTATTCAAAATGTTGGCTACTCTAAACGTATTTCCTCTCTGGACAATGACCCTGAAGAGTCTGTTTCTGTGCTGTACATCTTTATGACTCTATGACCCCAGCTTTTCCAGTCTCTTCACATTAGCTATTCCCCTACCTCTGGTGCCATTCTGGAACTCCTTCCCTAACAGCATTCTGGGTTTACCTACACCATGTGGACTACAGCAGTTCCAGAGGCAGTTTGTCATTACTTTTTCTGGAGCAACTAGGGATGGGCAAAAAGTACTGGCTCAGCCAGTGATATTCTCATCTCATCAATTAATTTTTAAAAATTCAAATACATCTTCTCTGCATCCTCTCCAAGGATTTGACAACCTTCCTGAAGTATAGTGCCCAAAATTGGACACAATACTTCAGTTGAGGCTAAATGTTTTAAAGAACTTCATTGTGGGCGGCACGGTGGCACAGTGGTTAGCACTGCTGCCTCGTAGCGCCAGAGACCCGGGTTCAATTCCCGCCTCAGGCGACTGACTGTGTGGAGTTTGCACGTTCTCCCCGTGTCTGCGTGGGTTTCCTCCGGGTGCTCCGGTTTCCTCCCACAGTCCAAAGATGTGCAGGGTCAGGTGAATTGGCCATACTAAATTGCCCATAGTGTTAGGTAAGGGGTAAATGTAGGGGTACGGGTGGGTTTCGCTTCGGCGGGTCGGTGTGGACTTGTTGGGCCGAAGGGCCTGTTTCCACACTGTAATCTAATCTAATCTAAAAATCTCCTTACACTTCTATTCAGAAAATCCAGGATTCATGTCTTTACCTTCAAAGGTTCATGGCATTCTTCCAAAAAGCTGATGTCCAGAATTAGAACAATACATACAGTTACGGTCTAATAAGCGTTTTGAAAAGATTTAGCTGAACCCTTTACTTCCGTATCATGCCATTATTACTATCCTATTGGCTTCTTTTAAACAGCCTTCCCAGCTTGTTCTACCACCTCAAGGGGCTGCTGTCCATCCACCACCAAGTCTTTTAAAGTTGCACTTTATTGTATCACCTCTCCACATTCTTCTGCCCAAAATGCATCACTGTATAGTTTCCTGCAATCAATTTCATCTGTCACGCATTTCCTGTCTTGATTGTCCATGTCCTCCTGAAGTCTGTTACTTTACTTTTTTACTGTTTAGAACATTTCCGAGCTCAGAGTTGGAAATATTTTAAATTATACCCTTATAATCATGTCCTGGTCATTAATAGATATTAAGTGGAGCAATATCCTAATACTGAACCCTGAGGAACACTTTTCTTTCTGTTCCTTACCAAATGTAGCATCTACACAGTGCTGTTCCCCATCATCCTTTTAATTTGTGGACAGAGAATTTCCACAGAAATCTGAGTACAAAATATGATAGCAAGGTCCATAGTTTGGATTATTTCACAGTGCTGACAATAAGGTGCAATGTTAAATACACTTTGCTCCATTGGGTCATACCTGGTGATCTGTGTGGACAACGATCAGATTGTTGGTATGTGGATTAATGGCAATAGCAGTAGGGAGATGATTATAGACTGGAACTGTGCAGTGATTCTGGAAGGAAGAGGAATTCATCAGTGCAAAGAACCAAAGGCCTGACCAACAGACACCCCACTATCCTCCCAGGCCAACATCATCTCTTCCTCCCCTTCCTGCTCCCATTTGATGCCACACCCTTTCCTCCCTCCAGACATAACTTCTTTTCAAATCCCATGTCAACAACTGATAGCCCCTGCCTGAATACCTCTGTATGCGAGCACCAACCTCAGCTTTACCCTCACTCAATCCAGACCCAGCATTACCCCAACACACTCACACCTCCAGACCCAGCAATGCTCTCACTCACCCAGAGCGGCATCACCCTTTATCACTACCTCCTAGCTTTTGTATCTATATCCCTTGATTTTCCATCGGTATCATCCCATTCCCATTGATAGCAGATGTCACCATCTGGGCCTTGAGCTGTCTGACCTTTGTGACTGGATTTCATCTCTATCATCTCAATAACTGAGCATGGTTCGCTGCCTGCCCTAGGCACTTACATTTATCTGAGGCCTCTGGTTCCTACCTTTAGTTGCTTCAAATTATAGACATTGATTTCACAGTCATAATTTGCAGCTGCCAGCCAGTTGCCATCAGCACTTGCTGCCAACAGGTAGACAGGTTCGTGGGAATCTACAATAGGCAAAAGAGATTCAACAGCTATTCAAGATAAAAAGCCCAATGATAGGTATAAATAATTAAAACACAAGTAAACCAAGAAGTCAATTGAAGAAAGACAGAATCTCTTTAACGAACACAGTGATTCAGTGCACTGCAGCACAATGAGTATCAGCATCCTCAGGAATTGCATCCTAGTTACAATCAGCAGCCTCAGGATCTACGTCCTAGTTAGTTAGCACCTTCAGGAAGTGAATCTCACCGAGATTCAGCATCATCAACAACTGTCTCCCACAGAGAGCCAGCATCTTGAGGAATCATATACCAGTCAGGGTCAGCACCTTTCAGTCCCTACTTGCTTCAAGAAGGCCACCATGATCCCAGTACCATAGAAACCTCACGCAACGTGCCTCTAACCTCCATAATTATGAAGCACTTCGAGATGTTAGTCTTGGCTCATATCAACTCTAGTCTCCCAGCTTGCCTTCATCCCTTGCAATTGGCCTACTGCCACAACAGGTCCATGGCAGAAGCCATCTCCCTGGCCCTACACTCATCCCTGGAACATCTAGATAATAAGGACACAAATATCAGGTTTATACTTGTTGACTACAACTCTATCTTCAACATGTAATTCCAATCAAACAAATCTTCAAACTCTGATGCCCAGGGCTCTGCTCCACCCTCTGCAATTGTATCCTTCAACAGACTGCAATCAGTGAGAATAGGCAACACCGCCTCCTCCAGGACAATGCTTAACACCAGTGCCCCGCAAGGTTACTTACTCAGCCCCTTACTATATTCCCTGCACATATCTGAATGTGGTCAAATTTTGTCCTAACTAAATGTACAAGTTTGCCGATGATACCACTGTTGTAAGCCAGTTCTCAAACATGATGGGACAGAATACAGGAAAGAGACGGTGTGGTTAGTTGTGTGATGCAAAGATAATCTTTCTCTCAATGTCAGCAAACAAAAGAGCTGGTCGTTGACTTCAGGAAGGTGGAGGGCACGCCCCTATTGATTTCAATGGGGCTGAGCTGGAGGCAGTCGCAAGCGTTAAGCTCCTAGGAGTGACAATAACTAACTGTATCTCCTCGTCCACCAACGTTGATGCGATGATCAAGAAAGCACAACAGCACCTCTACCTTCCCAGGTGGATAAGGAAATTTGGCATTTCATGAAGTCGCTTACCAGCTTTAATCGATGCACCATAGAAAACATTCTATCCAGGTGCATCACAGCTTGGTAGGGCAAGACAGTAAGAAACTACATAGTGTTGTGAACAGAGCCCAGTCCATCATACAAGCCAGCCTCCCATCCAGTCGCTCCTTGGGAAGGCAGCCAACATAATCAAAGACCTCTCCCACCTCAGTTACAATCTCTTCCATCGGGTAAAAGATACAAAAGCTTAAACACATGTACCGACAGATTCAAGAGCAGCTTCTTTCCCAATGTTATTAGACTTCTGAATGAACTGCTCAAATTTCAAATTTAATGTCGACCTCACACTTTCACCCATAACATTGAATTCCTCACTCTGTTCTATTACCATTATGCATTCTGTATGGTATGATCTGTCTATACTACATGCAAAACAAAACTTTTCATGGTACCCAGGTACATGTGACAATAATAAATCAAATCAAATCAATTTCCCAGTGAGTGTCAGCACCTTCAGGAATTATCTCTCAGTGGAAGTTGGGAACAATGCAGGAAAACCCTGACATTATTCTGTCCACTGGATGTAGAATCCTAATTACCATGGAATTACACACTAATTAATTGTACAGAAGGAACTATCTTGACACTGTGGTGAATGACTTAACCAAAAGTGGACAAGTTCCTATGACCAAGTTTAGAGATCACAATTTTTACATCTGAACACCAAGCTATTGACTGATTGCAATGATTGGTGGCATTTTGCAGAGGAAAACTCACCAGACTTAGGCGTGAGAATGTGTCCATGCTTGGAATTAAGCATCACCAGATCCACAACCTGGATATGACTATGATCTAAGGCAACAAACAGTTTGGTGGAATCGGCAGAGAACAACAACTGATGAGCTGGCTGCTGCACCTTCAGAAATCGTGAAGCCTGCAGGAAGGGAGAGAGACAAAATGTGATTAAAAAACATGTTAGCAACTGAAAATCATTCGTACACAGGCCAGCTGGATCACCCCATTTCACTCCTGCATCCTGATCTTGCTTTCACTTACCCACATGCATGCACATATCATAAACATCCAAATCCCCATAACTCAAATCACAGGAAGAAAACACACCTTCCACTATTAATCCCTAGTTTACAAACCCCTGGATAGCTGACCTACCGCATGAATTATGACACTGTCATTTTCATACTGTACTTGATAGAGACGGACTCTGCAAATGTTTGAGAAAGCAATCCAGGTTCCACATGGAGACAGTGCACAGCACCGAATGTGATCACAACCCTATAAAAGAAAAATAACAAAACAAAATCACTCATTGGAGTAGAAATTCATTGGAGAATGAGTGACGATTATAGTGACACATGGAGATCCCGAGGAGAGTTGTGAGGGCAGATGCAGAAACAATGTTTTCACCATGAAGGGATCCAGAGCGTGAGATACAGTTTCAAAAGATGGGGGTATCCCATTTAAGATGGAGATGATGTGGAATTTCTTCTGAGAAGGTCTTTAGTTTTGGAATGTTTTTTCAGAGAGCTGATGAGGTTGGGTCATTGAATATATACAAAGCTGAATTAGATTTTTGATCTGCAAGAGAGTCAGGCAAGAAAGTGGAGTTCAGGCAATATGAGATCAGCCATGATCGTTTTGAATGGTGAAGCAGATTTGTGGGGTTAAATGGCCTACTCTTGCTCCTAATTCACGTGATCATCTGACCCCAGTGTTTCGGGGCTGACTCACATAGTAAGCCCTGCGTACATAAATCGCTTGTACAGTGAGGCCTTCTAGCTTCAATTTTAGGGGAGAAATCAGTCTCTTGTAATGTGAGCATGTTGTTTATTAAATAGGAACACAAAGGTGTACAGCCTTGAGGCTCGTTAGACTGGACAGAGTTTAAAACTTCCACCGCTAATATCAACATCAAAAACCTTCAGTTCCTCCCACACACCTTGTTCTTTAATTGCAATAGTTTCTCTGGCTTTTTGCTGATTGGAAGGCTATCTCCAGGAATCCCTGCATACAGTGAGAAACAGAAAAATCACATGAGATGAAATGAAAACAAGTTCACATAGACTGGAAATAAACATCTGCACTCAAGTCTGCACTAAAATCACGTCTCATTTAGACAGATCCATGGGCAGCACGGTGGCACAGTGGTTAGCACTGCTGCCTCACAGTGCCAGAGACCCGGGCTCAATTCCCGCCTCAGGCAACTGTCTGTGTGGAGTTTGCACATTCTCCCGTGTCTGCGTGGATTTCCTTCGGGCGCTCTGATTTCCTCCCACAGTCCAAAAATATGCAGGTTAGGTGAATTTACCTAGTGTTAGGTGAAGGGGTTAATGTAGGGGAATGGGTCTGGGTGGGTTGCTCTTCGGAGGGTCGGTGTACACTTGTTGGGCCGAAGGGTCCGTTTCCACACTGTAAGTAATTAATCTAATCACAACAGATAAACTAGTATCAAAATGGGCCAAGAGGCAAATGTATTTTTAATGGTGACATAAGCAAACCTCAAGGCTTTAAGTGTATCGAAGGTGCAAATTGTATGGGATATGTATTCTATTAAAATTCATTTCTTTTTGTATCCAATTATAATTATAGAAGCCATCAATAAAAGTGCTCACAACACAATTGAGTTCAATGTAGAATTTGGAAGCAAAAAACATGAATCTACTAAAATTTTAGACTTGATTAAGGCTGATTTTAATACACAGATTATTCACATCATTTACTTGGATAATGGCATTGTAACTCAGAGAACCAGGTATGTAATGGTTGCTGGGTGGTTATTTTCAAAGTTGTCTTGGAATAAGAGTAGGTTTGATGCAGGGCTTTAAATACTGACTCAAAACAGTTTGGTAGTTACAGCTAGAGTCAGACACAGGAAGAAGGGCTAATGCCCGAAACGTCGATTCTCCTGTTCCCTAGATGCTGCCTGACCTGCTGCGCTTTTCCAGCAACACATTTCCATCTCAGACACAGGAAGACAGTGAAACAGAGTGAGTCAGAATCAGGCTCAATACAAGGTAAGTTCTGTTAGTGGTATGCTGAGAAGGCTATTTATTTGATGTAGATGTGCCGAGAGTGAATTCCCAACAGCAACTGGCTGTATCTGTGAAGTGAGAATCCAAAAAAGTCCTGGGGGTCGACGGTTGGTGCCACTGAGCAAGATCAGAGCTCAGGAAAAGAAAAAAATCCAGGGACAGGACTAGCTTGGTGAAGCTAACTGTATGTGAAAAGCTGGAGTTGTGTCTGTGAGTAAATGCCAGATTCTGCAGTTTTCAGAATTTAGGAAAATACAGTCCAATAATTCAGGGCACTCCGAAAGACTAAGACTATTCTCTATAGAAAAGAATAGGTGACCATCATGGTTTTGACAAATGGAGAAGACAGAAGGGTCAACTGTTAGAGAACACAAGTATAAAGCAGTTGGTAAAAGAATGGGAACTGAAATGAAAAAAAAAACTCGTGATTTTGTTTATACTATCTTTAAGTGTGATGAAACCAGACTCAAAAGAAGTTTGAAAGGGAAGTGGATAAATTCTTGAAGGGACAAATTTATACGTTTATAGTTTTCTGGATATCATTTTTTTAAAAACTGACAAAAACATGATTTGGTCAATGGACTCTTGTTTTATATATTCTACAACTCCAGTCATGCAAAAACTTTTCATAATTTTTTAAAGTTACTTAGATCCTCCCTCCGTAATACTGCACCAAGAACAACACCCAGGGCATCAACAGGGCAATGTTGCATGGTAACATTGTACTCAGGACATCAGTTAACATTATGCCAACTATACCAGTGGCATTCAGCACTATTGCTGTTTTACTTCAGTTTACTATTGTGCAGTATTGCATTTCCAATTCGTCAGTACACTGTTCTTTGTTAAGTGTCTGGACAGCAAGTTAAATTTGCATTGTTCCTGAAAGCTGTTTATTCACAGCACACTTTATAAAATATAATTGTTTACCTGAACTCCCTGGGCTGCCCAATCGCCACAACTCAAGTTGGTCTGGGAACTGAAACAGGAGTAGATTTGCCTTCCGGCTGCAACAAACCAGGTTTCGCTGTGAAGAGATCAAAGGATTGATTTGAAGAGTTATTAAGACCATAAGAAATAGAGGTGAAAGTAAGGCCATTTGGCCCATCGAATCCATTCTGCCATTCAATCATGGCTGATGGGCATTTCAACGCCACTTACCCGCACTCTCCCCATATCCCTTAATTCCTTGAGAGATGGCTTGGAGAGGGTGGACGCTAGGAAATTGTTTCCGTTAGGCGAGGAGACTAGGACCCATGGACACAGCCTTAGAATTAGAGGGGGTAAATTCAGAATAGAAATGCGGAGACATTTCTTCAGCCAGTGAGTGGTGGGCCTGTGGAATTCATTGCCACAGAGTGCAGTGGAGGCTGGGACGCTAAATGTCTTCAAGGCAGAAATTGATAAATTCTTGATGTCACAAGGAATTAAGGGCTACAGGGAGAATGCGGGTAAGTGGAGTTGAAATGCCCATCAGCCATGATTGAATGGCGGAGTGGACTCGATGGGCCGAATGGCCTTACTTCCGCTCCTATGTCTTATGGATTAAGAATTTATCAATCTCTGCCTTGAAGAAATTTAACGTCCCGGCCTCCATTGCACTCCGTGGCAATGAATTCCACAGGCCCACCATTCTCTGGCTGAAGAAATGTCTCCTCATTTCCGTTCTAAATTGACCCCCTCTAATTCTAAGGCTGTGACAATGAGTCCTAGTCTTCCCGCCTGACGGAAACAACTTCCCAGCATTCACCCTTTCTAAGTCATGCATTATCTTGAAAATTTCTATTAGATCTCCCCTCAACATTCTAAACTCTAATGAATACAATCCCAGGATCCTCAGCCATTCATCGTATGTTAGGCTTACCATTCCAGGGATCATCCGTGTGAATCTCTGCTGGACATGCTCCAGTGCCAGTATGTCCTTACTGAAGTGTAGGGCCCAAAACTGGACACAGTATTCCAAATGGGGCCTAACTAGAGTTTTATTAAGTCTCAGTAGCACATCACTGCTTTTACATTCCAACCCTCGAGATAAATGACAACATTACATTTGCTTTCTTAACCATGGACTCAACCTGCAAGGCAACCTTTAGAGAATCCTGTACTAGCACTCCCAGATCGCTTTGTACTTTGGCTTTATGAATTTTCTCACCGTTTATAAAATAGTCCATGCCTGTGTTCTTTTTCCCCAAAGTGCAAGACCTCACATTTGCTCACATTGAATTTCATCAGCCATTTCTTGGACCATTCTCCTAAACTGTCTAAATCTTTCTGCAGCCTCTCCAGCTCATCAGAACTACCTGTGTGTCCACCTAACTTCGTATCATCAGCGAACTTCACCAGAATGGCCCCAGTCCCTTCATCCATATATAAAGTGAACAGCTACAGCCAAAACATTGAACCCTGCGGGACACCGCTTATCACCACCTGCCATTCCGAAAAAGAACCTTTTATCCCAACTCTCTGCCTTCTGTCTGACAGCCAATCCTCAATCCATACCAGTAGCTCACCTCGAACATCATGGGCCCTGACCTTACTCAGTAGCCTCCCATGAGGCACCTTGTCAAAGGCCTTTTGGAAATCTAGGTAGATAACATCCACTGGGTTTCCCTGGTCTAACCTACTTGTTACCTCTTCAAAGAATTCTAACAGGTTTATCAAACACAACTTCCCATTACTAAATCCATGCTGACTTGTTCTAATTTGGCCCTGCACTTCCAAGAATTTAGAATCTCATCCTTAATGATAGATTCTAGAATTTTACCTACAACCAAGGTTAGGCTAATCGGCCTATAATTTTCCATCTTTTGTCTTCATCCTTTCTTGAACAAGGGGGTTACAACAGTAATTTTGCAATCATCTGGGACTTTTCCCTGACCCCAGTGATTTTTGAAAAGACTCCGCTATTTCTTCAGCCACCTCCCTCAGAACTCTAGGATGTAGCCCAATCAGGCCACAGATTTATCAATTTTTAGACCTTTTAGCTTTTCAAGTACTTTCTCTTTTGTAATGGCTGCCATTACCCAAATAAAGGATAGTCAGCATGGTTTTGTGAAGGGCAGGTCGTGCCTCACAAACCTTATTGAATTCTTTGAAAAGGTGACGAAGGAGGTTGATGAGGGGAAAGCGGTAGATGTGGTATATATGGATTTTAGTAAGGCGTTTGATAAGGTTCCCCATGGTAGGCTACTGCAGAAAATACGGAGATATGGCATTGAGGGTGAGTTGGAGGTTTGGATTAGGAATTGGCTGGATGGAAGAAGACAGAGGGTAGTAGTTGATGGCAAAGTTTCTTCATGGAGTGCCGACACTAGCGGTGTTCCGCAAGGATCTGTTTTGGGACCATTGCTGTTTGTCATTTTTATAAATGACCTGGAAGAAGGGTTAGAAGGTTGGGTGAGCAAGTTTGCGGATGATACGAAAGTCGGAGGAGTTGTTGACAGTGAGGAAGGATGTGGCAGGTTACAGCAGGATATAGAGAAGCTGCAGAGCTGGGCAGAAAGGTGGCAAATGGAATTCAATGTAGCTAAATGTGAGGTGATTCACTTTGGGAAGAATAACAAAAAGATGGGGTACTGGGCTAATGGTCGGATACTTGGTAGTGTGGATGAGCAGAGGGATCTTGGTGTCCATGTACACAGATCTCTGAAAGTTGCCACCCAGGTAAATAGTGCAGTGAGGAAGGCATATGGCGTACTGGCTTTTATTGGTAGAGGAATTGAGTTCCGGAGTCCTGAGGTCATGATGCAGTTGTATAAAACTCTGGTGCGGCCGCATCTGGAATATTGTGTGCAGTTTTGGTCGCCATACTATAGGAAGGATGTGGAGGCACTGGAACGGGTGCAGAGGAGGTTTACCAGGATGTTGCCTGGTATGGAAGGAAGATCGTATGAGGATAGACTGAGACACTTGGGGCTATTTTCATTAGAGAAAAGAAGGTTTAGGGGTGACTTGATTGAGGTGTACAAGATGATTAGGGGGTTAGATAGGGTTGACAGTGTGAACCTTTTCCCGCGTATGGAGTCGGGTATTACAAGGGGGCATAGCTTTAAATTAAGGGGGGGTAGATATAGGACTGATGTTAGGGGTAGGTTCTTCACTCAGCGAGTCGTAAGTTCATGGAATGCCCTGCCAGCAGCAGTGGTGGACTCTCCCTCTTTATGGGCATTTAAGCGGGCATTGGATAGGTATATGGAGGATAGTGGGTTAGTATAGGTTAGGTGGGCTTGGATCGGCACAACATCGAGGGCCAAAGGGCCTGTACTGCGCTGTATTGTTCTATGTTCTATGTTCTACCCCTTGACTCTCCTTAATTATTGGGATATTACTCATGTCTTCCACTGTGAAGACTGACACAAAGTAAGTTCTTCAGCTATTTCCTGATCTCCCATCACTAGCCTTCCTGCATCAATTTGGAGCGGCCCAATCTCTACTTTTGCCTCTCGTTTGTTTCTTATATATTGAAAGAAATTTTGCTTTGACTGATTTTACAAAGCACTGTCCACAAAATATCAGGTAACACTCGCGCTATTATGGGGAGGTGACAGCCTCGTGGTATTAGTTGGACTATTAGTCCACAGATCCTGGTGTCGTTCTGGGATCAGGGTTAGAATTCTGCCATGGCAGATGGTGGAAGTTGAATTCATTAAAAATCTAATAATGACAATGACACCATTGTCAATTGTTGGAAAAACCTATCACTAATGTCCTTTAGACAAGGAAACTACCATCCTTCCCGACTGTGACTCCAGACTGACAGCAATGTGGGGTTGAGACTTAATTGTCCTGGACAATTGGGGATGAGTAATAAATGGTGGTCTGGCCAGTTATGCCAACATCCCTTGAAGAAATAAAAGAAAAAAAATTTCTGCTTTTTGTTCCCCAATTCTTCTGAAGGTTGTACTCTAACTGGAGTTGTGTCTGACCTCCTACAATCTTAAACTCAAGTTGAGTCATAATGGCACAGTTGGAGGCATTAAATTCATCAACTCAATATCAGCTCTGCACAGCAAGCCAGTCTCATTCTCTCACTCAATCCCTGCAGTCTCACAAATTTATTTCCTTTCAGTGCCCATCCAGTTTCCTTTCGATATAATTGAACCTCTCCCCATCCACCAATTCCATAGGCAGTGCCTAATAAGCAGCATGTTCCGGTAAGTTACTGGTTGCTGTTTAAAGAAGGTAATTTTTACATTGTCCCTTCATCTCTTGTTCAAGACCGTTAATCTGTGTTCCCTGATCCTTGCACCTTCAGCCAACAGGAAAGTTCAACTTCTTTCTACCTTTTCCAAGCCTGTCATAATCTTGTACAATTTCAGTAAATCCACTTTCGATGTCCTATGCTCCAAACCAAATACAAATATAGATCTATTAGCAATAGGCAGCATGATTTTGTGCAGGGAAGGTTGTATCTCACAAATTTAATTGAGCTTTTTGAGGAAGTAACAAAGATGATTGGTGAGGGCATGGTGGTTAATGTCTATAAGGATTTTAGCAAGGCCTTTAACATAGCAGACTGATACAAAAAGTGAAGTCACATGGAATCTGCAGCTAACTGGTAAGATTGATGCAGAACTAGCTTATCACAGAAGACAGAGTGTAGCGGTAAAAGTATGGTTTTAATAACTGGAAATCTGTGACCAATGGTGCTCTTCAGGGATTAATGCTGCTGTAATATATATATAACCTAGGGGAGAATGTGGGAGGCCTAATCAGTAAGTGCAGATGACACAAAGGTTGGAAAGCTGCGGACAGTGAGGAGGATAGCCAGAGGATACAGCAGAATATGGATACGGAGGCATGGGCAGAAAATAGGAGATGGTGTTTAATTTGGACAAATGAGAGGTGATGCATTTTGGGAGATCTAATGCTGGTGGGAAGTATACAGGAAATGACTGAACCCTTAGAAGCATCAATTACAGAGGGGCCTAGGTGTGCAGGTCCACAATTCCCTGAGATATGAAAAGCAAGTTTTTCTACACAGAGGGTAGTAAGTGCCTGGAATGCACTGCCAGAGGAGGTAATGTAGGCAGGTATGGTAATTACATTTAAGAGGCATTTTGACAGGCAGGAAAGAATAGGCAGGAAATAGAAGGATACAGACTGGGTAGAGGCAAAACGTTTTGAGTTGAGGAAGGTGTGCTATGTTGGTGCTGTCTAGAGGACCAAATGGCCTGTTTTTGTGTTATACTGTTCTTTTACAAGTCTGTCATAATCTTGTACACTTAAATCCACTTCCTCTCTCCTGTGCTCCAAAAAAACCCCAACTTCTGCAACCTAATCACTTTGATTGAATGATTGATTTATTGTTATGTGTACCAAAGTACAGTGAAAAGCTTTGTTTACAATCAGTACAAGGCACAGGCAGATCATAGTAAGCAAAGATATAAAGATCAGAGTTTGTAAAAAGACTCAGAGACATACAGTTACATTTCACAGGGAGGCGCTAGGCAAGATCAATGTTAGGTCAGCATTATTTGAAGCTACAGAGTTTATTCATCAGTCTAATAATGGCCGGGAAGAAGTTGTTCCTGAACGTGCTGGTGCACATGTTCAGGCTTCTGTATCTTCTGCCTGAGGGAAGAGATTGTAGGAGATCATTGCTAGGGTGCGATGATGTTGGTAGCCTTTCCACAGCAGCGAGACATGTAAATGGGATCCATGGATGGAAGGTTGACTTCTGTGATGTTCTGGGCTGTGCATTCAACCTTTTGTTGTTTCTTACTGTCCTGGGCAGAGTAGTTGCCTTACCAGGTTGTTATGCACCCAGACAGTATGCTTTCAATGGTGCATCTGCAGAAGTTTGAGGGTCATTATGGAAATGCCAGATTTCCTGAGCTGCCTGAGGAAGAAGAGGTGTTGATGTGCCTTTTTGACCATTGTATCTAAGTGGGAAGTCCAAGAGAGGTTGTCGGTTATCGTCACTTAGAGGAACTTGATGCTTTCCACCCTCTCAACCTCAGTTCCAATGATGTAGATAGGGATTTGTTCTTCTCCTTTCTTTCTGAAGTTAATGATCAGTTCTTTAGTTTTGCTGATGTTGCGCCATGTCACTAAGCCCTTTATCTCCCTTCTGTATTTTGACTCGTCATTGTTAGATATCTGTCCTACTATGATGGCATTATCAGTGAACTTGTAAGTGGCATTTGTTTAGAATATGGCAACACAGTCTTGGGTGTACATGGAGAACAGTAGGGTGCTGAGGATGCATCCTTGGGGGGCTCCAGTCTTGAGTGTTATTGTGGAGGAGATGCTGTTATCTGTTTTCACTGATTGCAGTCGGTGGGTCAGAAAGCTGAGGAGCTATAATCCACAATTCCTTGAATCATTCTAGTTTTTTAAATTTACTCATTCATAAAACATGGTCGTTGCTGGCTGGCCAGCACTTATTGTCTATCCTTAGCTGCCCTTGAGAAGGTGTTTGTGAACTGCCTTCTTGAATTGCTGCAGTGCACTTGCTGTAGGTTGACCCACAATGCCCTTACCAACACCTCACCTCTGTCCAAGGCCCCAAAGGATCCTTCAACATCCGACCGAAATGTACCTGTACTTCCACACACATCAGCTACTGTATCTGTGCACCTAATGTGGTCTCCTCCACATCGGGGAGACAGGATGCCAACTTGTGGATCATATCAGAGGACATCTCTGGGACACCTGCACCAACCAACCCAACCACCCGTGACCGAACACTGTACCTCCCACTCCACCAAGGACATGCAGGTCCTGGGCCACTTCCATCACCAAACCCTACCATTCGACGCCGGGAGGAAGAACGCCTCATATTCTGCCTTGGGATCCTGTAATCACAGAGGATCAATGTGGATTTCACCAGTTTCCTCATTGACCCAGTGCCAGCGAAGAAACAGTGTTTATTTCCAAATCAGAATGGTGAATAGGTTGGAGGGAAACATGCAAGTGGTGGTATTTCCATGTATCTGCTTCCCTTATTTTTCTAGTTGGAAGTTGTCATAGGTTTAGAAGGTGCTATCTAAGGTGTTTTGGTGAATTTCTGCAGTGCATTTTGTGGATAGTACACATTGCTGCTACCAAACATCAGCGGTGGAGGGAGTGGACACTTGTGGGGGTGGTGCTAATCAAGCACGTGGCTTTGTCCTGAACAGTGTCAGGCTTCTTGAGTACCATTAAAGCTGCATCCATCCAGGCAAATGGGCAGTATTCCATCACACTCCTTATGGCTTGTGCTTTGTAAATGGTGGACAGGCTTTTGACGTCAGGCCATAACTAACTCCCTGGGAGAAGTGAGGACTGCAGATGCTGGAGATCAGAGTCAAGAGTGTGGTGCTGGAAAAGCACAGCAGGTCAGGCAGCATCTGAGGAGCAGGAGAATCGACATTTCAGGCATGAGCCCTTCTGAGCCGGTGGGGGCTGAGAGATAAATGGGAGGGGGTGGTTGGGCTGGGGGGTGGGAAGTAGCTAGGAAGGTGATAGGTAGATGAAGGTAGGGGGAGGTGAAAGGTCGGAGAAGAGGGTTGAATGGATAGGTGGGAAGGAAGATGGACAGGTCAAGAGGGCGGTGCCAAGTTGGAGGATTGAGCATGTAATAAGGTGGAGTGAGGGGAAATGAGGAAACTGGTAAAATCCACATTGATCCTCTGTGATTACAGGATCCCAAGGCAGAATATGAGGCGTTCTTCCTCCAGGCCTCAGATGGTAGGATTTGGCGATGGAAGTGGCCCAGGACCTGCATGTCCTTGGTGAAGTGGGAGGTACAGTGTTTGGCCATGGGTGGTTGGGTTGGTTGGTGCAGGTGTCCCAGAGATGAACTCTGAGATGATCCATAAGTTGGCATCCTGTCTCCCCAATGTAGAGGAGACCACATTAGGTGCACAGATACAGTAGCTGATGTGTGTGAAAGTACAGGCAAATTTCAGTTGGAGGTTGGAGGATCCTTTGGGGCCTTGGACAGAGGTGAGGTGTGGGTGCAGGTTTTGCACTTCTTGTGTTGGTAGGGTTAGATGCCAGGAGTGGGGTGAGGGCTAGTGGGGGCCATGTGGATCTGACAAGGGAGTCGTGCAGACCTCTCCATGTTGTGGTTCTGTTCGCCGAGCTGGAAGTTTTTGTTGCAAACGTTTCGTCCCCTGGCTAGGCGACATCATCAGTGCTTGGGAGCCTCCTGCGAAGCGCTTCTTTGATGTTTCCTCCGGTGTTTATAGTGGTCTGTCCCTGCCGCTTCCGGTTGTCAGTTTCAGCTGTACGCTGTAGTGGTTGGTATATTGGGTCCAGGTCGATGTGTTTGTTGATGGAGTTTGTGGATGAATGCCATGCCTCTAGGAATTCCCTGGCTGTTCTCTGTCTGGCTTGCCCTATGATAGTAGTGTTGTCCCAGTCGAATTCATGTTGCTTGTTGTCTGCGTGTGTGGCTACTAAGGATAGCTGGTCGTGTCGTTTCGTGGCTAGTTGATGTTCATGTATGCGGATTGTTAGCTGTCTTCCTGTTTGTCCTATATAGTGTTTAGTGCAGTCCTTGCATGGTATTTTGTACACTACATTAGTTTACAATGTGATGGTACAGAGAACACCGAACGGAGAATTCACTACAAGGGTATACAGGAAAGCCACACACACAGACCAAGTCCTAAACTATGAAAGTAACCACCCCAACACACACAAACGAAGCTGCATCAGGACACTATTCAAAAGGGCCACAACACACTGCAGTACACCAGGACTGCAAAAAGAAGAAGAGGAACACCAAGACAAGGTATTCGCCAAAAACAGATACCCGCGCAACTTCATCAACAGATGCCTAAGAGAAAGACCACGGAACGAGGACATACCACAACCCAAAGGACTAGCCACACTACCATACATCAGGAGCATCTCGGAACTGACAGCCAGACTACTGCGACCCCTAGGACTCATAACGGCACACAAACCAACAGCCACGCTCAGACAACAACTCACCAGAACGAAGGACCCGATACCCAACATGAGCAAGACGAATGTAGTGTACAAAATACCATGCAAGGACTGCACTAAACACTATATTGGACAAACAGGAAGACAGCTGACAATCCGCATACATGAACACCAACTAGCCACGAAACGACACGACCAGCTAACTGGACCACACCTCCTCCCACCCTGCCTCATGTAAAAATGCCATTCTTTATTCCCATTTCCTCCACCTCTGTCGCATCTGCTCCCAGGAGGACTAATTCCACCACAGAATATCCCAGTTGGTCTCCTTCTTCAAAGACTGCAACTTCCCCTCCCATGTGATCGACGATGCCCTCCAGTGCATCTCCTCCACTTCTTGCATCTCCACCCTTGAACCCCACCCCTCCAACCGCACAAGGATTGATCCCTCAGGTCCTTAACTTCTACTCCACCAACCTCTCAATACATAGCATCATCCTCCGCTACTTCTGCCACCTACAAACAGACCCTCCACCACAACAAATATATTTCCCTCCCCACTGCTGTCAGCATTTCGGAGAGACCATTCTCTCTGTGAATCCCTTGTTAGATCCATGCACCCCACCAGCCCACACCCCACTCCTAGCACCTCCACCTGCCAACGCAAGTGCAAAGCCTGCACCCTTACCTCACCCCTCACCTCCGTCTAAGGCCCCAAAGGATTCTTCCACATCAGACATAAATTTACCTGTACTTCCACACACATCATCTATTGTATCCGTTGCACCTGATATAGTCTCCTGTACATCGGGAGACAGGACGCCAACTTGCAGATCGTTTCAGAGAACATCTCTGGGACACCCAACACAATCACCTGTGGCCAAACATTTCAACATGCAGGTCCTGGACCCCCTCCATCGCCAAACCCTTACCACCTGATGCCTGGAGGAAGAATGCCTCATCTTCCACCTTGGGACCCTGCAACCACATGGGATCAAAGTGGATTTCACCCGTTTCCTCAGTTCCCCTTCCCCCACCTTATCCCAGTTCCAACCTCCAACTTGGCACCGCCCTCTTGACCTGTCCATCTTCCTTCCCACCTATTCATTTCACCCTCCTCTCCGACCTACCACCCCCTCCCGGCATTCATCTACCAATCACATTCCCAGCTACCTCCCCCCTCCCCCCCCAATTTATCCCTCAGCACCTGGCCCACAAGCCTCATTCCTGATGAGGGGTTTATGTCCAAAACATAGATTCTCCTGCTCCTTGGATGCTACCTGATTTGCTGTGCTTTTCCAGCACCACACTCTCGACCATGAGTTATTCCCTGAAGCATTCCTAGCCTCTGACCTGATCTTGTAGCCACTGGGTTTATTTGCTGAGTCCAGTTGAGTTTCTGGTCAATGGTAACACCAAGGATATTGACAGTGGCGGATTCAGTGATGGTTACACCATTGAATGTCATGGAGTGGAGGTTAGATTGTCTCTCTTTCATGATGGGCATTGCCTGGCATTTGTGTTGCATGAGTATTTCTTGCCACTTGTTCCGACAATACCAGGCTTGGGCTGACCTTGTTGCATTCGGACATGTACTGCTTCAGTATCTGAGGAGTTGCAAATGACCTCATGATGGAAGGAAGGTCATCGATGAAGCAGCTGAACATGGTTGAGCCTAGGATATTACCCTGAGGAATTCCTGCAGAGATGTCCTGGAGGTGAAATGACCTAACCCCCGACAATCACAATCATCTTCTTAAAGCCCCCCTGATGAAGGGCTTATGCTCGAAACATCGATTCTCCTGCTCCTCGGATACTGCCTGACCTGCTGTTCAAAGTTTGTGAGAAGATTTGTAGCTCGGGTGCTCGTTGTTGTGGTTCTGTTCGCCGAGCTGGGAATTTGTGTTGCAGACGTTTCGTCCCCTGTCTAGGTGACATCCTCAGTGCTTGGGAGCCTCCTGTGAAGCGCTTCTTTGATCTTTCCTCTGGCATTTGTAGTGGTTTGAATCTGCCGCTACCGTTTGTCAGTTCCAGCTGTCTGCTGCAGTGGTCGGTATATTGGGTCCAGGTCGATGTGCTTATTCAATCAATCAATAAGCACATCGACCTGGACCCAATATACCGACCACTGCAGCGGACAGCTGGAACTGACAACTGGAAGCAGCAGATTCAAACCACTACAAATGCCAGAGGAAAGATCACAGAAGCGCTTCACAGTAGGCTTCCAAGCACGGAGGATGTCACCTAGACAGGGGACGAAACGTCTGCAACACAAATGACCTGCTGTGCTTTTCCAGCACCACACTCCTGACCATCTTCTTAGGTCAGGTATGACCCCAACCAGAGAGAGAGTTTACCCCATTTCTCACTGATTCTCATTTTGCTCGGGTTCTTTGATGCCACACTTAGTCAAAGCAGCCTTGACGTTAAAGGCCATTACTCCCACCTTACCTCTAGAATTCAATTCTTCTGTCCATGTTTGAACTAAGGCTGGAATGAGTTAGGGAGCTGAATGGCCCTGGCAGAACCCAAACTGGGTGTCAGTGAGCAGTTTATTGCTCAGCAGATGCTGCTTCATAGCATTATTGATGACATCTTCCATCACTTTACTGGTGATTGAGAGCAGAGTGATGGGGCAGTAATCGACTGCGTTGGATTTGTCCTGCTTTTGTGTACAGGACATATCCTGGCAATTTTCCATATTATTGAGGAGATGCCAGTACTGAGAGAGCTTGGCTAAGGGAGTGGCAAGTTTTGGAGCAGAAGTCTTCAGTACTATTGCCGGAACTTTGTTAGGACCCATAGCCTTTGCACTGTCCATTTCCCACAACCATTTCTTACACCCATGGAGTGAATTAAATTTGCTGAAAACTAGTATTGGTATTGCTGGGAACTACTGGAGGAATTTGAAATGAATCATCATTTGGCATTTCTGGATGATGATTGCTGCAAATGTTTCAGCCTTTTGCACTGATGTGTAAGGTTCTTCCATCATTGAGGTGAGGGATATTGTGGAATCTTCTCCAATAGTGAGTTGCTTAATTGTCCACCACTGTTCACACCTGGATGTGGCAGGACTGCAGAGCTTAGATATGACCCAACTGTTGTAGGATCATAACACAGAAGCATAGAAAACCTAATCTGCACCCTCTCTAAGATGCTCACATCCTGCCTAAAGTGTAGTGATCAGAAATTGTTGTAATATTCATTTATGTTCTAACCAATTCTTTGTAAAGATTCAACATAACATCTCTATGTGATTCGTTCCTCTTTTTATGATGTCCAACATCCCATTGGCCTGGGTAACCAAACTCTCAATATTTCTTTCAACAATCTCTGTTCCTTTGCAGCTGCACAGTCTTCAGAATTATGTCATTCATTTCATAGACAATAGATGCAGGAGTAGGCCATTCTGCCCTTCGAGTCTGCACCACCATTCATTATGATCATGGGTGATCATCCTCAATCAGTATCCTGTTCCTGCCTTATCCCCATAACCCTTGATTCCATTATCCTTAAGAGCTCTATCCAACTCTTTCTTGAAAGTATCCAGAGACTGGGCCTCCACAGCCTTCTGGGGCAGAGCATTCCACACACCCACCACTCTCTGGGTGAAGAAGTTTCTCCTCAACTCTGTTCTAAGTGGCCTCCCCCTTATTTTTAAGCTGTGTCCTCTGGTTTGGGACTCACCCATCAGCGGAAACATGCTTCCTGCCTCCAGAGTGTCCAATCCTTTAATAATCTTATACGTCTCAATCAGATCCCCTCTCAGCCTTCTAAACTCAAGCGTATACAAGCCCAGTCGCTCCAATCTTTCAACGTAAGATAGTCCCGCCATTCCGGGAATTGACCTCGTGAACCTATGCTGCACTCCCTCAATAGCCAGAATGTCTTTCCTCAAATTTGGAGACCAAACTGCACACAATATTCCAGGTGCGGTCTCACCAGGGCCCTGTACAGCTGCAGAAGGACCTCTTTGCTTCTACACTCGATTCCTCTTGTTATGAAGGCCAGCATGCTATTAGCCTTCTTCACTGCCTGCTGTCCCTGCATGCTTGCTTTTATTGACTGATGTACAAGAACACCTAAATCTCTTTGTACTGCCCCTTTACCTAACTTGATTCCATTTAGGTAGTAATCTGCCTTCCTATTCTTGCCAAAGTGGATAACCACACATTTATCCACATTAAACTGCATCTGCCATGCATCCGTCCACTCACCTAGCCTGTCCAGGTCACCCTGTATTCTCCTAACATCATCCTCACAATTCACCCTGCCACCCAGCTTTGTGTCATCAGCAAATTTGCTAATATTACTTTTAATACCTTTATCTATAGCATTAACGTATATTGTAAAAAGCTGCTGTACCAGCACTGATCCCTGTGGTACCCCACTGGTCACCGCCTGCCATTCTGAAAGGGAGCCGTTTATCACGACTTTGTTTCCTGTCAGCCAACCAATTTTCAATCCATGTCAGTATTTTGCCCCTAACACCATGTGCCCTAATTTTGCTCACTAACCTCCTATGTGGGACTTTATCAAAGGTTTTCTGAAAGTCCAAGTATACTACATCTACTGGATCTCCCTTGTCCATCTTCAGAGTTACATCCTCAAAAAATTCCATAAGATTAGTCAAGCATGATTTCGCCTTCATAAATCCATGCTGACTCTGACCTATCCTGTTATTGCTATCCAGATGTGTCATAATTTCATCCTTTATAATTGACTCCAGCATTTTTCCCACCCCTGAGTTCAGACTAACTGGCCTATAATTCTCTGTTTTTTCTCTCCCTCCTTTCTTAAAAAGTGGTACAACATTAGCCACCCTCCAATCCGCAGGAACTGATCCTGAATCTATAGAACATTGGAAAATGATCACCAACGCATCCACGATTTCTAGAGCCACCTCCTTCAGTACCCTGGCATGTAGACCATCAGGTGCTGGGGACTTATCAGCCTTCAGACCGAACAGTCTCTCCAACACCATTTCCTGCCTAATATAAATTCCCTTCAGTTCAGGTCCTTCAGCCACTATTAACTCTGGGAGATTGGTCGTGCCTTCCCCAGTGAAGACAGATCTAAAGTACCAATTCAATTCTTCTGCCATTTCTTTGTTCCCCGTAATAAATTCACCCGTTTCTGTCTTCAAGGGCCCAATTTTAGTCTTAACCATTTTTTTTCTTTTCACATACCTAAAAAAGCCTTTACTATCCTCCTTTATATTTTTGGCCAGTTTACCTTCGTACCTTATTTTTTCTTTGCATATTTCCTTTTTAGTTATCCTCTGTTGTTCTTTAAAAGCTTCCCAGTCCTCCGATTTCCCACTCATCTTTGCTATGTTATACTTTTTCCCTTTTGTCTTTATATGGTCCTCAACTTCCCTCGTCAGCCACGGCCACTCCTGCCTTCCCTTAGGATCTTTCTTCCTTTTTGGAATGAACTGATCCTGCATCTTCTGCATTATACCCAGAAATACCTGCCATTATTGTTCCACTGCCATCCCTGCTTGGGTATTGCACCATTGAACTTTGGCCAGCTCCTCCCTCATAGCTCCATAGTTCCCTTTGTTCAACTGAAATATTGTCACTTCCGATTCTAACCTCTCCCTTTCAAACTGCAGATTAAAGCTGATTGTATTATGGTCACTCCCTCCTAATGGCTCCTTTACTTCGAGGTCCCTGATCAAATCCGGTTCATTGCACAGCACCAGATCCAGAATTGCTTTCTCCCTGGTAGGCTCCAGTACAAGCTGTTCTAAGTATCCATCTCAGAGGCACTCCACAAAGTCCCTTTCTTGGGGTCCAGTACCATTCTGATTCTCCCAGTCTACCTGCATGTTGAAATCCCCCATAACAACTGTAGTAATATCTTTGCAACAGGCCAATTTTAGCTCCTTATTCAACTTACACACTACATTCAGGCTACTGTTTGGGGGCCTGTAGATAACTACCATTAGGGTCTCTCTACCCTTAGAATTTCTCAGCTCTATCCAAACTGACTCTACATCCCCCGATTCTAGGTTCCCCCATGCAAGGGACTGAATTTCATTCCTTACCAACAGGCCACCCCACCCCCTCTGCCAGTCAGTCTGTCCTTATGATAGCATGTATAGCCTCGAATATTCATTTCCCAGGCCCTGTCCACCTGAAGCCACGTCTCAGTTGTCCACACAACATTGTAACTGCCAATTTCGAAATGAGCCTCAAGCTCATCCACCTTATTTCTAATGCTTCGTGCATTCATATATAATATTTTTAATTTGTTACTCCCCTCACCCTTCCTCTCAATCCCTATTTCACCTCACCTTACGGCATGATCCTTTTTTGAGTTTTCAGCTCCATTGATTCCGTTGTCTTTCTTGACTTCTCTTGTTCTAACTTTCCCTTTAACTTCCTTCTTAAATTTCCAGTTTGTCCCCTCCCCCCACTATTTAATTTAAACGCAACTGTGTTGCAGTGGCAAACCGACCTGCCAGAATGCTGGTTCCTCATCTATTAAGGTGCAACCCCTCCCTCTTGTATAATTTATCCTTACCGCTAAACATAGCCCAGTGATCCAAGAATTTAAATCCTTGCTTCCTGCATCACTTCCCCAGCCACACATTCAAGTCCATTATCTCCCTGTTCCTGTCCTCTCCAATCCGAGGAACTGGAAGCAAACCGGAGATAACCACCTTGAATGTTCTGCTTTTCAGCCTTAGAACATAGAACATAGAAGAATACAGCGCAGTACAGGCCCTTTGGCCCTCGATGTTGCGCCGATCCAAGCCCACCTAACCTACACTAGCCCACTATCCTCCATATGCCTATCCAATGCCCGCTTAAATGCCCATAATGACGGAGAGTCCACCACTACTACTGGCAGGGCATTCCATGAACTCACGACTCGCTGAGTAAAGAACCTACCCCTAACATCTGTCCTATACCTACCCCCCTTAATTTAAAGCTATGCCCCCTTGTAATAGCTGACTCCATACGTGGAAAAAGATTCTCACTGTCGACCCTATCTAAACCCCTAATCATCTTGTACACCTCTATCAAGTCACCCCTAAACCTTCTTTTTTCCAATGAAAACAACCCCAAGTGCCTCAGCCTTTCCTCATACGATCTTCCTACCATACCAGGCAACATCCTGGTAAACCTGCTCTGCACCCGTTCCAGTGCCTCCACATCCTTCCTATAGTATGGCGACCAAAACTGCACACAATACTCCAGATGTGGCCGCACCAGAGTCTTATACAACTGCTACATGACCTCAGGACTCCGGAACTCAATTCCTCTACCAATAAAAGCCAGTATGCCATATGCCTTCTTCACCGCACTATTTACCTGGGTGGCAACTTTCAAAGATCCCTCTGCTCATCCACACTACCAAGTATCCGACCATTAGCCCAGTACCCCATCTTTTTGTTACTCTTACCAAAGTGAATCACCTCACACTTAGCTACATTGAACTCCATTTGCCACCTTTCTGCCCAGTTCTGCAGCTTATCTATATCCCGCTGTAACCTGCCACATCCTTCCTCACTGTCTACAACTCCTCCGACTTTCATATCATCCGCAAACTTGCTCACCCAACCTTCTAACCCCTCCTCCAGGTCATTTATAAAAATGACAAACAGCAATGGTCCCAAAACAGATCCTTGCGGAACACCGCTAGTGACGGAACTCCAAGATGAACTTTTGCCATCAACTACTACCCTCTGTTTCTTCCAGCCAGCCAACCCCTAATCCAAACCTCCAACTCACCCTCAATGCCATACCTCCGTATTTTTTGCAGTAGTCTACCTTATCAAACGCCTTACTAAAATCCATATACACCATATCTACCGCTTTCCCCTCGTTCACCTCCTTAGTCACCTTCTCAAAGAATGCAATAAGGTTTGTGAGGCACGACCTGCCCTTCACAAAACCATGATGACTATCCTTGATCACATTATTCCTATCCAGATGTTCATAAATCCTATCCCTTACAATTCTCTCTAAGATTTTGCCCACAACAGAAGTGAGACTCACCAGCCTATAGTTACTAGGGTTATCCCTACTCCCCTTCTTGAACAAGGGAACCACATTTGCTCGCCTCCAGTCTTCTGGCACTACTCCTGTAGACAAAGAGGACATAAAAATCAAGGTCAATGGCTCTGCAATCTCCTCCCTTGCTTCCCAGAGAATCCTAGGATAAATGCCATCAGGCCCAGGGGACTTATCTATTATCACCCTTTCCAGAATTTCCAACACCTCTTCTCTACATACCTCAAAGCCATCCATTCTACTTAATTGTGACTCAGTATTCACATTGACAACAATGTCCTGTTCCTGAGTGAATACTGACAAAAAGTATTCATTCAGTGTCTCCCCAATCTCTTCAGCCTCCACACGCAACTTCCCACTACTATCCTTGACTGGACCTATTCCTACCCTAGTCATTCTTTTATTCCTGACATACCTATAGAAAGCCTTAGGGTTTTCCCTAATCCTACCAACTAAGGATCTTTCATGTCCCCTCCTTGCTGCTCTTAGCTCTCTCTTCAGGTCCTTCCTGGCTACTTTAGAACTCTCAATCGCCCCAATTGAACCTTCACGCCTCATCTTTACATAGGCCGCCCTCTTCCATTTAACAAGGGATTCCAATTCCTTATTAAACCACGGCTCCCTCACACGACCCTTTACTCCCTGCCTGACGGGTACATACTTATCAAGGACACTCAATAGTTGCTCCCTGAACAAGCTCCACATATCAATTACGCCCTTGCCTTGAAGCTTACCTTTCCAAGCCACACATCCTAAGTCATGCCTCACCGCATCATAATTTCCCTGCCCCCAGCTATAACTCTTGCCCTGTAGTGCACACTTATCCCTCTCCATCACTAGAGTAAAAGTCACCGAATTGTGGTCACTGTCCCCAAAGTGCTCACCTACCTCTAATTCTAACACCTGGCCTGGTTCGTTACCCAGAACCAAATCCAGTATGGCCTCACCTCTTGTTGGCCTATCTACATATTGTGTCAGGAAACCCTCCTGCACACATTGGACAAACACTGACCCATCTAACGAACTTGAGCTATAGCGTTCCCAATCAATATCAGGAAAGTTAAAGTCCCCCATAACAACCACCCTATTACTTTCACTCTTCTCTTGAATCATCCTCGCAATCCTTTCTTCTACATTTCTAGGACTATTAGGAGGCCTGTAAAAAAACTCCTAACAGGGTGACCTCACCTTTCCTATTCCTAACCTCAGCCCAAACTACCTCAGATGGCGAGTCTTCATCCCTTGTCCTTTCCACAGCTGTAATGCTATCTTTGACAAGCAATGCCACACCTCCCCCTCTTTTACCCCCACCTCTGACCCTACTAAAACATTTAAACCCTGGGACCTGCAACAGCCAATCCTGTCCCTGTTCTACCCATGTCTCCGTAATAGCCACAACATCGAAGTCCCAGGTACCAACCCACGCTGCAAGTTCACCTACCTTATTTCGTATACTTCTTGCATTGAAGTATACACACTTCAAGCCACTTTCCTGTTTACAGGCACCCTCCTTTGAAATTGATGCCATGTTCCTAACCTCCCTACACTCCAGGTCCTGCACCCTAAAGCTACAGTCTGGGTTCCCATGCCCCTGCAGAGTTAGTTTAAACCACCCCCAAGAGCACTAGCAAACCTCCCACCAAGGATACTGGTGCCCCTCAGGTTCAGGTGTAGACCATCCTGTTTATAGAGGTCCCACCTTCCCCAGAAAGAACCCCAGTTATCCAAAAACCGGAATCCCTCCCTCCTGCACCATCCCTGTAGCCACGCATTTAACTGTTCTCTCTCCCTATTCCTCGACTCTCTATCACGTGGCACGGGTAACAAACCAGAGACAACAACTCTGTTTGTTCTAACTCCGAGCTTCCAACCTAGCTCCCTGAAAGCCTGCCTAACATCCTCAGCCCTCCTCCTACCTACGTCGTTGGTGCCAATGTGGACCACGACTTCGGGCTGCTCCCCCTCCCCCTTAAGGACCCGGAAAACACGATCAGAGACATCACGTACCCTTGCACCTGGGAGGCAACATACCAAACGTGAGTTTCTCTCGTTCCCACAAAACCGCCTATCTGTGCTCCGAACTATCGAGTCCCCAATTACTACAGCTCTGCTCTTCTCCACCCTTCCCTTCTGAGTAACGGGGACAGGCTCCGTGCCAGAGGCTTGAGCCCCGTTACTTACCCCTGGTAAGTCCCCCCCCCCCACAAGTATCCAAAACGGTATACTTGTTCTTGAGGGGAACGGCCGCAGGGGGTCCCTGCACTGGCTGCTTCCTCCCAGTCCCCCTCACTGTCACCCATCTATCTGCAATCTTTGGAGTTACTACTTCCCTAAAGCTCCGATCTATGACCCCCTCTGCCTCCCGAATGATCCCAAGTTCATCCAACTCCAGCTCCAGTTCCCTAACACGGTCTTGGAGGAGCTGGAGATGGGTGCACTTCCTGCAAGTGTAATCAGCAGGGACGTCCATGGCATCCCTCACCTCAAACATGTTGCAAGAGGAACATTGCACTGCCTTCACTGCCATCCCTCTGAAAGTAACCTTCAGAGTTCTCTGAAGTCCCGCTGTAGAATGTCCCTCCTTTTCTTCCCGACAGCATTTGTGCCAACATGCATTTTCTGGCTCTTCACCTTCGTCCTTGGGGATTTCCTGCACCCTGACTGTGATGTCCTTAATCCTGGCACCATCCGCAAATCCCGCCTGTTGCCGCAGAAACCCCTTTCAGTCCCTCTCACTATGGAGTCCCCTATTACCACAGCTCTATGTGATGTCTGACTCCTCAGCTCTGCCTCCACGCCAATTTCTGATTGGCAGACCTGACCGCCTCTCGGACTGGCAGTGACGTCTGTCTCTACAGTTTCTAAGAGATTCAACCTGTTTCTGACAGGTACTTCTCTTGGGGTCTCTTGCACTCTTCTCATCTCTGCCTTCCTCATCGTCTTTTCCCTTCTACTCTCTTCTGGTATGCTCGGTGTAATAACCTCGCTGAAGGTCCTGTCCAGAAAGATCTCGTTCTCTCGGATGAGCCTGAGGTCATCTAGTTCTTTCTTAAGTGCTGCAATATGCTCTGTCAGAAGCTGAACGTGTACACCCTTTCCGCAGTTATACAAGCCAGCTACACCAGAGTCCCTAACCTCTCACATCATGCATGCAGTCCACAGAATCAGCTTGGCAGTCATGTCTTCACCCTCTTCAACTGTGGTGTAATCACTTCTCTCAACTTCTTCCTATCGCTTTATCAAAATACATCACTTTACACTTAAGACTCATAGGGATGTACAGTATGGAAAAAGACCCATCGGTCCAACCCGTCCATGCCGACCAGATATCCCAACCCAATCTAGTCCCACCTGCCAGCACCAGACCCATATCCCTCCAAACCCTTCCTATTCATATACCCATTCAGATGCCTCTTAAATGATGCAATTGTACCAGCCTCCACCACTTCCTCTGGCAGCTCATTCCATACACGTACCACCCTCTGTGTGAAAAAGTTGCCCCTTTTGCCTCTTTTATATCTTTCCCCTCTCATCCTAAACCTATGCCCTCTAGTTCTGGACTCCATGAACCCAGGGAAAAGACCTTGTCTCCTTACCCTAAATTCCAAATGATACTTGTTTGTCTATTCTAATGCTAAGTCCAATTGCAATCAATTGCTATTATCCTCACTGTCAGACATATCTCCAAGTTTATCATCAAATTTTGAAATTTTACCCTGTTTTAAAAAATTGTTGGAAAAGCTCCGCAGGTCAAGGGAGGTTAGTCAAGCATCTGTGGAGAGAAATCAGAGTTAACATTTCAGGTTGAGTGTCCCTTCCTCAGAACCTCACTTGACCTGCTGAGCATTTCCAACAATTTCTATTTTTATCTCTGATTTACAGTATCCACAGTTTTCTTGGTTTTTAGTTCGGATTGTCATTGGGCACACAGAATGACTCATTTGTGCGTACTGGAAGCTACACATGTTCACACATTCTTTGTAGGAGACAAGAATTTATTCATATCTTGCTGCTTTTTGCCCTTACTGCAATGGTTACAGTGATGTCAATCCCTGTTGCATTTTGCATACCAATACTCGAATCAGAGGATACCTACCTGTTTAGGTTTAATCACTGTGGGGCGGCACAGTGGCACCGTGGTTAGCACTGCTGCCTCACAGCACCCAGGTTCGATTCCAGCCTCAGGCAGCTGTCTGTGTGAAGTTTGCACATTTTCCTCGTGTCTGTGTGGGTTTCCTCTGGGTGCTCCAGTTTCCTCCCACAATCCAAAGATGTGCAGGTTAGGTGAAATGGCCATGCTAAATTCCCCATAGTGTTCAGGGATATGTCGGTTAGGTGCATGGGTCAGGGGTAAATGTAGGAGAATGGGTCTGGGTGGGATACTCTTCAGAGGGCCGGTGTGGACTTGTCCGGCCAAAGAGTCTGTTTACACACAGTACGGATTCTAATTAATCAGCGAACCAAGATTGACAGTTAACAGTTCCCACTAATTTGCCATGATAATCAACAGTCTTCTTGTGCTCTATAAATTGCTTTCCTTTCCTAAATCTGGTTTTCGCACATCAGTCCTGATTAGTGCAAGATGAAAACATACACATCAAAAAGCAGTGATTCCAGCAGTGATCCTTGAGAACATACTGTTTCCCATCCTCCAGTCTGATAAACAATCCTTTACCACAGTTCCCTGTTTAGTTTGAAGCCAATTTTGTATCTAAGCGGACATTGACTCTCCTCAATTTTGTTAAATGTTATTTTTACAAAGACTTTCTAAAAATTAATTTCGACAACATTCACTGCACTACCTTCATCAACCTGTTACTTCAAGAAAAATAAATTAAGGTTAGTCAAGCATAGTCCAGCTTTTACAAATCTATACTGCTTAAAGTAACTCAAACTACTCCAAGCACCTGTTCTTCTACCCTCTGAATGTTTATAAAACCTTATGCACCATTTATCCACTGCTAATTATAAACTGACCCCAGCCTGTATCTGTTAGCAATAATAGAGGCTCATTACTACAGTTTCCCAATCCCCTCCTGCAAACATTTACAGACTATGACTGCATTTATTCATGAGCTCCACAGTCCAGAGTACAAATTGGTACTCCATTTCTTGATCAATGTGGTGGAGTAATTGGGTGCGGATAGAAACAGCTCACAGCACCTGCAGTAAACACTTACGTGTGGGAAGAGGATTTTGCGGAGAGCAGCTTCGTATGACTTGGTTTCCACAAGGTCCATCAGGGGACGAATGACAAGCTGGGCATCCAAACCTTACCCAGAAGAAAGGAGGAAAGGAGTTGAGGTAAAAATTCCACTGCGTAGCTCATCTAACAGAAAAGATTTTATCCACTCACCACCCGAGATAAGCGCAGACTTGGTATGAATGACAGCCCTCACATCATGGGAATGATGTTTAAAAGTCTTCGTACGAACCCATTGAGTATCAACAGCTCCTGACTTTACTGCAATCAGCTGAAATTGGACAACAGTTCCCTCAGAGGTTCCAGCAACAATGCTGTCTTCAGTCTGCAGAAAGCAAAATTCCCATCAGCAGAGTGTAGAACACAGCTTGCCTTTGATAAAGTCCCACATAGCTGAAAATGTGTTGCTGGAAAAGCGCAGCAGGTCAGGCAGCATCCAGGGAACAGGAGAATCGACGTTTCGGGCATAAGCCCTTCTTCAGGACGTCGATTCTCCTGTTCCCTGGATGCTGCCTGGCCTGCTGCGCTTTTCCAGCAACACATTTTCAGCTCTGGTCTCCAGCATCTGCAGTCCTCACTTTCTCCTTAAAGTCCCACATAGGAGGTTAGTGAGCAAAATTAGGGCGCATGGTATTGGGGGCAAAATACTGACTTAGATTGAAAATTGGTTGGCTGACAGAAAACAAAGAGTAGTGATAAACAGCTCCATTTCGGAATGGCAGGCGGTGACCAGTGGGGTACCACAGAGATCAGTGCTGGGACCGCAACTTTTTACAATATACATTAATGATATAGAAGATGGTATTAATAGTAAAATTAGCAAATTTGCTGATGAGACTAAGCTGGGTGGCAGGGTGAAATGTGAGGAGGATGTTAGGAGATTACAGGGTGACCTGGACAGGTTAGTTGAGTGGACAGATGCATGCCAGATGCAGTTTAATGTGGATAAATGTATGGTTATCCACTTTGGTGGCAAGAACAGGAAGGCAGATGACTACCTAAATGGAGTCAAGTTAGATAAAGGGGCAGTACAAAGAGATCTGGGTGTTCTTGTACACCAGTCAATGAAGGCAAGCATGCAGGTACAGCAGGTAGTGAAGAAGGCTAATAGCATGCTGGCCTTCATAACAAAAGGGATTGAGTATAGAAGCAAAGAGGTTCTTCTGCAGCTGTACAGGGCCCTGGTGAGACCGCACCTGGAATACTGTGTGCAGTTCTGGTGTCCAAATTTGAGGACAAATCTGGTGTCCAATATGGTGTCCAAATTTGAGGAAAGACATTCTGGCTATTGAGGGAGTGCAGCGTAGGTTCACGAGGTCAATGCCTGGAATGGCAGGACTATCTTATGTTGAAAGATTGGAGCAACTGGGCTTGTATACCCTTGAGTTTAGAAGACTGAGAGGGGATCTAATTGAGACATATAAGATTATTAAAGGATTGGACACTCTGGAGGCAGGAAACATGTTTCCGCTGATGGGTGAGTTCCGAACCAGAGGACACAGCTTAAAAATAAGGGGTAGGCCATTTAGGACAGAGATGAGGAGAAACTTCTTCACCCAGAGAGTGGTAGGTGTGTAGAATGCTCTGCCCCAGAGGGCAGTAGAGGCCCAGTCTCTGGATTCGTTTAAGAAAGAGTTGGATAGAGCTCTCAAGGATAGTGGAATCAAGGGTTATGGAAATAAGGCAGGAACAGGACACTGACTGAGGATGATCACCCATGATCATAATGAATGGTGGTGCAGGCTCGAAGGGCAGAATGGCCTACTCCTGCACCTATTGTCTATAACGTGATGGTGAACAGATATTAAAAGTGAGTCAGCTGCCACTCGAACAGCAACAGAGACTGACAATACAAAGATCTGCTCTCACCTGGTTCACTGAAAGTGTCAGCACGTCACATTTAGTGACCGGATGTGTTTTCAGCAGAGTTTCTGTCTGCCAGTCCCAGAACTGTATTTTCCCTGCTGAATCTGCACTCACGATGGAGTAATTGCTGAGAAAACAGAGACTCCATACCACACATTCTCGCCTGATCGAAACCGCTTCACCACGATCAACAAAAATACGACGTGTGCAATGACCTGGAGAGATAAGGAATAATTAACTGGCATGAGTAGAGAAATCTGGAGGAAGCAAGATTCATGTAAATGCCATAGTCTGAAGCACAGGCCCAGGGCAGAAAAAGTACCGCAGAAACACTGGGCAAACACAAAAACAGAGTGATCTAACACTTTTTAAAAAAAAACTATTTAGCTTGGCTCTCAGTGAAGCTGAGTTGGTTTGAGTGCACCTCAACTTTTTTGAGTTTCAACAGGAGACAGGAGCCGCCAAAAAGAAGAAACAAAAGAAGAGGAGGGAAGGAGGTAGCAATGTGATTCAGAGCCCTATCAATAAGACGCACTGCTATAATTCACCCAGCATTTCTTAAACCTATGACCATTACAGCTGAGAAGCAGCACAGAGTCAGAGTTGTACAGCACGGAAACAGACCTTTCGGTTCAACCCGTCCATCCTGACGAGATATCCCAACCTAGTCTAGTCCTATTTACCAGCACTTGGCCCATATCCCTCCAAACCCTTCCTATTCATATACCCATCCAGATGCCTTCTAAATGTTGCAATTATACCAGCCTCCACACTTCCTCTAGCAGCTCATTCCATACACGCATCACCCTCTGCATGAAAAAGTTGGCCTAGGTTCTCTTTTATATCTTTCCCCTCTCACCCTAAACCTATGCCCTCTAGTTCTGGACTCCCCCACCCCAGGGAAAAGACTTCCTCTATTTATCCTATCCATGCTCCTCATGATTTTATAAACCTCTAGAAGGTCACCCCTCAGCCTTTGACGCTCCAGGCAAAACAGCCCCAGCCTATTCAGCCTCTCCCTGTAGCTCAAATCCTCCAACCCTGACAACATCCTTGTAAATCTTTTCTGAGCCCTTTCACGTTTCACAACATCTTTCTGATAGGAGACCAGAATTTCACACAATATTCCAAAAGTGTAGATTACAGTGGTGCTGGAAAAGCACAGTAGGTCTGGCAGCATCCGAGGAGCAGGGAAAAATCGACATTTTGGGCAAAAGCCCTTCCTCAGGAATTCCTGATGAAGGGCTTTTGCCCGAAGTGTCGATGTTCCTGCTCCTTGGATGCTGCCTGATCTGCTGTGCTTTTCCAGCACCACTCTAATCTCGACTCTGGTTTCCAGCATCTGCAGTACTCACTTTTGCCTATATTCCAAAAGTGGCCTAACCTATGTCCTTTATAGCTGCAACATGACCTCCCACCTCCTATACTCAATGCTCTGACCAATAAAGAAAAACATATCAAACGTCTTCTTCACTATCCTATATATCCTACGACTCCACTTTCAAGGAGCTATGAACCCGCACTCTAAGGTCTCTTAGTTCAACAACACTCCTCAAGACATTACCATTAAGTACAAGTCCTGCTCTGATCTGCTTTCCCAAAATGCAGCACCTCACATTTATCTAAATTAAACTCCACCTGCCACACCTCAGCCCATTTGATCAAGATCCCATTATGATCTGAGGTAACCTTTTTCGCTGTCCACGACACCTCCAATTTTGGTGTCATCTGCAAACTTACTAACTATATCTCCTATGTTCACATCCAAATCATTTATATAAATGACGAAAATAGAGGACCCAGTACTGATCCTTGTGGCACTCCACTGGTCACAGGCCTCCAGTCTGAAAAGCAACCCTCCACCACCACCACCACCACCCTCTGTCTTCTGCCTCTGAGCCAGTTCTGTATCCAAATGGCTAGTTCTCCCTGTATTCCATGAGATCTAACTTGCTAACCAGTCTCCCATGGAGAACGTTGTCGACCGCCTTATTAAGTCCATATAGATCACATCTACTGCTCTGCCCTCATCAATCCTCTGTTACTTTTAAAAAAAACTCAATCATGTTCGTGAGACATGATTTCCCACGCACAAAGGCCATGTTGACTATCCCTAATCAGTCCTTGCCTTTCTAAATGCATATACATCTTGTCCTTCAGGATTCCCACCAACAACTTGCCCACCACCGATGTCAGGCTCACCGGTTGATAGTTGTCTGTCTTTTCCTTACCACCTTTCTTAAATAATGGTACCACGTTAGCCAAGCTCTAGTCTTCTGGCACCTCACCTGTGACTATTGAGGATACAAATATCTCAGTAAAAGGCTTAGCAATCACTTCCCTAGCTTCCCACAGAGGTCTAGGGTACACCTGATCAGATCCTGGGGATTTATCCACCTTTATGCATTTCAAGACATCCAGCACTTCCTCCTCTGTAATATGGACATTTTTCAAGATGTCACCATTTATTTCCCCACATTCTATATCTTCTATGTCCTTCTCCACAGTAAATACTGATGCAAAATACTCATTTTGCATCAGTTTCTTCCCCCATCTCCTGCGTCTCCACACAAAAGCTACCTTGCCGATCTTTGAGGGTCCCTATTTGCTCCCTCGTTACCCTTTTGTCCTTCATGTATTTGTAAAAACCCTATTTGCCCTCCTGATTTCCCTCTTAATTATACTCCTACTGCCTTTATATTCTAAGGATTCTCTCAATCTCTCCTGTCTATACCTGACATACACTTCCTTCTTTTTCTTAACCAAACCCTCAATTTCTTTAGTCATCTAACATTCCATATACCTACCAGCCTTTCCTTTCACCCTAACAGGAATATACTGTCTCTGCACTCTTGTTATCTCATTTCTGAAGGCTTCCCATTTTCCAGCCATCTGCCCCCAATCAGCTTTTGAAAGTTTTTGCCGAATACCATCAAAATTAGCCATCCTCCAATTTAGAACTTCAACTGTTAGATCTGATCCATCCGTTTCCATCAATATTTTAAAACTAATTGAATTATGTTCACTGGCCCCAAGGTGCTCCACCACTGACACTCCAGTCACCTGCCCTGCCTTATTTCCCAAGAGTAGGTCAAGTTTTGCACCTTCTCTAGTAGGTATGTGCACATACTGACTCAATGTTTTCTTATATATGCTTAACAAATTCCTCTCCATCTAAACCTTTAACACTTTGGCAGTCCCAGTCAACGTTTGGAAAGTTAAAATCCCCAACCATGACCACCCTATCCTTCTTACAGTTAACGGTGATCTCCTTACAAATTTGTTTCTCAATTTCCTGCTGACTATTAAAGCACCTATAATACAATTCCAATAAAGTGATCTTTCCTTTCTTATTTCTCAGTTCCACCCAAATAATGTCCCTGGATGTACTTCCAGGAATATCCTCCCTGAGTACAGCTGTAATGCTATCCCTTATCAAAAACGCTACTCCCCCTCTTCTCTTGCCTCCCTTTCCATCCTTCCTGTAGCATTTATATCCCGGAACATTAAGCTGCCAGTCCTGTCCATCCCTGATCCACATTTTTGTAATTGCTATGATATTCCAGTCCAATGTTCCTAACCTTGCCCTGCATTCATCTGCCTTCCGTCTTAGGCCTCTTGCATTGAAATAAATGCAGTTTAATTTATCAGTCTTACCTTATTCTCTACTTTGTCCCTGCATACCCTGACTGACTCACTTCTTTTCTCAACTGTACAGTCTCAGATTGATCTCTTTCCTCACTATCTCCCTGGGTCTCGGTTCCCCCCCCACCTTACTATTTTAAATTCTCCCGAGCAGCTCTCGCAAATCTCCCTGCCAGTATATTAATCCCCTTCCAATTTAGGTGCAAACCAACCCTATTGTACATGTCACTTCTACCCAAGAAGAGATTCCAATGATCGAAAAATGTGAATCCTTCTCCAATACACCAGCTCCTCAGCCACACATTCATCTGCTCTATCTTTCCATTCCTACCCTCACTAGCTCGTAGCACCGGGAATAGTCCAGATATTACTACCCGTGAGGACCTGCTTTTTAAATTCCTGTCTGACATTCTATAATGTCCCTTCAGAATCTCATCGCTTTCCCTTCCTTGGTCATTGGTACCAATGTGGACAATGACCTCCTGCTGGTCCCGTTCCCTTTTGAGAACTGGTGGCCATCTGTCTGTGTCTCCGACTAGAGAGTCCCCTAACACAATCGATCGTTTGGAACCCGATGTACCCCTCATTACATTAGAGCCTGTCTCGATACCAGAAACTTGGCTGGTCGTGCTACATTTCCTTGAAAGTCCATCACCCGCTACATTTTCTAAAACAGCATACTTGTTTGAAATGGGGACAGCCACAGAAGACTCCTGTACTGCCTACCTACCTCTCCTACCTTTCTTGGAATTAGCCCATCTACCTAACTGTATGTGCAGCTTTTCTCCCTTCCTATAATTGCCATCCATCACACCTCTGGCTCTTGTAAATTCCTCATTGCCTCTAACGGTCTTTACAACCAATCCATTTGATCTGACAGGATTCACAACCAATGACATTTATTGCAGATATAATCCTCAGTAACCCATAAACTCTCTCAAAACTCCCACATCCGACAAGAACAGCATATCACTCTACTCAAAGTTTGTGAGAAGATTTGTAGCTCAGGTGCTCGTCGCTGTGGTTCTGTTTGCTGAGCTGGAAGTTTTTGTTGCAAAAGTTTCGTCCCCTGTCTAGATGACATCCTCAGTGCTTGGGAGCCTCCTGTAAAGCGCTTCTGTGGTGTTTCCTCCGGCATTTATAGTGGCCTGTCCCTGCCGCTTCCATCAACAAACTCCATCAACAAACACATCGACCTGGACCCAATATACCGGCCACTACAGCGGACAGCTGAAACTGACAACCGGAAGCGGCAGGGACAGGCCACTATAAATGCCGGAGGAAACACCACAGAAGCGCTTCACAGGAGGCTCCCAAGCACTGAGGATGTCACCTAGACAGGGGACGAAACGTTTGCAACAAAAATTTCCAGCTTGGCGAACAGAACCACAGCATATCACTCTACTCAAGGCCATTTTGCTCCTTCCAATCTACAGACCCAGAAAATAGCACCGTCTTATTGCTCTACAAAACACTGCTCCAAGCTAACTTAATACTTATGGCTTATATTTTTAAAATTTGATCAAGAGACAGATTTCAATAAAACATAATCAAGAAAGAACCCATTCTACTCACTATTATGGATTTACAGCAAGGTTATACTTAAAACTATTCACTTATCTGTTTCTGTGCTGTGACCTCTCCCAAACAGGTTCCTCCAAGATCAGTTCTGAATTACGCTGTTTGTGCATTTTTCCAAGACACACTACGATGTCCAGTGATACATGAATTCAAACAGCAAATGCAGCAACTGCGCAGATTGACTGCTGTGTCAGTTAGCAGTGTAGGTTTCTTTCTCTCTCTCCCTTACAGACTATGTGCTCACTGCCCTTGTCTGTCTTTCTCCCTTTTAAAAGTGCCACTGTTTTGACTTTGGGAATACCACCACTGCCAAGTCACAAACAATCCCAATTTGGATGTATACATTATCTTTTCACTCGCCACTCATGGGGAAGCTCGAGAGGTGTTTCCAGTGGAAACAACATTTGGATGTTCCTCTTAATCTGGCTCTTAAATCATGCAGGGAGGTAAAGGGAAAGGGTGATATTTCTGACTGAGCAGCCCACAAGTGTCTGAAACACAAGAATTTTCTTGCTTCTTCTACATAATAAGATATGCCACTGTCAACATTTTATACAAGTTTGAGCAGTCTCAAACCATTTTAGGATGCAGACAGCTACTTGCTTGGAACAAGGATCAGTTCCCCTGTGAGGATGTTGGAAGGATCATTGTGGCTTTGGAAAAGTTGTCCATTCAAGTGATTTTGGGTAATTTTAAGACAGCATTATGAGACACATTTGTGCGCACTTTAAAAAGTGGGACAAAAATAAAACTGCAGATGCTGAAATCCAAAGTCCTTCTTCAGGACTGAAGGGTTACACCCAAAATGTCGACTTCCCCACCTCCTGAAGCTGCCTGGCTTGCTGTGTTCTTCCAGGCTCCTGCCTGTCTACTTTTAAAAAGTGAGGGCATTTGTGGTAACTTGCTGACATTGCCAAAATTGACCTTCAACAACACTTGTATGTGTAATGCCTTAACTAGGAACATGACACTGTTCCACATACATCACCATCTGTATAACTATGTAAAATCCCAATCAGACCACCAAAATGACCAATTTGCATGACTGACTGCTATTCAGGACTAAAACAATTCAAACCATAACCGTGAGTAATAGTGAGTGTCAAGTGTTATCTGCACGATGATAACAACTTTCAGCTCTCGAACAAAACACCATCTAATTAATAAAGATGCTGCTGCAGGACTCTTAGCTAATATTCCAGACAGTAAAATTCAGAGAGAACATTCCTACATGAGAATTCGACAGAGACAGGTGTTCCTGATGCATGAATTCGAATGAGACGGCATTCCTGAAAGAAGATCAGTGGAGAGGGCATTGAGCATTCCTGAAGACATATTCTAGTTGCAATTTTAGGAGACGAAATTCCACTTTTTTGCTATATAAGGAGGACTTTATTTTATTTGAACAGCATACAATTAGGATTTTCTTTTATTGGGGACTAGTTAGGGAATTGTTCGGTTTGTTTGTGATTCTGTTAATTTGTTCATTGTTGGAGTTTAGGTGTGCTTTAGATCTCTAAAAATTACCACCCAGGTTGATAGGGTTGTTAAGAAGACACACGCATGTTAGGTTTTATTGGTAGAGGGACTGAGTTTCAGAGCCATGAGGTCATAATGCAGCTGTACAGAACTCTAGTGCAACCAAACTTGGAGTATTGTGTACAGTTCTGGTCACCGCTTTATAGGAAGGATGTGTAAATTTTGGAAAGGGCTCAGAGGAGATTTATTAGAATGTTGCCTGTTATTGGGGGGGGGGGGGGGGGGGGGGGGGGGGGAGGTCTTACGAGGAAAGGCTGAGGCACTTGAGGCTGTTTTCATTCAAGAGGAGGTTGAGAGGTAACTTAATTGAGACATATAAGATAATCAGAGGGTTAGATAGGGTGGACAGTGAGAGCCTTTTTCCTCAGATGGTGATGGCTAGCACGAGCGGACATAGCTTTAAATTGAGGGGTGACAGTGCTGTAATGTTCAATGTTTTGGTTCATTAATATGTAAATCCCAGAACTTCTTTTAAGTCACATTCTCGAGATAATTTAAGGTTTTATATTTTTTAAAAAAGTGACATCTTTGCTCAGATAATGCATTAAAGGTGTGAGGTTAGAGTCTGTCTGTATCCCATGAGGACAGCCTAAACCGGGAACTTGGGTTCATGTCGCACGACAGGTGACCTCACTACACACTCTCATAGACCCTCTCTCATACACATGCTCTCTCTGATGCGCACGCGCATGCACACACCCCTACACACTCACACACCCTCTCACAGCTTATACTCCATCACACAAACTCTCATGCACACACAAACTGAAATTGTATGTTAATCTTAAGGAAGTCCTGAACTTGGCCTCCCAAGTCTCTTTGTGCTTCAGATTTCTGAAGGTTTTCCCTATTTAGAAAATAGTCTACTCCTGTATTCTTCCTATCAAAACATGTAACTTTATACTTGCCAAACTGTATTCTATCTGCCACTACTTTGCCCACTCACCTAGTATGTCCAAGGCCTTCTGCAGTCTTCCCACTTCCTCAACAATACCTGCCCCTCCACCTTTAGGTCATCTGCAAACGTGGCAACAATGCCAAGTTCCTTCGTCCAGACCATGAATTTAGAATGTGAATAGGTGTGGTATATTGTCAAGGGGCCAGATTTTTTTGAAATTAGATCTGGCGAATGCCTATATGCAACTTGAATTAGCAGATAGGTCAACATCTTTTTGACTATTAATATCTACATGAATCTTCAATTTCATAAGGTGGCTTCTGGTCCTTCTCCAACTCTTGGAATATTCCAATGGGTGATGAACTGAACGTTTTAAGGCAAGGAGTAGTGTATTATCTGGATTTCTTTTATTTTTACACAGGATGTAGTGTCCCTGGCAAGGCTGGTTTGTTGTCCATCCCCAGTTGCCCTTGAACTGAGTGACTCTCTAGACCATTAGAGGGCAGTTAAGAGTCCACCAATTGCTATGGGTCTGGAGTCACATTTAGGCAGACCAGATAAGACTGGTAGATTTCTTTCTGTAAAAGAACATTTATGAACCAGACAAATTTTCATGACAATCACTAGTAGACTAGCTTTCATAGAACCCCTACAGTGTGGAAATGAGCCCTTCGGCTCAACAGGTCCACACCGACCCTCCAAAGACCCATTCCCCATTACTCTACATTTACCCCTGACTAACATACCTAACCTACACATCCCTGAGCACTGTGGCCAATTTCCCATGGCTAATTCACCTAACATGCACACCTTTGGACTGTGGGAGGAACCAGAGCACCCGGAGGAAATCCATGCAGACTCGGGGAGAATGTGCAAACTCCACACAGTCATCAGAGGCTGGAATCAAACACGGCGCTGTGAGGCAGCAGGGCTAACCACTGAGCCACCCAAATGCTGCTTTATTCATTCAGATTTTATTGAATTTGAATTTCACGATCTGCCATGGTGAGATTCACACCTATGTTCCCCAGAGCATTAGCCTCAGCCTCTATATAATTATTTCAGCTCCAAATAGAGACACACATACTGATTAACTGAAGAAGGTACTCCAGCATTTCGAAAAGTATACAGTTTGTGCGAAACAATTTAAATCTGCTGCCATATCTGAGTTTTGCCAGTTATTTTGGTTTTTTTAACACCTCTTTTGTTCTAGACAGTAGTAATTAAAAAGAAAAGAAAAATAAAGTAACCATTTTTGTGATTACATAAACATTTGCATTTCTGGTATAGTTTGCGCAGAAGTGGAGCTTGATTTTCTGGCCATCCTCACATCAGGGTGGTAACAGTTTAGATTAGATTCCCTACAGTGTGGAAACAGGCCCTTGGTCCAACAAGTCCACACCGACCCTCCGAAGAGTAACCCACCTAGAGTCATTTCCCTCCGAGTAATGCACCTAACACGATGGGCAATTTAGCATGGCCAATTTATCTGACCTGCAGGTTTTTGGACTGTAGGAGGAAACCGGAGCACCTGGAGGAAACCTACGCAGATGGGGGAGAATGTGCAAACTCCACACAGATAGTCACCCGAGGCTGGAATCAAACCTGTACGTCATGCCACCTACTTAGTCAATTAGTTAATTAATTTCATAAATAAATGAAAAACAAGAAATGTATACGAGTTGCACGAATTTTGAACATTTGCGTAACATATTAGTTAAGAAGAAAGCAATAGCACCCTCTTGTTATTATTTGTATATATTGTGTAAGCTAGTTTGTTCTGTGTGACTTGTCATGTACTGCACTTCCATATCTCACAACTTACCAGACTTCACATCTAGAACTTGGATAACATCCAGTGATCCTGTTGCAATCATTGTACCTGACTTGTGCCAAGCCAAAGAAAGTACACGACCTGCCAGACAGAGAAGGAAAGAGAAGTCCATTAAACTTTATTACTGCTAACTCATCAAATCTTATGCTACATAGACAAACTGTTACACTCTATGAAAAATGCCAGCTCTTTCAATGAATTACTTTCCTGTGCTTTCCCATAGCCCTTCAATTCTTAAGTAATAGAGGTCAAAAACACTGATCAGCTCATCTAACTAGCGCACCTATATCCTACTCACCACTTACCAACCCACCAACTTTTGCATTCAGCTCAAACTTACTGATCAATACTCCTACATTCAAGTCTAAATCATTTACATAAACCATAAACAAGGGCCTCACTGATTTCTGCAGAATCCCTCTGGGCACAGGCTGCCAGTCACAAACACACCCCTCAATCATCACCCTGTGCTTCCTGCCATTCAGCCAATTCTGGGTACAATTTGCCAAACTTCCTTGGATCCCATGGGCTCTTACCTTTGTTATTAGTCTCACAGTCAAGATCTTATTGAAAGCCTTGCCGAAACCTAAGTAGACTACATCAAAAGTATTGCCTGCATCTACACACCTGATTACCTCCTCAAAAAATTCAATCGTTGATCAAACATGACCTCCACATTACAAATCCTTGCTGATTGTTCTTAATTCATCCCTGCCTCTCAAAGAACAGAATAATGCTGTCCCTCACAATTGCTTCCAATCGTTGACTCACCAATGAGTTTAGACTGATGGCCTATAGTTTTCTGATGGCCTCTAGTTTATCCCTTGCTCACTTCTTGAACAATGGTATCACATTGGCTTTCCTCCAATCTCCTGTGGCCAGAGAGGGACTGAAAATTATTGCCAGTACACTCTTTGTTTCACTCAACAATCTGAAATACGCTTTCTCTAGCTCTGAAGATTGATCTGCATTTAAGTCTGTGCGGGTTCCTGAAGAAGGGTTAATGTCCGAAACGTCGATTCTCCTGTTCCCTAGATGCTGCCTGACCTGCTGCGCTTTTCCAGCAACACATTTCCATCTCTGCATTTAAGTCTGTCAGACTATCTTCTCTGGGAGAAAGTGAGGACTGAAGATGCTTGGGATCAGAGTTGAGAACCTTGGTGCTGGAAAAGCACAGCCAGTCAGGCAGCATCCAAGGGGCAGGAGAGTCAATGTTTCAAACATAACCTCTTCATATTTCCTGATGAAGAGCTTATGTTCAAATCGTTGAATCTCCTGCCCCTCGGATGTTGCCTGACCAGCTGTGGTTTTCGAGCATCATACTCTTTGAGACTAGCTTCCCTGTTGATGCTAATTTCTTTAAGTAGGAGAATGAGGTTCAGAAAGATGTCAGGCGTGATCGAATGGTGGAGCAGGCATGATGGGCCAAATGGTCTAATTATACTCCTATAATCTTATGGTCTTACTCTTTCTACCTGATTTCTATATGTGTATTGTCCCTCTAATGAGTGAACACTGACACAATGTATTCATTTGGAACCCCATCTATGTCCTCTGGTTCCATGAGCAAATTACCACTGTGATCTTTAATGAGCCCTACTCTCTCCCTTATTATCCTTTTACTCAATGTTTTTGCTTCTTTATCCATAGTACTTTACTTTCTCAGAAACCAATTACTTGTCTAAATACAATTTCCCTTTCACAAAACCATGTTGATCCTGTGTGGTTATCTTGAAATTGTTTGAAATACTTGCTATGTGATTTTTACTAATAATTTTTAACATTTTCATTGTATTAAGCTAACTCCCCTATAGTTTCCTGCAATAGGGATACTGTTTTCCCCATTCTCCTGCTTTCTCTCCTTAACTTTTGATCCCATTAGTAATCAAGAACCCAACTATCTCTGTCTTAAATACAGTGAAAAAATTGGCCCCCACGGCCTTCGGCAGTCACGAGCTCCACAGAAATTCCTCCTTATTGTTTTTGAAAAGTTGAGTTACATTGGAATTTTTCAGTCTAAAAGAACTATCCCCATATCTAGGGGTTTTTGGAAAGTTGAAAACAAAAGCATCAACTAGTAACTTCTTTTAAGAACCTAGGATGAAGTCCGTTAAAACACAGGAACTAGTTGGAGTTATGGGCTGACAATCTGCTGATTGTAATTTTATTCAGGTCCTCCCTCCTTCCATTTTCCAACCTACTGCTAAATGTGGGATGCTACTTGTATCTTCTATATCGAAAAAATTCTGATTTATTCATACCGAGGTTTTCTATTTCTGCAAGTACTATAAACTTACATTATACAGGTGTCAGATCTCACGGTGGGAGAGCACTTTGGTGAAAGTGATCACAACTGCCTCACATTTACCATAGCCTTGGAGAGTGAAAGGAGCAGTTACCGAGGGAAGATATTTAATTGGGGAAAAGGAAATTATGACGCTATCAGACAGAAGTTGGGAAGTACAGACTGGGAGCAATTGTTCCACAGAAAGGGCACAGCAGACACGTGGAGACTATTTAAGGAGCAGTTGTTGCAAGTGATGCACAAATTTGTTCCTCTGAGACAGGTAAGAAGGGGTGAGATTAAGGAACCTTGGATGACGAGAACAGAGGAGCTTCTCGTGAAAAGGAAGAAGGCAGCTTACATAAGGTGGAGGAAGCAAGGATCTAGCACAGCTTTAGAGGATTACAGGCTTGCTAGAAAGGACTGAGGAGAGCCAGGATTAGATTAGATTACATTACAGTGTAGAAACAGGCCCTTCGGCCCAACAAGTCCACACCGACCCGCCGAAGCGAAACCCACCCATACCCCTACATTTACCCCTTACCTAACACTACGGGCAATTTAGCATGGCCAATTCACCTGACCCTGCACATCTTTTGGACTGTGGGAGGAAACCGGAGCACCCGGAGGAAACCCACGCAGACACGGGGAGAACGTGCAAACTCCACACAGTCAGTCGCCTGAGGCGGGAATTGAACCCGGGTCTCAGGCGCTGTGAGGCAGCAGTGCTAACCACTGTGCCACCGTGCCGCCCACAAGGGGGCACAAAAAAAGGCTTGGCAAGAAGGATTAGGGAGAGCCCAAAGGCATTTTACTCATACGTGAGGAATAAGAGAATGATCAGGGAGAAAGTAGGGCCGATCAGGGATAGCGGAGGGAACTTGTGCGTGGAGAATGAGCAGATAGGGGAAGCCCTAAATAAGTTTTTTGCTTTGGTTTTCCCCGAGGAAAGGGAACTTGTTGTAAATAAAAACTTCGAGGAGCTGGGATACAGTCTTGACCAAATCAAGATTGATGAAGTTGATGTGCTAGAAATTTTGGAAAACATTAAGATTGATAAGTCCCCAGGGCCAGACCAGATTTATTCTAGGCTGCTCCGGGAAGCGAGAAAGGGGGTTTCTAAGCCACTGACAAGGATATTTGCCTCCTCACTCTCCACAGGAGTTGTACCGGAGGATTGGAAGGAGGCAAATGTTGTTCCTCTTTTCAAGAAGGGGAATAGGGAAATCCCTGGCAATTACAGACCAGTCAGTCTTACATCTGTGGTCAGCAAAGTTTTGGAAAGAATTCTGAGGGATAGGATTTATGATTATTTGGAAAAGCATAGCGTGATTAAAGGCAGTCAGCATGGCTTTGTGAGGGGCAGGTCATGCCTCACAAATCTTATTGGGTTCTTTGAGGAGGTGTCAAGACAGGTTGGTGACGGTCGAGCAATGGATGTGGTGTATATGGACTTCAGCAAGGCATTTGATAGGTCTCCCCATGGTAGGCTCATTCATAAAGTCAGGATGTATGGGATACAAGGAGATTTGGCTGTCTGGATTCAGAATTGGCTGGCTGACAGAAGGCAGAGAGTGCTTGTAGATGGAAAGTATTCTGCCTGGAGGACAGTGTTGAGTGGGGTCCCGCAGGGCTTTGTTCTTGGGCCTCTGCTCTTTGAAGCTTTTATAAATGACCTGGATGAGGAGGTTGAGGGGTGGGTTAGCAAATTTGCAGATGACACAAAGGTTGGAGGTGTCGTTGATAGTATAGAGGGCTACTGCAGGCTGCAGTGCGACATAGACAGGATGCAGAGCTGGGCTGAGAAATGGCAGATGGAATTCAACCTGGATAAATGCGAAGTGATGCATTTTGGAAGGTCTAACTCGAATGCTGAATATAGGATTAAAGACAGGATTTTTGGCAGTGTGCAGGAACAGAGGGATCTGGGTGTACATAGATTCCTCAAAGTTGCCACCCCAGTGGATAGGGTTGTTAAGAAAGCATATGATGTTTTGGCTTTCATTAACAGGGGAATCGAGTTTAAGAGCCGCGAGGTTTTGCTACAGCTCTACAAGTCCCTGGTGAGACCACACTTGGAATATTGTGTCCAGTTCTGGTCACCCTACTATAGGAAAGATATAAAGGCTTTGGAGAGGGTGCAAAGGTTTACCAGGATGCTGCCTGGACTGGAGGGTTGAATAAGCTTGGACTTTTCTCTCTGGAGAAAAGGAGGACGAGAGGAGACCTGATCGAGGTATCCAAGGTAATGAGAGGAATAGATAGAGTCAATAGCCAGAGGCTTTTCCCCAGGGCATGATTGACTGGTACGAGAAGTCATAGTTTGAAGATATTAGGAGGAAGGTATAAAGGAGACATGAGAGGTAGGTTCTTTACGCAGAGAGTTGTGAATGCATGGAATGTGGTGGTGGAAGCGAAGTCATTGGGGACAATTAAGCGACTGCTGGACATGCACATGGATAGCAGTGAGTTGAGGGATGCGGAGGTTAAGTTACTATATTTTACATTAGGATTAAATCTCGGCACAACATCGTGGGCCAAAGGGCCTGTTCTGTGCTGTACTTTTCTATGTTCTATATTATCTTGCATCAAAAATGCATTAATTGGCTCCTCCCTACATTAAAATTAATTTGCAATGTGACTACTCATTTCATTAGTCTGTTCATGGTTATTCTTTTGATTCATTCACAGCATGGAACTTAGTGAACTTGATGTGTTGTTATAATAATCTAGTTGTTTCACCATTGTTATTATTGATAGAAGCTTTCTATTCCAGATTCCTGACTTTAAATTTCACAGCTGCCCTAGTGGGTTTCAAACTTCTGTCTCCAGGTGATGAGATCAGGACTCTGGATTAATAACATAACTGCAAGATATTGTTGGAAGAGAGACATGCTGATGAAGCTTTTTGACTTGCATTTAATCAGGACGGTATTACAAGCACCAAATCTCAAATGTACTAAAACACCTATTGATCATTCAGAGTTGACTTGCTTATTTGTAACTTAACCAAAAGGTTTGGCTAACTGTTTCCTGGTGCATTCTCCGTAGCAACAACTTGATCGAGTCCACTTACCAATCAATTAGCACCTACATTTCTCATGCAGTTTAATTTGTTATTCTCCTTGAGTTCTGGTATTTTTGTTGTTCTGTACTGTTGAATGCCAGACAAAAGCCTTTGACAGTATGTCTTTTTTTCAACCATACACAACTTCTGTACTACTAAGTACGTACACTCCAAAATTTATGTACATTTCTCAGGCACGTGCCAAGTTGCAGTCTCTATTCGTAACTTACTACTATTGACTATTGTTGCAAAGTTGGGTAGAGTAATTGTAGCTTGGAAGACAGCAAGTTCAAATTTGGATTTTGTAAAATTGTGAAGTTGTGAAAATATTGTGTGGTTCCTTTAAAAGCTGGTGTTTTATCAGTGCTTAAAATGGATGTTTGTGTGCAGCAGCTCAAGTTTGCAGGTGCACAGAGAGCCTGAAATGAAACTTTTATATCGCAAGGCCGTACAGTTAGCAGGCCAAGCAGTCTTTAGTCAAGACAACAAGTTTTAGGTTTAGCCAATCAATTTGAATCAGGCCCTTAGATATCAAAAACCTACCAACTTTAAATCTGATGATTTTGGCAACCTAGGACCAATCCGATTGTAAAAATACGAATGGGTCATCAAGGGTACAAAAGAAGGGGGCAGTTGAAAAATTGGCGGAGCTAACTGCCATCCTGCCAGAGTTAACAGCTCTCAAGAGAGAACTTGTTCCTCACAGTCATTTACCTATTACAGAAAGTACCATCCAAATAAGAATGGTACCAATGACGAATAAACAGCAGAGAAGATATTCCTGACAGAAGAGACAGAAGGCAGCACAGAAAAATTCATAAGACATATTATCTGGCTGTAATTTCCAGAAAATAAATGCTATTTTTTTGGTACATGAGTGGGATTTATATTTGTTGGAACAACATGTTTTATTCAGGAATAGGTAATAGTAAGAAGGGATTTATTTGGTTTGTTAATAGTTTAGTTAATTTGCTCACTGTTAGAGAGTTAGATAAATAAGTTGTCACTTGTTGTGTCAAGGATTTATTTAATTTAACCACTAAAAGTTGCTGAACAGTGGGTTACACTGCTTTTCACACATTATAGGGAGAGGTGTTCCTCTCTGGATGTTTTAGTTTTAGTTCTCAGATGGGTGGATGAGGGGTCAATCTCCATTTTATAACATATGAATACTAACATGTGACATTGAGACAGGGTGGTCAGCACCTGACCCTCTGGCCAATTGTGCTGTTAGGCTTAGGATCACTGATATCACAAAAGATGAGACTCATTGCTTCAAACCTTTTTGACGATCTAGATTTCTCTCAAACTGAAGTTTTCCTGGAAGAATTTCAAATAATTTGACTGAGCCATCTTCACATCCGACCTACAGGTAACAGAGACATGTAGCCATTAATGACCTATGTACATACCACTGGACCAGAATCACATTTAGATTTGGCAATCAAATTAAAATAAAACCTTTCAGTTCATAAATTCACAGTAGATAAAAGCTTTGAAGTGAAAGAAAAAAAGATATTTTGCAGACAGTCACTTGAAATCAGATTTTTAAAGAAATACTCTTGGAAATGAAATAAATTTTCCTCATATTCTTTGAATCCGACCTTCTCACCATCATAAAGTCAGATGTGGGGATATTCGTTCATGATTGTACAATGTTCAACATCAACACCTCCGGCATTGAAGCAGTTCATGGCCATACCCAGCAAAGCCTGAGCTTGGGCTCACAAGTGGGAAATAATATTGGTACCACATAACAATAACCACATCTAAAAAGAGAAGATCTAACTAATGCCCTTGATATTAAATGGCATTTCCATCACTGAATCCCCCACCATTAACATCCTGAGGACTACCACTGATCTGAACCTGAACTGGACCAGCCATGTAAATCATCTCCTGGTTCCATAAATTGTGCCCTTACAGAGCAGAAAGTAACACCAGTGGAACACAGTCCACTTGTCTGGATGAGTGCAACAACACTCTAAGAAATTCAACATGAACCAGTACAAAGTAGCCTGCTGGACTGGCATGTCATCTAAAATGTTCAACATAGTCCTCCACCATCATGTATAGTAGTAGTTGTGTATATGATCTACAAACTGCACTGCAACTACTCACCAAAACTCTTAAGACAGCAACTTCCAAACCCACAACCAAGAACAGAACTTTCTGAAAAGGCTCAGCAGGGCTCGCAGCATCGAAACCAGAGTTGAAAAATGTGATGCTGGAAAAACACAGCAGGCTAGGCAGCATCTGAGGAGCAGGAGAATCGACGTTTCGGGCATAAGCCCTTCTTCAGGAATGAGGAATGTGTCCCAGCATCGGTAGTCCTCACTTTCTCCTAGCATCAAAACCAGAGTCAATGTTTCAGATCTGGTGACCCTTTCTCAGAACTACTGAGCTTTTCCAGAAATTTCTGTTCTGATTGACAGCGTACACAGTTCTTTCGATTTTTGTTCTTCCAAATTCACAACTTCTACCAGTTAGAAGAACAAGAGAACACTTAAACACGCAAGTTTTATATGACCAGAATCTGCCCCAGCTGGACTTAATGAAACATGAGAAAAAACTTCAAAAACCATGCAACAAAAAGTCTATCCTCAGTACATATATAGGGTGGTCCCTAGTTTGTCAACACGTTCTGTTCTTGAGTCTGTCATAGAGATGTACAGCATGGAAACAGACCTTTCAGTCCAACTTGTCCATGCCGACCAGATATCCCAACCCAATCTAGTTCTATCTGCCAGCACCCAGCGCATATCCCTCCAAACCCTTCCTATTCATATACCCATCCAGATGCCTCCTAAATGTTGCAATTGTACTAGCCTCCACCATTTCCTCTGGCAACTCATTCCACACACACACTGCCCTCTACATGGAAAAAGTTGCCCTTTAGGTCCCTTTTATCTTTTTCCCCTCTCACTCTAAACCTATGCCCTCTGGTTCTGGACTCTGCCACCCCAGGGAAAATACCTTGTCTATTTACCCTATCCATGTCCCTCATGATTTTATAAACCTCTATAAGGTCACCCCTCAGCTTCTGACGCTACAGGGAAAATAGTCCGGACCTGTTCAGCCTCTCCCTATATCTAAAATCTTCCAATCCTGGCAACATACTTGTAAATCTTTTCTGAACTCATTCAAGTTTCACAACATTCTTCCGATAGGAAGGAGACCAGAATTGCACGCAATATTCCAACAGTGGCCTAACCAATGTCCTGTATAGCTGCAACATGACCTCCCAACTCCTGTACTCAATATCCTGACCAATAAAGGAAAGCACACCAAACGCCTTCTTCACTATCCTATCTACTCCACATGCAAGGAACTATGGACCTGCACTCCAAGGTCTCTTTGTTCAGCAACACTCCCCAGGACCTTACCATTAAATGTACAAGTCCTGCTAAGATTTGTTTTCCCAAAATGCACCACTTCGCATTTATCTGAATTAAACTCCATCTGCCACTCTTCAGCCCATTGGCTCATTTGGTCAACCTGAGGTAACCGCCTTTGCTGTCCACTACACCTCCAATTTTGGTGTCATCTGAGATCCAACCTTGCTAACCAGTCTCCCATGGGGAACCTTGTGGAATGCCTTACTGAAGTCCATATAGATCACATCTACTGCTCTGCCCTCATCAATCCCCTTTGTTACTTCCTCAAAAAACTCAATCAAGTTTGTGACACATGATTTCCCATGCGCAGAGCAATGTTGACTATCCCTAATCGGTCCCTGCCTTTCCAAATACATGTACGTCCTCTCCCTCAGGATTCCCTCCAACAACTTGCCCACCACTGACATCAGGCTCACTGGTCTCTAGTTCTTTGGCTTGTCCTTACCAAAATTCCTAAATCGTGGCACCATGTTAGCCAACTTCCAGTCTCCGGCACCTCACCTGAAACTACTGATGATACAAATATCTCAGCAAGAGGCCCAACAATCTCTTCCCTAGCTTCCCATAGAGTTCTAGGTTACACCTGATATGGTCCTGGGGATTTATCCACTTTTATGCGCTTCAAGACATCCAGCACTTCCTCCTCTGTAATATGGACATTTTTCAAGATGTCACCATCTATTTCCCTACATTCTATATCTTCCAAGTCCTTTTCCACAGTAAATACTGATGCAAAATACTTGTTTAGTATCTCCCCCACCTCATGCGACTCCACAAAAAGAATGCTTTGCTGATCTTTGAAGGGGCCTATTCTCTCCCTAGTTATCCTTTTGTCTTCAATATATTTGTAAAAACCTTTGGATTCTCCTTAATTCTATTTACCAAAGCTATCTCATGTACCATTTTTGCCCTCCTGATTTCCCTCTTAAGTATACTCTTCCTTCCTTTATACTCTAAGGATTCACTTGATCAATCCTGTCCATACCTGACATATGCTTCCTTCTTTTTCTTAACCAAACCCTCAATTTCTTTTGTCATCCAGCATTCCCCACACCTACCAGCCTTTCCTTTCAGCCTAACAGGAATATACTGTCTCTGGATTCTCGTTATCTCATTTCTGAAGGCTTCCCATTTTCCAGCCGTCCCTTTACCTGCGAACATCTGCCCCCAATCAGCTTTTGAAAGTTCTTCCCTAATACCATCAAAATTAGCCTTTCTGCAACTTAGAACTTCAACCTTTAGATTGGGTCTGGCTTTTTCCATCACTAGTAGGTACATCCACGTACTGAATCAGAAAGTTTTCGTGTACATGCTTAGCAACTTCCTCTCCATCTAAACCCTTAACACGATGGCAGTCCCACTCTACATTTGGAAATTTAAAATCCCCGATCATAACCACCCTATTATTCTTACAGATAACATATCTCCTTACAAATTTGTTTCTCAATTTCCACTAACTATTAGGGGGTCTATAATACAATCCCAATCAGGTGATCATCCCTTTGTTATTTCTCAGTTCCACCCAAATAACTTCCCTGGATGTATTTCCAGGAGTATCCTCCCTGAGTACAACTGTAATGCATCTCTTATCAAAAACACCACTCTCCCTCCTCTCTTGCCTCCCTTTCTGTCGTTCCTGTAGCATTTGTATCCTGGAACATTAAGCTGCCAGTCCTGTCCATCCCTGAGCCACATTTTTGTAATTGCTATGGTATCCCAGTCCAACTTGGGATATCATAGCAATTGCCCTGAGTTCATCTGCC